>NC_135892.1:5926481-6526481 GCF_964194155.1 Cetorhinus maximus
CACACTCTCTCTCCTCACCCCGTCACACTCTCTCTCCTCCCCCCACCTCCTCACACTCTCTCTGCCCCACCCCCTCACACTCTCTCTCTCCTCACCCCATCACATTCTCCCTCACCCCCTCACACTCTCTCTCCCCCCTCACACACTCTCTCTCCCCCGTCACACTCTCTCTCCCCCCCCTCACACTCTCTCTCCCCCCTCACACTCTCTCTCTACCCCCTCACACTCTCTCTCCCCCCTCACACTCTCTCCCCCCTCACACTCTCTCTCCCCCCACCCCCTCACACTCTCTCTCCCCTCACCCCCTCACACTCTCTCTCTCCCCACCCCCTTACCCTCTCTCTCCCCCCACCCCCTCACACTCTCTCTCCCCCCACCCCCTCACACTCTCTCTCCCCCCACCCCCTCACACTCTCTCTCTCCCCACCCCCTCACACTCTCTCTCCCCCCACCCCCTCACACTCTCTCTCTCCCCACCCCCTCACACACTCTCTCACCCCACCCCCTCACACTCTCTCTCCACCCACTCCCTCACACTCTCTCTCTCCTCACCCCATCACATTCTCCCTCCCCTCACCCCCTCACACTCTCTCTCCCCCCTCACACACTCTCTCTCCCCCGTCACACTCTCTCTCCTCCCCCTCACACTCTCTCTCCCCCCTCACACTCTCTCTCTACCCCCTCACATCCCCCCTCACACTCTCTCCCCCCTCACACTCTCTCTCCCCCCACCCCCTCACACTCTCTCTCCCCTCACCCCCTCACACTCTCTCTCTCCCCACCCCCTTACCCCTCTCTCTCCCCCCACCCCCTCACACTCTCTCTCCCCCCACCCCCTCACACTCTCTCTCCCCCACCCCCTCACACTCTCTCTCTCCCCACCCCCTCACACACTCTCTCACCCCACCCCCTCACACTCTCTCTCCACCCACTCCCTCACACTCTCTCTCTCCCCCCACCCCGTTACCCTCTCTCTCCCCCCACCCCCTCACACTCTCCCTCCCCCCACCCCCTCACACTCTCTCTCCCCCACCCCCTCACACTCTCTCTCCCCCCACCCCCTTACCCTCTCTCTCCCCCCACCCCCTCACACACTCTCTCCCCCCACCCCCTCACACTCTCTCTCCCCCCACCCCCTCACACTCTCTCTCCCCCCACCCCCTCACACTCTCTCTCCATCCACCCCCTCACACTCTCTCTCCCCATCCCCTCACACTCTCCCTCCCCCCACCCCCTCACACTCTCTCTCCCCCCACCCCCTCATACTCTCTCTCCCCCCACCCCCTCACACTCTCTCTCCCCCGCCTCACTCTCTCTCCCCCCTCACACTCTCCCCCTCACCCCCTCACACTCTCTCTCCCCCCCCCCACACTCTCTCTCCCCCCCCTCACACTCTCTCTCCCCCCACCCCCTCACTCTCTCCCTCCCCCCACCCCCTCACACTCTCTCCCCCCCACCCCCTCACACTCTATCCCCCCCACCCCCTCACACTCTCCACCCCCTCACACTCTATCCCCCCACCCCCTCACACACTCTCCCCCCACCCCCTCACACTCTCCCTCCCCCCACCCCCTCACATTTTCCCTCCCCCCACCCCCTCACACTCTCTCCCCCCACCCCCTCACATTCTCCCTCCCCCCACCCCCTCACACTCTCCCTCCCCCCACCCCCTCACACTCTCTCTCCCCCCCACCCCCTCACACTCTCTCTCCCCCCACCCCCTTACCCTCTCTCTCCCCCCACCCCCTCACACACTCTCTCCCCCCACCCCCTCACACTCTCTCTCCCCCCACCCCCTCACACTCTCTCTCCCCCCACCCCCTCACACTCTCTCTCTCCCCACCCCCTCACACTCTCTCTCTCCCCACCCCCTCACACTCTCCCTCCCCCCACCCCCTCACACTCTCTCTCCCCCCACCCCCTCATACTCTCTCTCCCCCCACCCCCTCACACTCTCTCTCCCCCCCCTCACACTCTCTCCCCCCTCACACTCTCTCTCCCCCCCCTCACACTCTCTCCCCCCACCCCCTCACACTCCCTCTCCCCCCACCCCCTCACACTCTCTCTCCCCTCACCCCTCACACTCTCTCTCCCCCCCCTCACACTCTCTCTCCCCCCCACCCCCTCACACTCCCTCTCCCCCCCACCCCCTCACACCCTCTCACCCCCCCTCACACTCTCTCTCCCCCCACCCCCTCACACTCTCTCTCCCCCTCACACTCTCTCTCCCCCCACCCCCTCACACTCTCTCTCCCCACCCCCTCACACTCTCTCTCCCCCCACCCCCTCACACTCTCTCTCCCCCCACCCCCTCACACTCTCCCTCCCCACCCCCTCACTCTCTCTCTCTCCCCACCCCCTCACACTCTCCCTCCCCCCACCCCCTCACACTCTCTCTCCCCCCCCACCCCCTCACACTATCTCTCCCCCCACCCCCTCACACGCTATCTCTCAGACAGTCTCCAGTCACTCACTTAATCAAACAATGGTGAGCACCCCTCCAGCTGCCTCCCGCCCCACTCGAGATGACCTGGGCCCCTCTTGAGCTTGCCTGGGCCCTGCTACAGGTGCCTCGGGCTCCGCTCCACTCGGGCTTGCCTGGGCCCTGCCACTCTGGCTGCCTCACGCTTGGGGTCCTGGACCGTACCTTCGAAACCTTACCCTCTTTGCTGCTCATCCAGTCACAGACTGGTTTCTCTCTGCATTTGCTGCTGATGGCCTGTGATTGGATGAGCAGTGCACAGCATTTTGCAAATGTAAGTCCGTTGAATGCCCAACAATTTTGGAAGGCCGCATTGAGTTGGACAAGCCTGCTTTAAATAGAAGGATCTGGAGCGGCGCTCTGGTGCGCTCTGGCAGCACTGCACCCCTGAATGAAACCTAGAGATATTGCTCTACCTAAAAGTCTTAGGTATTGCCATCCAGCGGCCAGTTCTCTGGAGTTTAGTGAGAGCCTGCGTACCTTATCTTTGTCAAACAGAAACTCCACCAGTATGGATTTCTCTGAGGAGCAGCTTAAGGCTCCTGAAACCTGCTGAGTTCGTCCCTCCATGTGTCACGGAAAGCAAACTTGCACTTAGAAAGCCACAGCATTCTATCTGTGTATCTTTCCACTGATTTCCAAACAAAGACTTCTGCAAGCTTTCAAATGTCAGTTTTGCACTTTTTCCCTCTGATGCTAATGCTAGATAATTATACCCTAGCCTCTTTGACTGTGAACTTGATTTTTTTGCTGCAAGCCCCTTTTTTTTTTTGTGTTGTTGGGTGACGTCCATGACCGCTGAAGCTGCCTACAGGGCCTTTGTGTCGCTGTTGTCAGCGAGCGGCGGGACTGCCGTTACATAATTACTGCTCTTGAGCTGTTGCGGGTGAACTTGGCAGTATAACACCCCTGTGAATGTAAGGGCTGTGTGAGACAGTGGAGGGTAGCAAGCTGTGAAGTGGAAATTACAGATCTGCAGAAAGCATATTTATGTTCAAATCCAAAATGAAAGAGTTGAAAATGTTACTTTACGTTATCAATTTATTTAAAGATTACACCCAGATGTTCCGCAGCACTTTAAGTACAATAATATATGTGCACAATATTAACTGCATTAATATTGTATGTGTTGAACTTGGTTGAACAATATTTGTTGAGACATTGCTTCTCTCAGTAGCTTTTTTCTGCTTATTGAAATGTAACACACTCAACATCGCTCAGAGTAAAACTGCCTCGACTTTTCTCCCCGATGAAGTTCTTCACTCTCAACCTTATCCCAGTTTTAAGCAATGCCACGAAATCAGCAGCTGTTTGGAGTTGTCTTTCATCAGTCTGAGTTGAAGTGAAATTGTGGTTCCAGGGGTTAAAAGGACAATGTTCTAATCCATCTCATCACCCATCTCCACATGCAAATAACATCTACGCAAGCTCAAACTCATGTCATCAAAATGCAGGGTCAAAATCCTGCAAAAACGTGGGAGCTAATTCTAGAGTCACAGGAACAATTAAGTGCAGCAAATAAATGGAACTGGGGAAAGTGTTAGTAATATGTGGGTGATGTGAACAAGTATAGTAACTATAGCAAAACTGATGTCAATGGGAATCAGGGGGAAAACTGGTTGGAGTCATACCTAGTATAATGGAGAATGGTTGTGGTTGTTGGAGGTCAATCATCTCAGTTCCTGGACATCGCTGCAGGAGTTCCTCAGAGTAGAAGTGCCCTAGGCCCAACTATCTTCAGTTGTTTCATGAGTGACCATCCCTCCATCATTAGGTCAGAAGTGGGGATGTTCACTTCTGATTATACAATGTTCAGCACCATTTGTGACTCCTTAGATACGGAAACAATTTGTGTCCAAATGCAGCAAGACCTGGACAATATCCAGGCTTGGACTAACAAGTGGCAAGTAACATTCATGCCACATGAGTGCCAGGTAATGACCATCTCCAACAAGAGAGAATCCAACCATCACCCCTTCATATTCAATGGCATTACCATCTCTGAATCCCCCACTATCAACATCCCGGGGGTTACCATTGTCCAGAAACTGAACTGGACTAGCCATATAAACGCTGTGGCTACAAGGGTGGGTCAGAGGCTGGGAATCCTGCGGTGAGTAACTCACCTCCTGACTCCCCAAAGCTTGTCCAACATCTACAAGGCACAAGTCAGGAGTGTGATGAAATAATCCCCACTTGTCTGGATGCGTGCAGCTCCAGTGACACTCAAGAAGCTCAATACCATGCAGGACAAAGCAGTCTACTTGATTGATACCCCATCCACCATCTTAAACACTCAATCCCTCCAACACCGACGCACAATGGCAGCAGTGAGTACCATCTACAAGATGCGCTGCAGCAACTAACCAAGGCTCCTTCGACAGTACCTGCCAAACCTACGACTTCTACCATTTAGATGGACAAGGACAGCAGATGCATGGGAACACCATCACCTCCAAGCCACACACCATCCTGACTATATCGCCGTTCCTTCACTATCACTGGATCAAAGTCCTGGAACTCCCTCCCTAACAGCACCGTGAGTGTTCCTGCAATACATGGACAGCAGCGGTTCAGGAAGGCAGCTCACCACCACCTTCTCAATGGCAATGAGGGATGGGCAATAAATGCTGGCCCGGCCAGCGATGCCCACACCCCAAGAACAAAATACAAAAAAAATTTAAAGACCAAGAGATACTTGGACCTCACTATTGAAGTAGTGAGGATATGGGATATGTATTCGTTTGAGTCGGTGCTGAATTTTCAATTGCATTCACCAAATAATAAACAAGCTTATACATTTTCAAGTATATTCACAGCTGTTCAGGCGAGTTTTCTGTAGGGACACTAAATGCAGTGAAGAGTTTAAAAACAAACGAGAACTGTTCCAAACATAAAACTAAAGAAACACATGATTACCGGAACTGTTACCATAATTCCCTTTTCACGACTCGGTGTATCTAAAGAAGCTTGTAAAGGAAAGAAATAATGTTTCACATGTCACTCATGGAGATGAACTTTAGATTCCTGTCACTGCGCTTAAGAAGAGGAAGTGAAGAGGTTTGTTTTGTTTTGCCAGTGACCTTCACTCCTTGGCCCAGTTCATGCCAGTCACACAGCCAGTAAGCATGGCAACCAAACAATGGCCAGGGCAGCAAGGGTTTAGAAAACAAACTCCCAGTGATTGGTATCCTACTAAATTCCAGATGGGTTCAGGTCCAATCATCTCGGGAATGTTATTATTTCCACAGGCCTTTCCTGCGATAATAAAAGTGGAAAAAGAGAATTGTGAAACACTGCCGAAGTGAAAAGAAATTGTCTTATTTGTGGTTCTTTGTCCATCTGTGTATCTCTGCCTCTCTGTGGTTTTCTGTACATCTGTTTATCAGTGGTTCTGCCTCTCTGTGTATCTGTGGGTCTCTGTCTCCCTGCCACTCTGTGTATCTCCGTCGCTCTATGTATCTCCGTCTCTCTTTCTTTCTGCCTCTGTGTATCTGTCTCTCTTTATATCTGTGTATCCCTGTCTCTCTGTGTATTTGAGGTTCTCTGTCCCTCAGTGTATCTCTGCCTCTGTGTATCTGTGGTTCTCTGTCCCTCTGTGTAATTCTAGCTGTCGTTCTTTATCTATATATTAGGGTTTGGCACATTGAGCTATACTGAAATCAAGCCCAATTAAGGACTTGCTTGGCCCTAGGCATTAGAATGAAATCGAGGTTTTCGCAAGCCTTCATACCTTTTCTCCAAATCAAATTTCTTGGTCTATTTCAAGGCAACAAAGCAAACGTTCTACGTCAAAGAAGAAACACATTCTTTGAAATCAGATAACTAACCTACAGTTCTGCTGTCACATCCCTTGTTCTGTCTGATCTTTTGACTTTACTGTATTAATTGACTCTCAGATTACATCTGCTGCAATGCATTTGTATCGCTGGCTTCTCTCCCGTCTTGCCTTTGTTTATCTCTTTCCACTTGCTGATGAGATTTATTGGAACTGCAATACCTGAGGCAGATTAATATGTAATGGCAGCAAAAGTGGAATTGAGCAGAACCAATTTAGTTGCATTCATAAAAAAAAATCTTATTATCCAATGATTGTTCATTGTTCATTGAACTCCATCTAACAGTTTTTTTTAAATTTAAGAGTCCCCTGCTGCATTGATTCATCCTTTTGTTCTGTTCTTATCCTTCTATTTATTCCCTGATGGTTGCTCACTCCATTTCCCCCGCTTGATGAATACTTTCTGATTTATTTAACCTGCATCTTTTTGTTATTTTATTTACTTCTCCTCTCACTGGTCATTTTGACTATTAGTCTCTCTTCCTTCACCCGTTAATTAATTTCTGCAGCTTGCAGTTTTCCTCTTCCTATGCACTGCAACTATTCCTTCACTCCTGACCCTGTCTTCACCCCGCCTGCCCCCCTGCATAGCCTGTCCACCATCTACAATGCACAAGTCAGGAGCGTGATGGAATACTCTCCACTCGGCTGGATGAGTGCAGCTCCAGCAACGCTCAGGAAGCTCGACACCATCCAAGACTTGCGCTGTGAGCATTGCAGGAGATTCTGAACTTGATCCACAATGCATTGTTAAACTTAAACTGGGTTCTGTGTATTACAAAAATAAAAGCAAAATACTACAGATGCTGGAAATCTAGAACAAAAACAAAACTACCTGGAAAAACTCAGCAGGTCTGACAGCATCTGCGGAGAGGGACACAGTTGACATTTTGAGTCCGTATGACCCTTCATCGGAACTAAGAAATATAGAAAAATGTTCTATATTTCTTAGTTCTGTTGAAGGGTCATCGGACTCAAAACGTCAACTGTATCCCTCTCCGCAGATGCTGTCAGACCTGCTGAGTTTTTCCAGGTATTTTTGTCTCTGTGTATTACAGTCATTTTAAAAATAGGCTTGAAATGACAAAGAACGCAGTGACAGGCTTTTTCCCTCTGACTCAACCTGGAGCAGAACTTTTCATCCCACGTGCGGGCGGACACGCGCCCGACCCGAATGGGAGTGAAATAGTGCGCAATGACGTCAGGCGAGTATCCCGGCGTCGTCGCACACTCTCGCGATCCTTCAGTTGGCGGGCGAGCGTGAGAGGCAGCAGTGCGCCCGCCGACAATTAAGAGGCCTACTGAGGCCCTCAAACAAGTAATTCATTTGTATTTATCGCTACCCTCTCAACCGCTCAGTTGGCAGGTGGGCGAATAGGCCAGGCGGCCTTTGCAGTTTTCACGAAACCTCATCCACGGGCAGGATAAGGTTTCCAACAGTGACTAAAAACACAATTTTTTAAAATTTTAATGTAATTTTTAAAATGTTTATTTTTCATTTTAAAATTCTTCTTCTCCCTGAGGCAGCTCTGTGCCTTCAGGAAACCTTCAGTGCACGCTCCCCCGCACATGCACACACTTCAGCGCTCACGCTTCTCCCTCCCTCCCCCACTCGGGCAGCGCTGAAGCTCCGAGTGCACATTTCACGCTGGCTGGCCGTTAATTGGCCAGCCAGCATGAAATCGCGGTCGGAGCCCGATCGTGGGTGGTGGTCCTTCTCGCGGCCGCTCCCAGGCCCGCCCACTGATGAGGGGAAAATCCTGCCGCTGATGTACTCGATTTTGTTGTTGGTTTGTGGTTTTATTGGTTTGGACTTTTTGATAGTGCCTGAAATTTGATAAGTGTGACCCAGTGAAGTCCAGAGTGGACTATTCACAGCTTTCGAAACCTACTACCAGTGTCTTTCAGGGACTACCAGCAACTTGAACTTATACATTGAGAAAGGAAAAAAATCGCAAGGCTCTTCACAAATAGAACTAGCTAGCGGGAACAAGAATCCAAGGACAGTCCTTTGGTAAACTTCGGTGGCTACCGTTAAGTGTTCACTGGTTTACTGTATATCTTAGAAGTCTGATTTATCTCAGAGCAATGCAGATGTGGTACTAGCTCCAAACCTAAACAGATTTATTTACATTACTTTAAAATACCTCAGAACTTACAGGATTTTTTCAAACACACTGTCTCAGCCACATCCTCAGGTCTTTCTCGGGAATTTCTCTGTTTCTTAGCTCTCTGGCTCCACCACAGGCTTAAGCAATCAAGTACGGTTACATAGATCAGAGAACCGACTAACAGAATTAAACACAGATCAATCAAACCATTGAACACTACATATTTTCCCAAAGATATTATTTTCAATTAAATCATTCTGAACAACAAACATATATACATCAAGTTATTTCTTATAGTTAAACTTGTCTGTTTTCTTGAAGTGCAGTAAGTTCTTGAGATACAAAGGTCTCTTCGATCTGTGATTAGACCTATAAGTCTGATGTTGTGACTCTGTGTGATCAGCTTGATGAGCTGGATGGTCAACATCACTCAAAAGGAAAGGGAAATGTATCTTCATAATCACTGCCCTTGAAATATCCTGGTCTGCTTGAAATCAAGGGTTTCATATTCTACTTGGTGTTGTCATCAACAGATAAGCATTGGTACTGAGCAACTGCCTGATCTATTTTGGACCTGAGACAGATGATGTAAGCTTGTGGTTATGATTTGGCTATTTCTCCATCTCAAATCGCCTTGCACCTGCTTGTTTGTCGAAGTATGCTTTTGCTTTACCTTGTCACTTCACAATTTCATCTCCTTTCACTCTGACATTCTTTCTGACTGGCAACAGTTTTTCTGTGTGTGTGTTCTAATCTGTATCCTTAATCAATCATTCTTGCTGAAAGCTTTGTCACAGTAGGGGCACTGGTAGGGCGGGCACCAAATGTGCACACATAGGGCAGAATTTTGCCGTCAACGAATGCGGAACCCCCAACGTCATCCCGGTCCATTTAACTCTTCAGGAAGGCGGGGGCACTGCAAAATCAGCTGTGCACCCGCCGACCTGTCAATGGCCATTGACAGGATCATTTAAACAATTAAAAGACCTGCCCATCCAACCTTAAGGTTGGCGGGCAGGCCAGGAGCCCCAGCGGCTAATAGAAAAAACACGAAGCCTCATCCACCGGTGGGATGAGGTTTCATGCAGGGTTCTAAAAAGTTTAATAAAGTTTTACTGTAATTTATGAACATGTCCCATCTCATGGGACATGTTAGGGAAATTTTTTTCTTTCTATTTTTAATCTTTTTAAAAGTGTCAGCGATCTCCCTGAGGCTGCACTTAGCCTCAGGGAGATGTGCGCTCTTTCGTGCGCATGCACGATAGAGCGCACTCTCACTTTTGGGAAATCCCCCCGCCTGCACAGGGAGCGCATAGCGCTTCCCGCCGGACATCACGCTGAGCGGGCCTTAATTGGCCTGCCCACATAAAATGGCGGCGGGGCCCGCTTCTCCGGCAGGGATCGGCTCCCCACCCGCCAGAGATTGGGTCGGCCGACCCGCCCACCCAACAGGCAGAAAATTCTGCCCATAGTGTTCCATTGCTGGCAAACCTCTGGCCACAAAATGGACAAATCTACTCCTTCTTTCCAATATGTGTCTTTTTAATGACTCTTAAGCACAGAAGGAATCACAAAGGCTTGATCACATTTGAAAATTCATTCACTCTTGTGTATCAGTAGATATCTGTACAGAAACAAAACCTTACACACCTCACACTGGAACCGTCTCCCTTCCAACTATATCTTTTGGTGGTTTCCGTACACATTCCTGTGAACAAATCCTTTTTCCTTTGTGCACTTGGAGGGTTTGTTCTCGCTTTGGGTATTTTTTTGTGCAGTCACTTGATCAAGCCATTTGAAAGATGTTTCCTATTGCTATGGTATATACGTGACATACCTCACGCTCAGGAAGGGACTCTTCCACATGTCGAACCGATGAAGTCTTCTTCTTCGAAGACCTGTACCCCTTTGCAAAACAGTTTCACTTAAAGCATAAGTTGCACTTTCTCCCTCCAGCTGGACATGGCATTGGGACTCGATGAGCATTTCCACAATTTGGGCATTGTTTTGAAGGTATCTGACCGGAATGGGGCACATGTTGATAAGATGGACAATAAATGCTGGCCATTTACATCTGGTAAATGAATTTTTAAAAATCTCCTTGTCCCTAACCCTTGCCCTTGAACTGATGGAAAAGCTGTGCCTGCAACTCTGACTCTAAGGGTGCATTGCTGTGTAACCTCTTTGAATCTAACATGGCAGATTCAATTTGGACTGCCAAGGCCATGGCTTTTTCCAAAGTTAGATTATCATCATCCACGATTCATGGAATTGAAGGCTTTTCAATTAATTGGTCATGACTTAGTCCACTGGGGCTAGTGCGCCAAACTTACATTTTGAACTCAATTGCCATGTATCGTTTAAGGGCTCACCATTTCCCTGGGATCGCTGACAGAATGTATATTGTGTCGTCTATGAGCCACTTAATTATTTTCTGGCCTTCTGCCCCGAGACAATGTACAAGTATCACCTTCTTATGGATAGTTGCTACATCTGTACATCCCTGTAGTGCACAAGTAGGTCTTGAACCCCGAAATCCATTGCTGCCACTACATGGGAGAATCTCCCGATGATGAAAGAAATGCTTCTGGAACTGGTAAAGTTAAACTTTTCTCAGTCATTCTTGTTGTCACTTTTGTTATGGCTTACCGCCTGTCTTAAATGTATGATTTATCTCAGAGCAATGCAGAGATGACACTAGTTCTAAATCTAAACAAATATATTTACATTACCTTAAAGTATCTCAGAACTTACATGATTTTCTGTATACATGTCCTCAGCCAGATCTCCAGGCCTTTCTCTGGAAGCTTCCATGTTTCTTAGCTCACTAGCTTGAACCACAGGTTTAAAAAATCAAGTACAGTTGCATAGATCAGAGAGCTAACCAATATAATCAAACACAGATCAATCAAACCATTGAACGCTACAGTGAGCAGGAAAAAAAATGCTAGAAATGTGCTTGGTGTGTTTAATCAAGGTAGTAGTGGAACCACATCAGAGGATCTCACATAACATGGGCAATAGAGGGAGAGGTGGTTGAGGAGGATATGAATGTCTGGTCAAATGATGGTGAGAGGTTGAGGTGAAAGGGAAAGAATAATATACCATAGTCGAAGTCGCAAAGGATCAAGTCATTCTAAACTTTAGCCAGAGTCATCCCAGTACTTTGGGATGGTCAGAAGCCAGACTGGAGGCACTTAAGCAGCAAGTTTTGCAAGTGATGTGTTTGAACTGCAAAACAACAACATATTCAAGACTAGGAGGTGAAAATGGCAATAATGTTCGAGTGCATTGGGCAGGAGATTGGAGTGGTACAAGTAACAGTGGAATGATTTTGCATGCCAAGGTCACTGAGGCACCTAACCCATCCCATACCACACACAATCATCATCCCTGAATGCCCTAGTCTTTGCCACATGCCTCATAGTATCAAATGTTCCCACTGTTAGATTATCTGGGCTTCAAGAGGGGGATCCAAACACCATCAGTGGTACAGAACTATTTATAATGATAGATTACATTGAGACCCATCAAGCCAGTTACTTTCATCAACCATATGCAAACTTGTTCTCATCATCAACTATACCCCAACCCATTTAAACTCCTGAAACATTTTTCAATCTCGCTGATGCCCCCACCCAACGGTAGATAGTACCTGTAAGATGTTTTAAAATTGTCTGTGGATAGCACCTAAGTAGAAATGCCAAAAGCAATACTTTCAGACACATTCATTCTAGATTATTTTGAAAATTTCAGCAGTGAATAGAGTAAGAGTCCCCCATTGTTAGACTATGAAGGAGGAATTTCATTTCAGCTTCAAATCCCATATCCTGTCAGTCAATAAGACTGCTTACTTCAATCTCAGCAACATCACTCCCCTCTGTAACTGACTCACTCCCTCCACCAGTCAAACACCTCCAAGACTTTCTCACCAGTCTCCCAAAATCTACAGACAAGTCAAAGCTTGCATCTTATCCTGTACTAAGACCCACTCGCCCACCACCCACATCCTCAGGGAATCATATGGACTCAAAACGTTAACTCTGTCTTTCTCGCCACAGATGCTATCAGACCTGTTGAGCTTTTCCAGCAATTTTTGTCTTTGTTCCATTGGCTACCTGCCCCCTGACCCACTGAATTCTATATTCTTCCATAGCCTTGCACCACCCAACATCCTCTAACCTTACATCCCAGCAGTGTCCGCCTGTCTTCAGACTCTGACCTGTGCTGACCCAGTTTCCTTTTATTCCTTCCAATGGTAGCAGAACTATCAGCCATCTTAATCTACCTTTCTTGAACGTCCTGCTTAGACCCTTCCACTTTGCTCACCTCCATCCATCCTCAAAACCAAGCTCTTTTGCTGTGTTTTCCACCATCTACCCTAATCTTTCCACTGCTGCTTAATGCCCTGTTTCCTGAGGGAAATAGCTTAAGATGCTTTCTACATAACTGGAAGTGATCCTTGTGATTTATCCAGGAATTAAACCAATCTGGCACTTTCCTGTACGTTTCCCATTTCTGTGCCAGCATCCTGAAGTAATCGTCATAGTAGTCACGAAATGACACATAAATTGGCATGAACACTACTTCCTCACCTTGTAATGTGCTGTTAGTTGCTTAATTCATGTTGCCTGTTTCCCTTGTCTGTGGCTGCTACACCCTCTGCATGGTAGATAATTGACTTAAGCTGGCAGTCCATGGTGAAGCTGCTGTCAGCAGCTGGATAAGAAATCATGAGCAGCGTTGAGCTGTTATAGGTCCTGCAAACAGAATTGACAGTTCCCCGCAGTTAGGGGGGAAGGGCAGCCTGCTTGCTGGCTGAACGAATGTTGATGCGGGTGGGGGGGGCTGCAGGGGATGAAAACGATGACAGTTGTGATGGTGCAAATAAAGGCTGTTATCAGCTGCTAGAGCCCAGCACACGCCAATCATTCATCCAACACAGTCCTCTTACTCTGATCACTGAGATACCGCTATATGTTCAAGTATATCTGTCCAGGTGACTCTCTCCTATCTCAACATGGCATATATCAGCAAATCTCTCATTCTCAAGATGGGTGGGACTTTTATAACAATAGGTTTTTTTTTTATTCATTCAGGGGAGGGGATGTGGGTGTCACTGGCTAGGCCCAGCATTTATTACCCATCCCTAATTGCCCTTGTTCAGATTGCACATAAGAGCCAACCACATTGCTGTGGAGTCACATGTAGGTCAGACCAGCTAAGGGGCATTAGTGAACCAGATGGGTTTCTATAAAATTCAGCAATGATTTTATGGTCTTCATTAGACTTTTAATTCCAGATCTGCCATTGTGGGATTCAAACCCCGGTCCACAGAGAATTACCCTGGGGTCTCTGGATTACCAGTCCAGTGACAATACCATTATGCCACCGCCTCCCTCCTATTTGTTTATGTCATGTAAGGCTTAACATCAGGACTGCTGGTACATAATGATTGAATAAGTCCAGTTCAGTGTTTACTGAATGCTATGCTGGTGCTTAATTGGTGATTGAATTCTGTGGCTGTGTTATTCTGTGAAAACTGTAAATGAGTGTGTGTGTATGTTTGTTTATATCTATATATGTATATATATATATATAATATATATATATATTACTGTATGTGTGTGTGTGTGTATGTATGTAAATATGTATACATGTATATCTTTACCATTATGTATTTGATCTTATCAATTGGCAATGTTAAATCAGAGAATAAGCATCAAGGTGTCAGTTAGAAGTCGATGTCTAGAGGGCAAAGCTCCACTATTGGGCACAAATGAAGTGCAAATCGTGCTCAAAGTTGCACTGATTTTATATTTCAAGTTTCCTCTGAAACTCACTCGTGTGATCGCGAATGTAAAATCTTCTGTGAACTGTGCAAATGGGCAGTCTTTCAGAATGTAATATTTTCATGGATTAAAAGATATTCCTTGATATATTTCAGAGTGGTAACCAGGTGTATTATGATTAATATGGCTAAAAATCAGTTTACTGTAAATATGAAGCATTTTTAATCAGTGTTTAGTCCAGCACTTGTGGGTAACCAGGTTTCAAATTACTGAAAAATTACTTCTAAAAAATAGGGCCATTTATTAGTTTCATCGTATAGCAGCCAGTTTCATGGTAATTTTTTTAAAAAAGATATTAAAAACCTTTTAAGGTATTAAGATTTTATATTAGTGCACTTTGGGTTTGGTGCACTAGGGCTGGTGCTGTACTGCAGTAATTGGAGCATTCTTAGACTTAGCAAGACTGGGCAATCCTGGAGTTTGGTAGCATGGTGGGAGAGGTCAGTCCTGAATCTGGGGAGAGCTGGGAAGCTTGGAATTTGACAGCACTGCAATGGTCCACGGGGTTAGAGCAACATGGGTGGAGAATCGTCCAATCTCTCATTGCTGCAGAGAGGGAATCTGAGACATTGTTGAACTGTGGAACGGGAACAGAAAAGGCTTGGCAAAACTGGAGGAGCTAAAGGCAGGGGCGTGGCTCACTGGCCAAATTTCACTTTGAACTTTGGGCCTCGTGGACAAAATGAGCTCAGAGATGGCATGAGGGAACTCGGTGAGAAATTGGGCAAAGAGGGGAGTTCCTGTAGATTTAGCTTCTCTCTGCAACTACGCTGCGCTGCAATTGATCTCGGAGTGCCTCTTGCAGGCTCCGAATGCAGAAACAGAAAAATATTCCATCATCCTGCACTGATATCATTCATCTAGATGAACACAAAAGTGCACCCAAGTGATAAATACAACAAACCACTCGTTTGGCTTTCTCCCCGTAATAACTTCATTGAACCTTTAATACTTTCCATCATTATGTTGTAACCTATAACTGGCACAGTGAATCTCCTGCCTTATTTCTGAAGCATTTAATAAAAACTGAAAGACTATGCACGTGATGAGTGTTGGAAGTTAGTCAAATTATTGGATAACTGACCCAATAAAAGCAGAAACCAGAAACAAACTAAGATAGCGTATTTGCAAAGAAACACCATTGGAAATCTGCTCTGCTCCCCGTTGTTTCAATGAATAATATTTTCTCCTAAGTCTTTTCCCCTGGGCAAAAGATGAAGCCAGCTCCAATAATCACTTTGGTGCACAGAGGTAGAGTGTGATTTAAGTGCGTCTGTGATTTGCTTCCCCTGTGCAATTGGATCCCAAAGATTTATGATGGCTTTAAAGAAACAAATGTTGAAGTGGTCATGTTAAATTGCAATTTCTCCACTCACACAAGCTGTCACTGGTGTTATTTAATAATGCTGGGGTGACTTGAGCAGGAGTGAGTTGGAGACAGTGACAAATGAGATGAGTTTGATTCTTCATCGATGAGTGAAACTTTAGAATGGTGTTTTGCTTCCTTGAATGTAGCTGTGGAATGAGGAATTGGGTCCTCCTGTCCTGGAAAGTAAAGCCCATGTGGAAAAATTCATAACAAAGCACTCCCTTAAATGTCAAACAGAAACAGAAAATGCTGGAAAAACTCAGCAGGTCTGCCAGCATCTGCGGAGAGAGAAACAGAGTTAACGTTTCGAGTCTGTATGACCCTTTGTCAGGTTGGTTCAGTTAGCGACACTCATCTTTTGAGTCATAAAGTGGTGGATTTATGTCTCACTTCAGACTTTAATGCAGCGCTGAAGGAGTGCTGCAGTTGATATCTTTCGGGTGCAATATTAAGCCGAGATCACGTTTGCCTGCTCAGGCTGATGCACGAGAGCTCTTGGCACTATTTAAAGAAGTGTAGATAGTTTTCCAGCTAATATTCCTCCCTGAAGCACATCATCTAAATAGATTGTTTATACGAATATACCAAAAAGTCAGACTGCAATAGATCAGCTACCATCATGACTCTCATTACTTCCTATCTAACAACGACATTGGGCAGAATTTTCTGCCTGGCGGGCGTGCCCGACCCAATCTCCGGCGGGGAGCCGATCCCTGCCGGAGAAGCGGGCCCCACCACCATTTTATGTGGGCGGGCCAATTAAGGCCCGCCAAGCGTGACGTCCTGGGGGAAGCGCTATGCGCTTCCTGTGAGGGCAGGGGGGGATTCTCCAAATGCGAGAGTGCACTCTTTCACGGATGCGCACGAAAGAGCGCACATCTCCCTGAGGCTAAGTGCTGCCTCAGGGAGATCGCTGACAGTTTTAAAATATGAAAAATAGAAAAAAAAATTCCCTAACATGTCGCCCTCAGGTGACAATGTCACATGAGATGGGACATGTTCATCATTTACATATAAGTTTATCAAACTTTTTAAAACCCTACATGAAACCTCATCCCGCCGGTTTTTTCTATTGCCCGCCGGGGCTCCTGGCCTGCCCGACAACCTTAAGGTTGCTCGCCGACGGCAAAATTCTGCCCATTGTAATTTCCTGGAAGAGGCAACACACTGATTTTAAAGAAAAACTCAAGTCAATTCAGGGAAGAAGAATTCAGCAGAAATTCCTCTCCAAGCCATGTCAAAGCTATCAAAAAAAGTTCCAGTGGATATGAGTGACAACATAATGCATCACCCAACATCACAGCTACCTTTTGTATGTAGCAACATCAGCTTTTCAAGAATTTGTCCAGTTCCCTTTTGAATGTTTGCAGTGCATCTGCATTCACTTCATGAGCTGGTGACTTATTCCAAGGGCCTGTGGGCTCTGCGTGAAAAAATAAACCTTGTAACATCTAGTCTAGTCCTATGTTTATCGGCATCTTCCCTCACTCTCCAGTCAGATATAGCCTAGGATGCCTACACACGTTTCAGGACAATGAAGAAGCTGACTAGACAAATCCAACAAGTAAAATAAAGCATTTCTCACGTTCTGGAGAAAAGTCAGCGCAAATCTCTTTCCCTCTCTTCAGAGATGCTGCCTGGCCTGCTGAGTTTTTCCAGTCTTTATTTCAGTGAAAAACATGGTGGGAGGCCATGTATAATGCAGGCCAGCATCTGTCCATTATTTTTCTGAACAGTTAATCTTCACTGACTGATACCAGGGATTTTATTCATTTTAGCCTGTTGGCTTTGAGGAGTTATGAAACACTTAAATATGAAAGTGGATAGGGATGAAGTGGCAGCTTTATTAAGGGACGGGTAATAGTGATGTGCTTGAAGAAGTTCTTCTCCCTCCGATGGGCTCTGTTGAAATATGATGGAGTAACCACTTTTATACCATTCAAATATAATGAATTAACTCTATTGAATCACTGTTGGATGGCCTTAGTATTGTTATCTGATTGATTGATTGATTGCATGCTTTGGCAGTTTGTTACAGTGAGGCCATGCCTAATTCTGGACAAACAATGATACAATGGTCAGCTTAATATAGTGACTGTTTGAAACTAGGTAGAGTGTAGCTAAGATAAAAGCAAAATACTGCGGATGCTGGAAATCTGAAACAAAAACAGAAAATTCCGGAAAAACTCAGCAGGTCTGACAGCATTTGTGGAGAGAAAAACAGAGTTAAGGTTTTGTGTCCGTAAGACTCGAGCTCTGAAGAAGAGTCATACAGACTTGAAACGGTTAACTCTGTTTTTCTCTCCACAGCTGCTGTTAGACCTGCTGAGTTCTTCCAGCATTTTCTGTAGAGTGCAGCTAATGTGTTTTAGCATCTGTAAGGGTGTGCACACGCAACAGAACCATTAAGAGATTTGGGGATAGTGCAGGAAGGTGGAGTTGAGATAGAAGAACGATGGAGCAGGCTTGAAGGGCTGAATGGCCTACTCCTGCCTCCTTTTGCTTATGGTCTTGTAAGGCAAGGAGTATCAGTGAAAAAGTTCAAACCGAAAAAAGCTCAGCAGATTTGAACAAAGCCTCCCACATTGTGCTGCTGTCCAGAGACTCAGACCCAATAAGACTGACCTTGATTCAGTTCATCACTATTGGAATATTATATATATGATTGATTCTGCTAACGTTACAATGAAGCCTTGTTATACTCAGTTGGGGATTGTCAAGCTGAATCATTGACAGCGTGACCTAGGAGTGAATGCTCCTAACTCAAGGCAGCCCTGTAAGACTCCCTAATTGATGTGATCCAAATAATCTGTGCCTCTGGTCAGTTTGGCTTGCAAAGTGTGTTGCGCCAACCCAAGGATGTAATAGGACTGTATAGGAATGCAATTTAGTTTTAACTGCAACCAATTACATATTTAATATACGTTTCTTGTTAGATCCAGCCTTGTTAGATGATCAACACAAAGTCAGATAGAATGTGAGCTAGGAGCACAGGCTGAGGAAAATGGTGTGGAGGAAAACTACATGCAACATGTTTTATTGCCAGAGAGTAAAGATAATCAAAGGACTTGGAATGTCTTTGTACATCCTATTATGTCATGGCATGCAAAAATTCTTCACCTTTGCTGCCGGCAGTGGGAAATATCTCAAAAACAAATACACCTTACACTCTGTGTTATTTCTTTGAGTCTCAAGGGATGAAGTGTAAAATTTATTAGACAGAAGTGTAGCTGAATTCTCTAATGTCACTTTGACAATGCACCATAATATCAATGTAAATTCACAGCAATAGGCAAAAGCTCCACACTATAGATACGGTGATTCAAGGAGGTGCCAAATTTCACACGGTTTTGGATGCTTTTGTGATGCAGATATAGCCAGCCACATTTCAAATTATGATACTCAGCTACATCCTTACCAGAATTGCATTTGAGGAAAGGGACTTTCACTTTCATTCTTTGGGTATAGGAAAATAAGAACATTGCTGAGAAAAGAGACATGCTGTCAAAGCTTTTTGTCTTGCAGTCATCAGGACAGATGCAAGAATGCCAAATTTCAAAGGGAGCAACAATTTATACTGCATGGGAAAGGAGTGTCTTTCAGCCACTCAAGCCTGTTCTGCCATTCAGTCAGAACATGGTTGATGATATCTTAAGCACATAAACCCACCTTGCTTCTGTAAACCGGAACACCCTTGCCAAACAAAAAATTATCAATCCTTGTTTTAAAATGTTTAATTGGCCAAGCCTTAGCAATCTTTGGAGGGAGAGAGAGTTCCACATTAGAAGTTAAAATTAGTAACAATCAGCTAGGTCTTTCTTTCCCAATTTAGCACTTTTTTTTTTTATTCAGTGCCCTTCGAGGCAGGAGACCATCCACAAAATGATCAGAGACCTACTTGGACCAGAAGTTCATTCTTTTTCGGGAAGTCTAGATTTCGTGCTCAAATATTTGGAATGGGACTTTACCCCACAACCTTGAGACTCAGAAGCAAGAGAGCTACTCATTGATCCACAACAGTCACCCAGTTGTCCAGAAGTAAATCAAAGATCCTGGGACTGTCACAAGAACATAATTAATCAGGCACCTAGAAAGAAAGAGCCTCTCTATCATTAAGGAAAGGGTCATTGATACAAGGCTCAGCTCCTCTCTCAATATTTTTAAAAATTAATTTATGGGATGTAAGGCTTCACTGGCTGAGCCAGCATTTATTGCCCCTCCCTGGTTGCCCTTGAGAAGGCGGTGGTGAGCTGTTTTCTTGAACCGCTGCAGTCCATGTGGTGTAGGTACACCCACAGTGCTGTTAAGGAGGGAGTTCCAGGATTTTGACCCAGGGATAGTGATATATTTCCAAGTCAGGATGGTGAGTGGCTTGGAGGGGAACTTCCAGATGGTGATGTTCCCATCTATCTGCTGCCCTTGTCCTTCTAGATGGTAGTGGTCTTAGGTTTGGGTCTTGGTGCTGTTGAAGGAGCCTTGGTGAGTTCCTGCAGTGCATCTTGTAGATGGTACACACTGCTGCCACTGTGTGTCAGTGGTGGGGGGAATGAATGTTTATGGATGGGGTGCCAACCAAGTAAGCTGCTTTGTCCTGGATGGTGTCAAGCTTCTTGAGTGTTGTGGGAGCTGCACTCATCCAGACAAGTGGAGAGTATTCCATCACGCTCCTGACTTGTGCCATGTAGACTGTAGACAGGCTTTGGGGGGTCAAGAAGTGAGTTACTGGGTACAGGATTCCTAGCCTCTAACCCGCTCTTGTAGCCACAGTATTTATATGGCTAGACCAGTTCAGTTTCTGGTCAATAACCCCTCAGGATGTTGATAGTGGCGGATTCAGCGATGGTAATGCCATTGAATGTCAAGGGGCAATGATTAGATTCTCTTTTGTTGGAAATGGTCATTGCCTGGCACTTGTGTGGTGCGAATGTTACTTGCCACTTGTCAGCCCAAGCCTGGGTATTGTCCAGGTCTTGTTGCATATGGACATAGATTGCTTCAGTATCTGAGGAGTCGCGAATGGTGCAATTGTGCAATCATCAGCAAGCAACCCTATTTCTGAGCTTATGATGGAAGGAAGGTCACATGAAACAAGTGAAGATGGTTGACTGAAGATATGCAAATGCTGAAGGTATAAGTGAACAACATATCTCGGCAATAGTCATTGCAGATCGCTTATTCTCACAGAAGCCAACTTGCATACAAGTCTAAATAAATAATCAACGCTTTTGATCTGGTATTTTTATGAATTTTATGCAGAGATGAGATATTGCCCATTGAAGCAGGCAGCTTCCATGTCAAGCAAAATACTACAGATGCTGGAAATCTGAAATGAAAACAGAGAATGGTGCAAAAGACTCAGCAGGTCAAGCAGCATCTGTGGAGAGGTAAATGTGGTTAACAAGTTAACGCTATCAATATCATGGATGTTACTGTTGACCAGAAACTGAACTGGACCAGTCATATAAATGCTGTGGCGACAAGAGCAGGTCATAGGCTGGGAATTCTGCAGAGCATAACTCTCACCCCCTGACTCCCCAAAGCCTGACAACCATCTATCTACAAAGCACAGGTCAGGAATGTGATGTAATACCCTCCATTTGCCAAGATGAATGCAGCTTCAACAACATTGAAGAAGCTCAACGCCATCCAGGATAAAGCAACCTTGATTGGCACCCCATCCACAGCTCAAACACCCATTCCCTTCACCGCCAATGCACAGTGACAGCGGTGTGTGCCATCCACAAGATGCACTGCAGCAACTTACCGAGGCTCTTCGATAGCACCTTCCAAACCCATGACCACTGCCATCGAGAAAGACAAGGGCAGCAGATACACGGGAACACCACCACCTGCAAATTCACCTCCAAGATCAAGATCAAGGGTCAAATCCTGGAACTCCCTCCCTAACAGCACTGTGGGTGTACCTACACCACAGGGGCTGCAGTGGTTCAAGAAGGCAGCTCACCACCAGCTTCTCAAGGGCAATTATGGATGGGCAATAAAAATGCTGGCCTAGCCACCGACACCCGCATCCCATGAAAGAATTAAAAGAAAAAAATCAAGTCAATGACCTTTCATCAGTTCTGGAAAAAGTTAGAGATCTGACAGGCTTTAAGCAAATATAGAGGCAGGGAAAGACTGAGGCAGAGGGACAAAAGGGAAGGTCAGCGATGGAAGGCCGGAGAGATTAAATGGCCAAAGGATTGATTGTGGAAGGCAAGAAGAGATGATAATGGGACACGTAAAGAAAGAAAAGATTGGTCTAGAGGAGGTGGGAATGGCAATAACAGAATCAACAGCTGCCATCTGAAACAAAAAGGGGGGGTGAGGTCATGATCTGAAATTGCTGACCTCGTGTTAAGTCTGGAAAGCTGTAAGTGCCTTTTTTATGCCATTTTTCTATGTTACAACAATGACCACACTTCAAAACTATTTGCTGTAAAGCCCTTTAGGATGTCCTCTGGTCATGAAAGGCACTACAGAAATGCAAGCTTTTCTTTCACTCAAGAGTATTTATGTAGAAATCTCCCAGAGAACATTAATGCTTTGAAATTAAGTTCTTCTAATATTGGGATACCAATGCTGAGCACATTTTGAAATTCCCATATCTGCACTTTTAATGCAGAGCTGTTACTTCATTTAATGTTAATCCATAAAAAACTGACTCTAAAATAGCGGAGAAAGGAATTTCACATGATCATTTTAACCATTTATGCACTTGTATAATAAAAGACAAACTTCAAGGCACAAATGGGATCAATGGAATCTATGAGCCCACTTATATTGTATTTTGATGTGATCAAGTCAGCTTGGGTCCCAACAATGGTGTTATCAGGGTTGTAATAATGGTTTCTAACATTAAGCTCCCCTATACAAGCCAACAGTGTGGATTTTCAATACTGGTCTATACATGCTTCACAAGATAGATAGCGACCAGGAGCACTATTGAACTCAGCTTAGCTCATTCATTCATGAGCACATAATCATCCCCACCATGACACCCTATCAAGTTTCTTAAAAGTTCCAAAGTTTCTTTTCCCCACCATGGCCCTAATAGGGACTGCATTTCATACAGTGATCGCTCTTTTTCTTGAGTTCTCTGCCCGAAGGTAGATCCGACCCACAGCGCCACAGTTTCCACCACAGGTAGGGCAAGGAGGCAGGTACTGAATCCACCCCAGTCAAAACAGGGATCGAAACCTGTGCTGTTGGCGCCAATCTGATCCACACCAGCTATATAGCCAGTTGAGCCAACCGCTCCCCCATGGAGTCCAAGTTGCTGTGCCAACATGCACTTCTTACATGTATATTGTAGTCCAGGTCTATGGGTATTGATGGTAAAGGCTCCAATTTTCTTTCCATTACATGGCTGACCAGGAATCCCTCCCTCCCTTACCACCTGCCTTCAGCATAAGTTGGGATTTACAAGTTGATACTCAACCTGTTTCTCACCTTCCTTGGCCATCAAATCCTGAAGTGGGACTTGAACCTGGAGATTCTAGGCTCAGAGGCAAGGGCGCTAAGCCAGTGCACTACAAGACTTCCTTCCCCTTAGTGATTAGTCTGATGTAATAAAAACAGAAAATGATGGAAATGCTCAGCAGGCCAGGCAGATCAAATCCACAAGGGAAACTTGATCACGCGGTCACAATGGTTTTGCAATTTGTATTTATTTCGAAATGTGTGCCCTGAATTCAGAAGTAATAAGACTACTGCAACTTCAGAGATTTTTAGAAAACTAAATTAAACATTTATTAACAAAAGAAAAGATTTCAAGCACATACATAAGTGTACAAATTACTAATGCAATAACTCCTAAAACTCCGAATTAACCTATCTCCCAGTTGCACCTCTGTTAAGGCAACAGTAGAAAAACAAATAGATTTAAACAGACCCAGGCAAAGCAACACAATACCCGGCACAGTGATATTCAAAATGAGTCTTTTCAGCTTTGGTTCCTGTAGGCAGCAACTTGATGCATGGAGGCTGGAGGCTTTTCACACTTGTGTTAGATCTTAGAATACCTTCTCCCCTTACACATAGCCTCACCTCCTTTATACATGTTTCTCCCTTTTTAATGCAAAGTCCGTTGTTCCCAATATGTCTTTGGAACTTTAATTCTCTCATAATATAAAACTTTCATAGTACTAATTTTATCAGTGACCTTTGGGAAAAATAAACACTCTGTTAGGCTTCGCTTCTTGTGGCTAGGTGTAACATCTTACCATCTCTTTGAAATTCAAACTAACCTAATTTATCTAAAAATGCAAATTTTCCATACACCTCACATTCTAAAACATCAGCCATGTTTACATATTTAGCATTTCAATTCTAGCTTCTTTTTTATAACTCAAAGCCTCCAGACCAGTTGTCTTCAATTCAATTAAATCCCCCCCACACACACACATAAACACAGAGAAACTAATCCAAACCCCAATATTAACCCACTTTTAAAATAAATCACAATAATATTATGAAAATTATTATATTTTCATGACAGCAGGTACACCCAGAATGCTGTTAGAAGAGGGAGTTCCAGGGTTTTGACTCAGCAATGGTGAAGGAACGACAATATAGTTCCAAGTCAGGATGACCTGTGGCTTGGAGGGGAACTCGCAGGTGGTGGTATTCCCATGCATCTGCTGTCCTTGGCGCACACTGCTGCCACTGTACATAGATGCTGGAGAGAGTGAAAGTTGAAGGTGGTGGATGTGGTGCCAGTCAAGCGGGCTGCTTTATCCTGGATGGTGTTGAGTTTCTTGAGTGTTGTTGGAGCTGCACCCATCCAGGCAAATGGAGAGTATCCCATCACAGTCTTGACTTGTACCGTGTAGAGGGTGGACAGGCTTTGGGGAATCAGGAGGTGAGTTACTCACTGCTGAATTCCTAGCCTCTGACCTGCTCTTGTAGACACAATATTTATATGGCTAGTCCAGTTCAGTTTCTGGTCAATGATAACCCCCAGGATGAGATAGTGGGAGATTCATAGATGGTAATGCCATTGAATATCAAGGGGAGATGGTTAGATTCTGTCTTGTTGGAAATGGTCATTGCCTAACACTTATATTGGAATGAATGTTACTTGCCACTTATCAGACCAAGCTGAATGTTGTCCAGGTCTTGCTGCATTTGGACATGGACTGATTTAGTATCTGAGGAGATGTGAATGGTGCTGTATAATCATCAGCGAATACCGCCACTTCTGACCATATGGTGGAGGGAAGGTCATTGATGAAGCAGCTGAAGATGGTTGGGCCGAAGATACTACGCTGAGGAACTCCTCCAGTGCTGTCCTGGGACTGAGATGATTGGCCTCCAACAACTTTGTGCTAGGTATAACTCCAACCAGTGAAGTGCTTTCCTCCTAATTCCCATTGACTCCAGTTTTGCTAGGGCTCCTTGATGCCACACTTGGTCAAATGCTGCTTTGATGTCAAGGGCAGTCACTCTCACCTCACCTCGGGAGTTCAGCTCTTTTGTCCATGTTTGAACCAAGGCTGTAATGAGGTTAGGAGCTGAGTGGCCCGAGCAGAACCCAAACTCAGTGTTAGTGAGGAGGTTTATTCCTCTGCTTAGCTCTGTCTATTGCATGCTGCTCCTGCTGTTTGGGATGAAAGTAGTCCCGTGTTGTAGCTTCACTAAGTTGGCACCTCATTTTTAGGTATGCCTGGTGTTGGTCCCAGTATGCCCTCCTACCTCTTCATTGAACCAGGGTTGATCCCCCAGCTTGATGGTAATGTTAGAGTGGGTGATATGCCAGGCCATGAAGTTACAGATTGTGGTTGAATGCAATTATGCTGCTGCTGATGGCCCACAGCACCCTATGGATGCCCAGGTTTGAGTTGCTAGACCTGTTCAAAATCTATCCCACTTAGCACGGTGGTAATGCCACACAATGCAATGGAGGATATCCTCAATGTGAAGTCTCCACACGGACTGTATGGTGTCACCAATACTGTCATGGACAGATGCACCAGTGACAGGTAGATTGGTGAGGATGTGATCAAGTAGGTTTTTCCGTCTTGTTGATTCACCCACCAGCTACCGCAGGCCCAGTCTAGCAGCTGTGTCCTTTAGGACGTGGCTAGCTTGGTCAGGAGTACTGCCGTGGAGCCACTCTAGGTGATAGACATTGAAGACCCCAACCCAGAGAACATTTTGTGCCCTTGCCATCCTCAGATGCTTCCTCCGAGTGGTGTTCAACATGAGGAGTACACCGATTCTTCAGCTGAGGGCAGTGGTTGGGGGAGGTAGGGTGCATGCACGGTAAGCCATAAGTCGCAGGGTATGCCATTATCATTTTCGATATCTAGGTCAATGCTGGGTGATCCACGCAGATTTGCTCCTTTTTGGCTTTTCTGTGGTAGTTTGGTATAAATAAATGGCTTGCTAGACCATTTAAGAGTCAACCACATTTGGTGTGAGTCTGGAGTCACATATAGGCCAGGCAGTTGAGGGCAGCAGATTTCCTTCCCTAAGAGGCGTTAGTGGATCGACCGATGATAGTTTCATGACCACAATTACTGGGACTAGCTTTTAGTTTCAGATTTATTAATTAAATTCCACCAGTGACCATGGTGGGTTTTGAACACCTATCCCCAAGGCATTAGCTTGGCCCTCTCTATTGCCTCCCCAGCTTTGCAGGCTTGAAATTCATGGCTTACTGAAATACCTGGGGTTTGATCATTCAGGAAATTGCCTTAAATGTAATTACAGCAAAACAAAATTTATCTGTCATATTTCAATTAACAGTTGCTTTTGAAATAACTTCACTGAGTGATTCTTGGAATAATTTAAGATAGCCTCAGGTCTCATTTCCTGAAACACAGTGGTGTGAACTGGCCTAATGATTTTCTCTTAAAGGCCTTTGCAAGTAAAAGGTCGTTCCATCACAGGAAGCTTCATTTATTCACAGTAAAATTCCTACCCGATATAAATGAACAAAACGCTGGATGTCCTCGTCGCTTCTCAGGGCTGATACAGAAATAAATTTTGAGTGGATTGATCATCATAATCGCAGCCAAGAAGAGATGTAAAATCACAAACAAAGGCAATACCGGAACCTGTTTCTTCCTGTTTTGTAGATCTTCCTTTTTTTTTAATTCCGCGGCCCAGCTAGGCCTTTCTAAGTCTTTGTCAAAGGCAAAACAAAAACAGAATTACCTGGAAAAACTCAGCAGGTCTGGCAGCATCGGTGGAGAAGAAAAGAGTTGACGTTTCGAATCCTCATGACCCTTCAAAGGCAATGTGGCCAGCCTGATGGTAGAGGCAACACAAAATGGGACCCATTTTCACTTGGGAAAGTTGGCATTAATAGGGCATTAAGAGCCTCAAAGAGTGGTCCGTAAACTTACCACAGGGCCCAACCGTTAATGCTCCAACCTGCACATAAGGAGACATGTGCCAGGCAGACCAAATCCCCATGGGAAAACTGGCCACGCTATCACAACAGTTTTGCAATTTACATTTATCACAAGAAGATTTAGGCACTGAATTCAGAAGTAGTGAGTCAACTAACACCTTTAGGGATTCTAAAAACTAAATTAGAACATTTATTAACAAAAGAAAAGATTTCAAGCACATACGTAAGATTACAGTTACTTAATATTATAACAAATCCCAAAATCCCTAATTAAACTGATCCCCCACTACACACCCCCTTTAAGGCAACAGTCCAAAATAGATATTAAATTTAATTAACAAGCCAGCAAATTTACCACAGCACCCACTTGACAGTGGAATTCCAAAGGCTTTTCTTCAACTTTAGTTACTGGACACAGCAGACTTTTGCAAAAAAGGATGGAGGCTTCCCCAAGGCTGTTTCACACACTCCTGTTAGATCCTACATGGCCCCACAACATTACCTTATTTCCTTCTTTATATATGTTTCTCTCTAATCTGTAAATTCATTTGTTCTTTATGTCTTTGGAAATGTACTTTTCCCATAATATAAAAATCTTTCATGTTGCCAATATGGTCAGTACCTCTTGGGAAGAATAAACATAATAACTTTGCCCTATTTATCTTGTTAGTTGTAAACATCCTACCATCCCTTTGAAACCCAAACAACTCCTTCACTTATCTAAAAATGCAAATTTCCTTCACATCCTACATGCTAAGAGCTCATCCATGCTCACTCATTAAGATTTCAAATGCCTTTTACCCCAATTCCTTTTGATAATTTCAAACTTGCAGATTATCTGGCTATAATTTAATTAAATCACTCAGACAGAGCCATCTACACTCACACTCATAAACCTACTTTACAATAAAGCACAATAATATTATGAAACGTATTATAGTTTTGTGACAGAACAGATGAGCCAATGTTTGTTCGAAGAGGGTCGGTTTTAAGGAGTGTTCTTAAAGGAGGAGAGAGCGATAGAGAGGCGGGGAGGTTTAGGTAGGAAATTCCAGAGCTTTGGACCGTGGTAGCTGAATACACAGGCACCAGTGGGGGACCATATGAAATAGAGGGCCGCGCAAGAGGCCAGAATTAGAGGAGCACTGAGTTCTCAGTGGGGTCTAGGCTGGAGGTGGTTTCAGACCACAGCCATTAATGTTGCATTTCCCTTGGGCATCTCCTTGTGAATTTGAATTCCTCCCATCTTCACTCCTCTGCTGGAAGCTCGTGAGTACGCCATACTGCGAGGGGGCAGTGCGAATAAATCAGCAGACAACCACAACCACCCCCTCTTGACCACTTCACCAGCTACCCTGCAACAGTTTTGCAGTCTATGGGAAGGGGGATAGACCACTGAAAATATGCAAACCAGGGTGCGTTGATCAGAACTTTAGTGCAACTTAACACCGATGTTCCAGACTTAACTGTGTCACAGGTGTCAGCCAGGTTCGAATATTAAACCCTTTTGACATAGTTCAAACTGGCATTTATCTCCATTCTGTGGTACTGAACAGAGAGTGCTCTTGCTCAATGCCATGCAGCCAGCTTCTAGATTGTAATTTAATCAAATAATATAATTAGAGCACTGCATTAAGCCAATGGTGTGATATCATAATCGCCACTGACAAGGCTGGCAACTGCACAACTCAATAAGTAATTATCTCACCTCACTACCCACCGTGACAAATCCCTTATTTATTATCACAAAGGTCATGACAATGAAGGGCCATTATTTTTCAATCATCTATATTCTGAACAGTTTTAATTTCCATTATTAAGATTCCAAAAAAAAAATGTTAGAGACAATTTTCTGGATTTAGCACCTAATTAAGTGGCTGGAGAATGGACGTTATGGACAGTGAAAGTGGCCACTAATCCTGGGGCCTCATTTGCTCCTGAGTAACACCGAGGCTGCAATTCACACCGACCTCGTCAGACGGCTGCAGCAGACCTGCACCAACGAGAGGCATCGGCAACACAAGTTGTCTGCTAATGGGTGTCAAGGACCTGTGCATTCAGACTCCCTGTTCATGGATCCAGTTCATGGATAAACCACTCCCAAATAAAACTGATTCAATCGATTCCAGAACCAACAGTTAGGTGTGCCAAGGGGCCAGGCTACTCTTGTCTTGATTTTTCTTTTCCCCTTTTTGAATGATAAAAGTTATTTTTCAGCTTTGGTGGATACTGATCCCTGATGGAGGCCATGTTCAGTATGGTGGTTCACCTTTTTTTTTGGCTCATATGGGATTAAGGAAGGAACAGCCATCACATGTCCCCTTTGGCAACTGCTGCAGATATTCAGTTGAACCTTTCCAGAGTCACCATCAATTGATTCAGTAGGAAAGGGCAGGTTTGTGTTGAGGTAACTGATCTCAGCCAGGGCACTGGTAGAGGCTTTATGATGTGGGAGTCCCATTATAACATAATAAGGGGGAAGTGGTGGCAGTGGCAAAGTGGTATTGTCTCTGGTTAGTAATTCAGAGACCCAGGGTAGTGTTTTGGGGACCTGGGTTCAAATCTCACCATAGTAGATGGTGAAAGAAATCTGGAATTAAAAGTCTAATGATGACCACAAAACCAATGCCAGTTGTCGTAAAAACCCATCTGGTTCATTAATGTCCTTTAGGAAAGGAAATTAGCTGGTCTGGCCTTACATGTGACTCTAAACTGGTTTAGCAAGCCACTCAGTTCTTAAGGGCAATAAACACCTCCATCCTATGAATGAATTTTTGAAAATGGTGTTGTTGACTAATCTATATCTATAATAATATAATAATATATTATTATAATATAATAATAAAAATAATAATAAATCTATATCCGTGGTGTCTACAAAAAATCCAGCCAGGAAAATTGCGGTCGTGGAGATCTTTGGGAATCATTGGTCTAAAGTCACCCGTTTCTCCAGATTGACAGCTTGCTCACTGGAATATTGGGGGGGTCTTTCCTGCTGACTGGAGAGTGATGAGAGTCCCACATCACCGCCACTGGGGAAGGCCCATCCTATGAAGTGCCAGTGGCCAGCAGTGGGCCTTGCCCAGGAAGGAAATCCTGTCTCCCCCCCACCACCCCACCCTGGCTGAAAGTTGGCGGCCAATCAGAACCCAGGATCAGCAAGGTACCCGGGCCAGTGATGGCAGGAGGGGATCGTGGGGAAGGGGATCAATGGCTGGGTGGGGCAGAAGGATGGGATGGTCCTCAGCAACACTCCCCTTCCTGATGCCAGGTCCCTCGATCAGGTAAGCCTTTGAATGAGAGAACCCCCAGCCCCAGCCCCCCCGTCCCCAGGAACCCACAAGCAACCTCGACAGGGTTTGCTTTTCAGGCATTCTGCATGGCCATTATTGGCCAACTAAGGGCACCAGTTGGAGCGTTGGAGCAGGAAGGCCGTCCATTGGCCTTCCTGCCCCTGGCAGAGGTGGGAAGGGGGCAGGGCCCTGGCCTATCACCCTCCTGCCTGGTTAAATACCTCTCTGCCTCCAAATTCACCTCGGCGGGAGGGCATTACATTCTGCTGCATGTTTCCACAGTTCAGTTTTGAACTTCCTCCTTTTCAAGTGCAGGCTGCGTCCTCTGATTTTACAGTTCTGGACAAATTTGAAATAGTTTGTCGGGATCTACATTATCTGGTCATTTAGAATCCTCTCAACCTTCTCTTTTCCAGTGAGAACACACCCAGTTTGACATCATTGCACCTCATAATCCAAACCCCTCCATTTTTCCCCTGACCCGCCACATCCCTGTCTTTTTCTGCCTATTGAGGGGTAGATATGTGGCCACAAGGTCAGCTCAAAACTGACCACGGGTATAATTCCCTCCCCATTCCAAATGCTGGTGACACTCACTGTCCTTTCTGCCCAGCAATAAGCAGGGGCCTACATGGTGAGATACTGGCAGGTGCTGGAGCCCTTACCCAGCCAGACCTGAATAACTTCAAGAGAGGTAAAACATCACAAACTGCTATTGAATGCTAAAGCATAAATAAGTTCCACTTACCATGGTTCAATGGGTCACACTCTTGCCCCTTGAGTTACGAGGTTCCAGGTTTAAGTTCTACTCCAGGGCTTGAGTACAGAAATCAATGCTGACACCCCAGTGGGATGCTGAGGGAGTGCAGCCCTGTCGGAGGTGCTGTCTTTCCGACAACACGTTCAAACCAAGGCCCGGTCTGCTTGCCCGGGTGGGTGTAAACAAACCCGTGGCACTCATTTGGAAGCAGGGCAGGTGAGTTATCCCTGGCGCCCTGGCCAAGATTTACCCTTCAACCCGACATTGCAAATACAGACCGTCTGGTCATGGTCGCATTGCTGTTCGTGGGATCTTGCTGTGCGCATATTCACTGCCACGTTTCCTACACTACAGCAGTGACTACAATTCCAAAAGCACTTCATTGGCTGTAAAGTGCTTTGAGGTGTCCGGTGGCTGTAAAAGACGCGATCTAAATGCAGTTTTCTTTTCTCTCTTTCAGTGCACAACTGTTGCAAAGGAAATATTTACCGAAAGCTACTTTTTTTTGTTTTCCTGGGCCAGTGTGCCAGGCCTATTTTGGCATTCTTTTCATCTGAGAATTGTGTTGGCTTGTAGCAGATGGGGGAAAAGGTCACTGAGCAGATCATATGACTTCAGGGCCATCAGAGATCCTTGTCAGTGCTCTCTTTGAAAGCTGTTTCCACTGAGCGCTTGGACATGCTCAGAATCTGTATGACTGGATGGAGCTGTCCGAGGCTATGTTGTAGTTCCAGCTTAGGCATGATCACTGCGCTGATGACTGACAGGGCTGCGTTTACCGGACACGTCAACACCGTGACTCCTCTCCTGCAAAAATTCCTCAGGAGGAATGAAAACCCATCAAAACTTAACTGCCTCATTTTGTGGTGAAAAGTCCAACTTTATAAAGCTCATTGTTGCTCCTTTCAGCAATTGCAAGGATTGTTATTGCACAAGACCTGCCTGCTAGTCTGTCACAGTTGCCTTCATGTGCCACGCAGAAGGGCTGGTGTTTAAATAAAGCCACACCAGTGGTGAGACATCATTCCTTTGAAGATTCTTTTTGCCACTGTCGACTTTGATGGTGCATTTTTTTAACCTTTTGATCCTGGCTGATGATGCTCTGTACACCTGCCATCATTTCAGCTTTTTCTAATATTCATCTCTGCGCTCTGCAAGTGTCTAAATGTTGACCCTGGTGTTATTGGCAGGGATTATACATTTATGTACCCTGCATGCTATTTTGTTGCTCTTTGTGCATCAGTTGTTCACACTGAGGTATCCTGTTAAAGCTTTTAATTAGAATGGGCGCATAGTTTGTCTTTTTTAAATGCTGTAATGTAACAGAGAAGGTAAAGTAACCAAAATTATACAATAGACGATAGCAGATAGTAGACTTAGAATTACACCATCTCCCTGATCTGGAGACACATAAGGCAGACAGAGCTCATGCTTACATCTGTTTTCCATCGTTTGTTTTTCCTGGAAAAGGTCACTAGCCACTCTGCATCAAGCATGGCTGGCCAGGAATCCCTCCCACTCTTACCATCTGACACTGGCATGTTACCCACTGCATCACAAAACCCAGCAGGCAATACAAACGGCTTAAAATAGTTCATTTAGTAGAATTTGAGAAATTGATGAACACCTAAGATTCATGCTGCTGAAAAGAGAGACGTTGCCAAAGCTTTTCCTCTTGCACTCATCAGAGCAAATGCAGGAATGCCAAATTTCAAACAATCACAACAATTTATACCACAGGAGAAAAGGGTGCTGATTGGTTGAGTTGTTGCCATGAAAAACCCTTTTTTAGATAGAGGAGATATTCTTGGCCCCTTTAAAGCAAAGGAAATCTTCCACCAAACGACACTGCATGTCAAAAAAAACTTGTATTTATATACTACATTTCATGACCTCCATATGTTTGTTCCTTTAAGAGAATGCAAGTGTACTGATCATGCGACAGCACTGACGAATCACTGTACAGCGCAGGCAACTGTAACAGGAGCTGTAAGTCTAGTTCTGGAGGTTTCTGAGTGAGCACGTATGATCTGGTGCTAGGCCCTATGTCTCAATAAACCATAACTATTTATTCTTACATCAGTCTCTCCCCATTATTGATTGCAAGCAGCAATTGATGAGAACATAGGGAGGTGTGCAGTTAGAGTTCGGTTGCCCAATAAACTCATCTACCCATGACATAAAACGTACCAAAGGCTGAATCTTATTCCAGGTACTTCATCTCCAGAAGAGAGAGCCAAATAAAGATTGCCTCTGTTTTTCTGGACCTACTCTACAAAACAGGAATAGAATTTTTGTGATTGGATAGGGGAGGTATGGTATTTTATAGAACAGAACTATTTCAAATGGAAATCTCCAGAAAAAAAAAATGATGGCAGGGCACTGCCGCGCCCACTGTTTACGCACCTTCGCCCATCTCATTGCTGCCGGAGCTGCCAAGGAAAACCACCACTTTCAGATGTGTCCGGGGGTAGGAAGCACCAGCTCACTTACCTTGTAGCAGTGCTGTTGAAGTTGGTTTGGCTATCTGCAGCACAATAAGATAATTGAGAATCAAAATTGGAGGTTATAAAACACAAACTCAGAGAAACAAGTGACATGTAAGTAGGAGAGGGGCTGCGTGTTTGTGCGTGAGTGTTTGGGTGAGTGAACCTGCGTTTGGGTGAGTGTTTGTGTGTTTGGGTGAGTGGATGTGTGTATGGATGTGTGCATGTGTTTGATTTTATCTGCTTGCTTGGGTGGGTGGACATTTGCTTGGTTGGATGGGGCGTGTGTTTGTGTGTGTGTGTGTGTTTGGAATTGGGTGTGTGCGTATGCCTATGTGTGAATTTGTTTGGGTAAGTGTGTATTTGCATGGGTGCAATTGTGTGTGTGTTTGGGTAGATGGGGCGCATTTGGCTCTCTCTGGAAATGAAGTACCTGGAATAAGATTCAGCCTTTGGTACGTTTAATGTCATGGGTAAATGAGTTCGTTGGCCAACCGAACTCTTAACTGCACACCTTCCTATGTTCTCATCAATTGCTGCTTGCAATCAATAACGGGGAGAGACTGATGTAAGAATAAATAGTTATGGTTTATTGAGACATAGGGCATAGCACCAGATCATACGTGCTCACTCAGAAACCTCCAGAACTAGACTTACAGCTCCCAGTTGCCTGCGCTGTACAGTGATTCGTCAGTGATGTCACATGGTCAGTACACTTGCATTCTCTTAAAGGAACAGGGTACCTCACTTTACCACAGTACACTAATTAACACTTTGGCAATAAATTTCTGGCTACACTTTTATAATTCAATTATTAACTGGTTTCCCGGTTAGCATCAGATTTAAAATAGTCCAGACAAAGGCTTAGCACACATGTCACAAATAGCACAAGGAACAAATTGAACACCTTTGTGTCCCTTAAACAAAAACAAAAATACCTGGAAAAACTCAGCAGGTCTGGCAGCATCTGTGGAAGGGAGCACAGTTAATGTTTCGAGTCCGCATGACTCTTCAACAGAACTGAATGTTGTTTTTGTTTTCGATTTCCAGCAGTTTTTTGCTTTTATCTTTGTGTCCCTTAACCTTGTAGCAGAATTAGACACACAAGAACTAGGTTTAGAATTAGGCTGCCTGCATAAAGGTTTAGCAACGTGAATAGTGGAACTTGCTCACAGATGCTGATCTTTTGGATTCTAAGCTAAATGTGTCAGTGTCAAAGGGGATACAAGATTGCTTGAGATTTTTGGCGAAGGCAGTTGCTATGCCCACGGAATATCCAGTGCTCAAACAAATCTGACTAACCAAATTGCAGGCGGCTAGATCTTGCTATTAAATGTAAGCTTTAATTGCTTTATCTTTCTTATGACTGTCCTTGCCAGTGTGTGGGCTTGTTGCCGGTGAGGGCCTTTATTCATATTAATGACCCTCCTGGAAAGGATGGTCAGAATGCTTACCATGTTCATAGAAGAGTGGAAAGTTAATGGGACAGGCAAGTGGACAAGGCCTCGGGTGAAGTTAATACCGATTGTTTAGAATTTCCACCCCCATCGTGTTCTCAATGTGATGCGTGCTGAGTCGCTTGTGAGCTACAAACTTGATTTCTGTCAGGGGGAAAAGCAGAGAAATGTGTGTTGTTTTCATACAGGCAAGTAATCCCTCAGACTTGCCATGGCATATGTTAAAAAGTGATGCTGCATTGATGTCATATTGGTGGTAGCTCAGCTGGCTCTTGCCCTGGTTTCCTCTACTTCTGAAAGCTGCGGATGATACCTTGTTCAGGAAACAGCCCTGCTCACAGAGGGGAGGCCGCATCAGCCACCCTGCATGGAGCAAGCAAAAAAAACTGCAAACAGGTGACTCTCGGGTAGCAGTATGCCAGGAGCGGGTCTTCAGTGTTTGGTCGGCACATCATCTAATCCCTCAATTTGGTCAAGGACAAAATTCGGACAAAAAGAAAAACAGGAATAAGGAGGAGCAAATGGGGTTCGTCATTTGGATTTTGTGCACTAAAACCTGTGGAGCCGGTCAATCTGTTATAGAGATGGTCCTGCAGGAATTCCCCGCCTGAACTCAATGGGACTTTTGCTGGTCCGTCAAATTTTCTGTCCCGCTCGCCAAGGGGCCGGGACCAGAAAATCTCGGCAGACATTTCTAAAAGAGAACGGGTAACGCTAACAGCGACATCAGTTCTACGATGAAGTCAACGTTACACCTGTTTCTCAGTGAGAGAACAGTTGGAACCCTGGAATATTGATTGTCCATTGTGGACATGACTGGCTCAGAAGGATACATATTAAGGAGAAAGTGAGCTTTTTACAGATTGTTTTATTTTTCCCCCTCACAGCTTTTATTCTTAATGATTTCCCTCTGATTATTATTGACATCAAAATAAAATGAAAGCAATGTTGATTCGTGACACAAACCAGCGTTAGCTTTGACTCTACAAATCATACATCTGTAGTTGAATGGGATGATGCTTGCTTTGTACAAGACTAGGAGTAAAGACAGATCTCCAGGCCTCTATTGGTATGGGAACGAGTTACATACAAGTTGTATTAGACCAGAAAGCATAATGTCTAGAGTGTTTCTGTTGAGGTATGAGGACAGCTGTAGTTGCACTGCGCTCTTACAGTGCTCTCTGTTTCATGGAAATGTGTGTGCCTTTTAGATGTTTTTTTCTCTACTTGCTAGTCACCATTGAAATTCCCAAAATTAGGAAGGACCACCCAGATAATCGAATCTCTTCAAAGATGCAGCCTTTATGGGTGGCACTAGCAACTCCTCAAATACCTTTTAAATGATTGTAGTAAAACCAGAGCCAATGCACAGTCCAAGCAGCGCAAAGCCAAACCTTCAACCCCCAGACATGTACGCACCCCCAGCTCATTCACCGACATTGAACTATTAATTGTGGCGAAATTGGAAATAACATATAATGATTAGTTCACAATGACATCAAGGGAAGGACAAGCAGATTTCCTTACCTAAAGAACATTAGTGAGCCAGGTGAGTTTTCACAACAATCAGACTGGATATCATCAGACTTTTAATCCCAGAATCTTTTTTTTACTGGATTTACCAATGTCAAACATCACTACCGGCCATGGTGGGATTTGAACCCAGGACCCAGAGCATTAGGTTCAGACCCTAGGTCTCTGGAATACTAGTCCAGTGAAATATCACTTTGCCACCACCACCTCCCCATGGAAACCTTGAGCCCCATTGATGTCACAGCTATGATGCTAGAAGCAGCTCTAACAAAGGAGATGGGAATCAAGCAGGAAAATGGAGTTGAGGGAAAGGATCGACCATGATCTTATTAAATGGTGCAGCAAGCTGAAGGAGCTGTATGACCTACTCCGTCTCCTACAAGATGGTAGTTACAGCCTTTGGAGGCTCAGAAACTCACCTACGTGTAGATAAAAGCAAAATACTGCAGATGCTGGAAACATGAAACAAAAACCAAAAATACTGGAAAGACTCAGCAGGTCCAGCAGCATTCGTGGAGAGAGAAGCAGAGCCAATGCCTAGGGGTCATGCGGGCTCCAGGCGTTGGCTCTGTTTCTCTCTCTCCATGGGTGCTGCTGGACCTGCTGAGTTTTTCCAGCATTTTCTGCTTTTGTCCCCACCTACATGTGATTCCATGGTGGCACTTTAAAGAGTGCTGCTGGAGGCTGCAGCCCTTGCTTGCTGTATTACTGTCGGGCTCACACAGGTGGAGTAGCTTTTCAGTTGCTCAACAATATATAAATAAACTGGGTTGCTCATCACTGCCAACCTTGGGCTCTGTTACATGAGTTGCTTCTTCCTGGGATACAAGCTTGAAATCTAATACATCGAGCCAGTCCAGTTGGCTGTCAGATTGCAACCGATATTTACGTTGGTGTGGTTGCTTAGTGAATAACCCTTTGGGCTAGAAAATTTGCCCCTTTTTGAATCAAGTGAGTATGCCAGTCAACAGCAGCCGCTTGGAAATCCACATAGTACCATTACCTGATAATAGCGTGCAAACCATTATCCATCAGTATTTTGAGGACGGTCTAAGCCCATTGAGGGCAAACTTTGGGAATTGTAAAACATGAGGAATAGATGTTAGTGGGGGGAAATATAATCCCCTTTGGAAAAGATAATAATCAAGAGACTTTGATTTCTGAATGTTTCATTGTGCGCTTACAGATATGGGTGGGAGGGGTGCTTAGCGTAGAGTAATTTTCAACTTCCCACTGAAGCTAGAAACCAGTGTGGCAGTGGGTTGAAAACAACCCCAGTGAAATGAAAATAACAGCACAAGGTGGTGGAAATGGACAGCAGGTCAACCAATATCTGAAGAGAAAGATAGTTTCATGTTCTTGGGATGGGGGGCAGATGCTGGGTGAGTGGGAGTAGAGGTGCTGCTGGGAGAGCTAGCCAGGAAGTAGAGAGCAGCTGTGGTGGGGGTGCATGGAGTGGGCGGTCGGGATGATATTGTTCACCAGAAATGCCAGCCTCTATCTTTTACAAAATTTGACTCTTCTATACCTTTCCAGAAGTTATTTTTTCTCCCAAAATATAATTTAATCATGAAATTTGTAAAAGTGCATTACAAAACATTTGTGGAAGTTCCCCTCCAAGCCATTCAATTGGAAATATATCATCAGTCCTGTACTGTCGCTGGGTCAAAATCCTGGAACTCCCTCCCTAACAGCACTGTGGGTGTACCTACACCACATGGACTGCAGCGGTTCAAGAAGGCAGCTCACCACCACCTTCTCAAGGGCAATTAGGGGTGGGCAATAAAATGCTGGCCCAGCTAGTGAAGCCCACATCCCGTGAACGAATGATTAAAGAAAAGGATAATGAAAGTCCTGCAATGTTCTGTTAAGTGCTGTAAAAACACCATTTTATACCAGTTAAGAAGAATGCACCTTTAAACAAACCAACAGCAATAATTAAAGCATAGCCATTTCCCAGTTAACCTCCACTGCAAAACAGGACCACATTTAAAATCCCTTTGTGCACCAGTTTAACACGGCCCCTAATCTTTTTACTTTAAACAGTTAATGACTGCATTTAAATAATTCATAAAGTATTTTTACACGAATACATTGAGCAGGTCAGCACCAAAGGAAATTAAACCCTAATGCCTATGTTTTGCAAGCTCAATTATATAAATTGATCTGAAGGAGAAACAGCTTACGCTGCCCATCATAAACAGATCAGTGCTATCCAAATTGGTTCTATTTCCGCAGCCTTTCATGTAGCTACAGGATTAGCCTCGTTGTTTATTTTAAAGAGAAAGAAGGGGCAGGGGTGATTCTGAGCAGGGGTGGGTCAAATCTGTTCTCCATTGAATTTTCTAAAGAACGTGAAGACTATCTCCTCCCTGCTTGCCAGCATGTTAGCTTTGACTCGCAATATGTTCTGTCCATCGGCGCTATACAGTTCACGTTGAAGCGGCCTCTCAGGCTCCTGTATTGGCACAGGACTGGGAAGGTGCAGCAGCAGTGGGTCTAACCTGAGGAGCGTCTTGACGCCTGCACTGAACCTTGGCGGGAAGAAAGAAATCCTTTTGGATGTCCACAAAAACCCCGCCGAGGTCCGGTGCCTGACCTTGAACTCAGTGCTAATTAAAAGGGAACCTAGCTGAAGGCTGGTGTTTGTGATCCCGACGGTGATACAATCTGATCATCTATTACTGCCTTTCCTCATGAGAATCATCTTGCTCGCCTTGGTGACATAGTGACATGGCTAATTAGAATGCCATCTGTCTGCATGCAGGCGATGAGAATGGAGAAGGCTAGAATTGGGTTACGCTCAACAGTCTTAAAAATGCTCCTTGGAAACCTAATTGGACAAATCAATCTTTTTTGTTTTACATTCTCCTTTCCAATTCTCCGCCAATTGTATTTGCAGCCCAGTCAAGCAGCACTGACTTGACATTGTCGGATTAAGAATGGGTGGAATCATCGAATATGGCCCTCAAACCCCAGTGACAGTCCAATGATTTCCTGAAATATCCATCAATTATAAACTCCAGTGTACCCCACGATGAAGGGATGGCAATCCCAAATCGTTGGGAAAACTCCCCGAATCCCACGTGATTAAAAATGGAAGGGCGGGTCAAAGCTCACCTTTGGCAAAGGTTCGGTGACAGGTGGTACTGGACTGGCCAATTGTTACATACCTTGCTCAATGAAAGATTGGGGAAGTTTCCCTCTCACCCATTCTATCTATGGCCTTTGACCCCGGTGTTTGCAGAGTTGTCTCTCTAACATGGCCGAATGTTCTGTCATTGTGAGCTTATCCATCCGTGTACCATTGCTCCTCCTTGTTTCCTTTCGTTCCAGGAGATAGCGTAGCAATGCTGGAAGCTTGAAGAGTGCATGCACACTCTGCATGTGTCAATGAAACTGCACCATGCATTTTTGCTTTTGCTCCTTTCCTTCACTTGGTGTAGCTGCAGCGCCACTGGTGAACAATGTGTCATCAATCAGACCGCATTGCAAGGAAATGCACTTTTTCTTCTTGCCCCAAAGAAAAAAAATACATCCCCTTTAATTTGCAACAGCTTTAAGATCTGCCACTCGAGAGGAAATCCTTATCCCATGTTAATCCAAGTCCAAGCAGGGGGGTAGCAATTTCCCCCTGGATATCAGTATAGGCTGAGCCTAGGAGCTTGAGCACATTTTCAGGACTGGATGAGTGAAAAAGTGTCCCACTGCCTCAGTCCTGGCTTTAGGAGGTGGTTTATTATAAGTATTGCTTCGCACTGGGATCACCACCATAGGGAGAGGGTGGCATAATGGTAATGCCCTTAGACTAGTAAACCAGAGGCTATTTCTCTGGGGATATGCGTTCAAATCACACCATAGCAGATTAATTAATTAACTAACTGAAGTTACTATGCCCAATAAAAACCCACCTGGTTCACTAATGTCCTTTAAAGAAGGAAATTTCCCATCCTTACCTGGCCTACATGTGACTCCTGACCCACAGCATTGTGGTTGACACCTAACTGAAATGGCCTAACAAGCCACTCAGTTCAAGGGCAATTAGGGATGGACAACACAGGCTTTACCAGTGATGCTCATGTCCCATGAAAGAATAATTTTTTAAAAACCTGCTTGTCATGAGAATATAGGACACATAGGTGAGGCCAACCATCCTAAAACATTGTCTGATTATCCTCTGTTCCCAGACCCTACCTGAAGTCTCAGAATCAGGAAGTACTGTCTGTAATATAAGGGCGTTCGGCAGAGCAAGGGTTAATGTGGGACTTAGGAAATAGTATTGCCCAGATAGTGAGGTAGAGAATCACATGATAGTAAGTTGTGTGTAGAAGAGTCTGGAAGGAGACAGAGCCCATGCAGGACTTTCTCTTGGAGATGTATATAGTTAGGAGTTACCAACAAACAGTTTATGTTCAACCATACAAGCCTCCAGACCACTCAGTGAGACATCAAACAACCTTACAACACTGCCAACCTGTAATGACAGGAGGTCCAGAAGTCTGCCCATCAGAGGGTCAAATGGTATGGGTATCCGAACATTGTCAGACAGTGCTAACATCTGCAGGAATATCAGCGCTCATAATATCCATTAATTTGCTTCAGGATATGATAATGGCTCTACATAACAGAACTCCTGTTAATGTCCTCGCCAGCACTGCTATTAGAATTCAGCAGAACTGTACTGGGCTGAACTTAATGTCCCCGTGTTACACTGAACCTCACACAACCAGCTGCAGTTCCTGCATTGCCATGCAAATCACATGCTCCCTCGTCTCAGGGGATGATGCTGAGTCGGAATTTGATGATCATTCCACTCAAGCCCGCTGAAGTGATATTCAGCCTGGTTTGCCCACCACGAAATATGTTTGCAAACAGTGGAATTCAAAACCACACATTATTCACGCTGCCTATAAGTAGAGCAGTTATGGATGGAAACTCAGCACCCCATAAGCACTGATATTTCCATGGTGGCATGTTGCAGCTGTGAGCTTGTGTTGATTTGATAAGAAATCAGAACTAGCTTGAAAAATACCAACAGCATCAAATTAACTTCTGAATTCACAGGGTGTGAGGCATGCCAGCGAATATTAACTTGTTTAAAGAGTGCAGAGCCAAGCAAGGTGCTTTTTTCAGTATGAAAAGAACTTTTGCCAATGATTCAGTCAATTTATTTAATGATGAGCTAAACCTTTCAGAGAAGAAAAGTCCCGGGTTTCACAGTCCAGCCAATGCTGCTGGTTACAGCTGAATAAATGGTAGATGGTTTCAACTGGCCCGGGTTAAAAATCATCCAGAGCCTCCAATTGCTCCTGAATACTGGTGTCAGCTGTGGCTCAGCTGGTAGCACTCTTAGAACGTTCCAGGTTCAAATCCCACTCCAGGGCTTGAGCTCAAAAATCAAGGTTCACACTCCAACGCAGTACTCCAATGAGGGTGCGCTCCATTGTTGGAGGGGCCATCTTTCAGATGAGACGTTAAACCGAGGCCCTACCTGCCGGCTTGGGTGAATGTAATAGATCCCATGGCACTCTTTCGGATTTATCCCCAGTGTCCTGGCCAATATTTATCCCTCAATCAACATCACAAAAGCAGATTATCTGGTTATCATCACATTGCTGTTTGTGGGAGCTGGCTGTGCATAAATTGGCTGCTTCCTACATTACAACAGTGACTACACTTCATAAAAGCGCATCATTGGCTATAAAGTGCTTTGGGATGTACAGTTGTCATGAAAATTGTCATCTAAATGCAAGTCTTTCTTTTTTATCTTTCACTATCCATCAATGCCTGCTGGAAGTGGTGGCTGAGGACAAGGTTGGGTTGTCCTGGTTTGGCCTGCCTACATTCCAAGTCAAGGCACCTACACAGCTATGTCCTAGCATGCAGTCAGTGCGAGGAGCATAAGAAATAGGAGCAGGAGTAGGTCATGCAGCCCCCTCAGGCCTGTGCCACCTTTCAATAAGATCATGGCTGATCTTTTGTCTCAACTTCACTTTCCCACCCTCTCCCCATATCCCTTGATTCCCTGAAAGGTCAAAAATCTACCTGTCCTAGCCTTGAATATATTCAATGATAGCGCCTCTCCAGCCCTGTAGGGTAGATTCACAACATTCTGAGTGAAAAATAATCTCCTCACTTCAGTCCTAACTAATCAACTCCTTAGCCTGGGGCTCTGCCCTCCTATTATAGATTCCCCAGCCAGTGGAAGCAACCTCTCAGTATTTACCCTGTCAAGCCCCTTCAGAATATTGTATGGGTCAACGAGGCCACCTCCTTCTGAACTCCAGAGAGTATAGACCCAACGTACTCAGCCTCTCATCAAAGAAGAACCCTCTCTTCCAGGGACTAATGTAGTGGACCTTCACTGTACTTCATCCAAGGCAAGCATATCCTTCCTTAAATATAGGGAGCAAAACTGCACACAATACTCCCAGGGAAGTCTCACCAGATCTCTATACAATTGTAGCAAGATTTCCTTGCTTTTGGTCAACATGCCATTTACCTTGATTGAAACCTTTAAGATCCTGAGGGGTCTTGACAGGGTGGATGTGGAGAGGATGTTTCCTCTTGTGGGAGTATTTAGAACTAGGGGTCACTGTTTAAAAATAAGAGGTCACCCATTTAAGACAGAGATTAAGAGAAATATTTTCTTTTTGGTAGTGAGTCTTTCGAACTCCCTTCGTCAAAAGGCGGTGAAAGCAGAGTCTGAATATTTTTACAGCAGAGGTAGATAGATTCTTGATAAGCAAGGGGGTGAAAGGTCATTGGGGGTAGGCAGGAGGTCAGCCATGATCTTGGCAGAGCAGGCTCGAGGGGCTGAATGGCCTACTCCTGCTCCTAATTCTTATGTTCACATGTCTTCCTAATTGCTTGCTGCATCTGAATGCTAACTTTCTGTGTTTCTTATATAAGTACACCCAACATTTTAAAACTTCATGTGTTTAAAAAAAAATTCTGCTTTCCTAACTTTCCTTCATTTTTGGCATTTCTCTTCGAGCAGATGCATGGCTTTTATTTAGCAAATCCCTAAAGTAGCATGGCCAGGAGTAGGGATTCATTACCATTGTATTTTAAACCTGTCTTTCATCACTGCCTTTGTAGCATCAATTGGCAAATATGTTCCACTTTAATGGATCATGTATCCAGAGTTCTAATTGTAAATGAGACCACTTCAGTTCGCAATACTGTGGGGTAAGAGCATAGTGATCATGTTACTGGGCTAGCAGGTCAGAAGCCTGGTCTAATGATTTGGAGACATGAGTTCAAATTCCACCATGGCAGCTGAGAAATTTAAAATCAGTTAATTAAATAAAATAAAAATCTGAAATAAAAAGCTAATATTGGTAATGGTGACCACGTAACTACCAGGTTGTCACAAAAGCCCATTTGATTCACTAACATCCTTTAGGGAGGGAAACCTGCTATCCTTAAGAGTGGCCTACATGAGTCTCTAGACCCACAGCAATGTGCTTGACCTGTAACTGCACCCCACTGAAGTAGTCTGTTTGTACCAAACCATTATGAAAAAGTCACTATGGATGTCTCTTCACCACATTCACTGCCATGGTTCAAGGAGGTGGCTCATCACCACCTTTCTCAAGGACAATTAGGGATGGGCAATAAATGCTGGACCAGCCAGCGATGCCCGCACCCTGTGAATGAATGAAAAAAAACACACATTCTGACCTCTATTGGATAGTGATTGTAGGCTAAGAGTTCTTTGTGGCGTGCATACTGAACAACACAGAACAGCAAGATCCCAGGTTTAGTTGCTGGTCTCTGCCAAGGTACAATACTTCTAACTTCAGTGTCTCTTTACCAGTCCAAAGCAACATTACCAGTTGTTTTCATTGCTCATTATGCATGGCTGGCTGTGTAATGGTGGGTGGAGGATTGGGCTCAGCTGTGATGTTTGGCTCCTGTCAGCTTTCCAGTGATGTGTTGAAGAGCTGTCTTTGGTCCTGTACTTCAGCCTCAGCCACAGACTCAGAGAGGAGGATGGAGGAAGCTTGAGGGAAAGGATTCCTGTCTCCAGCAAAGGCAGCAGGTGACAGACACAGTTCACTTCTGATTTTTATTTTAAAACCTCCTTTCTGACAGCTTCAAAAATAGTGTCTTCGTACAAACCATTAGCGTTAAGATTCTTCCTTCCAACCTGCCAAAAGTAACATTTGAGATTAAAATTGCTGCTAACTATCTAATGCTATCTTTGATATCACTTCATAGATTCCTGTCTAAGAAAGAGCATCTGAATCTAAGCATGTGTTTGTAAAAAGAGATCACGGTTGATAACTCAATCCCTTAAATAATAGCATTAAATATTATATAAAACCTCAGAGAAGGATTGTCCTCGAGGCACTTCTTTGCAAAATCACTCGCAAACAATTCAGCCTTGTCTATTGCACGCACGTCTTGGGCTGTGCCCATATGACCACGTTAGTTCAATTAAAACAGCGCCGCCTGACCCATTACTCTTTGCTTGTGGATCAGAACAACTTCTCTGAAGCATTCAGTTAGGAAAAATAATACTGACAGTGTCACATGAATTTTGGATTACTGAACTGATAAGTGTTACCAGTAATCTGTTCTGATTAATGAAATCCCTGGTTTTGAAGAATGCTGACAGTCAGAATGAAGTGGTTAAGTTAAGGAGTGGATGGAGGTTAGCATTATAAGCTACACCTGGGGAGGGGGAGGGGGGGGCGCAATCAAGTTAACAAGCCTGCACTAGTAAAACCCAAAACAAAATGCCTACTGTTAGATGTGATTCCATGATTGGGCAGCACTGGCTGAACAATCCTGAGTGCGCTAATAGCTACATTAACAACCAATTTAAGATAACCAGTCAAGCTCGTAACTTGGATCACTTTCGCTGGCTAGAAGCAACCTTCATACACAGGGACCCGTTCTCTGAAAACAAAGAGAAAATGGTTAATTTTTGTGCCTGTTTTGAATAACGCCTGAGCTTGGAGAGCCTTTAGCTCCTTATTGCTTTCTCCACTGTAACAGCTCAACCAATCAAAATCCACTTGTCAACCAATCAGCACCCTGTTCTCCTGCAGTATAAATTGTTGTGATCATTTGAAATTTGGTGTTCTTGCATTTGTCCTGATGAGTGCAAGATGAAAAGCTTCGGCAACATGTCTCTCTTTTCAGCAAGATTCAAGTTCAGCAATGATGTTGCCTCCAGAGATTTTAAAGGAATGTGAAAATTGGATAAGTTCTGGAAGATAGCTTTGGAACAGGTGACTGTCCAATTCTGAACCCAATTTCATGGCAAAGCTCTTCAATAACATAAGGTAATAGAGTCAACAAGACTTGAAAATGGAGCCTGGGAGTAGCACAATGCAGCTGAATGTCATGTCCAATCAGCATGTAGCAGTGTGGGGATGCAATTAATCCAACCTAAAATAATGCGCCAATATTGTACCACAGGTAATTTGGCAAGGAGATGGTGCCTGAGTGAGTGAATGTTGGAGGTGTGATGCTGACAGTGAAAATTTGGATTGCTTCCTTTTGACAAGTGGCAACCGATACAGTTTCGTGGGCCAGTAGGGTAAGAACAGATGGATACAAAAATATGTATCCTGGCGTATGGATCCAATGTCAAAGCACTGTTACATACTTGTTAAAAGATAGCCTTACTGCGCTTGGAGACTTATTAACCTGGCACAGAGACCCACATCATAACCACCTGCTTCTCTCTGGCTTCAGAAAATAGTCTTTTTCAACAATTGTGCTTTCAGAAGCAAAAGAAAAGCTGAAATTATTCAGCTGAATCTGAGGAAAGTTTGAAAAGGTAATTAGACCGAGAGGCCTGCGTTCACTTTTCAAGTTATGATCTTCATTGTGTAGCTGTTGGGAGGTGAAGAAAGAAAATTATCTGCTTGTTTTTCCTGGGCATGGAAACTCATTAAACTTTGTTGCAGAATGTGGTTCATGGAGCATCCTTACACATCAGATTCATAAGTCAGGTGGAAGTTGTGGGAGTTAAAGTTTGTCCTCTCTCATATTGTTACCAAAGTCTAGTGTTATGGTAAAAGCAAAAAAAACTGCGGATGCTGGAAATCCAAACCAAAAATAAAAATAAAAATACCCGGAAAAACTCAGCAGGTCTGGCAGCATCTGCGGAGAGGAGCACAATTAACGTTTCGAGTCCGTATGACTCTTCAACAGAACTAAGTAAAAATAGAAAAGAGGTGAAATATAAGCTGGTTTAAGTGGGGGGGTTGGGACAGGTAGAGCTGGATAGAGGTCCAGGGATAGGTGGAGATAACCAAAAGATGTCATAGACAAAATGACAAAGAGGTGTTGAAGGTGATGATATTATCTAAGGAATGTGCTAATTAAGGGTAGAAATCAGGACAAGCAAGGTACAGATAGACCTAGTGGGGGTGGAGTGAAGGGAAGGGATCAAAATAGGCTAAAAGGTAGAGATAAAACAATGGATGGAAATACATTTAAAAATAATGGAAATAGGTGGGAAAAGAAAAATCTATATAAATTATTGGAAAAAAAGGGGGGGATCGGAAAGGGGGTGGGGATGGAGGAGAGAGTTCATGATCTAAAATTGTTGAACTCAATATTCAGCCCGGAAGGCTGTAAAGTGCCTAGTCGGAAGATGAGGTGCTGTTCCTCCAGTTTGCGTTGAGCTTCACTGGAACAATGCAGCAGGCCAAGGATGGACATGTGGGCATGAGAGCAGGGTGGAGTGTTGAAATGGCAAGCGACAGGGTGGTCTGGGTAATGCTTGCGGACAGACCGAAGGTGTTCTGCAAAGCGGTCACCCAGTCTGCGTTTGGTCTCTCCAATGTAGAGGAAACCGCATTGGGAGCAGCGAATGCAGTAGACTAAATTGAGGGAAGTGCAAGTGAAATGCTGCTTCACTTGAAAGGAGTGATTGGGCCCTTGGATGGTGAGGAGAGGGGAAGTAAAGGGGAAGGTGCCGTGGGAGGGGGGTGATGGAGGAGTGGACCAGAGTGTCCCAGAGGGAATGATCCTTGCGGAATGCTGCCGGGGGGGTGAAGGGAAGATGTGTTTGGTGGTGGCATCATGCTGGAGTTGGGGGAAATGGCGGAGGATGATCCTTTGAATGCGGAGGCTGGTGGGGTGATAAGTGAGGACAAGGGGGACCCTATCATTGTTCTGGGAGGGAGAGGAAGGTATGAGGGCGGATGCGCGGGAGATGGGCCGGACATGGTTGAGGGCCCTGTCAACCTCCGTGGGTGGAAAACCTCGGTTAAGGAAGAAGGAAGACATGTCAGAGTAATTGTTTTTGATAGTGGCAAAATCAGAACAGATGGGACGGAGCCGAAGGAACTGAGAGAATGGGATGGAGTCCTTACAGGAAGCGGGATGTGAGGAGCTGTAGTCGAGGTAGCTGTGGGAGTCTGTAGGCTTGTAATGAATATTGGTGGACAGTCTATCACCAGAAATTGAGACAGAGAGGTCAAGGAAGGGAAGGGAAGTGTCAGAGATGGACCGTGTGAAAATGATGTAGGGGTGGAAATTGGAAGCAAAATTAATAAATTTTTCCAGGTCCAGACGAGAGCATGAAGCAGCACCGAAGCAGTCATCGATGTACCGGAGAAAGAGTTGTGGGAGGGGGCCGAAGTAGGACTGGAAGTAGGTTATGGTATATGGACAAGTGATAAATTTAAGGTTTTCTGTGAGGTGCCTGATCTGATGGGAAAAGGGAAAAAAGACTTGTGTTTATATAGTGCCTTTCACAACCACAGGTTGTCACAAAACACTTTACCGCTAATGAAGTACTTTTGAAGTGCGGTCACTGTTGTTATGTAGGCAAGTCAACACATTTGCACACAGCAAGAGCCCACAAACAGCAATTGGCAATGACCAGATATTCTGGATTGAGGGATAAACACTAGCCAAGATAATAGTGCCATGGTTCAGTGGAACACAGCACTCATCAGTGAATCAGTAGGGTGAGGGATAATGTCTTTAATCTTAGTTTATGTTAAAGTTAGCTGTGAAGTGAGGTAGAATGTGATAAAGCCTTTTTATGCCCTGGTTCTGTCTTCCATACATACAAATGTTGCCATGATACCACGCCTCTATAAACTGCAAACACGATTTCCTCACTGTTGCCTCCAGTTGAGTGCATGTTTTGTTCACAAGCTTTATTGTTCCTGTACTCTCTGTGGACCAGGCTAGCATGGCTCACAGTGACAGGGTTTAGACAGAATCACTCTGCCCGGTGATCCGTTCTTTTGAACTTTTCTGGGTGGCACTGTACTTCGCTGAGGGTCTGGAAAACACACCAGCTCCAAATGTTTACTGGCCAATTGGGAGTTTAATACACAATTGCAGCAGCTATTTAAGGAGCTCCGTTTGAACAGTCGGTGGTTGCTTGCTGTCTCTTAGATTGCTGCTGTCTGAAATAATGAAACTCTTAAATGCCTTTGATCTGATTTAATTGTTTAAAAAAAAAGAACCTTTCTAGTGTGACATTTAATTAATAGAATAGTCATCAACCTCATTTTATAACTAATTTCCTATTAGTCCTGCCTTAAGCTGTAAGGTTTGCACTTAGTAACTACCAGTTATGGGATCTCTGACTCTGAAAGAATCTTAACCTGGAAGTGAACAAAACAAGAATTCAGACTAAGGATTGGCCAGTGCCCATGGCATGAGTGAAAGATGCATATTGTCTTTGGACTCTCACCAGCCAGCTTGTTGTGATAAAAACAAAAAGCTAAAAGCTACTGCGGATGCTGGAAATCCAAAACAAAAACAGAATTACCTGGAAAAACTAACAGGTCTGGCAGCATCGGTGGAGAAGAAATCAGTTAACGTTTCGAGTCCTCATGACCCTTCGGCACCTTCAACACCTCTTTGATCCTTTTGTCTGTGACATCTTTTGATTATCTGCTCCTATCACTGCTTGCTTATCCCCACAACCACCCCACCCTCAACTTCTCTCTCCCCCCGCCCCCCCACCTTAGACCAGCTTATATTTCACCTTTCTCCTAACTATACTCAGTTCTGCCGAAGGGTCATGAGGACTCAAAACGTTAACTGATTTCTTCTCCACCGATGCTGCCAGACCTGCTGAGTTTTTCCAGGTAATTCTGAGCTTGTTGTGATGGTTTATTGCGGGCTCGACCAATGAAGTGGATGGGCCGATGAGTGGCAGATGGTAAAGTAAAAGGGTTTGGATGCACTTATTGTCCGGTCATTGAAAGCACCAACTGTGATCAATCAAGATAATGAGAATCTCTTACTCAGCTACCTCGCAACAGGTTATTCTGACTTTCTGTGTTAACAGAGTAGATCAATTAAGGGAATATTTTACAATTTTAGCAGGGAGATTTTTAAAAGGATAGGGACCCATTAGAAAGCAACCAAAGACGAGGATGGTTTCAGGGTTAGGATCTCTAAGTTGTAACGAAGGGTATTCAGAAATGAGTTTGCTTTCAAGGTGCTGCACTCCTCCAATTCTTGCACATCCCTGATTTTCATCTTTCCACCATTGGCTGAGGTGCCTTCAGTTTTGAGGCCCTAAGGGCTGGAATTTCCTCCTGAAAGCTCACCATCTCTCTCTCTCTTTCTCTCTCCTCCTTTAAGATGCTTCATCAAACCTACCCCTTTAACCAAGCTTTTGGATCCTTGTCACAATATCGCCTTCTGCCATTCAGTGTCAAATTTAATTTGATAATCTCTCCTGTGAAGAACTTTTACTTGGTTTAGGAATTAAAGGAGTAAAGAAAACTGAGGTGAGACTTGATCCAATTGCTTTTTTACTATTGAATTCAGTGGAGAATTAATAACTATTAGCAGGATATTTAACTTGAATACAGGGCATAAGTGATGAATACAAAGTTAAAGAGAGTTAGAAGAGATGAGATTGAAAGGGTTTTTCCCCTTCATTACAGAAGATATGTAGACTACCTTCCCAGTTAACACAATTAATTATGTGCTGACGACATGTGGTTGGGAATAAGATTAATGATGTTGAGATAGGCAGCCAGTCTAGAACAGGTCTAAGCAGTAATTTGACTCTCAGAGAGAGAGGATTTACTCTGTGCAGCAGCTGTAAAATAGTTGTGAAGCTCTTTATTAAGGAAGCTTTTACTATTTCACCACACATATCAGGCAGAGGCAATCCTCCCTCATGGATGTATCATGTGCAAGCTGAGGAGAATTTGCTTAATTTCTGACTCTCCTGCCCTAATCTTGATGACTTTTAGGTATAGTTCCACTGATTATGGGTGGAACTCCAATATCCCACCCAATAGTCTCTCTTTAACTTGACAATTAGGGGCGAATTTCACTAGCCCATTCAAAAGAACATCAGAGACAATCCCACTCTTGCCCGCACACCCACCTATGTGCATATATTGTCCCACTTTCCTTTCTAGACTCAAATGTATTAATACACCTTGACTATCTCTTTAACTGTTGCAACTTTTTGTTTCCTTTTCTGATACACGTTGAGGCTGACAGTGAGCTCTGCAGCCCATTGGAAGCTTCACATTATCAGCTACTTGGTGCTTTGTTAATTTGCCCACAGGGTGTCGGCATCACTGGCAGGGTCAGCATCCTGATCCACCCTCATTGCCCTTGAGAGCGTGGCTGTAGGTCTGGAGTCACATGTAGGCCGGACTGTGTAGGCTGGACAAGGTAAGGATGGTTAATTTCCTTCCCTAAAGGGCATTAGTGAGCCAGATTAGTTTTTAAACAACAATCAATGATAGTTGCCATGGTTACAATTATTGAGACTAAGCTTTCAATTCCAGATTTTTAAAAATGAATTGAGATTAAATTCCACCAGCTTCCCTGGTTGGGTTTGAACCTGGACCTCTCACTTACTAGTCCAGTGACATTACCACTACACCGCTATCATCACACAATAGACCCTGAGGCCTTCTTAGCACCCAGTTCTTTTTATATATGCTTTCATGGGATGTGGGCGTCGCTGGCTAGGCCAGCATTTGTTGCACATCCATAATGGCCCTTGAGAAGGTGGTGGTGAGCAGGCTCCTTGATTCACAGCAGTCCATCTGGTGCAGGTACACCCACAGTGCTGTTAGGAAGGTACGCACCCGTAAAGCAGGTCCCGGGACGAGCCACGTAGTGCATCAGAAAATGCCCAACCAGTGCCTCAGATGCTCAGCACTGCTTGAAATGGGTTTTCCAAAGAAAGCCTTCAATCCACATGCATCACACCTCCTCACCTTGTCCTTCACGTCGGGTCACAATTTCTTGCCAAACCTTCTGTCACATGACTTCAAACGCCTGGTCAGAACATTAGGCATTTCTTGGGGATCTGATTATGAGGTGTCCCCTCCATCACTGCCATCGCCCCGCCCCCTCCAAAACAAAACTTATAGGACAGCCAACAAACCTTAGGCAGCTACTGTCATCCTACACCCTGCCACCTTGATCTCTGCATCTCCCTGCATGTCATGCACTAAACGTTATCGAGGCATCTGGCTTTGTTTTATCGGATTTAGTCAACTTGGAGTTCAGTGGAAGCTACTTCTCTGTGTGCGGTTTGAGTTTCTTGATTGTTGTTCTGGAACAGTCCATGACACCAGCTCTAGTACCTCAAGAAACTAACAATTATTCAGGGGTGAGCCGTCACCCTGAAAGTTTCTTGATTTTGGCCTACAGTTGGGAGCAGGAACCCTGGCTGAGTTTTTTATTCTCCCTAAATCAGGAAACTGAGGACTTCAGTGTGCAGACCTGTTATGAGTTTGGCTGAGGTCACCCAGCTCAACACAGGTCAGTGAGCTTCCTGACCTGTGGTCAATCACTGTTCACTGGATACATTCGCTGAACCATTGCCAAAGTTAACACCTCTGGACCTTAACTCTCAGTGGGGGGAAAAGAACTCATTCCCAGCTGAAACTGGCAAGCATTCCTGTCCCCATTCATTTGCAGCACAATTTGGAGCAAGAGAACCTGACCTTGGCTGGGTGTGTCTGCTTTCTTCCACTGCTCATCCGAGCCATGTTTACCTTGCTAATTCCCAACCGTGATATGTTTTTACTCTGACAATGTTACAGGCCATAGGCCAGGGAAACATCTGAACAATGACCAGACATAGTGCTTCATACAGCACATCAAAGGATAGTAAAGAATATTATGCTCCTGCACTTATTAGCTCTGCCCGGCTTCATTTTCACTCTCTTTCACTACCATTTATATAAGATGTTGAGATAATTGCAAGAATTAGATGATGGGATTTAAAAATTGGCAATCCTGCAGTGTTATTTAAATCATGGAATTAAAACATAACCTTACATGACCCGCTGTGAAAATAAGATCATTTAATTATTACTAAGCACTGTTCTTTTGTTTTAATATGTGACCTTTATTGTAAGTTATCACGGCTGGATGAGTCTCAGGAGCTGCCAAGTAATGGCAGGAAGACCTCATGCTGCTAAGGATTAAGAGGACTTTTACTTACATGGAGAGGGAAGATTATAGGTCAGAGACTCCACCTTTCCTTCCCTGCTCCTCCTCACAGTTGCATATTCAGGGTGGTGGGGTGGGGGTTGGGGGTAGTAATTATTCAAATATCATACCTACAAATTCCTCATATTCTTTTTCTCTTCTCTCTTCATTCAACTCCTCCACTCCCTGAGCAGACTATCCATTTTTGAGCTTCTCCCTTTAAGTATGAAGCTTCATTCATGCCAACTGAAAGGCCCATCAGCTAATGTACCAATTCAAATCCCCGAGTGATAAGCATTCAGCCTCAGCTCTGGGTTTTCCACTGGAGGTATTGGGGTTGGCAACAATCTTAGTGATTTTGCTTGAGAACGCAGGTGGGAAGGGAAAGAGTGCAGGGGAGGGGGCGTCGGTTGAGATGGTGGAGAGGAAGTTCTCCTGTCTTCAGACCGTTTCACCAAGGGGCAGCATATCAATGAAAAACAGGAGGGGCTCCAAGGATAGATCCTTAAGGTGCTCTAGAGGTAATGGCGCAAGGGGCAGGAAGAGAAGCCATTGCTGGTCCTTGATCAGGAAACCTGACTGGAGTGGTTCAAATGTACATTGGAAAATGCGAGCACAGGTTTAACACATTCAAAGGCTTCGGAGACAAAATGGAGGCTGGATATGGGATGGCAATTTGCAAAAGACAGAGGAATCAAGGTGGGTTTTTTGAGGAGTGGGGGCTGCTGGTGGCAGTTTTGGAAGCGAAGAGGACAGTACCTGAGGAGAGAGATCTATTTGCAGTGTCAGCTGGATGGGAGAAAGATGCAGAAATGGAGGCCGCTTTCTATATGGATTGGGGCATATGGCTGTGAATTGTATTAAAATACACCAGAACCTAAATGCCAGCATAAAACAACCACAGCTGAATAAAAGAGCAGAACATGACAAAAACTGGCTTCAAATACAAATTTATCTTATTGGTGCTATGACAATTACAGGTTAAAGCTATCAAATCATCATTTATGCACATTGTGCACAGCATGTTGGGGAAAAAGGATTTGAAGAAGCGTTTCTCCTTTTCATATAACAGATTCGATGCCAAAAAACATTTCCAAGACATAGAAAATAGGATTTAGAATCACATTAAAAATTGTCATGAGGCGCCAGAAATGTGACTTTGAGGCCTACTGCGTCTAAAATTTGGGATGTACGTTCATAAATAGCTATGGATGCAGGAAACTTGTGTTCTCTGTTGACTGCCATGGGAATCAGTGCTGTCCTACCAATTAGTTACAAACTATATTAATGACTTGCAGGATGGGACTGAGTGTATTGTAGCCAAATTTGCTGATGATACAAAGATAGGGAGGAAAGCAAGTTGTGAGGATCCAAGGGTCAGATTTTCATGAAGGAGACAGGAAGCATGAGTTGGAAAAGTTGCCGAGTCCAGAAACATGCATAGAGGGGGCATTTGGAAAACCAGTTGCTAGATAGCCTTATAATGAATGCTTGGCAGAGCTCTAAGAATGATTAATCCTTTTAGCTCGGCAGACAATGTTGAAATAGCTGCAGAGAAGAGTGCAAACTTTGTTTCATTGGCACCTTTATTACTTTGCAATAAGTCATTCTTTCTTTGATGTGATTTTTCAATGCCTGTCTATGTATTTACACAAGATTAAGAGATCTGAAGTGGATAAAATCTTCTAACATTGTTAATAGGAATGGCTGTGATTGATTGACAGTTTTATGAGAAGATAAGAGGGCCAATGTATTTCATAAGGAATATTATACGATTGGTTTCTTTGGTTGCCAACTTGGGACTATGGTTCCCCCTTTGTTTACGACTGCTCTGAGGTGTCATGAACCACGTCTGCTAATGGAATGGGCCTAACTCCATCAAAATTGTGGGGGTTTGAAATGCCCACCCCCACAAATGAGACGTCAAGGGCAGGAGCGCTGTGTGCAGGCTAGCTACCCACATAGCCCGCACCGGCCGAAATTGCCAGAAATGGGAATGGGGTCAGGAATCCTGGAATCGGGTCCTCTCCGCCACTTCCATTCCGACATGAACTGAGGTATGAAAATCTGGGCCAAAGAGTCGGCTGATAGATTAAGTGAGTCGGCAAAAATTTGGCAGATGGAGTACGTGTGGGAAAATGTGAGGTTGTCCACTTTGGCAAGAAGGATAGAAAATGGAGAAAGACTGCAGAATGCTGCAGTACTGAGGGATCTGGGTGTCCTTGTACATGAAACACAAAAAATTAGCAAGCAGGTACAGCAAGTGATTAGGGAGCCAAGTGGGATAGTAGCCTTTATTGCAAGGGGAATAGAGTATATAAGTGGGGGAGTCCTGTTACAACTGTACAGGGCATTGGTGAAGCCGCACCTAGAGCACTGTCTACAGTTTTTATCTCCTTACTCAGGGAGAGATATACTTACATTAGAAGCAGTTCAGAGCAGGTTCACCACAATGATTCCTAGGATGAAGGGGTTTGTCTTATGAGGAAAGTTAGGCAGGGTATAGGTTGGGCCTATACTCATTGAAGTTTAAAAATATAAGATTCTGAGGGGGTTCGACAGGGTAGATGTTGGGCAGATGTTTCCTCTCATGGGGACCTTTAGAACGAGGGGACACGGTTTAAAAATAAGGGGTCCCCCATTTAAGATGGAGCCAGGAAGGATTTCCTCTCTGAGGGCTGTTCACCTTTGGAATTTTCTAACCCAGAGAGCAGGGGAAGATGGGTCATTGAACATATTTAAGGCTGAGTGAGACAGATTCTCGATCTAGAAGAGATTCGAAGGTCATGGGGGCAGGCAAGAAAGTGGATTTCAGGCAAGAAAGTGGATTTAAGGCAAGAAATTGGATTTAAGGCAAGAAATTGGATTTAAGGTCACAATCGAATTAGCCATGATCTTATCACGGGGCAAATGGCCTATTCCTCCTTCTATTTCTTATGATGTTATGCATGGAACCAGGGTTATGAGAAAGAAAAAGTGAAAGACGTGCATTTATATAGTGCCTTTCACGACCCCAGGACATCCCGTCGAGCGAAGTATATTTTGAAGTGTAGTCACTGCTGTAATGCAGGAAAGGCAGCAGCCAATTTGCGCACAGCAAGCTCCCCCCATCAGCAATGTGATAATGCCCAGATCATCTGAAATGAAGAGCAACTGTTTCCAGTGGCTGAAGGATTGACAACCAGAGGACAGGGATTTAAGGTGAGTGGCAAAAGAACCAGAGGCAACATGAGGAAAAACTTTTCATTCAGCAAGTGGTTAAGGTTTGGAATGCATTGCCTGAGAGTGTGGTGGATACAGATTCAATATTGGCCTTCAAAAGGGAACTGGATAAATACTTGAAGGAGGAAACAAAATAGCAGGGATATGGGGAAAGAGCTGGGGATTGGGACTAATTGAATTGCGCTTCGAAAGGGTCAGCTCAGGCTCAATGGGCTGAATGATGACTTCCTTTTCTGTACTTTTCGATGATTCTCTGACACTTGGTCATGCATGGAGAGACAGAGGTGAGTGGATCACCTGAGCAGAGCAGTATGTACATATGTGCCCTCTTCAGCAGCAGACACTGGACAGTAATAGGAATAGGATCCAAGACTGATGTTCCTTCATTCGACCCCAGGCTCATTATATCAACTTCACCAGCAGCCGGTTAGTTAACCACTGTGGACCAGAGATTGAACTTGGGATCTTGCTGTTTGTGGTGTCTCAGCACCGCATTAAACTATGATGAACCATTAAGAGAGCTTATTCATGGTGATATTATCTTAAACAGGGTATATTTTCCAGTAATGGCATTACAAAATGGCTATTAGTGTGGCACAAGTCCCACATTACAGCCAGAATTGACCTTGCTGTCCTATATTACCTTTTCACCATCCCCCCCACCTGCACTACGCTAAACACACCCAACGTTAAAGGTGAGGAAAATATAACATGAATTGAATAACCCAAGAACTAAAAAATAATGAGCAAGAAATATTCAGTGTGTTTTGTGCAGGAAAGCGGAGTCTGCCATCAGCTGATGTATATTGGCCTCCTAGGCTTCATTCTTGCGTTTTCTGTAGCCAACAGATCTGTTCAGTTGAATTATTGCCTTGTAACAGGTGCAGGCTATCGATTATACTTTCAAAGTCTTCCAAACAAAATATAAAGGAGCTGCCTTCAGCAGGTTAGTTAAGCGTAAATGGGCACTGTTGGGTTATGCTAGAATGCAGTGACATTGCTGACTTAAAGTATAGCGCTTGTTTCCAGCATTAGAGAAAAAAGCATAACATTACCTGTTGGCATTATTGCATCATGCCCTTACGCCATGATAAGATCGGTCATTAATTACTTATTTTATTTAAAACAATGTTATTAATACTTGAGGGGGGGCTACGAAAGAAAGAAGGACTTGCCCTTATATAGCACTTTTCACAACCACAGGACGTCCCAAAGTGCTTTATAGCCAGTGAAGTACTTCTGAAGTGTAGTCATTGTTGAAATGTAGGAAATGTGGCAGCCAATCTGCTGACAGCAAGCTCCCACAAACAGCAAGGCGATAATGGCCGGATAACCTGTCTTCTTTTTATTGCTGATCGAGGGATAAGTATTGGCTAGGGCATAGGGGGAACTCCCCTGCTTTCTTTTGAAACATGGGACCTTTTACGTCCACCTGAGAAAGAACTCTGATCCCTCACTTGTTTAGCGTCTCATCTGAAAGACGGCACCTCCAACTCAGTACAGCACTGGAGTGTTAGCCTATAGATGTTAGCCTATAGATGTTTGTGCTCAAGGCCTGGAGTGGGACTTGAACCCACAGCCTGTGACTCAGACGTCACCTGGCCAACTTTGACTGCCCGGTCTAAAGGCCCTACGTGAAACGAGCTTGGGCTATCTCAATGCAGTTCCTCGTGAGCACAGGCCTACAAGATTAAATGACTCCTCATTCCATCTCAATTTGTAACGCCTCTCAGATAACCAGTGTTAAGGATGGTTGGTGATTGGAAGTAAGGTGTCTCAGTGGCAAATTAGGGAGACAACCTTCCAGGGCAGAGGTTGACCCGCATTGTTAGGGCACAGAAAAAGATTTCTGCTGTGTATCTGGCTGCATCTGACTTGGGAATGCTCGATGCCTGAATTGGAAAAAGTTCCATTCCTCAATGTGAACATTTCTGATAACAAGAATTATAAGGGGTGGAATTTTGCACCAGCAAATTCAACACATCCTGTGAAATGTGATGCTATGTATGAGGCAATCTGAAAGGCCATATACCCTTGTACCTAATGTACCTTTCCCACTAACCCAATCCATGTACACTGACAATGGAAACTCCAGATCTCTCCGACTAACGGAGAAATGATTCGCTGAGAGATCGGATATCGCAGGTTACACCAGCAGGATTTTATGTTCTGGCCAAAGTCAATGGAGTCTAGAATGGCTCGCTGCATTTTAATGCCCCATCCCACCGTAAAATTCCAGCCAAGGGAAGATATTATTCACCACTTGGCTATTAGATGGTTGTGTCTATCCGTGAGCTTTGTAACGGTCCCATCAGGACATCTCCAACTGTGTCCTGTTTACACAGTGCTGTTTAGCTCACTGGGGTGTGCAGAAAGCTAGTACTCAGTCTCTGAGGTTCACAGTTGTGCATGCTTATAGATGCAGAAGTCTCTTACGCAGGCTGCGTGGCTATGAAACCTATTTGTGACTGACAGCAGGATTCAATTGTGAGCCACTCCCTTCTGAACTTCCTTTGCCTCAGTTTGAACTGAAATGAAGACGGAATAATTGGCCTCCCATCAAAGCTTTCTCGGTGAATATTTGCATTATCAGGAAGGAATGAGTTAGGGTGCTTGGACTAGTCCATAAATAACCCATTTCATGAATAAACGTCACCTCATGGACTTTGTTCTGGGCAACTTCTGAGATATTTTAGAGTTGTGAGACATTCCATTGTTCGGAATAGACTTTTGAAGGTAGACGGACCACCATGATTCATCCATCTCCTGTTATTTGACATTTTCCTCCACTAATTTTATTTCTTAATAAATGTGATTCATTATTGTAACCTGCGATATCCGATCTCTCAGCGAATCATTTCTCCGTTAGTCGGAGAGATCTGGAGTTTCCATTGTCAGTGTACATGGATTGGGTTAGTGGGAAAGGTACATTAGGTACAAGGGTATATGGCCTTTCAGATTGCCTCATACATAGCATCACATTTCACAGGATGTGTTGAACACAAGAGAAAAGTATTTATGGCGCATCTAAGTTGTAACACTCTTAACATTTTTCACTTCCGTGTTCTGAAGATATTGAATCTCTCAGGGGGATCTGGCTCCACACTAGGTGGAGACCTTTGTTCGTTAAAAGTGACCATTAATCAGGCCTGAGCCTTGATATGTTATCCAAATCTGGAGGAACTCAGCCAAGCCCTGATCTCACCAGGCCTGCTGGCCATATGCTTTGAGATCTGATATCGAGAAAAGGATTAGGAGTGGAACCATTGGTTGAATTTGTCTGGAGCCATGGGGCCTTATATCTAATTATAATTCTCCAGCTAAGTTAGTACCAATGAGGAGTTGAACTTGGCACTTCCCCAGATAGAGATTTTAACTTAAAGTTCCCTGTGTAAAGCTATTTAAAGAATATTTCCTTGTCAATAGAATTGACTCGCCAATCATTCTCTCCGTGTAGATTAGTGACCCCTTCCTGGCTCTGCAAATCTTTGGATGCTTGGTTACCACAGAACTCCACATTGGTCAGCCTCTGAAAAGACACGCAACCCAATAACACATCCCCCCCACCCCCCGATCTGTTTATTTTTCTTCTGCCCTCTATCAGCTGATAACCAGTATCTCCAAATCGCTGCCAAGTGTTGTTCAGATTGGAACCTGAGCAGAACTGAGACTTTATCAGTTGCCTCCCATTTCAAAGTGCTATGCGAGAGTGCTCCAATGGTCAGTACCTACAAATATAGAGCATCTGAGGTCTCAGTTGTATAATTAGTTGATAAATATGCCATGTGTTGTGTTACTAAGCCTATACTGCCCAGGAAAGTCTCACGTTCAATCCTCCGTCAATTTTGAGTCTGGTATGGTGTCAGAGAAGCCACCAGCATTTGCTGCCTTTGGAGGGAAAACAACCAGCTTCCTATTCTGTCACTATCTGATGAACCCTGCTGTAGATGTGCCATCGTGAAAACCGGCTCAGCTGAGTTGCCTCCAGTGCTCAAGGAACCTGTCAGGCAAACATGGGGAACTATGTCCCAGTGAGGCAACTTGATGCCTGCAGAGGAAATAGGGAGGGAGAAAGCGATGGACAGCCGCTCGGGCATGGCGCTGTACAGACACCCAGGGAGACAGACCTCAGCTAAGAATCAGACCTCAGGGAGGTGAGGGAACAGGCAAAATAAAAAAAGCAAGGATGTAGAAAGAGAGGGGAAAATAATCATATATGTGACCTGTACGAGTACAGTACGAGCATTTGTTCTGGTCGTTGTCTGAATCAGTGATGCCTGATTGAAGTAACCAAAGTTGATTCAGGCTCTGGCACTATATTAATTTTTTACATCCATGGACAGCTGCTGTTAACTTACCTTAATGACCCCAGGTTCGCATGAATGAATAAAGCTGAACGTAGAAACTTATATTCTGCTTGTGTTAGCATTTATGTAGGAACATAGGACTTAGGAGTAGGCCATTTGGCCTTTTGAGCCTGTTCCACCAGTCAATACGATCATGGCTGATCTGATTGTGTCTCGGCTCCACTTGCCTACTTGCCCCTCATAACCCTTGTCTATCAAAAATCTGTCTAACTCAGCCTTGAATAAATTCGATAACCCAGCCTCCACAGCTTTCTGAGGAAGAGAATTCCAAAACCTCAGGTCCCTCTGAGAGAAAAAATTTTTCCTCATCTCTATCTTAAAAGAGAGATATCTTATTTTTGAACTGTGTCCTCTAGTTCTGGTCTCTCCCACAAGGGGAAACATCCTGTTAGCATCCACCCTGTCAAGTCCCCTCAGGATCTTATATGTTCCAATAAGATCACTTCTCATTCTTCTAAACTCCAATGGGGATGAGCCCAACCTGTTCAGTCTTTCTTCATAAGATAAGCCCCTTGTCCCAGCAATGAGTCAAGTGAACGTGGATCGTCTCGAGACTAATTGTGCAGTGCTAAATGGTAAATCTTCATGTAGGATTATTTCATCATGCAATCTTCTTTTGACAATATAGCAACAAAGTATGTTGAATTGATTTTAATGTGCTCACGTGAGAGCGAGTCCAAAAAAAACCTTTAGGGGAGGTTCAGCTGTGTTATAGGACATTGTTATTGTTTGTACTAAACTGTATCTTCTCAGCAGTGTATAATAAATATTAAAGATTGCATTGCTGCAGATGAAAGCATTCAGCTGCCCAGTGTTGCACTGAGCTTTGTTTGTGTCAACTGGGGCTCAGCTGGTAGCGCTCATGCCTCTGAGTCAGGTGGTTGTGGATTCAAGTCTCGTGCCAGGACTTGAGAGCACAGTCTAGGCTGACACTCCAGTGCTGTACTGAGGGAGGCAAGCTCAAGGCTGTACACCTGCCTTTTCCAGTGAGAACGAACAGGGATATTGGCTGATTTTCCTTTCCCCTTCCAAGCCTGGGAAAGCTGCGATCCATTGTAGCTGCTCCCAGCACCACAATCTAGGCTGAGAGCAGCTAACACAGGAAAGACGTGCGACTAAATTACTCATTTTTTTGGTTACCCCTTCACTGGATGGCACGTTTGTGCAGGGCAAAACCACAAAAATAGTACTACGAGGGAAGATCCACAAGGCTACTTACTGGTACAGCAGTTTCCCTCCTTTCTGAAAATACAATCTCTTTTCCACAGTATTTCAGAAAACAATTGAGATCAGCTTCGACATGGATTTCCTTGAAGCATCATTAGATAAGAAAAGCAACGATTGTGAAAATGAGTGGGGTGCAGGTTGCCATAGTAATGATGCTATCCATCTGCTTCCAAGGGCTAGGTGGCACTGTAGTTTGAACAGAAACAGTCGACGTGGCAGGGGAATGCAGAGTATGGCAAACGCTTAGTTTTTGACAAATGAACTTCTGAATGAACTATCGCATCAAACTCGCATTAATAATGGCTGGATTCAGGTTTCTTGCCCGTGATTCTCGCTGCGCTGAGCTCTTTGTTCCAGCTCGGTCAGCTGAGGGGGCAGTTAGTCAGAACAAAGGAGAAGAGAGTGGACTGTGTCATTTTAAATGATTCCACACCCCGCGCCCCCCCCGTGCCCAAAATTTGGAGCCTGCCATTGTCGTACCGGTGCTTTGGGTCAGGGCCTAACCAAAAATTAGCAACTGCCACTTAGCATAGAAGTGCCAAGGCCTACTTGGACTGGGGCAGAATCTTCACTCCCAGGGGTGGGCCGGTGCGTAACTTTGTGCTGGGGTGCCAGTTTGCTGGCAACATCTTGCCCCGGGGCCATTTTCTCAGAGGCTGGTTCAGGAGGCAGAAGGGCTGTCACCTGCAGGCGGTGGGTAACTAATTAAAGTCAGTTGATGGCCAATAAAGGTGACTTATCAGAGACCGACTACTGGAAAATTCCAGTCAGTCTACAGGCCCCCTGTAGAGATGTCAGGGACCAAGCCAGCTACTTGGAGGCAGCGGGCAGTTGAGGGGGTCGTTCCGCCTGACTGCCCTTCTCTCTTCCATGAATACGTCCGTGCCCAGGAGTCCCTGGAGAGGGAGCGTGCGGTGTCCACCAGTTTGCTTGAGGCTTCCCATCACTGGTGGGTATTGGAGAGCCCTGGAGTGCATTATCACCCCATAAAATGACATTTCAGTTTACGTTTCCATTAAACTTTACGGTTTAATTACAATAACGTTAAAGCACCCCTTTCAAAAGAAGTTGATCGTTTGATAATTTGTTTATTTCCTGTTAGTTTTTCCAAAGAATGTAAAGAGACACATATTGAAACTGTGATGTCGTTGAGTTCGGAAATGTCTTCATTTTCTTAGACCATCCCTCAGGTTTGAGGTTGACTTGCTACCACTCCGGTTCGATGGGTTCTGAGATGGCTGATGAGTCCAATGGGTGATCTGCAGGCTCTGCCATGGACAGGGCAAGTGGTGCTTGAAGGGCTGGTAGATGAGGTGTTTGGAGGTTCATGCACTCCCTCCAACACCTCAACTTCACCCCTGCACATTCCCAGCAAAGTCTCTGGGTGTGTTCGGTGCCTTCCTGCATGAGCCTTCTCGATTTTGGTCGGTCTCAAATCAGGGACTCCCATGAGTCGGTGGAGATATTTGAGTTCTTCCGGAATGCTTTGAGGGCATCCACAAAGTGTTTCATCTTTCCCCCTGGGAGCCCTCTGCCACGATCGAGTTCCGGGTAGAGCAGTTGCTCTGAGAGTCTGGAGTCAGGGATATGAATGACATATCCCACCCAGCGGAGCTGGTTTTGAGTGCTTAGTGCCTTGAAGCTGGGCAGTTTGGCTTAGGAGAGGGAGCTGCTCTTGGACACTCTTTCTTGCCACCAGATTTGGTGAACCTGGTAAAGGTACCGCTGGTGGTACTCCTAGTGTTTTGAGGTGCCTGCTGTAGGTTGTCCAAGTCTCCGAAGGATATAGAAAATGTAAGCTTGTGACGTTTCATTCTGTAAATATATTTAAGACTGAGTAAAAATTCACTCCAGTACTCTCCTTCGCTAACTGACTTTTCGGGGGAGAACAACCTGGGTCCGGAATTGAGCTGTACTGATGAGCTGAAGGTTTTCTTGTATGCTTTCTGTAAAGCTTTAACCTGATGTGATTCAAACCAGGTTCACGTGAGTTCCTAGGGGGCATCAGTCCATATAGCAGGCAGTTGTCACTCGGATTGACAAGCCACTTGGGCGATTGGCATGAGAAATGGAATAATTCACTGCCAACGTACTGAGTGTTGCACTTTAGATCTTGAGTTGTCACATATTATTGGGACAGAGCAGGGATGATCCTTCCTCTGCTGTAGACTTGGCCTGAAAGCATTTGATGCTAGCGATGGATGTCTGACACAAACATTGTCCCAATTCCTATCTACCCTGAGGAACGCAAAATTCAAAAGCAAAATAAACATGAATCACCGGAGTTGGCTGCGCACCCGCCGACAATTAAAAGGCCTATTAAGGCCCTTTATAAGCTAATTTAATTCAAATTTACGCTGCCCATCCAGGCGGGCAGGCAAAAAGGCCAAGAGGCCTTCACATTTTTTAGGGATCCTCATCCACGGGCGGGATGAGGTTTCCTAAAGCAAGTAAACACCAAATAAAAATGAAGGCAAAATACCACGGACGCTGGAAATCTGAAACAAAAACAAAAAGTCCTGGAAAAACTCAGCAGATCTGACAGCATCTGTGGAGAGGAAGACAGAGTTAACATTTCGAAAGACTCTTCATCAGAACTAAAGAGGAGTAAAAATATGGTAAAATATATACTGTTTAAGGGGGGTGGGACAGGTGAAGCTGGATAGAGGGCCAGTGATAGGTGGAGGCAAAGGAGAGATTGCAGTAGACTAAATTGAGGGAAGTGCAAGTGAAATGCTGCTTCACTTGAAAAGAGTGTTTGGGCCCTTGGATGGTGAGGAGGGGGGAAGTAAAGGGGGAGGTGTTGCACCTTCTGCGATTGCATGGGAAGGTGCCGTTGGCGGGGTTGAGGTGTTGGGGGTGATGGAGTGGACCAGGGTGTCCTGGAGGGAACGGTCCCTATGGAATGCTGACAAGGTGGGGTGAAGGGAAGATGTGTTTGGTGGTGGCATCATGCTGGAGTTGGTGGAAATGGCGGAGGATAATCCTTTGAATGTGGAGGCTGGTAGGGTGATAAGTGAGGACAAGGGGGACCCTATAATGGTCTGGGAGGGAGAGGAAGGTGTGAGGGCGGATGCGCGGGAGATGGGCCGGACACGGTTGAGGGCCCTGTCAACCACCGTGGGTTGGAAACCTCGGTTAATGAAGAAGGAAGACATGTCAGAAGCACTGTTTAGGAAAGTGGCATCATCGGAACAGATGCTACGGAGGCGAAGGAACTGAGAGAATGGGATGGAGTCCTTACAGGAAGCAGGGTGTGAGGAGCTTTAGTCGAGGTAGCTTTGGGAGTTGGTGGGCTTGTAATGGATATTGGTGGACAGTCTATCACCAGAAATTGAGACAGAGAGGTCAAGGAAAGGAAGGAAAGTGTTGGACATGGACCATGTGAAAATGATGGAGGGGTGGAGATTGGAAGCAAAATTAATAAATTTTTCCAGGTCCAGACGAGAGCATGAAGCAGCACCGAAGCAATCATCGATGTACTGGGGAAAGAGTTGTGGGAGGGGGCCTGGGTAGGACTGGAACAAGGAATGTTCCACATAACCCCATAAAGAGACAGGCATAACTGGGGCCCATGCAGGTACCCATAGCCACATCTTTTATTTGGAGGAAGTGAGACAAGTTTAAGGAGAAATTGTTCAGTGAGAGAACAAGTTCAGCCAGACGGAGGAGAGTGGTGGTGGATGGAGATTGTTCGGACCTCTGTTCAAGGAAGAAGCGGAAAGCCCTCAGACCATCCCGGTGGGGGATGGACGTGTAGAGGGATTGGACATCCATGGTGAAGAGGCGGCAGTTGGGGCCAGGGAGCTGGAAATTGTTGATATGATGTAGGGTGTCAGAGGAATCACGGATGTAGGTGGGAGGAGACTGGACAAGGGGAGAGAGAACGGAGTCAAGATAGGAAGAAATGAGTTCCATGGGGCAGGAACTGGCTGACATGATCGGTCTGCCGGGACAGTCCTGTTTGTGGATTTTGGGTAGGAGGTAGAAGCGGGCCGTCCGAGGTTGGAGACTACAAGGCTGGAAGCTGTGGAAGGAAGATCTCCAGAGGAGATGAGGTCAGTGACAGTCCTGGAAACAATGGCTTGATGTTCGGTGGTGGGGTCATGGTCCAGGGAGAGGTAGGAGGAAGTGTCTGCGAGTTGGCGCTCAGCCTCTGCGACCAAATGAAAATGTTATTTTTGAATTAAAAACATGTCCCAGCTCATGCAACAGAGTCACATGAGGGGACATGTTTTATGACAATTTTGTTCCTTTATTTTTTTCAAACAGCGCTTCATCTCCCAGGCGCAGCTCTGTGTCTCAGGGATATTGAAGTGCTCTTTCGCGCGCATACATGAAGATCGCGTCGAGGCCTGCTCACCCTCCTCCACCCACCCACCCTCCTCCAGCTGCCGCTCGCGTTCCATGCTGGGTGGGACTTAATTGGTCGGCGCCCCCGCCAAGGGCAAAGTCCTCTCCAGGGGGCTACTATGTTTTCTGATAACCATCAGCATGAGCTTACCTGTAAATGCTGTTTCTCATTTACTGGCTAACGCATTCCTTCCCCAGGTCAATGGAAAACCTGTGATGACCAGGAAAATTGAGGAGCACAATGAGTCTTGGGGGTCCAAATTGTGACTTCAAGGTGGCTGCATGTTTAGCTCTTCATGTATTCCAGCGATGTGGGATCAGTTCCACAGTATCCACAGCACCAGAAGCCTTGGGATCACTATTAAAGAAGTGCTTGTAGAAGCATCTTCGCATTATAAATAGATCATTAGAGAGAGGTCACAGACGCTTTATGCTGAGGGATCTTTTTGCCTCCCTCTTTGTACAATAAGTAGATTTACCGAGCTTTAAATTGAACTGTGAATTCTATAATGTGCCATTCGCCAGCTGTTAACATTGTACAGGGTCACAATGTGTTGTAACTTTAAACTAGGCAGGCTGATCTTTTTCTCTGTAGATCCATTGACAAGAACATAAAAGATTTTTTTTTATCAGTGTTCCATGTTTTGAACTTTAATACCCTGGTTCACTTTTGGTTCCTCAAGCATTGTAATAACACATCTGGCTGTGCTGCATCATGCAAATGCAGCACGGGCTATTTGCTTCACTTGAACTCATCAATCTAGGTGCCCTGTGCTGTTCAGCGCATGGATCTTCTCATGACAGTGGACAACTACCTATAGCTGGCACTGGACAAGCCATTAGTTATCAGAAGTGTTTACAACACAGGATATGGAAATACTGAAATAATTTTTTTGCAAAGTCTCTGTGGAAATACCATCAGACATCTGAAAGTACAGTACAAGGAATAAACAGTTATTCGATTGTTCTTGGCCTTCGACTGTGTTTACAATGTATGAGTCAAATGGTTCAAAAGGTTCACCTCAGCCTCATAAACAGCACCTTCCGTTTAAACAAGAGAATGGAAAGTACAGTATAAGTTGTGGCACAGCCTGACTACTGTTGGATCACTTAATTCTGTGGGGAGCTGTTAAAAGAAGTAAGGATAGTTTATAAAATGGCGAAATGTGAACAAAGGATTTTTAGTACAACGAATGTGATGCTACATTTAGTGCTAATTTTGCTTTCTGGATCCTGAGATATTTCACTTTTGGAAAATATTAATTTGTTTTAACGCTATGTTGTACCCAATTCACACAACAAGCCAGGCAGTGTCGGTGCTTTTAATTCTCTTTTTATGGTGAATAGTTTCTCTGTTGCGATCCCCTTGCAGGGGGACTCACTCTGATGTGTTCTCGTGCAGCTGGGCTGGTGCATTGATTTTCCCTTTAGCCCTCACTTGGTGCCACTTTGTGATTTGTCACCGAGAAGGAAAATCCCAGTAAAATGAGATACGATCTTGGAGTGAGAAAAAGGCCAACCAACGTATTCTTTCTGTTGGTTATCCTTCACTCAAGATGGATTGCCATATGTCTCAGTGACACACCTTTATTAGCCTAGCCATGACCCCGATGAAGAACTCATTGACCTGAGGTGAAAGTGTTAAATTGATTTAAATGATTTATTTGGGGGAAGATGGTGGGCCTAGTGGTAATGTCATTGGATGAGTAATCCAGAGGCCCAGGCTCTGGGGATTATGAGTTCAAATCCTACCATGGCAGCTGGTGGAATTTAAATTCAATTAATAAACCTGGAATATAGCCTCAGTAATGGTGACCGTGATAATTAGCATTGATTGTTGTAAAAACCCATCTGGTTCACTATTGTCCTTTAGGGAAGAAAATCTGCTTTGCTGACCCATCTGGCCCTCATGTAACTGCAGACCCACAGCAATGTAGTTGATGGCAGATCAAGCAGCTGGTAAGAATGACAGTGGTGCTCAGTTGGTGTTAGTTTTTGTCCAGAAATGCAGCCAAGCAGACGCAGACGCCAAACACTGACTGTTCACCTGAATTAGTTAGCTGTCACATCTGCGGCAAGCTGTGGATGGGAGTTCTCGTGATAGTTTTGGGGGATCGGGAGTTCCAGTGCATACTGCACAGTAGAAAAAGCGGCATCAGGAAAGAGCCAGGAGTGGTGGTGAATGGGAGAGAAAAATAGTCAGAGCTGTAACCAGAGAGGGGAGGAGGTGGGGAATATGTTGGAAGAGCCTGTTGCAATCTGAGATGGAGAAGGGAGGGTTAACTGAGGGGCAAGTGGGGAAGGGAGGGTTAACGGAGGAGCAAGTGGGGAAGGAGTCAGGATGGACCAGAGAGAATGAGGAGAGTGTTCCTGTATTGAAGGAGGAGAGTGTCCCTGTATTACTTTGATAACTATAAGCTCTTTCAAATCATTTTAATAATCACACATGGCAAATAATTGCACCAGTCCATCCCAAAAAGCCTGCAATTTCCCCACACAAGCTAAGGGGAAATTGTTGCATTTTTGTCACCAGCCTATACAGTATTGGAACAAGCTTATACAGGTTCTAGGTATGCCTGCAGCTCAAGTTATTATCGCATGTACCTCACCATGTGTTCAATGCAAGTCCATGGTATGGTGTTATATTCAAAGCTTTAGGGTAATGCATATATTATGAAGCTGTTCTTGTTAGCCTGTAGGTTCATTCCAGGACTAATTGTAATGGACTTTCCATTTGAGTGATATGTCTACTTGGTTCAGTGATTGCGCTCTCACCTCCATGTAAGGCAATCATGGATTCAAGCCCGCTCCAGGATTTGCAGATAGGGTTTAGACTGACACTGTCAGTGCAGTAACTAAGGAATGTGCTGCATTGTCGGAGGTACTCTCTTTGATGTTCAACTGAAGTCTGCCTGTTCAAATGGATCCTAAAACATTATTGTATGCATTGGGTGAAGAACAGCAGGGAGGGTATCCTGTCACACACTTCTCTAACAACAAGCACCACCGACAGAAAGGTTAATTGATCATTTGCTGTTTATGGGATCTTGCTGTGCACACATTGGCACCCTTTTTGCCCACATGGCAACAATGACTACATTTCATCAGAGGTTAAGTTCCCCAAACCATTTTATATCAAGAATTATATTTTGGACATGTTTGTATTTGAGGGGGGTGGGCACAATTTTCAGCAGCTCCTTCTGACGCCTGATCAGAGTCTCTGAGGTGGCCAAGTTGGGGTCTTGAGCACAAGCTTCATTTAGAGTAAGATGCTATCTTAGTGAAGGATTGAAGTTTGCAGGAACAACCATTTGGAGGATCATTTGCACATTGCCAGTTAACTTGCTTGCTGGTACTTGTTATAACAAGGCTTTGATATTTTTGTGGATAACACTTGATCCAATGGCCTCTTCTAACAGCGATCAGCTGATTGACAGTAAACAAGTCATTGCTGAGAAGTTGAGCGTTACTTAAAGGTATATTATCTTTTACTGTTCACCAGCTGCTGGAGGGTTGAAGATGATTTTTGTAACACATCAAGAGACTTTAGGGAATACTCTACCAACACTCAATCATCATTTATTCTGAAAATCCTCAGACGACTTGAGCTAATAAGATTGAGGGCTGCGCTACTCGACCTTATAGAACATCTTATAGGAGCCACCAGGACAAAGGGAGTGCTTGGTCATCATCATTCTGCTCGGAGCTCTCCCTTAGTCTCTCCCTAGGTCTGCAAGAGGATTGGGAGAAGAAAATGAGGCCAGGTCAAACAACACCAGTGCTTCAGGAGAGAGGGATAGGAAGACGAGGGAGGGGCTTTCTTTCCTGACTTCCCTCCTTGGGTGCTAGATAACTCTCCTCCTCTGGACCTCCTCCATCAGGACCTCCGATGCTGCGTTTAAGAACTTGACCGCCCCCTTCCGTCAGTCCCTGGGTTATCCTGAGGCCTGCCGCTGTGTGTCAGCCGGAACACTCCATAGCTTCAGTGGAAGTGGGTGAGTGGAGCCCACATATACCGCTCCACAAAAATTGTGTTCATCAGCACCTGGGTGCTAATCCTGCTGGTGTCTGTTTTAGCATCTCCGAGCAAGTTCAAATTATGGGAATCATCAATTGACCAAAATTGCGTACTGAAGCCAGATTTTCAAACAGGCGTGTCTTACTGGCTCACCAACTATCTAGCATCCATTTTCATGCCTTCATCAAAATAACTTACAGGGCATTTCTTTCAAAATTATACACCCCATTGAATATAACTTTAACTAATGAACAACAAATGAAAAGATGCTTCCGTATTGGAACTTTATTTTTGGATTAAAAATGATGCACAGATAATCTTTTCCAAGTACTAAGAGCCCAGTAATGACAAGCTGATAGCTAAACAGTTGCTTGGTGTCGATTGTGACAGATTGTAATGCAAATTTAAGATCGTCCATTTGCTTCTATTTTTATTAAGAGTTTGGCGTCGGAAAGCATTTGTGACCCAATTAGGGGTGGTTCCAAACATTTTCAATTAGCCTCTAAACATGCAGTAATTGCTATCATTATTAGCCAGAATCCACTCTCACTGAAATAAAACAGAATATTTTGGAACACAGAAACAGCAGTGTTCCCCCCCCCCCCCATTTTATATCCAGCTTCACACCATTGTTATCCCCTTGGCTAGTTCCTTGATATTTTGGATTTGTCTCTACTTGCTCCCTATGGATAAATTTAAGATCCTACAACATATTACAAGAGGTCAGCTATGTATTAAGAAACTCTAATGACCAAGGAGCTGTTGGTCCAACTTGTGCATGTTTAAGATTCTTCAGACAGATGTACTGTGGTACCAATTTTCATATTGCAGGGTGCTGCAAATAGGCACCATCTTAATGTCCCATTGGCAATCCAAAATGATTGGGAACTGTTGGAAATGTAACGGCACAGCGTCTCAAATCCGAAAACCAGCGATGTTCAAAAACTGGACTTTTTTTCAAGCTGCCCTGCATGAATTTTTATTATTTTCAGATGAGTTAAATAACTGACAGGGTAAATTGTTGGGCTATGGGGTTCCATTGATCTGGTGGTGCTTCGACTAGTCTTTGGCTTTACGCACCTCCCACACTCCAAGTGACCCTTGACTCGACCCCACCCAGCCCAAAAACGGGCAAGATCAGAAATCCGGCACAGACTGTGTCCTGAGGTTGCCAGTTTTGAGACCCGTTGATGTACCTGTACCACTTTAAGTACTAGCAGCGAGGACTTCTTGGGAAAAAATAGGTGATGAATGTGACGTTGATGGCAGTAAAGGACACAAAATGGAGACAAAACCTAAATTACTAAGGTAACTAATGAGTAACTTTTCCTTTGCTGGAAATTAAATTACAACCAATGCTATAGTATACGATGCCTGCCTTTCTCAATGTAAGCTTCCTGCCTCTTCAAAAAACCCCTAGAAATATTTTTAATATCCAAAATGGTTTACTTATGAGCTAGATGTGATGAGGAAGGTCATTTTTTTTTCCCTCAATATCATCAGTTTTGGAAGCTAGAATTCTCCCTTGAAAGCCTTTGAGATTAAACATTTTATGTGGATTTTTTTTCAACATAAGGGTCAAATTGTAATGGCTTTATTTTGGAAAATGCAATTCCCAAGAGTTTGTATGTACCAGCAACTGGAATGTTACCAAAATAGGGCTTCCACTTTAAGCTAAAAGCATTTAATAGCTGAATTGAAGTTCAAGACCAGAAGCTTTCAAACAGTAAATCTTCTCCTAATTACTTATCACGCAATCCAATTGGTTCCCTGAGAACATCTTATTCTCTTTTTTTGAGAGAGAGTACAATAGCCTTGATCTAATGTGAAATCTTTTGCACATTTGGATAATAGTTCAGCTGCAATAAAATTGAAAAGGACGGATGAGAAGTCAAAAGCCTTTTCAAGCACAGATCATGGAGAAGTTCCATCATTAAGTCTAACAGAATTAGCAATGTCTTCCTTTGAAATCTGATTGAGTGAAGTTTGCAAATGGCACAAAATGAAAATGAGGCTGAGCTTTCAACACAGTTGGATGTTCATTGGAATCTTGGGAAATCTGTTTAAGGAGATCAGTAATGAGAGACATGGACTGCATAATCTAATAAACGCTGAGCTGATCTTATATCCTCCCTCCCTTATCTTATCTCTCTCCCTAATCTCACATAATATTCCTCCCTAACAGCACTGTGGGTGTACCTATACCACACGGACTGCAGCGGATCAAGAAGGCAACTCACCACCACCTTCTCAAGGGCAATTAGGGATGGGCAATAAATGCTGGCCTAGTCAGTGAAGCTCACATCCCTTGAATGAATAATAAAAAAAAGATGTAGTCACTTTCCCGGCATTTACACTTTAGACAAGATTGATAGTCAAGAAAAAAAACCAACATGCCCCAAACCTCATGATGGCTGGAGCATCATAACAATGATACCCCTACCTCATTCCAACTTCGCCCTGTCTGCACAGCCATGTTAACTCCTGGGAGAGGTGAAAAAAACCCAGGGACAATAACAACAACAATTTATATTTAAACGGCACCATTAACGTAATAAAATGCCCCAAGGCCCTTCACAGGTGAATTATAAAACAAAACACTGAACCACAGAAAGAGATATCATGTCAGATGACCAAAGGCTTGTTCAAAGAGGTAGGATTTAAGGAGTGTCTTAAAGGAGGAAGGCGAGGTAGAGAGGCGGAGAGGTTTAGGGCGGGAATTCCAGAGCTTAGGACCTAGCCAACTGAAGGCCACCAATGGTGGAGCGATTAAAATCAGGGATGCTCAACAGGCCAGATTAGATGAGTTCAAATATCTCGGTGGCTGGTGGGGCTGGAGGAGATTACAGGATGGAGAGGGGTGGGGCGATGGAGGGACTTGGAACTAGGCTGAAAATGTTAAAATCAAGATGTTGCTTGATCGGGAGCCAAAGTAAGTCAGCGAGCTGGGGGTAATGGGCGAACGGGACTTGTCAGTAGAGTCTTGGGTAACCTCAGGAGCGTAGAATGTGGAAGACGAGCCAGGACTTGATTGGAATCGTCAAATCTAGAGATAATAAAGGCACGAATGCATATTTCAGCAGCAAGAGAGCTGAGACAAAGGCAAAGATGGGTGAAGGAACGGAGGCAAGTTTAGTTATGGCGCAAATAGGTGGTCAGAAGCTCATCTCGGGGTCGAACAGGATATCGATATTATGAGCAGGTTGGTTTAGTCTCAGCCTGTAGCCAGGGAGAGGGATGAATCCAATCGCTAGGGAATGGAGTTTGGAGCAGGGACTGAAAACAATGGCTTCAATCGTCCCAATATTTAATTGGGAATAAATACACTGGAAAGTTTATGTCTGATTGACCACCTCAGACAACAGAAGCTTACCTAACTCCACAGTGAAGAATCTACTCCAGGAAGGTCGCCTGCCACTTGGTTTTAACATCTGGTAGGACCAAAATTTGCACAGCAACTTTTTAATGTCAGCACACAGTAAAGCCACATTTTACCAGTGCTACAATTATAGCGTAAGTATGGGCTTAAAAGCAGGTGCAAGGTTTAATTTTGGCACAACCAAAGCTTTTTAACTATAAAGACTTTGCTGAAATGCTTCCCTGTATGTTTTATGTGCACATTTCTTTTAAAAGCTTTGGAGACAAAAATTGTTCCATCCACTTTGATGACCTGAGGCAAATTGGAACGGCACAAGAGTTGTTATGAAATATGGGAGAGGTATCAAGTGTTGCACAGAAGCATGGGCAGAAAACCATCTCCTTGTGTTTTCTTGGTTTTACAAACTAGCATTACTGAAATACATTCCGAGGTGGTAAAGTGTTTTCATATTCCCGACAACCCTTGGACATGCTGTCTCAATCATTAAGAAATTTAAAATGTTCTGTAAATTATGCACGGGTCAATCACACTTTTGTGAGTAGTGTAGTTTATGGTTAGTTTCGTTCTGGTGTGGAAATAATTAATGAACTTACACAGGATATTTTGCCCTTAATGGAACTGTACAAACTTTGTTAATTTTATGTCAGACAATGCCCAATATCACCTCCCTTTCATATAGGATTGTAGAACATATTTTTTGCAAAATGCGTCTTTATATTTGATAAATTGTTCAATAAGAACAGATAAATCACACCCCAAAGTTGTTGTGCCCTTATATTCTTTTTTCCCCCACCAGTGAATAATATCACAGTCATTTCTTGTTTTGATTAATCGAGTCAGTGAACAGAATAACTTGAACTCTCACCTGTTTCAGTGTATTAACTTACGACTAACAGTAATTTAAGACGCTGTGCATCAAAATATATAGTTTTGAAAGTGGGACAGTAATTTCCATATGTAGCTGCCTGCGACTACTGTTACAACCAGGTGAGAAGGGGTGAACTGCCCCCCCTCTATTCAACCTCCTCGGTTGGTCACAACAAAAGGCTTAAGTTTCTTTTTCACAAGGATATGCCTTTTCCAAATCGTAATGTACTTAACTAACATTATTAATAAGGTTTTCTTGAGTCAAAGGAAGAGCAAATTAGTTAACCACTAAACCCAAGAAAAATAATAAAAAAGCAATGTCGAGCATCCGGCCCTCATGCAATTATTTGGCGACACACACACACACAGATATGAAAAATAAGGGGAGTTACAGTCCAATAAAAAATGGGTAAAAAATTATATGGTTAAGTGACCTTTGTCCTTGAGGCATAGGCTTTAAACATTGCAGCAAATTTAGTTAGCTGGTTTCTTGGATGTGGTCAGATGTAGAAGGTGTAATTATTACGAGACCTCAGCTCGCTGGTACGTTTCTGGTAGAGTGGGCTTCTTGAACCAGGCGACGCTCTTATTCCAACAGAGAGAGAGGGAGAGAGCAGCCCTCAGTTTGTTTCCTCTGGTGAAGACCTTCTTGACACCACCTGTATTACTTGCAATCTCTCTCTAGTGACTGGCAGCCTTGCCTTGAAATACCTCATTGTGTATTTCCAAAAGATTTTGGGTCTGTCTGTCTGTGAGGACCATGGTTTTGATATCCAGTACTTTGCATTTTTAATGTCTCTTCCTTAGACAGTTACGAGTTTCAATGGATGACTCAATTACAGGAAGTGTCTCTCCCTTCACATTCCCCTGAGGGTGATTTGTTGGAATGTGGCCTTGCATTTTTAAGCAGTTTGCTCTGTCTCCACTCAAATTGCAAACTTAGTAATAAGTTACAAAATCATATTTTCAAAAATAAAGGGGCATAGCCTCATGACAATAATCACTTCAGAATGACAAAAGTTATAATGGTTTTAAATAGAGCTTTCAGCAACATTCCAACTCTAGACTTTTTGTCACCAATGATTTAGCTTTTGGCCTGGATTTTGCTGTAATAATAAAACGGAGGCTAATAGTGTAAAACTGCCAGCAACTTCTGATATCCACAAATTTGCATTTAATTGCAGAAACCCAGAACTTGCTGTCAGTGATACCCTGCACCTCCACAGGGTGGGCTGTTGCAGTCCACGCCAAAAGACCTGGTACTGAAATCAGTGTAATGCTATGTCAGCCCCTTAGTCTTACACTAAAAAATGCCTGGAAACGTTAAGGCAAGGGCGTGCAGGAGTAACTGAGTTTTTAATTGCCATGACAGAATGGCATTACTTTTGAACAACCTCTCTGGCTCTGAAAAATTAATTTTACAAGTGTGAAGCTTCATCCTGTCTGAGGAAATGAATGTTGCAAATTTAAAAGGAAGATGATTTTTATTTCGTTTTTTTTTTCTGTTTTTCTCTTTTATTTTTCTCTCTTAATCTCATCTATGTGCCCCAATCTTTACTTTGCTTCCTGTATTATGATTTCAATGATTTTTAAAATTTTTTCATGGGATGCGAACATTACTGGCCAGGCCAGCATTTGTTGCCCATCCCTAAATGCCCGTCGGAAGGTGGTGGTGAAATGCTATCTTGAACCAGTGCAGTCCATCTGGTGATCTGGTGCAGGTACACCCACAGTGTGGTTAAGAAGGGAGTTCCAGGATTTTGACCCAGCAACAGTGAAGGAACAGTGTTATAGTTCCAAGTCAGGATGGTGTGTGTCTTGGAGGGGAACTTGCAGGTGATGGTATTCTCATGCATCTGCTGCCCCTATCCTTCTAGGTGGTGGAGGCCACTGGTTTGGAAGATGCAGTCAAAGGAGGCATGGCAAGTTGCTGCAGTGCACCTTATAGATAGGACACACTGCTGCCACTGTGTGTCAGTGCTGGAAGGAGTGAATGTTTAATGTGGTGGATGAGATGCCAGCCAGGCAGGCTGCTTTTTCCTGGATAGTGTCGAGCTTCTTGAGTATTGTTGGAGCTGCACTCATCTAGGCAACTGGAGAATATTCCATCAGACTCCTGACTTGTGCCTTGTAGATGGTGGACAGGCTTTGGGGAGTCAGGAGCTGAGTTACACATCGCAGAATATCTAGCTTCTGTAGCCACAGTATTTATATGGCTGACCATAGTTAAGTTTCTGATCAATGTTAAGCCCCAGGATGTTGAGAGTGGGGGACTCAGCGCCCCTCGATACCAATTGCCTTCAGTTTTGTTAAGGCTCCTTGTTGCCACACTCAGTCAAACGCTGCTCGATGTCAAGCACAGTCACTCTTACCTCACCCACACCCTGATTTTTAACTTCCTGGTTTGCAATTTGCATGGCCAGAATTTTGACGGCACCATACAGGGGGGCGGGCCCGATACGCTGACGTGCAAAGTGACAGGAGATGACGTCATCATTTAGATCTTTTGTTCGGCAGGCGCGCACCAGATGCGGCTGCGCAACCGACGAGCTGTCAAAGGCCTATTAAGGCCATTAGGGAAGTAAGTTAGATAATTAACAGCGCTGTCTGTGCAACCTTAAGGTTGGCGGACAGATGAAGAGACCAAGAGGCCTGCACGTTTTTCACAAGCAGGGTGAGGTTCCCTGAAGGTTTTATTAAATAAATAAATAATTTTTGCACAATTCATGAACATGTCCCAGCTCATGTGACACTGTCACACGAGGGGACATGTCTAAATAACTTCTAACTTGATTATTTATGAACTTTTATACTTCAAATCTGTGCTCTCCCTCCTCCCCTCGCCCACACAGGTAGTGCTGAGGGTAAAAAGGCTCAGTGCCCACCCTCGCCCATTCCCAACCAGCCCGCCCGAAATGCAGAAAATTCTCCCCTATGTCTCAGTGAGGATTCTTAAATCTGATTGGTTGAAGAGTCTAATTGCTACTTCACACATTGCGCTTTCTCACCTTTATCAGCAACTTCTTTAGTCTTCACCACCGCCATTAACACTCCCTTTGTCTTGTGTCCATGACATCTTTGTCAATCTCTCCTTAGCCCCCGCCTATCGCTGACCTGCTTCACCTGCTCCACCCACCCCCCTTAAACAGTATAAATTTCATCACATTTCTGCATCTCTGTAGCCCTGAAGAAGAGTTATATGGACTCAAAACATGAACCTTGTTTCTCTCTCCACAGATTCTGTCAGACCTGCTGTGTTTTCCATTATTTTCTGTTTTTATTTATAATTGCTGCTTCAGTTGCTCACAGGCACCACAGATACCCTGTGGAGCATGCCACTCCAGAACAGATGCGGCATGAGTAGAAATCTCCACTGACAAGCTCTTTAAAAAGTCTCTGGTCAGCTGTCTGCAGGGTGAATGGCCAAAAGCATTTGCTGCTGGGAGCAAAATCAGGGCCAAAATTTGACTTCATTTAAACAGCAAATAATTGCAGCAAGTATTTTACCATCATTATTCCAAGAGCTGTATTTCACCGATTGCTGGGTAGTTGTAATTTAGTTTAATGAGAATAAGCCTTGCTGAGTAATTACGAATTAAAATACCCTTTTCAAAAAAAAACTTCGGAAAGGAAAGATTTACAAATGCCCTTTGATTCTGTATAAAAATAAAGGGATAAAATTATTACCCAAAGGCTTGCATTATAAATCATGTTCGTGTACAAATTGTTCATATCTTTGTACAGTTATCATTCAGATTAAAAGGAGAAAAGCATTAATATTGCCTGTAATACATTTATGGGATACAGAAAATAAATAACTTGAGCTCATCCAAAACTCTGCTTCCCATACTCTAAATTCCTGCCACATATTGTTCACCCAACACTCATGTGTTCGCTGATCTACATTCAGCAACATGTCGATTTTAAACTCCTCTACATTGGAGAGACCAAACGCAGACTAGGTGATCGCTTTGCAGAACACCTTCGGTCTGTCTGCAAGCATCACCCAGACCTCCCTGTCGCTTGCCATTTCAACACACCACCCTGCTCTCATGCCCACATGTCCGTCCTTGGCCTGCTGCATTGTTCCAGTGAAGCTCAACGCAAACTGGAGGAACAGCACCTCATCTTCCGACTAGGCACTTTACAGCCTGCCGGACTTAACACTGAGTTCAACAACTTCATATCATGAACTCTCTCCTCCATCCTCACCCCCTTTCCGATTCCCCCTTTTCCAATAATTTATCATTTTTAATATATTTTTCTTTTCCCACCTTTTTCTATTATTTTTAAATGTATTTCCATCCATTGTTTTATCTCTACCTTTTAGCCTATTTCGATCCCTTCCCCCCCACCCCACTAGGGCTATCTGTACCTTGCTCGTCCTGCTTTCTACCCCTAATGTCCCCATTAGCACATCCTTTAGCTAATATCACCACCGTCAACACCCCTTTGTCCTTTCGTCTATGACATCTTTGGCAGTCTCTTCTTTGCCTCCACCTATCACTGGCCCTCTATCCAGCTCCTCCTGTCCCACCCCCCTCAACCAGCTTATATTTCACCTCATTTCTATTTTTCCTCAGTTCTGTTGAAGAGTCATACGGACTCGAAACGTTAAGTGTTTTCCTCTCCGCAGATGCTGTCAGACCTGCTGAGTTTTTCCAGCTATTTTTATTTTTATTTTTGTTTAAAATTCTCATCCTTGTTTTCAAACCCATCCATGGCCTCACCTCTCCCTAGCCACCTGCAGCCCAAAATCTCTACATTCCTCTCGTCCTAGTCATTTGCGCATCCACGATTTTCATTGCTTCACTATTGCTGGCCCTGCCCTCAGCTGGGCTGGGCCCTAAGCTGTGGAATTCTCTCCCTAAACCTTTCTGCATCGCTGCTGTCTCCTCTGTTCAGATGCTGCTTAAAACCTCCCTCTTTGACCAAGCCTTTGGTCACCTACCCTAAGAACTCTTCCTGTGAATTGGTGTCAAATTTTATCTGATCGCAAGGACTCCGAGGCACCTCGGGGCGTTCAGCTACAGTAAAGAAGCCGTAAGAAATGCAAGTTGTTGTTTTTGGCCAATAACTGGATTTTTTTTTTTAGCATTTGTTGATTGTTTTCCTGGTGAACCTATCCCCATTTCAAAGCCTGATAAAGCTGTTAACATTAACTGCGGGTTTTTCTCCAACTGGATTTAAAATAGCTCGCACAGCAGGATGGGCTGGCCAGATGTTGTTTCCCTTTCGCTTGCCGTTATTAGCATGGGCATTTGTTATTTTAAGAGAAGGAAAGCAAGGAGTTTAATTTTCTGCATAGTAATTGGCCTGTGTCCTTTTGACAGTGAGGGATGAAGGCTTTGAATTGGGGGAGGATGAGGGAGAGCAGCTTTTGTTGGGTTAAGTAACAAGCTACATTTGGTAAGCAAGCTGTGTGAACAATTTTCTTAAGCAAGGGCAGGTCAACTCAATTCATCTTTTAAGAATATCTAGGCATTAGGAAAAGTACTTGTCCAATAATGTTACAATATATTAATAATGAAGATAATCTGACTGGAGCCGAAATCAGGTCCCTGACTCACAGCCCACAGAGTATAAGAGTTCCTCCAAAATTCTACATCAATATGCTGTTAGAAATGACCATTGGTTTTGCAAATTGGGTAAATCAAAAAGTTCAGCCCAGACTTTTGCCTTCAGCAATTGAATTATTTTCCCGTCACTAAATAGCTTTCCCACCAATTAAACGCGCCCTGTCCCTTCCTCCGTAACTTGTTTCTAATAATGGACTTGAGTTTTGTGAGTCATTCTCTGTGCGTGACACAAATCTTCAGCATTATTGCAACAGTTTTCTTAAAGAATCCAGGACTGCTTTGCTGCCGCCCAGAATAATAATAATAATAATAATAACCCAGGGCAGTTCTCTCTCTCAATCTGGCACCCGGTCTTTCCTTTCCCAGAATCTCATGTGTCGTCGAGTGTTACATTTTATATCTGTGAATGGATCCAGTGGGTTGGATATTAACTTGGAGGCAGGGAGGGAGTCAGGAAAATCAGAAGCACGAACTTCCTGCAGCTCCGGCCAAACATAACGCCAGAACCTGGCTATAGCCAGTCAGATTGAGAGGCACTAAATCATCGCCGGGCAGCGGCAAGGAGGGAAAGAGGGATTACAATAATGTCCCTTCTTGAAAAGACATTTTGGTGATTTCCGCTTTAACATCTTCTGTCAACAGGCAAAGTCTAACTCAATCATGACTTGGATCAATGTTTCAGCTTTTGATAGATAATTATCGTTGCATGATACAGCCCAGAATGAGGTCATTCAGCCCACCATCTCTGTGCTGTTTCTTCATAAAAAACTATCCGATTAGTCCCAAATAATGGCTACAAAAGCTCTCCAGTTTTGATTTTGCTCCGATCATTATGAGAAATGGGTAGAATGTTCTTTGTTTTAAAAATTTATTTTGACTTTCCTGAAATCAAGATATGATATAGGCTAGACTTGAGTATTCCAACGCACCCATGCCTGGTCTTCCACATTCTACCCTCCATAAACTTGTGATCATCCAAAATGCCAGTGTCGATGTTTTAATTCGCGCAAGTCCCATTCACCTATCACTCCTGTGCTTGCTGATTGGCTCCTGGTCAAGCAATGCCTTGACTTTAAAATTCTCGTTCTTGTTTTCAAATCCCTCCATGGCCTCGCCCCTCCCTTTCTCTAACCTCCTCCAATCTCTGCTCGTCTAATTCTGGCCTCTTGTGCATCCCCAATTTTAATTGCTCCATCATTGGTGGCCGTGCCTTCAGTTGCCTAGGCAACAGTCTCTGGAATACCCTCCCTACATCCCTCTGCCTCGCTTTCCTCAGTTAAGGCACTTATTAAATCCGACCTCTTTGACCAAACGTTTGGTCATCTGGCCTAATATCTCCTTACGTGGCTTGATGTCATGCTTTCTTCTATAATGCCCTTGTGAAGCATCGTGGGATGCTTCAATATATTAAAAGCCCTGTATAACTATCAGTTGTCGCTAATATTCACATATTATCTTCTATTCACATTCATGCACCTTGCACAAGGGCAGAAACTCAAGAGTAATGAAAAGTTTTATTTATACCTTCTTCATAAGGAAGAACCAGAACCAATCCTGAAATAAGCTAACAATGTTCCTAATGCTGCGAACCCTGTCCCGTTTACAATTGTATCATGAAGCCAGTAGCAATGAAGAAACAAGTGCACAGTAGTTAATTATGAAATGGGCATAGCAGAGCTACAAAAGATAAATGTTAGACCTGAAGCATCATGGCTACAGTTCATGGTGCTCATCCTTCTCTCAATACCCTAAGACGTAGGAGCAGGAGTGGGCCATTTGGCCCATCGAGTCTGCTCTGCCATTCAATGAGATCATGGCTGATCTGATAATCCTCAACTTCATTTTCCTGCCTTCCCCCCCATACCCCTTGATTCCCTTACTGATTAAAAATCTATTTATCTCCACCTTGAATATACTTAACGACCCACACTCTACAGCCCTCTGCGGTAAAGAATTCCACAGATTGACTACCCTCTGAGAGAAGAAATTCCTCCTCATCACTCAACAAAGGGATATTACAATATGATCAGCCATGTCATCACATGTCATCCCACAGTTTGGTTGTACAGTGTGATGGTGTACTGTAGGTTTTGGGTGCATTGGATTTCACATCAAACACAATGCGCTCAATGGGTAAAATGTCTGGCGCGGTGGGTGGGAACCCGCTCAAGCGTAAAATGACACGCGTTGACATCGGGCGAGCATTCCGACATCAATGTGCAGTCGCGCGATATTTCATTCAGCAGGCGCGCACCGAAGTCGGCAGTGCGCCCGCCAACAATTAAAAGGCCTCTAAGGCCATTAAATTATCGATGAAGTTGAATTTTTTGCTGCCTGTCCAACCTGACGGTTGGCGGGGACGGCGAAAAGGCCAAGCGGCCTTTGCACATTTTAGGAAACCTCACCCACGGGCGGGATGAGGTTTCCAAAAGCGAATAAAAATGTTAAAACTTAATGAATAACATGTCCCTGCTCATGTGACAGTCACATGAGGGGACATGTTTCATTACATTTTTATTTTCTTTAATTTTTTTTTAATATGACACTTCATCTCCCTGAGGCAGCTCTGCCCAACATGGGTGAAATTCTGCCCAATGTGTATGTGCTTTAGGGTTAAAAGGCATCATTTATGAGCGTGGGTTGCATAGACTAGTCTTATATTCCTTTGAATCTAGAAGATTAAGGAGTGATCGAATCAGATGTTTGCGATGAAAGGACCTGATGGGGCAGATAGAGGGAAACTATTCGCTCTGGTGAAAGAATGCAGAATAAGGGCCCCAAACCTTAAGATTAGAACTCAGCCATTCAGGGATGGTATCAGAAAGCACTTATTCACACAAGGGGGCAGTGAAAACCTGTGACTCTCTTCCCCCAAAACACTGTCAATTGGACATTTCAAAACTGAAATTGTTAGATTTTAGTTAGGAAAGATTATTAAGGGTTAGGTCAGCAAAGCGGGTAGATGGAATTAAGATACAGAGCAGCCAGGATCTAATTGAATAGCGGAACAGGCTTGAGGGGCTGATTGGCCTCCTGCTGTACCTATGAACAATATGAGATCACACTCCCTCTGGCCCATATACATGTATCCAAGCCATAATATCCCCATCAGTGAAAGAAGATTTGCATTTATATAACATCTTTCACAACTACTGGACATCCTGAAGCACTTTACAACAGATGAAGTACTTTTGAAGTGTAGTCACTGTTGTGGGAAACACGGCATGTAATTTGTGCACAGCAAGCTCCCAAATACAACACTGTGTTAATAATCATGTAGTCTGCTTTTATGATGTTGATTGAGGGATAAAGATTGGGCCAGGACACCGGGATAACTCCCCTGCACTCCTTCAAGATCACACCATGGGAACTTTTACATTCACCATAAGGGAACAGCCAGGGCTTTGGTTTAAAATCTCACCCAGGATGCTGCCCCTCTGTCAGTGCAGCACCCCTTCAGTACTGCATGGGAGTGTCAACCTTAATTTTTGTGCTCAAGCCCTGGAGTGGGATTTCAACCCACAAACCTTTGCCTCAGTGGTGTAGAGTGCTACTCACGGAGCCAGGGCTGACACACAGCTTTTCCTGTTGTTCTGTTTTGACTGATTCCCTGTTTGCACCATGTGAAGACAAAGATAGATCGGAGAAATTGGGTACAAAAACAAAAATACCTGGAAAAGCTCAGCAAGTCTGACAGCATCTGCGGAGAGGGTCGAGTCCGTATGACCCTTCATCAGAACTAAGAAATATAGAAATGGGGTGAAATATAAGCTGGTAGAGGGGGGTGGGACAGGTAGAGCTCGATCGGGGGCCAGTGATAGGTGGAGGCCAAGAAGAGACTGCCAAAGATGTCATAGACAAAAGGACAAAGGGGTGTTGACGGTGGTGATATTATCTAACGAATGTGCTAATGGGGACATTAAGGGTAGCAAGCAGGACAAGCTAGTGGCAGATGGCCCTAGCGGGGGTGGGGTGGGGGGAAGGGATCGAAATGGGCTAAAAGGTGGAGATGAAACAATAGATCGAAATAAATTTAAAAATAGGTGGGAAAAGAAAAATATATTTGTAAAAAAATTAGAAATTATTGGAAAAAGGGGGATCAGAAAGGGGGTGGGGATGGAGGAGCGAGTTCATGACCTGAAATTGTTGAACTCAATATTAAGTCCGGAAGACTGTCAAGTGCCTAATTGGAACATGAGGTGCTGTTCCTCGAGTTTGCGTTGAGCTTCACTGGAACATTGCAGCAGGCCAAGGACGGACATGTGGGCATGAGAGCAGGGTGGTGTGTTGAAATGGCAAGCGACAGGGAGGTCTGGGTGATGCTTGCGGACAGACCTAAGGTGTTCCGCAAAGCAGTCACCCAGTCTGCATTTGGTCTCTCCAATGTAGAGGAGACCGCATTGGGAGCAGCGAATGCAGTAGACTAAATTGAGGGAAGTGCAAGTGAAATGCTGCTTCACTTGAAAGGAGTGTTTGGGCCCTTGGACGGTGAGGAAGGGGGAAGTAAAGGGGCAGGTGTTGCACCTTCTGCAGTTGGATGGGAAGGTGCCGTGGGAGGGGGTTGAGGTCCTAGGGCTACCTGCCACTAGCTTGCACTGCTTGCTGCCCTTAGTGTCCCCATTAGCTCATTCCTTAAATAATATCACCACCGTCAACATCCCTTTGTCCTTTTGTCTATGACATCTTTGGCAGTCTCTTCTTGGCCTCCACCTATCACTGGCCCCCTATCAAGCTTTACCTGTCCCACCCCCCTCTACCAGCTTATATTTCACCTCATTTCTATATTTCTTAGTTCTGATGAAGGGTCATACGGACTCGAAACGTCAACTGTATCCCTCTCCGCAGATGCTGTCAGACCTGCTGAGTTTTTCCAGGTATTTTTGTTTTTGTTCTAGATTTCCAGCATCCGCAGTATTTTGCTTTTATCTTGGAGAAGTTGGGATTGTTTTCCTTGGAGAGGGGAAGGTTGGGAGGGGTTATGACAGAGGTGTTCAAAATCCGAAGGGTCTGAGCAGAGTACATCGGGAAGAACTGGACCTACTGGTGGAAGAATTGAGAATGAGAGGGCACAGATTTAAGGTAATTGGCAAAAGATGCAATGGAGACATGAGGAGAAACTTTCACAAGGCAAGTGGTTAAGACCTGGAATGCACGGCCTGAGAGTGTGGTGGAGGCAGATTCAATTGAGGCATTCAAGAGGGCGGAATTAGATTATAATCTGAAAAGGAAGAATGTGCTGGTTTAGGGGGAGAAGGTGGAGGATTGGCATTGGATGATTTGCTCATTTGGAGAGCCAGGGCAGACAGGATGGGCTGAATGGCCTCCTTCTGTGCTGCAGCAATTCTGTGAAGTGACGCAAAGCCAACTTCAAATTCAAGAGTTGTGGTCGGAATGCAACTTCAGATTATGAACTGTTCGGAGTTTCAAGGTGCTATTGTTCTCCTACTAGCTGCGTATGTTGTATAACCAGAGCATTTCTTCATCTTTTTTGCCATTTGCAGAAAGCGACAGGTATTTTTTTTCTCTAACAGGGGTGCAGGTGTAACTGGGCAGAGTGCACCATCTCAATCAATAAACTCTGTCCAAAACAGCTGGCAGGACTGAATAAGGAGGGGTCCAGAGCACACAGCTGTTTTAATGAATGATCCAATTTGAGACTAAATGACCTTTCTGCAAACAAGAATGGTAGCTTGTCGTGAGTCTTTTAATTCTTTTGTAAGCTAAGGAACATGGGGGCAATCCAAAAATCCCTGGGCGAAGCAGCTATTTATTGCGGCCTTACCTAAAATGGGATCATTGCTCGGAATATATGGCTTCCAGCGTGTGGCTGATGGTTATCTCGTACCACGAGTCTGACATCGCCTCTGGAATGGTTTATTTTTGAAGTGTTTCAGCTATGCTTAGAAACGTCCATTACTTGGAGAGCAAGCGTCAAAATTGGCCCTGGTGACAATAAGGTGGCTTGACTTGCATTTCTGTCACCTTGGTGGATACTACGGTTGCTCATGGTAACAGCTTGCTCTGTTGTAAGCTGTTAGCATAATTGCTAACCCTTTATCCTCCCCAGCACGACACCCGCTGCCTCTTTAAAGTCTCATCATCACTGTCCAATTATTTACTTGTCAGTCTGGTAATTTGAAAATTAGCCTACTTTGTGTACCAGCCGAGGACCAATATGATTACAGGAAGCAATTACACTAAATTTTAATGAAAAATGGCCAGACTGGTATTTTTAGTTAAATTTAAACAGTAGTTATTATTTTTATTGTAGAATTCAGTCCTGACCTCCAAAAGGCCTATGAGGTACTGCTGCTTTCAATTAATCTCCTTCCTGCATTTGTATGTAATCGTAAATTGCCCTTTGTGTTTCAGTTATTGTAAATGTTTCTTTGTTAACTGAGAATGATTAATCAGAACAATTTGCCAGTTCTCTTGCTGTATTTAAACTCTGGCATTCAATACCCTTTATTATCTTCACTTCTGACAAAAGCTGGATCCCAATTTTTAGAGGATGTAGTTAATTTGTGTGCTGATTTTTTTTCTAAGAGACTTTCTTTTTAATTCATTCATTTGGTATACTATAGTTTTCACTTTAATCTCACTTTCGTGCTTGTGTTGCAAACGTGGCATTGCATTGTTGTAATTCCAACCACTTCTGCATCCCTTGACTTTAATCGCTCCACCGTTGTCAACTGAGCCTTCAAGCTGCCTAAGCCCTAAACTCTGGAATTCCCTCCCTCAACCTCTCCGCCTCCCTCTCCTCCTTCAACAGGCTCTGTGAAACCCCACCCTGTCCCGATGTCACCTTGTGTGTTAAACTTTGCTTGTTTACGCTCCTCTGGAAAGCCCTGGGGTGTTTCACTGCGTTGAAGGCGCTATATAATTGCAAGTTGCTGTTGTTTGGTTTGAGCTGCCGCGTGAATGGTCAGGATAAAGCAGCAAGTGATACGATAATGAGACTCCTCGGGGACGCGGAGTTAGCACGCATGCAGTGTCTCTGGGTTACTTAAGTGCAAGTGGCTGGTTACATTGGCACAGGTGATAGTTTACTGCCTCCTGCCTGAATTTATCTCGGTGTTCACGGAGTTGTTAACGTTGCATCTCTAACAAAAGGAACCTGTCAGTAACGAGCCTGGGAGCTATAATAAAGTAGACACTGTGCTTCCAACTGCAAGACCCCGGTCAAATCTAACCCAGTCTGACGGAATATCAGCCTCCTTTGTCTGTCGGCTACAAGCGGCCCCTCTGTTAACAAAGTTTGTCCAGTCTGTACTGAAAAGCTCAGCTCTGTAATTGAGCTAGCCCAGGCATTGCACTGTGGAAAGACTGTCATATCTGGTACCGTAATCTCCCAGTGAATAGCTGGATGCACAGCGATCCCTCACCCCCAAAGCGTGCAAGCAAAGGTATCGACTGACCAGTATGATTCGTCTTTCCTCATTAAAACTGCAACAGTGTGCAGTGTCCCCTTATTTCATTTGTCTCTGATGATTCTTTTCAGTGCTTAAGAGACAAGCAGACAGTTAATAGTTCATAGAAGGATGGACACCAATTTAGTGTATGCTGTTCACAATCTGTAATTTTTGATGTTACCGTTATGTTAGCGTAGGCCAGGACTTGTTTTTTATTTTCGTTATTTGTTTGCTTTGAGCTGCAGTTTTAAAAGAAGTCTCAATCAGCCAAAATTACCCCTTGATTTGGCAATAAATAGGGCAATTTCACTGAGAAGCCAGAAGTAATGAATCCAAAACATGTCACACTGGTACCGCACAAGTTGCTGGGTTTCTGGGCACATTGAAGGAGCTTTATTGTGCACCTAACTGCGTTTTACCTGACCTGGGGGTTTTTAATGTTGATGCTGGATAGATGGACTGGGAAAGGTTTCATTTCCCAACGTCTCTCAAGGGCAAAATTCAATTTAATTTTTTTTCAAATGAATCACTGAGTTTCCCAGGGGCACATATAAAAGAAAACATGTCAGATAAATGGCGATTATGTATTTTTGGAAGATTATTTATTTACAATTGGAGCAGCATGTGGAAGTTGAGGGGGAAGAATTTTACAGTTAACTCTGGCTCATTGATAGCACTTACGCCTCTGAGTCAAAAGGTTCCATGTTTAAGTCCCACTGTGGGGCTTCAGCCTAAAAATCAAGGCCGACACTCTAATGCAGTACTGAGGGAGTGCTGCACTGTCAGGGGGCGCTGTCTTTCAGATGAGATGTGTGGAGTCCTTGGGATGTCCAGAAACTATAGAATTCTGCCCCAAGACTTGAAGCATTTCTTTGCCAGTGCTCTGTCACACTAATAGGAGAACCTTTTTTTTAAAATTGTGACAAGCCTCACAGAAAAAAGGTTACATACACACATTACAGGATAAATATTGACAAGTTTAAAGTGAAAAAGTTCACAGGCACTCGTTTACATAGCATTTCCAACACAACATGATGATTTCAATATCGTAAGACCATAAAACCATAAGAGGGAATATTACTGCTTGTCTCATATCCATATGTATTCTTTTATATCCGTTCACAGGCCGTGGGCATCACTGGCTAGGCCAGCATTTATTGCCCATGCCTAATTGCCCTTGAGAAGGCGGTCGTGAGCTTCCTTCTTGAACCGCTGCACTCCATGCAGTGTAGGAGCACCCACAGCGCTGTTAATATTGTGCACAATAATATTCATTACTTGCAGTTGCTTGTTTAAATCATGCAACTTCACTTTGGATCTCAAGCCAATTGTCCTCCAAATAATAAAGACCACACTGGCAGCAACTTCACACGTTTCGAAACCTCGTTTACCTACTTTGGGGTCTTTCTTGTCCGTTAGAACAATCACTCACATTTCTCTGCGGCGGATATTATATTAATTCAGATGTTTCAAAGCCGCACATCCCCAGAATTTTATTCATAAGCAAACGCACAAACACCCAACAATGGTTTCAACAAACCTGACATAGCCCGAGAAAAGCTGCAACTGCGAGAATAATCTTGATGAAAGAAACAGTAATTATATGGCATTGTAACATTAATTCTAGGCATATGGTGTACTTCTTCATTTACATTGGAGTCCAAAGCAAGTATGTGGAAGATTGAAGGGGAAATTCGAATGCTAGAGTTATAAAATTAATGGTACACTTCAAAGGGGCCATGCTCCCTCAGAAAGAGTTGAATTTATATTAAATATTATCCTTCACAGCTGAGCTTTTTAAGATTAAATATTGAGAAATTCCGTTTGGATTTTCAACAGATCGGGCAGACTATTATGCAACCAAACATTGTCCCAACAGTCAGACTCCAACATCCAACCTAGCTCAGGTTTAAAGATGTGCATTGCTCCCTCTAAACTCAGTTCACAATTGTTTCATGATGATGCACGGCATCTAATCTCCTATTTTCCCACAAAGTCTACTTTACTCTTCCAGTCTCCCCAATTTATACAGACAAGCTACTCCCCGACTATCCCCAACTGAACCTGGTGTTCTCTTTCTTCCAAACGCCCGGGTAAGATTGTATTATTCTTATATTAACTGCCAGCACCCCCTGCACCACACCCATCCTGCCACCTCCCCAACCCCTACATTGCACTCTCTGTTGTTGTTGGTGCCCGGCTTCCTTCCTCACCACATGCCGGTTCTCTCTTGTCCCCCTTCCAAAGTGCGCACCCGTCTTCTATCACTTTCTCTCTCGCCTTCATTTCTGCTTCCGTCTATTGCCATCTGCCATCCCCCTCCCCCACTTTCAGTGCCACCTGTTTACCACAATCCAGCCTCTACCTGGTCCTCTCAACACTGTTCAAAGCACTAATTACAACTTATCCCTACAGCCGGTGGGAACTCAGCTTCTAGAGAGAGTTCACATCTTCAACAGATAGAGGGAACAGCCCAAGCTGTCAAGAAAGAAAGAACTTAAGCTTTTTAGAGCCCTTTTCCTGACCTCAGTGCGTACCAAATTGTTTGACAGCCAATGAAGTGAATTTGAAGTGCAGCTAAACTAATCTCTCAAAATAGATGTACTGATTGCTTCTGCTCCTGATTGGCTTTAAAAAAAAGCGCTCCAATAAACTTTCTAAAATTTCAAACTATTGGCTGTTGACGTGTAGCACATGATTTGCAAAGCAAAGGGAAACGTCTGCCATTTATAACCTTAATGAAATAGTAAAATGACTGCTGATAGTTTTCTAGCTTAATTGATGAGCATTTGCACTCCTGTTCGGAGAAGCGATCTTATTTAAAACGCGATAGATAGCGATAGACGATCAGAAAGTTATGTCAATAGCAATTTAACATGTGGGTTATTTTAATATTCAAGAGTAATCAATATTTATATAGACATTTAGAAATTATTGACAACATGCCTAAAAAAGCACACGTTTTGTTAATTCAAATCACGCGTCGCCTTCCAGGCGCTAAGGTAAGAGACATAGGCCGGGATTTTCCAGCCTCGTTGCGGGCAGGTCCCCCGCGGGCGAGGTGGCGCCCCAGCCAGAAGCCCGTTGACTTGCGGGGGGACTGGAAGATTCCGGCAGCGGGCGGGTGCGGAAAATCCCGCCCACAATGGAGCAGATGCAGAAAGCCTAGGAGAGGAGTGTATGCTAGAAATTAGCAGGTTACTGAGAGCATATTGAAAACTGGAAACAAAGTAGAGGACAACGTTGATGAACAAATTAGAGGGCTGTGTGTTAATAACTGAGTGATGATAGTGAAAGATTTGGGGGTTGAAGTTGGCCAGCAGTGAGAAATGGGCTTGTCGTGAATCTGGCCCGATTTTCTTCCCACTGCAGTTCACGGAGCCAGAGTCCAACTCTTTCCCCAGACTCATTTCCTCATCTCGCTCTTGCTTTTGCTCGACTTGAAATTAAAAACCCTGGCGATATTTCCCAAGCGAGTGGAAAATAAAAAACTGGCGCAGTGAAAAACCAGCTGCTGATTTGCGACGATGTCTTTTCTCACTGCTGATTTGACCAGTTTCACCTTCATCGATAGACTGTGATAAGGGAAGGCAGATATGGTGAAAAGGGGAGCTTTTTAAATAAACTTGGTAACATTTGCTTTCCAGCGTAAGAGCAATGGAGATTGAGACATGGGGCAGGATTTTTCCGTTGGCGTGCGGGGGCAGGCGTGACACACCGATGCACGAAATGACTCGCGATGGTGTCGGGTGTGCGTCCCGACGCCATTGCGCTGTCTCGCGATGTTTCGCTCGGCCGGAGTCGGCTGCACGCCCACCGATATATAAACGGCCGATTAAGGCCGTTAAGGAAGTGGTTAAGCTAATTGTTAACGCTGTCCGTGCAACCTTAAGGTTGGCGGGGCAGGCAAAAAGGCCAAGCGGCCTTCACGTTTTTTTAGGAAACCTCATCCACGAGCGGGACGAGGTTTCCTAAAGCTTTTATTAAATAAATAAAACATTTTTCCTTCATGTAAAAACATGTACCATCTCATGTGACACAGTCACATAAGGGGACATGTTCAAATAAATTTTTACTCCATGTATTTAATATTTTCAGCAGCAATTCAATCTCCCTGAGGCAGCTCCGTGCCTCAGGGAGACTGAAGCGCTTTGTCGCGTGCATGCGCTAAAGAGCGCTGGCCCCGACTCACCCTCCTCCCCCCCCATCCGTACAGGCAGTGCTGAGCGTTACCACTCGCGCCTTATGCTGGGCAGGCCTTAATGGGCCCACCCACGTAAAATGGTGGCACAGAGCCCACCCACCACCTGAAAAACTCAGGCCGTGGTGATTTGGCCAATGGAAGCTGGTACATTCCCTTTCTCCTTGTGTTTTTTGCGCTGTAATTTGCATAACTCTTATATTCTCTTGTCAAGAAACCTAATTTGTAATATCCTAGCACACATTTTGCTTTGTCAGTACAGCATGTTTTCCAATTATCTGTAGTGACTAGTCGATTTCCTTTCGCCTTGCTGACAGAGAGTGAGAGCAGTGTGTGTTTTATGAAGAAAGCAATGAAACAAGAAGATGAATAGAACAGCGAGGATTTAATCAACTAATTTATAACAGGAATAAAATTGTATCATTACTTAAGTACTAGTTTGTGGGTCCAGTGAATGAATAATTTATTTTAACTTGGTAATTAGAGGCATTATTTTAGATATACAGTCTGAGAGGAATCATGGAATAGATCAATTAAATTTGGAGGATGCCCTGAATTAATTTGCTGCAACTATAGAATGGTTACATTATTTAAAGTTTGGACAGCAAACGGATGATAAAATGTCCTTGAATTGTTTTTGTACTTAAGAATATTAAAAATTTAGATTGCCAGCTGAGGTTTTTTTTCAAAGATCAGGAAAACGGATAAAACCATCTCGTAGAAAATAATTTTAAAATAAAATTGGCAGCTGCGTTTTTCTCAAGGAAAATTAGACAGAAAAAGTAAAGGTGCCATAAATATAATTGGCAAGTAATGATAATTAGCCGTAGTCCATGAAGAACCATAGACATCTCTCTCGATTAGAGAGAGACAATTGATTATGTAGTTTGAGGGGCACCACTTCACACGAAGCATGGGGCAAGGGCAGGAGGGAAGCCTTCATGAACTACCACAGCTTATATAAGGATTGAACCCATGCTAAAAACAAAAAACTGTGGATGCTGGGAATCCAAAACAAAAACAGAAACAGAAATACCTGGAAAAACTCAGCAGGTCTGGCAGCATCGGCGGAGAAGAGTACAGTTGACGTTTCGAGTCCTCATGACCCTTCAGCAGAACAGTTCTGTTGAAGGGTCATGAGGACTCGAAACGTCACCTGTGCTCTTCTCCGCCGATGCTGCCAGACCTGCTGAGTTTTTCCAGGTATTTCTGTTTCTGTTTTTGTTTTGAACCCATGCTGTTGGCATCATTCTGTATCAATTGCCCTACATTAGTTAGCTACTTGGCTAGCTCTGTTGGCTGGATGGCCAGAGTGTAATGCAGAATGACACCGATTGTGCTGATTCAATCCCTGTACAAGCTATGGTAGTTCATAGAGGCCTGCCTCCTTGCCTGACTCCCCAAGCTACATGTGACAAATTGACTCTCTCTAATATCTGTGGTCCTTTGTGAATGGCATGCTGGGTGGAAGGCCTGCCTCTGTGCTCCAGCACTTTGTTTAAATTTTTTTTTAAAAGGTTAAAACAACAAACAGCCCTCCAGCCCGCACCTCCCTCAGCTCCTCATTGCCCCTTTTACCCCCTATGCCCTCCATATCTCCATGGCCCTTTATAGTTCCTGTGCCAAATTAGTGCCAACCCATGCCCCCCACCCACCACTCTTTGCCCTTACCTCCTCCGTGCCAACTCACCTAGTGTGCTTTGACAGTTCTTTGACAGCTTTGACAGTTTGAATGTTACGTGTTCCAGCTTTTACTGACTAACACACCAAGAGGAGAACCTTAATAAGAAAAAAAGTGTCAAATGTCACAGAAGAAAAGTTACATACAAAATAAATACTGGCAAATTTAAAGTGAGAAAGCTCATTTACTTAGAGTTTCCAATAGGGGAACATGATGAACATACTGATTTTAACAATGTATCGTACGATTACTACTTAGTATCATATCCATATATATGCCATGTGTTGTCCAGCTCTATAATATTCACACTTTATCTTTGCTTGTTTAAATCATACAACCTCTCTTTAAATCCTCAGCCGAATCCTCCAAATAAGAAAGACTGCATTGGCAGTATCTTCACATGTTTTGGTGCTCCCTTTGCCTACATTTTTGGCCTTTCTCCTCCATCAAAATGATCTGTAGCATTTTGCTGTGACAAATGCTACTCATATGTTTCAACAGTGCATAGCCTCAGAATTTTTGTTCATACTTTATTAATTATGATGAAAAATGGGAACCCTGGTCTAGACTCCTGTTCTCAGTGATTAATACAAATGGGTGTGAATTGTAGTTCTCTAATTGACAGCATTATTTATTATAAAGATTTGACAGGTTAACTGTAACTGAGTGGAGATAATCAATAACTTATTCAAACTTTTAAAACAACGCAATATTTTATTCATCTCTGTTCTGTAATGTGCACAATTGTTGCTTGCTTCCTTGCTGGTTTTACAATACTTGAGCACTGGAGACCAACCCAGTGGGCAACTAGACCAGAAAGTGGATGTCAGCCATAAACCACCTCAGTGTACAGTTCCAAAATGGCTTGTGATACAGATGTTGGATGTTAAAGCTGCATGACCACACTTTTGTCATTTCTGTTCAGATTTTTGGCATTTTGTTACTGAAATTTCAAAATGGGAAGCCTGTTGATTTCTTAATTGTAATGGGTACATCAATGACTGATGCAGAAGGAAAAGACAATCACCAGGAGTTCAAGAGATTTCCCATTATGATATTTCACTCAAAAAAAGAATTTAAATACGCATTTTGCCAGAGCAGCAACAGTATTTCTTTCCATGCTATATCATCTCCAACAGAACAGATTGTCTGATCGTGCAAATTAAGCATGCAGTACCTGTACAGCAAAATACATGGGAACAGAAACGTTAATAAGATTATTTTGCGGGAAAGTTGATGGAAGTATGCTTTCAGTTTTATTTGTGCAACACTTTAAAATTGTAATAATGTTCTGTTCATCCACATTGGCAGAATTTGTTGGTGCAATGCATAGATTTTATCATCAAATGCACATTTTTTTCTCATCCTGCTCCTGCTTTTAAAATGATTCAGATGTGTTTACACGACATTTTTTTTTTTAATTACTGAGGGAGTTTTTGACCAGCATTCTCATTTTGTTCTGACTGTGCACTAGCACTGACCGACTGTGTGGCTAAAAATAAGTCAAACGTCAGAGAAATGTATGATAACAACAACACCTTTGTTCAGCACCTTTGACATAATAAAACTTGCCAAGGCACTTCACAGGAGTGTTATCAAGCAAAATGTAACAAAGAGCCACACATGAGAGCAGGTGATCAAAAGCTTGGTCAAAGCAATAGATTTTAAGGAGCATCTTAATAGAGGGAAGATAAATATGAAGATGGAGAGCTTTAGAGAGTGAGTTCCCAGAGCTTAGGCCCCAGGTAGCTGAAGGCACAGCCACCAGTTGTGATGCAATTAAAATTGGGATGCTCAACAGTCCAGAATTAGCAGAGATATAGCAGAATATAGGAAAGATTCTCTAATTGTGGACAGTATATACTAGTGATTAACAAAAGCACTGAATCACTTCAACAATACGAAGATGTCAGTGATTGTTTCCTGCCAGCTACAGTTAACCCACCAACTCTTTGGAATAAATTATCTCGTGTCCTTCAAATAGTTTCATTCTGATGCCGGTATTCTGACGATTGAGCTATCAATGACTTTTCTTCACAGTTGCTTCTGTTTAAGTCTCTAACAATTTATTCCTTTTCTAACAAGTAACTATTGACTTTTGTCACATTGTGCCAAAACTTTCAATGTATTTCAACTTTTAACTTCATCACGTTCCACTGAATTCTGTCCAATTGCATTCTTTTGTGTAAAAAAACAGCTACCAAATCAAATTCCATGGAATATTTTTTCTGAGGAATTGCCTTCCTAAACTGTCTACGGTCATAAAAATGAAGAAGAAAGACTTGTTTTATAGCAGTTTTTATGACCCCAGGACATCCCCAAGTGCTTTACAGCCAATGAAGCACTTTTGAAGGGTAGGCATTGTGCAGCCAATTTGCACATAGCAACCCACAAACAACAGGGATCAGATCACTTTTTTTTTACAGATGCTGGTCAAGGGATAATTATTGTCCAGAAGACTGGGAAGAACTTCTCTGCTCTTCTTCAAAATAGTGCTGTGGGATCTGAGAGGGTGTTGGTTTAACATGTCACCCAAGAGTTGGCACTCCCAATAGTGCGGCACTCCCGCAGTACTGCACTGGAGTGTCAGCCTAGATCTTTTGCTTAAGACCCTGGTGAGGAACTTGAATCCATCATCTTATGACTCAAAGGCACGAGCACTACTTCTGAGGATTTACATTGGTATGGAGATGCAACGAGACCAGTAACTCTTATGCACAGTATAAGCTATTTTCTTTGTATCTGATATTATGTGTCATTTATAACATTACAAAGGCCTATTCCAGCCCTAGCCACAGACATAACAGGTATTGCAGGAGGATTTTGCACTTTCTCAATGAGCCTTTGATGCAAGGGCTTTCAATGCCTTTTATAAAGTCGTAGAATTAGAGTTTGTATCACATGCAATAAATATTTGAAGAACTTAATGTTACATATTTGTACGCCTAAAACACAAGCCAGTGCAATCCTGAATGACATCGCATTTATAGAACAGAAACAGGCTAATTGACCCAGTTGATTCCTGCTGATGTTTCTGTTCCACACAGGCTTCCTCACACCCTGCTTTAGCTAATCCTATCAACAGATCCTTCTATCCCTCTCCCCCTCACGTGCTTATCTAGCTTCCCCTTAAATGCATCTATACTAGTCACCCCAACTGTTCCTTGTGGTAGTGTGTTCCACTAACCTCTCAGTGGGCAAAGAAGTTCCTCCTGAATGCCCTTTTGGGTTTATTAGGGACTATCTTATACTTATGGCCCCTAGTTCTGGTCTCCCCCAGAGGGATGGAAACATCTCCACATTAATACCAAACCCTTTCATAATCTTCAGACTTCCAACAGGCCACCCTGCAGGCTTCTCTTTTCTGGAGGAGAGGCCTAGCCTATTTGAGCTGTCCTAATGGGTATTAGCTCCTTTTTATGCTTTCCCAATGCGTGCAGAGTTCTCACACTAGTGTGAGTCTAAGCTCACCGTTGATAATAATGCACTTGTTTTCTGCTTTTACGTGAGTAATAAATTGGACAATGCAATCCAGCGGTTTAAGCCAATGCTCTTAAATACACAGAAAAGACCTGGATATCTTGCATATATATCTGCTATGTGCGCAGATTATCCTAATGAGTACAAAATGTAGGCAATTGAGCCATTAGTGGGAAGAGCAGCACTTAGTGGGTAACCAAGAGGCTCCAAATGGGAGAAAGGAGAATCAGTCAACAGCCACAGGGCTTAAGGAAGGAAATGGTACAATCAATGGACAATCAGAGGGCCTGATAAGAAAGTGGAAGACTAACTACACAGCCACAGGGCGCAGATAGTGAAATGCAGTTGGCTTGCATACAGTCCCTGTTGATAAATGTATCTAATCAGCATTCTTACCAGCAGCAAACCTTCATGAACCAGATTCAGAAGCTGATGCTACAGCCTCCTTGTATTAATTTCCACTTGATGTTTTTTTTTTTCATCCTTGTCTATGATTTTGTTTTGGTTTTATTTTGGAGCGGGTCATCCGTGATGGGAAAGGCAATTTGCTGGCAACAAGTATGGCCGCGAGCAAACTCAGCTGCCTTTGAAGAAAATAAAATGTTGAACGAGGAATAGTCAACTTGGTGGTGGTTCCAGGAAAGTAGATGGTGCTGAAATTTCCCACACTGAATGAGCGCTGAAGAAGTTGCAACATCATTTGTAGCCTATGGGTAAAAGAGCCTTTTCTCGTGCCATGCTTTTCTTAAGTTTTCCAAGTATTCAATGGACTCAACGTACAAGAGCAAAATACTGCAGGTCCTGGAAATCCGAAGTAAAAACAGAAAATGCTAGAAATACTCAGAAGGTCTTGCAGCCCCTGTGGAGAGAGAATTTTGATTCCCAACATTTGCAGGACTTTGCTCTCGCATCAATGTTCAATTCACTGCCACTCCTCGTCCAGGAAAGCCCACCTCGAAGAAGTCCTGTTCTTCCCTCTGACGGGATTTCCATTTGCCTCTTTTATCCAAGTGCTCTCAGTTCTGACCATGGGACATCCAGCTGAAACGTTAACTCTGTTTCTCCCTGCTGCCGGATCTGCTGAGTATTTCCAGCATTTTCTGTTAAACAAAGTTAATTAGAGGCCGTAGCGTTCAGTTTGAAACAGCAGTCTTTGGTCTTGAAATAAAACAGGGACCAAATGTAAGTTGGAAATGTCAGTGGGCTAGTTTCAGGGAATAGATGTTAAATTAACCTATATGACAACGTGCTCCTTTTAATGGAGTCTTTACCTTGTTAATTTTAAAAGGGTTAATCCCTTGATCAAAGTAACGAACAGGGAAATATTTTAAAGCGCTTATCATATTCTCAGAACCAAACTGAACGCAGCATCAGAACCCTTACTTAGTAGAAGCTGATATTTGTGTACCATCATAGATTTCATTAAGACAGCGTAACTGACAGTTCATTTTTCAAATTTTATTTGATCCTTGAAGTTATTTCTTTGAGAATTGATATTCTAATAAAAACTTTGGAATTATTTTTCTGCCTCAGCTTTTCTTTGTTTGTGAAAATACATGCTTCATATCACGGAATAGCTTATGAAAGAAAATATTAAATGCAAATACATAACGATGAGTGAAAAATTCCATGCTGAAGTTTATCTTTTATTACAAATTTGCATTGTAATATTTTACAGGAGACGATAAATTAGGAATCTCTTTAATATGTCAGGTGAAGCGCCCTTTCATACTTTGGCATTTGCAAGGAAATATATCATTAATTTTGACCAACTTGTTAAAAGGTCATGACTCTCGGTTCAACATTTTAAAATCAGAAAAAGGAACTTAATTTCTGCAGCACTTTCTATGACCTCCGGGCACCTCAAAGCGCTTGTTTTACCGGTGAAGTATTTTTGAACTGTAAACACTGTTATAATATAGAAAATGCAGCAGCCAGTTGCACAAAGCAAAAACATACAAACAGCTATGTCATTTTTGTTTTCCTTTATTCTTTCGTGGGATGCAGGCACCACTGGCAAGGCCAGCATTTGTCTCCCATCCCTAATTGCCCGTCAACTGAATGGCCTGCTAGGCCATTTCGGAGAGCAGTTAAGAGTCAACCACATTGCCGTGGGTCTAGAGTCACATGTCGGCCAGACCAGGTAAGGATGGCAGACTTGCTTCCCTAAAAAGGGGCCAGATGGGTTTTTATGACAACTGCTGATAGTTTCAATGCCACCATTACTAAGGCTAGTTTTACATTCCAGATTTATAAATTGAATTTAAATTTCACCAGCAACCATGGTGGAATTTGAACCCGTGTCACCAGATCATTAGCCTAGGTCACTAATCTAGTGACATTAACACTGCGCCACCACCTTCCCCTTCCTCTTCCCCATCCCCTTACCCTAACCCCACACCACCACCAACCACCGCCCCCTTCCCCCACCCAATGACCGGATAATATGTTTTGACAATGTTGATTAAGGGATCAATACCGGCCAGAACACCGGGAATAACTCCTCTGCTCTTCTTCAAAATGGCATCACGGACTCTTTTACATTCACCTGGCAGGACAGGCGGGGTGCTCGGTTTAACATCTCACCCAAAAGATGGCACCTCTGACAGTGCAGCACTCCCTCGGTAGTGCACAGGCGTGCCATCTTGATTTTTGCACTCAGCTCTCTGGATTGGGACTTGAACCCACAATCTCCCAACTCAAAGGCAAGCGTGCTACCCACTGAAAGCCTCATCCAACCACATGGAAATGTTTACATTCAACATGCAGTGGACATGCAGCCCTAATAAGGAAATGTTGCTATGGAAATAGGGAATACTTGATACATCTAGAATGCTGAGAACAATTTTGATGTTTTAAAAATGAATTTAAAACAAGATTGTCATGGAGAAATCTAGCTGGTAACAATGCAGCTTCCATTACACAATTCCTTCTCACACATGGTGAGATGTTACTTGGATATTAATTGTGTTTAATTGAATGCAGGTGGCGGGCATTAACTGGGGTTTGAATTGAGCTGACGCCAAGAGACTATGATTAAGTTAGGAGGTGTGTGCCTGTAATCTTTAAGCTTGCAAATAAATTTAAGACTGAGTCAAGATTAGCTCCAGTATTATCCATCGCCAACTGGTTATCCAAAAATAACATGGGATCTTGCTATTGGCAAATTGTCTTTTCCTGTTTACTTATGCACACAGTTGCTCCCCATCAATAAACAATTCATAGGGAATGAAATGCCTTGGAATGTTTCTGAGAGATATTGTAAGGTATTATGTAAATGCAAATCCTATTTGACGGCAAATTGTACTCCGTGACCTGTCTCACTGTGACCTCACTTCTGGGCACTGGTCAAGATTGGTGTTACTGTGCTCCACCTGATTTTAGGAGATTGTTGTGTTATGTTGCAAAGTTACAAAACTTTCTATGAGTCATACTTGACTATGCTTGTGACTGAACTGCAGTCCAGCCACTTTTTCACCATACAGTGCCACTGAATTCACCAAGAATTTAGGGTATTGACAGCAATCAGCTGCGGGTATGGGAGAACAGTGGTTACTGTATATCTTTAGACTAGTGACCCAGAGGCTGGAGGCACTATTTCAGATGCTACAACTGCAGCTAAGGAATTTAAATTCAACGAGTTAAACGAAGCTGGAATAAGAAGCGAGGACCGGTAATGGTGAGTATGAAATATGGGATTGATATCTGGTTCACAAATGTCTTTTAGAGAAAGAAATCTGCCATCCTTACCCAGTCTGGCCTACATGTGACTCCAGGCCCACAAGTGGTTGACTGTTAACTGGCCCCTGAAATGGCCAAACAAGCCGTTCAGTTTTTTTCAAGCAGGTGGCTCTCAACCACCTTCACAAGGGCAATTAGAGGTGGGCAGCGAATGCTGAATGTGCCAGTGGTGCCCACATCCCATGAATGAAATAAAAATCTGATCAGATGATACTGCAAAGTATTTTAATTTGGCAGGCGCTTCAAGAAGCATATACCATATTTCTTATCATTAAAATGGCTTAGGATTGGTAGAAGAAAAGGGCAGCATTTCTTTGCTAGGATACCAATACCATTGTGTGTTTTGTGAAACAAAATATACGGCGATGGCTTTCTAACATCTCCTAGGAGGATTATTATAATATTGATTGGTAAAAAAACCAAGTCAATATTTGAGTTGATTTGAGGCTTTCTAAAATGCCATTTGTTAATGACTAAAACTGAGAAGCTAATAGTAGGATGGGTTCTGCTTTAAATATCCTGGAAACAATTTAAAGCCCAATGGCTCTTTGGAACTTATAATTCCTGTTTAATCAAATGCTCTTTGGCGAGCCTTATGACCAACTGATGTGTGGAAAGGCTAGCGCTGAGACTGCTTTTCAGCCATTGGGCAAAGTTTTATGTCCCATCCCGGAAGTGAGTAAGTGGGGGGAGGGGGGGGGGGCATTTTATTGGGCAGGAGGGTGCAGGCTGGGGACCCCGCCTCTTTCCCACCTCCCCCTCCCCTGTCCCACCTACACTCGCCTCTATCTGAGAATCCATCAGCAATCCTCAAGGTAAGTTCAACTGTAATACTGGCAGTGGCCACAAGTCCCAGTGGCACTGCTGGTACCAGAAGCTGCCAGCTACTGATTGGCCAGCAGCCCCCGGGGGGCGGGTTTTCTGCCCCGCTGGGGTCTTGATTGTGTGGGAGGCCTGATGCTGTTCAGTCAAGTGCCTGATTACCTCATAGTATCATCAGATCTCCCGGAGAGAAGCAACACAGGGTTCCCACCAATTTTCCAATCGATGGGGCCCACCCTACCCCAACTCCATTGCCAACACTAAATTCCACTCATGATAGTTCTTGCAAAGAATATTTCAACTCCTGCAGGTGTTTTGTATTATAGAACAGAAACTTCAGTAACACTGTGCTTGTGTGGACATTTTGATTTATAAATAAACTTCTAAAAAAAATCTTTTTTGCTTCTCCAGTTCCTGGCTAAAGGAGTGAGCCTTGTAGTTCAAGTTGGTTCCAGGTTTGGTTCTCTAGCTTGTGTTGAATCCTCTGGAATGGGGATGGGGATGCTACCATTGATCTCCCTGGCTCTGTCTGGGTTACCTATCCTGATGGTTGTCCAGTGACTGCTAGATGTACACGTGCCAACATTTGGTGAGGATAGAATGGGCATCTGCGCTCCCTAGTCAAATAGTCAATGAGCAATCATGACAGGAGCTGCCATATAAAGAGTGGTCAATTGAATTAGGGGCTTGTTGGATCCTGGTCACCAGTTTGTTGGGGCTTATAGATCTGGGTTGTACACTTGTTTTGGGATGGCCAAGTTGGTACAATAGACTGAATAGGTCAGTAGACACTTCTTAAGTAGAACACATTCTGTTTATTTACAAAGGTATTCAGCAGCTACACTTTCAATTCAAACCCTGCCTCTACACTACGGACTCTTTAACAATAGACCACTGACTACTGAGGTGGCCCGCGCTATTCTTCTATTGGATACTAAGATCATGTGATCTGCCATTATAACATTCTTCTTAAAGGTATATTACACATCAGATTACCACAGGGCTGGAGGGTACCAAATGAACTGTGGAGTCATTCCACTCGAGAGGAAAACAGAAGAACTTTGAAAGCTGAGGAGATAAGGTTCTAATGTAAGCAAGGCCAATGATGTAATGCCAAATATAATGGTGCATTTTTACAATTGTTCTTACCTGGATAATAATGCAGCTGTTCTAAACACTCAATATGGGGGACTGGGGGCTGCAGTGGTTTAGCATACAGTCTTGTAGGCCTTTGAATGTGGGTCTGACTGGTGGAATAAGTGTCTCCTTTCTGTTGACTGTAAGCTCCTATCTGAAATGTGTTTGAGTAGGGATAATTACATTGCAGATAGACAAAGACCAACAGCATAAAGCGGCTCCTTTATTGGGAATCTCGCTCCTAGCAGGGGTGCCTATTTTTGGTGACTGGAAAAGCTGAAACCTGTTTTCATTGTGAGGGGAAGATTGCTGCTTTGTGGGATCACATTGTGAGCTCTGTCATCTCCCTGAAAATGAATAAATGGTGCACCGTTTAAACAATGGCTACATCATGCATAATAGCACAGCTTCCCCAATTTGCCGTGCCAATTTATTTTCATGTAACACAGCCAGATAAAAAGTTATGGTGTGCTGGAAGCCAAAGGTTGAGGGTGGAATCGCCCATGCCCGCTGGTGTCATGCAGACCTGGGCGGACAATATGCTGAGAAAGCCAAGCATCGGTTTCATGATGTTGTGGAACCAGTTTGCGATCATCCACTCAGCCCGTCGATGGTGGACCACGTTTCCCGCCATCGGACATCGGGAACCTTATTGTAATACATCTGCATATCATTATAAGGCCAGCCCACCGGACTCATCCTCACCCTCGCTGGATCGTCAGCTCATGTCAGCGTGATTGCATGCTAACGTGTTTCAGAACAGCGGATAAAAGGTGTGCACTTGGCAGGCTGCACTTTGAGGGGAACTCAGAGGTGAGTGCACAGTAACGTTGCGGAGCCCTCGTGAGGGATGCCTGTTGGACTTCAAGACCCTATGTTGGCCAGGGTGGGGGGGAAAAGGCTCCCCTGTGGTTCGGGTGACCTTGGGGGGGAACAAAGGCTGCCCTGCGGTTAAAGGTAACGCACAAACATGTGCAGGGTGGGTGATAGGGTGGGCGAGGGAAGCGGCCAGGCATTAGGGACACCCTATATAAAGTGACCATTCCTCCGCAGCTGAGACAGTTCAGACGCAGCCACATTGATGTGATTGGAGTTGGGTCTGCAGTTTATCTGCCCACTCGAGCAGCACAGAGGCATGAAAGTGCCACCAAGCGCTCCAGAGCTTTTCACCCCTCGGGCACAGACTGCAAACTAATGAGCATTTGTGTGGACGGCAGAACAGTTGAACAACCAGACACATTGTACAATCTCCTCGCTAAAACTGGTCATGGAGCAGTCACTGGTGGAGATGCTCACAGCCCCTTGCAATGTCATCATCCCGTTTGGACCAGTCTCCCCCATGGTTGAAGCTAACAGGGCAGCCTTGCAGTGTGGGTTAGGAGAATGCCTGTGCCTGAGCTGAGAGCACAGCGTGCAGTCCAATGGGCAAAGCTGCTGCCAATCAGTTGGGTAGAGTGGGGGCAGAGGTGGGCGGGGTTTTGGGCAGCCATGCAGCGCACTAAACTCTGGCCATCCAAGTGGTGGCCGGCACTCTCTGGGATGCGTTATGGGGCCTTCAGACTGAACCAAGCCAGGTTCTTAGTACACCCATGCTAAACCATGCATCTCTCCCTCTTATTGTTTGGGAGTATTTCAGGATCGTGGAATCTGATGGCCTAGCTGCATGCCTCGTGGTTTACAGAGAGCAAAGATGATGAAGAAGAGAGCGACTGAGGCTCCTGGCTGTGTAGAGGCAGGAGCAGCACCGTCAGGGAGAAGGGGTGGCTGGGGCTCCCACACTCGCCATCGAAGAGCCACAGAGAGCTGTCGCTGGTCGGTGTCTAGTGACACCCAGGGTCTATAAGTACCGCCTTTCATTCTTGCCGATGACTGAGAACTAATGTTGCTGAGCACTGTGCAGGTCTAGGGAACTGATCGGTTATATCTGCCAGCTACTGCAGGATTTGGCACTGCAGGGACATGGAGGGCATCCGCTGCCAGTGTCCACTGCCCGGGAGCCCCAGCAGCCCCTTCTCCCTGATGGTGCTGCTCCTGCCTCTACACAGCCAGGAGCCTCAGTCGCTCTCTTCTTCATCATCTTTGCTCTCTGTAAACCATGAGGCATGCTGCTAGGTCACCAGACACCATGATCCTGAAATACTCCTCCTACAGGATGAAAGAGAGAGATGAGTTAGTTAGCATGGGTGTACTAAGAACCTGTCTTGGTTCAGTCTAATGTGTCCAGGGAGTGTGAGGCTGGACCATCACTTTCGTCTGGAGGCTGCACAGAGCACAGGGAAGAGGCCCTGGACTGAGACACCTGCCTTTATCTTGTGCAGAAAGGTTTCACATCTGAGTGACACGAACACTGCTCATCAGAAACAAGGAGCCATTGGCAGGGAAACATTCTTGAGAGTTTATTGACAATAGTGAACATTAAGTACAAGTGATTAACACCCGTGGCCAGCTGTTCAACTACAACTTCTTAACTTTCCTAACCCTGGCACTACATCTTGGTGCTCCCTGGACACCACAGCGGAGGTGGAGGCAGCCTGCTACGCCCTGCCTGTGATGAACTTGACGGGCATCCTCTGGAGGGCCGAGATCTGGAAGGCCCCGGCCTGCTTTCAGGGTCCTGCTGTGTGGCAGCACCCTCCTCGAGCTGTGGAGCTGGAGCTGCTGGGATCACAGAAAGAGGGGATTCGGATGGACCAGACACTCCGGAGTCACCTGGGTGGATGACTCTGGAGTGTGCACACACTGATCCTCCTCCCTCTGGGTGCGCGAGGGCCCCAGGCTGACTCCTTGAGGAGGAAGGGTAGCTGGAGTGAAATCGAGCTGCCCCAAACTCCTCTCGTGTACACACTGTTAGAGGCCAACTATGGCGACAGCAATGGAGTTCAACCCATGTAGCAGTGCGGGAGTGATGTCCTGGACCAAGGTCTCCATGGCGACCACCATCCTACCAGTGTTGACCTTGGTGCAATGGCATGCTGGTGCTAACACCTCAGTCTGAAGGCGGACAGACTCCTCCATCGTGCTTTGCAATCTGAGGAGTGCAGCGGACATCCCTTCCTGATGTTCCCGAGCTTGCCTTTGCAGCTCCAGCAACTGTGACATGACCGAGTCTAGAGGCTCATCATCTGACTCAGACTCAGCAAATTTCTGGCCTCCAGCAGTTCTGCGAGTGCCGGACACCTGGGAAGTCCCTGCCTCCACCTGCTGTGGATCAGACAGTGCGATGTGCTCACCAGAAAAGGTGTGTACCTCTGCGCTGGTGGAGGGTGTGGGGGGGGACGGGTCTTCGAGGAGGTTGCCTTTTGATTCCTCGTCAGAAGTTTCTTCGGGGTTTCATTGGCGGCCCTGGGTCGTGGACTTCATTGGCTGTTTCCCAGATGTGCCTGCGAAAGCAAGGAGAGATAATTAGTGCCTGGCAGTGGCCTGTGAAACAGGACACATCACTCACAGCATGGTTATCTGATGGATGTTGCACTGCTGGATCTTCACTTGGTTGAGCAGCACCGACCTCATCGTCAGCACAGGACCGGTCCAGATCCTCGCCGGCCAGCTGGATGGCTCTGTTTTCAAAGGACCTTGATTTCAGGCATTCCTCCACTGGTCTACAACCTCTCCCTCTTGTTGTGTGCCAGCTTGTCCTGCATGAATAGAGACGGAGATAGTGTAAGCAGGATGTCTGCCAGGCCAGATGATAAGTTTGCCTGGCATGTGTGGGTGGTGAGTGGTCCCATAGACGGGATGAAGACAATGAAGGTGTGTGTGAGAGAGTGAATGGTGATGTCCCTTGAACCAGCAGTGAGTGAGGGCCCTGTGGGTATGTGATGGGTTTGTGAGTGTGTGAGTTGAGAGTGATGAGAAGAGTGACTTACCCTGGTAGAACGGAGGAGATCATTCACCGTCTTGTGGAGCTGGGCGGCCGCCTTTTCTGACCACCTCTGCCACCGCCTCCCAAGCCAGATTAGTGATGTTGCTGGCCATCCTGCAGCCAGAGTGGGGGTAGAGAACATCACGGCCTCCACTGCATCCAAAAGGCACTTGAGGGGTGCATCATTGAGCCTGGGGGCTGCAGTCTTTTTGCCTTTCAGAGCCACGTCTTCCATGCAGCAGTCGTGGTCTGGAAGCAGTGAGAGGTGTGCGTGCAGAGCTATGGCGCCTGGCTTGATGAAAAGGTAAGATAATGGCAAGGTAGGCAAAGGAGAGGCTGCACGCCGTGGAAACGGCGTATTTCCCAGCAATGCATAATTAACGTGGCAGGTTTGGGATGATAGGGCGTGAAAAGCCGCCATTGCGGCCAGCAGATAAAACATTCTTTTACCCGCCCACTACCGCAGTTAGTGCAAATCTGGGACTATTCTGCCCTGAGATCCATCAATTATTGCACAATATTACTGTTGTGGGAAATAAAAGTTATATTACATGGAGCCATATTCCTAAATCTCTACACTTAAGCTGGGCAAAGTTTAGCATCCAACTCGACTTCTGTAAATTTCTTCTTCCCTCCTTCATGTCTTGTGTTTGTTAAGATTGAAACGGAGCGACGCTCAGGGTTATGGGCAGCTCCCCTGCAGCTTTATTTAAACAACTGAGTTTCCGTAATTGGGAATTGGGTGGGAAAAAATGGAATAGTTGCAACTAATTATCAGACCTCTGGACCTCAGCTCCCAGGTTTTAAATGGTTCGTTTTCCTCTACTGTGCGGCATTGGTAGAGAAAAACACAAATGCACCAGATACTTGGCAGTCAAGTTAGGAGTGGGCTGTAGCCTACGTCAAATGATATTTAAAGCATAATGTATAAAATGCATGAAATGAAATATTAGTTTGAGGTCAATAAACCCCGTGGCTACAATCTACTGTACATACTATCCAATACCTCTTGGTATTATGGCAACAAAAATCAACAAATCTTTTCATCTTTGTGGAGCAAAGACAATGCGTCTGCAACATTCTTTTGAGGAATTATAGATTCCACTTGAAGTAACCTAATTTTATGGTTTCCGTGGCAAAAAAACATGATTTGGGACTAAACTGGACCGTTCTTTCGAAAAGCTAGCACATACGTGATGGGTCGAATGGCCTCCTTCTGTAATGTCAGTTTCTACGGCTGCCACAGGCCAGGTTTAGTTAAGTGCCCCAAGCACAGTAGCTTTGTGTGTTGTAAATGGTACGTGCAGACTGCTGAAATTTCAATTGGCGATCCACAGCATTTAACTAAGATTCACAGACATTTGGGTCTTGCATTGCTGTCTAATTGTCTCCATAGCAACAATTGATCAAATCACCAGCATCCAGCACGCTGGAGTTTCCTGCTCAGATTTTCAGGGAAGAACAGGGCTAGCCAACTAAGGACGTGGGGGGGTGGGTGGTGGGGGAGTGGCAGTAAGGAGAGGTGGGAGGCAGCAGATTGATTGGCATTGGATGGGATTTGGAGGCAATCATAAAATTTCGTCCAAAGCCAGAAGACGATCTTGCCACCTGGTGGGATCAAATTCAAGATTCCACATCCCACATGCAATCATTATTCCGGGTTTTTCTGTTGAAGCTTTTTGTCTTGCACTCATCAGGACAGATGCAAGAATGCCAAATTTTAAAGGGAGCAACAATTTATACTGCATGAGAATAGGGTGCTGATTGGTTGGCCAGTGAGCTCTGATTGGTTGAATTATTGCTATGGAGAATGCACCAGGGAGCTATTGCCCCTCATGCTTCTGTTTAATTAAAAAAGGGTACAATGCCTGGCCATGCCTTTTCTGCCTATAGATGGCAAGTCCCTGCATATGAATATATATAGCTTCTTGCAAGCTTAAGTGAGCTATGTTGCAAGCCCAACTGATAATCTGAAATTGGCTGTTGGTGTAATTCTTAACATACTCGGGATTGTTCAGCAAGCAATGCCCGATCGTAGAATCACATCTAAGGTTAGCTGTTATGTTCTGAGTTTCACACGCACGGACTGGTTGAGTGCAGTCAGCAGCCTGGCTATTGCAAAGATCCAAAGGGATGTGCTATTCGATACGATTCGCCAGTCATTGGGACATACAGCCTATGCACCTGGAACGCACCAGCACTAGAATTCATATACCGTTAGATGAGATTTTGAGATTGGGCAGCACTTGCTGAAAAATCCCATGCGTCCTAAGAATCACACTGACCACCAATATAAGATTATCAGTTGGGCTCGCAATGCAGCTTACTTCCACTTGCGGGAAGCTACATATGATTATACGTAGGGGCCCTGTCCTCTTGTGCAGATAGAGCATGTTCAGGCATTGCAACTTTTTTGTTGGTAACAGTCTTGACCAATCAGAGCTCACTGGCCAACCAATCAGTGCCCTTCTCTTATGCAGTATAAATTGGCACTCCCTTTGAAATTTGGCATTCTTGCACTTGTCCTGATGAGTGCAATTTGAAAAACTTCAACAGCATCTTTTTTTCAGCAACACTCAAGTTCTGTACTACCAAGCAGCTATTTATTCAGGGCTTGTTTTCCTGTGGAATATGGTTGATCTGGTGGTGGTGGAGGGGGTGGTGTCATTGGTGAGGTGGGGGCGGGAGTTGGTGTGAGCGGTGGGGTGGTGGTGTAACAGTGCATTGCTATGGTTGAGATCGAGAACAATTGCGAGGATAGAAAAAAAATCACTGTTAGGGGCAATACCTGACCTGATAGCACTTGATACTGGCACTGTCTGTGCAAAAAATCTGCTTCCCATTCTCAACCATCTCACAAGCTCCCACCAGATTAAACGCTGGACCCTGATTTGTAACTCTAAGCATTGTTTTTTGTTCGAAGACATTCCATTGGACTGTACCAGGAGCACTGGGTAACAAATCACCATCTTATGTTTGTAGCCACCTTTCATTCCTTAAACTATTTGGGTTTTATCCATCCACAAGATCAGGCCCTGTTAATAAATGTGTAGGTGTGCTTCAGTGTCACTATTAATGAGTTGCACCACAGAATTTTCAGATTGCAAATGTATTGCATTCACCTGGAAAGCATGTGGTCCATCTAGTCACAGTCAAGTGATTAATTGAATATCAGTGGCCTTTGCGAAGCATTTATTATCTCAGGACCTTCATTTGCAGACGATACAAAAATAGATGGGAAGGCAAGTGGTGAGGATGACACAAGGAGTCTACAGAGGGATATAGACAGGTTAAGGGAGTAGCAAAAAAGTGACAGGTGGAATGTAATGTGGGAAAATGTAAAGTTATGCACTTTACAGGAAGAATAGAGGAGCTGAATATTATTTAAATGGAGAAAAGCTGCAGAAGGGCTGCAGCACTGAGGGATTTGGGAGTCCTTGTGCATGAATCCCAAAAAGCTAACATACAAGTTCAGCAATACAATAGGGAAGGCAAATGGAATGTTGGCCTTTATTTCAAAGGGAATGGAGTATAAAAATAGGGAAGTCTTGCTAATAATATACAAGGCACTAGTTAGACCACACCTAGAATACTGTGAACAGTTATGGTCCCTTTATCTAAGGAAAGATATACTGGCATTGGAGGCAGTCCAGAGAAGGCTCACTAGGTTGAGTAGGTTGGGCCTGTACTCGTTGGAGTTTAGAAGAATGAGAGGCAACCTTATTGAAACATTTGAGATTCTTAGGGGCCTTGACAGGGTAGATGCTGAGAGGTTGTTTCCCCTTTGGGAGAGTCTAGGACCAAAGGGCATAATCTCAGAGTAAGGGGTCGCCCATTTGAACCAGAGATGAGGAGGAATTTCTTCTCTGAGGGCAGTTAATCTGTGGAATTCTTAACCACAGAGGGCTGTAGAGGCTGGGCCGTTAAGTATATTCAAGGCTAAGATAGACAGATTTTTAATCAGTAAGGGAATCAAGGGTTATGAGGAGAAGGCAGGAAAGTGGAGTTGAGGATTATCAGATCAGCCATGATCTCATTGAATGGCAGAGCAGACCCGATGGGCCAATTTGCCTACTTCTGCTCCTACTTATGGTCTTATGGTCTTCATTGTTTGGGTTTATGACAGTGCTATTGGCATAGATTTTGCTTAGGTTTCAGTCAGGCATAATTTACTATCAGTATCAGCTTGATTAGGTAGATCTATTGAGTTATCTATCAATTGCAGTTCTCCCATTCAACAAGGTGTTGATGGTATTGATGTGTTGCATAAGGAGCGCTAGCAATGAATCCACAGTGTGCTTTCCAAGAACTTGTTAATTATCCTGGCTCTCACCTGTTGTATTTGGTAACCATGGAATCTGGGATGCTGGCAGCCAACTTATGCATGATTTGCAAAGATGGTTGTTGATGGATTATTGGCACACACTGACAAAATAAGGTCATGTGAGCAGCAGGCATAGATCACATCATTCTACGTATCCTGTTGTGATTTATATTTTCAGCTCACTACTTAGAGCAGCATTCTCACAATCTTGAGAGATATGGGGATAGGGAGGGAAACTAGATGGAAGATCAGCCATGATCTTATTGAATGGTGGAGCAGGCTCGAGGGACCATAAGGCCTACTCCTGCTCCTATTTCTAATTTCCTTTGTTAACTAGTCCACATAGGTTGTTTTTCTTTACAGGCACTTTCTCTAGGCACTTTACAGCCTTCTGGGCTCAACATTGTGTTCAGCAATTTGAGAACATTAACTCTGCTGCCTTTTTTCAGACAGCTGCTATTGGTAATGCATCTGATATTCTCAGTTATGCTTCCCCAGCCCATCTTTTGTTCCTTTACCTTGTTCTATTGTCACCCCCTTTTGTCTTGCACCATCATCCCATTTGTCCTTTAATGTCTCTCCTTCCACCCTAGCACAGACCTCCCCTTTACTTCTCACTGCACACCCCATCCCCTCCCTTTCCCTACCTCCGTACTTGCTTAAACCTGTTCCATCTCTAACTCCTTCCCTTTCTGACAAGGGAGAGCTGTACTGAATGAGTGACTGTCCTCTAAGTTGGAGTGCCACTGCATATACATAAAGATGCATATGCAAAGCATCAAGAAAGAAATATGTATCTGCAGAGGTGCATTCAACTTTCAGAGGAAACTATTGTGCATGCTCCCTTTTGCTTGTTGAGCGGGGTTGGTGGGGGGGAAGTGGGTGAGGTGGCTAGGGGGAAGTGACATTGGTGGGCAAACTGGCTGAAAATGGATCATTTGACATCACCATGACTGCTCCAAACATCAACCTGTGAGTTCCCAGCCCACCTCCCCAAGACACCAGCACATTCCTCTCTTTCAACCTATGTGTCTTAGTCTTATAAGTAAGGTAAATGACTTTGTTGTTTGACCACCTCTGGTACCCTTGCATTGTGATCACCACCCAATACCATGGATATATGATGCCATTAATTGAGGTGGGATGAAAATTTAGACCAGACTTCATCAGTATATTTATTCAGCCACTAGTCTTGCTTAGAAGCTGTGCCATTCAGCAATGACTTTATAATGGACTCCCTGGACCCGATTAATTACAACCATCAGCGCAGATGAGTTGCATGGAACATGTCAGGATCCTATCGGCCTATATGCATTCCCAGCATTAGATATGTAGCAGACATGCAGTGGCCCGGCTGCAGAAACAGGAGCGAGCACGTTGGGTCTTCTTACAGACTGAGCAAGCTTAGCTTATTTGCAACCAAGGGACATCAGCGAGGATTGAGTTCCTTTGAGGATTTCAGTGAATAATGCTTCAAACTCTTTAAAATTCTGTGGGGCTGGAATTGAGATTAGCACACACAGTGTTGTCTTGTCTGCTACTCTGTGGGAAGATCTTTCTTTAGGCATGTGTTTCAGCCTTTTCTCAGATACCTCACTAACGCTGGGTACTCATAATGTCCCTGTGCACCTTTAAGCTTTAATAACTTTGGAAGCTTACAAGATAGAAACAAACTGTAAATGAAAATGAAAGCATAGTTCAGGAAGTTTTAAGACAGTACAGTTGAAATTTCTAGGCTTCAACATAACGATCATCTTTTGTGATATATAATTCAATCCAATTTCCCAACAGTTCACCTTCTCTTTCACCGGGCGGAATCTTGTGGAGGCAACGGGAGGTTCACAGCCACTGGCCAGAGAACTGGCAAGACCCCCACATTGCCTCTTTTTGAGAAGGCCCGTCACATCTTGCGTCACGCAGACTTTTGACAGGCTTTCCCCAGACCGGAGGCTGGCAACTCTTCCGTACTCAGTAGCGCCATCGGGAAGTTCTGGCTACTGCCAGTATGACACCCACCCGAGGCCTTGGATCAAGGACAGACCAAGTGATGGCAGGATGGGGTCAGGGGGTGAGGGTTCCAGGGGAGGGGTCAGGATCAAGGGCAGTGGGGGGGTGACTTTCAACAACTCCCCCCACCTTGCCAATGTCAGGTCCCCTCGATCAGGCATTGAGTGCCTTTGACCAAGGAACCCACTGGGAGCCCGCAAGCAAACTCACCATGCTCGCCACATGGGAACCTCTCCCACCCACCACTGGGTTAAGAGGGTATTATTTAACACAGTTAAATTTGATTCTTTCCTCATCTAAAGCAAGAGTAATAATCCAGAGAATGAAAGTTCAAATCCTATCGTGGCAGTTTGTGAGTGTTAAATTCAGTAAAACAAAATTCTGGAATTAAGCAAAAAGCTGGTAATATTTAAAATGAATGCAAAGCTGTTGGATTATCATAAAATCTCAAACAGTGTCACTCTTGTACTACGGAGAAGGAAACCTGTTGACCTTAGCTGGTCTGGCCTATTTGTGACTCCAGTCCCACAGCAACGTAGCTGCCCTCTGAAGTAGCAGTGAGCCACTCAATTGTACCAAACCATGACAAAGAAGGAGGTCCACCACCACCTTCTGTGGCCAACTAGGGGGAGCTCTATAAATGTCTCCCTTTCGAGCAATCCCAAGAATAAATAGATGAAGTCTTATGAAAATGTTCACGTGGTGGCAATTTCAGCAAGGGGGTCACTTCTTAATGATCAGCGGTCTTTCTTCATTCTCCCGTCGTGGCCATTCTGCTGTTGCTTTAGTGGAAAGCTTGTCACGGGCAGTAGCCTGAGCCCTGCGTTGGTGTTTATCAAAGTGTTCTGTCAGAAGAAAGCTGGCAACAGTAGACACAAAACTAGTTCATTTTAACACTAATCGCAGTTTGCTACAATTGTTTAAATTTATAAAATACACACGTAGTTGTTGAGACTGGCTCCCCAACAAAAGATAAATAAGCGTTTTTTTCTTCTTAAATCCACATGCAATAAATCACAATATCATAAACATTTCAAATCATTCTTTCAAATTGTTTCCTCCTGCCCCCACCCCTAATCCTGCACATAAATTATACCTTCCAGCCTGATGTTGGATTTTGTAAGTGTAAAGACAGATTTTTAATGCACTCAACCTGTTGAGCGTGGCGACCGTTTTCCATTTACTTTCTGGATCGTGCTGGCTGTGGTTCCACAGGCACCTCATGACCTCAAAATAAGTGTCCATCCTTCAGATGTGAACCTAAACAATGACCATTGTCAGGGTCTTTGAGTGTGTGCGTGGAGTCAAACCCAATTCTGGCTTTGCCACGCTTTCCAACGCCCTGGACTCAGTTGTGTTCTCTTCCTGACCCCAGAGAGTCTGAAATCAAGGATAGAGCCACTACTAGCACCTAGAGCAAAGACACACTGGGCATCAAACCTGAAGTTTCTTGGCCTGTCGGGTTACGTTACAGCACAGGGTAGTACATTTGCCAATCAATCTTCAGAGATAAAATTATCATTAAATAAATGCCAATTGAGCACTCCAGCTTACCTCCAGTGCAGGATGTTCCCTGTCACAAATACACAATGAGTACTATCTGAATTAACAGCAACATGCTGATCCTATAGCCTGTCAGTTTAGATTATGACAAGTTTTATTTTGCAGCCTTTGGTTAAAAGTGAAGACTACATTAATCACGCAAGGGAGTTAGAACTGTATCTTGCGCAGAGGCTGCATACAAATAGCCTGATAAAAGCATTTAGCAGACTGAGCCGTTAATCAGAAGGAAAAAGGCGGCCTGCTTTTAAAGGGATTATTTATCAGTTGGCGTACGTAATAAGATGCTTTGTTTTCGTCTCCGGGCTTTACTTTCTAGAACCTGTTTGAAGATCCAGCGTAGTTTACCATTTTATCTAAAAATGATAAAGAAGGAGTCCGAGAAACCTACCAGTAAGTTTAAGATAGTGGTTGAAACATATAAAACATTACATAGTATAAATAAGGTAAAGCGAGATTATGACTTCATCACAAACCAAGGAAAAAGGACCAGAAGGCATTCTGTGAATTAGTGAAAGCAAGACTTGCATTTATATTGCACCTTTCACAACCACCAGACGTCACAAAATGCTTTACAGCCAATGAAGTACTTTTTAAGTGTAGTCACTGTTGTAATGTAGGAAATGCCACAGCCAATTGCACATAGCAAACACCCATAACCAGCAATGTGAGAGTGACAATACTGTATAACCTGTTTTTGTGATGTTGATTGAGGGATAAATATTGACCAGAACACCGGGGATAACACCCCTGCTCTTCGAAATAGTGCCATATATGGGATCATTTACATCCACCCGAGCAGGCCTCAGTTTAACATCTCACCTCTGAGAAACGGCACCTCTGACAATACAACACTCCGTTGTTACTGCCCTGGAGTGTCGGCCTTGATTTTTATCCTCAGGTTCGACAGTGGGACTTGAACCCAGAATCTTGTGACTCAGCGGGCAGTGCTATCAACTGAGCCACTGCTTTAGAACAGATATCAGGAAAACATCTGTACCCAGAGTGATGAATATTTGGGATAATCCTTCAAGTGAGCAGGAAGAAAGCCATCAAAATACAAGTAGATTTCAAGATGTGGGTATTAGTGGATACAATTAAGGAGCTTCAAAGAGCCAAATGGGTATCCTTATGTTGTTATGCACCCTCCCTAAGGCAGGTGTACATCAGCCCTTGAATTCCATCATTACATGGACTACCAAATTCTCATTTTGTTGGGTTAAGTCATGATTATGAGAACTCTCAAATGCTATTCTGGCCTAAGTGGGAAATTTATTTTTATTGAATCCATACCTGCAGATCTTCCATTCAGAACAGCCAAAATTGATAAGACAAACTTTATTTTCTCTTACCTATTTATTATATAAATTATAAGCACCATGTAAGTAATTATACTTACATTTGAGACCTCCATAGTCGTGAATCCCAGGTATGAGCACAGTGGCCCCAACCTGACCTTAGTTTGTTTGGTCATACCTAAATGCCAACCTGCAGTGCTGGCTCAGCCCAGCCCCCGACCAAAAAGTTGGCATGTCCCAACTTGGAGTCTTTCCCCAATCCTCAACCCACTACCGAGACATCCTCCGATTCTCATTGCCTTTAAGAAAGTTAAAACAGAGCCTTTGAGTGCATCGTTAGAAGGATATATAACATTAGCCCAGGGGCATTATTTACATCTCTCATGCCAGCAGGCCAGACCATTTGTGTCATTTTTTGCAACATGGCGATGAAGCCGCGGCGGTGTTCCTTGCCCCAAGAAGTTGGTGGTGGGCCGTCTTTTTAAACTGCAGCAATCCTTGTGGTGATGGCACCCCCACAATGGTGCAAGATGGGGACTTCTAGGATTTTTTGACCCAGCGATGTTGAACGAATGGCAGCGCGTGTGCACTGGGGAGCTCGGAGGTGATGGTCTTCCCATGTCCTTGCAGCTCTTCCCCTTCTTGTGGGTGAAGCCCCACGGCACTCAAAGATGGCGAGTCTGTTGGGGTTCCACAGTGTGCCGTGTGGCAGAGCGAGTGGGCGCTCAGCCTAGAGAAGCAAATGGAGTGCCCTGCGCTGAATCATATTGAGACGGCGCTGCTGTTGCAGACGCATCCGTCCAAATGCTATGTCACCTTTACCGTTATAAAACTCAACAACCTTCAGCTCAGTGCGGAAGACCTACTATTGCTGGATAAGTTTGGAAACCCATTATTGTCATTTCAGGCAGCAGCATAGATACAAATTTCTGAATCATATTTTATCAAAAAGGCATTAGAGATTGAAATAAAGCCAGGGAAACTTCCCCATTAGTAGAAAATATGCTCAAATTAACCTCAGGATTTAGGACAATGAAATCAATGGTTTTAAAGAGGCAGGTCAGGTTGTGCACAGCTTCCCTTGGTATTATAATAGTGCACTATGTATGGTAACAGTCCTGATTTTTTTTTAAAAGTACATCTCCTGACTTGCTATGAACAATGTCACAGGAAAGTTGCTACTTTATTTTGAATTTGTGGGGTTTTTTAAAAAATCTCTTCTGCAATTTTAGGTCTGCCCTTAGGAGTGTTGCTCTTTCAAAACAGCTGGTCCCATTAACACATTTAGTACTCTATATGGTTTGCAAGTTGTCTCTTTTCAGTAATCTGTTCTTGCAGATTAACTCTGGGAGGTTGAAGAATTGGCCTGTTCTCGGTTATGTTAAGAGTTGTTTGCGCCCCATAGAATACCCCCTTCAGAATATTAAATACAGAATCCTACAGGTGAAAACATTTTTTCACTGATCAATAAAACTCTGAAGCAGAGAAAGATTCTGCACATCGGTTCGATATTTTTACTCGATACTAAGTGTAACAGATTATTAAACATCAAGTATAATAGGTAAATTGTACTTGGTGATTTTCCCTTCTCAAAACGTCATCATTGTTAAATTGCAACAGCGCCTATCTTCAAATGCTTGGCCACCTCTCGCGGCAGGTTGGATTTGAATTATGATATACACAATACATGTCTCAATTTATAATCCATCGGTCCGTTTTAACTTGATGCAAGGGCAGAGGTGCAGGGCAAATATTGAGGCCTCACAGTGCGTGACACCCAGGAGATTGTAACACCTGGGCCTCATTAAAACAGTTGGACTCAAACTTGCGCCCAAACCCAGTGGGACCCGCTATCCTGCTAGCGGACGGGCGCAGGGTTTTGGGTGACGTGCAGTGAAGGATCAGGCAAGGTTGCTGCAGCGGGGGTCTGGAGTTGATCGCGTCCGTGGATAGCGAGGAAAGTGTTCTTGTTTCTCTTGGCCTACACCGATGTCTCATCCCCAGAAGGAAAAAAACAGTTCGGACCAGGACTCTTATTTCACAGTTTTTACTGACGTTCCATTTTAATATATACAAGACCAGTTCGAAGCCGCGTTCTTATTTCCCAGCTTTTACTGTATTTTTTCTTCCGGCTATTTTAAAAATAATGACTTCTGTTACTCACTTCCAGCTGTGTCCCCTGCTTATTTCCACCTGGTGGATACTGGCAGCTCGGCCACGGAGCACGACTGAAGTTAAAATTGCTTCGGGGTCAGAGTGTGTCATCAGAGCCCCACACTTAAATATTAATGAGGTCCCTAGCCAGCCTGCGGCAATGCCTCCTGCAGCCCAACAGTTAAAATGGCGGCCGACGGGGTTGCTGTGTGAATGCAGAGCTAGGGACGCTGCCCCCATTTCAAGGCCCTGCCCACCCTCCTCTTTGAATGCACTGGGGTTAAAATCAGAGTGCATGTGCCTCAGAATTCAGGCTTGCTTGCAGAACTGCAAACCTTGCTGTCTTTAAAGGGTAGGGTGTCCTGACATGTCGGAGTAGAAAATTTCGAACATATCCATTCTCGCCTTGAGCAAATAATGATTTGTACAATCCAGCTAGCATATTAAGTTGCTTTTAGATGAGGTAAATGAGCACCCAAGCAGTATTATGCATCAGTGAAAGTTATACTTCCAAAATACGAGCAATCAGTTAAACAGTTCAGTTAAACACTACATGCTACAGAAAGTAAGACACAGGTTTGTCTCCATCATTTTTTTGTGAATTATCAGACAAAAGCAATGGATGAACTCTTACCTCATTAAGGGTACATAAAAAATATCACAAGCTTCTGAACCTTGCTTTAATTTTACATTAACCTAAGAAATACAATATATCGTGGCTCTCCCCATCCCTTCCTTAAGCTACCAGCAGAAGTACACTTTCCAATTTGTCGCTGTGTCTCCCTCTTCTTAGGCAGTCCCTCAGGATCGAGCATGACTTGTTTCCACTCCTGTTTGGTTGTTTCTGAGATGGCTGATAAGTCCAGCGTGTGATCTGCAGCCGCCGCACATGGGGCACATGGTGCTGGAAGGGTTGGGTAGATGGGTTGTATGGAGGTTTGTGCACTCTTCCCTCCGATGCCTCGACTTCACCTCTGCACGCCCCCAACCAAGTCTCTCGCTGTTTTTTGGTGCCTTCCCAAATGTACTGTCTTCATTTTGATTGGTCACAAGCTAGGATCTCCCACCAGTCGGCAGGGATGTTTGACCTTTTCAGGGAGGCTCCAAAGACATCCCTATAGCGTTTCCATTGACCTCCTGGGAGTCTCCTGCCGCGACCAAGTTTCGAGTAGAGTAGTTGTCTCTGGGAGTGATACAGCAATCAGGAGCAAAAGCTCTTGGCTTACTTAAAAGTTAAATACATAGCACATCAGGCAGAACCTGTGAAAAAGAAACCAAATTTACCTTTATCAGTTCTGACTAACCTGACATGTTAACTCTATTTCACTCTCCGCAGATGTTGTCCGGCCTGCTGAGCATTTCCAGCCTTTTTCTGTTTTTTTTTCATTTCAGATTTTCAGCATCCATAGTGTTTTGCTCTTGGCTCATTTGTTCCCTGTCTAGCCCAATGATCCTGAGATTCATAGTAATATCCCTACCACTCCTCTTGCTGTAATCATTAGAACTCAGCACGGACTAGGGATCATTGTGTTTAGGTGATGCACCATTTCCTATGACCATATGACCATTCTTACTGATGCCCACACACATACAAGGTGAGGCTCTCAATTTGGCACCAGCGACAGGGGGAAAAGCACCCAAGAAATGACTTCAGTGCTGGCTGAATACTGTGTTAAAGTGTGGCAGGATGTCAATATTTTTGCCTTTTTTTAATGAATATTTTTATTAAAAATTTTCTACCCCTCTTTCTCCTCTGCCCCCATTGCTGAAGATTTATTTTTTATTCTTCCATGGGATGTGAACACCACTGGCAAAGTCAACATGAGTTGCCCATTCCTAATTGCCCCTTGAGAAGGTGCTGGTGGGCCACCTTCTTGAACCGCTGCCGTCCATGTGGTGTAGGTACACCCACAGTGCTGTTAGGGAGGGAGTTTCAGGATTTTGGCCCAGCTACAATGAAGGAATGGCGATATATTTCCAAGTCAGGTTGGTGTGTGGCTTGAAGGGGAACTTGCAGGTGGTGAAGTTCATATGTGTCTGCTGCCCTTGTCCTTCTGGGTGGTAGAGGTCGAAGGTTTGGAAGGTGCTGTCGAAAGAGCCTTGTCGAGTTGCTGCAGTGCATCTTGAAGTTGGTACACACTGTTGCCAATTTGCATTGATGGTGGAGGGAGTGAATGTTTAAGGTGGTGCGTGGGGTCCTGATCAAGTGGATGATGATGATCCTTTGCACCTTGCTCTTTGTATCTTGCCCGAGTGGCCATTCTTGGTGCATAACCACAGCGAGTGCTAGCAGGCAGGGTGTCCCCCCAAAGCATCTCAAGGATGAACTCAAACCGACCCCCATCCCAGATCCACATGTCCGGGCAGGAGTGAGTAGGTAAGCCATCAGTGGTACGAACCCTGGTTCCTTTTCTCTCCCTCACCCAAGCTAATTGTAATGCTCAACTTCTGCCCTGGGTAACACTGGCTAGCTCTGTACATGCAAGGATTGAAACCCAGGACCTACTGGTTTGTATAATTGGGTCCCGTAACATGGAGCAGATTTCCCCATTCAGCTACAGGGGCCATTTGCCTAGCACAGTCCTGAGGAAGGAAATAGCGACAATTTGTTAATTGAGACACCTAGATAAAGGGCCGAGTGTAAAGGCGTCATCACTTAAGGTGCCAGTGCCTGATGAGGTTGTCCATTAAGTCAAACTATTATAGTGAGCATTCAAAAGCAGAGCACAGCTTGTTAAATGATAATGATGCCCTCTAACTGTAAAGGGCACGAAGACACTCACTGACATTCATGCTAGGAACTTGCAATGCTTTTTGTTCAAAATATAGCAGGAGGATGCATGGAAGTAACAATTGGCTGTGTGTTTTCTGTTTATCTCTGAGAGGGAAACGAAGCATTAAATTGTACTGTTGCTGGTGCAAATGATGTTTTTGCTTCAGGAGCTCATTAATCAGTAGCTTGATCTTTAATGACATTTCTCATTAAACAATCCCCTCTCTGCTACTGTGCTGTTCAATGCGACACTAGCATGCCAGTTAGACTTGTCGTGCAGACATCCACTGCAGATTTCACCCCATTTAAAAACAGATCATGTTTAGTGCCTTGTTGCTAGGGAGCTGGCTGGCCAAGTATGGTTTCCAGGCGTGCAATTCATGCTTTGCGCATTTAAATGTAACCCCTGTGAAGTGTTCAATTGATTTTGTCCAAGCAAGCTTCAACTCTCCTTTTGCATGTTTCCATTTTTAGTAGCCAAAGATGTTAATGAGCTCTTTACAAGTGCAATATAGCTTGAAGCACAGGTTTTCCACTGTGCATGAGGACTGTAGAGAAGGTACACTATAAACATGGAAGGTGTGGAAGGTTATTAATAGGCAACAAATTTCTCAGTCAATTATACATAGAAGCATATATTTCATCCACTAAAAGGTTTTTATTTAAAAAAAGAAATCTCTCTTCTCTACTGTCCAAGTTAGCACTGGCATTGAATCACTTACTGTAATCTAGACTTGCATTTATAGGTTGCTTTTCATGATGTCCCAAAACACTTCACGGCCAAGAACACTTTATCAAGTGTAGCCACTGTAACAACGTAGGGAATGGTGGCAGTTCTCTGTCTCGAAAGATGATGGTTTGCGCAGTGGTGGTCGACTCCCTGTTAAGCATCGCCGGATGTGGCTCAGGGGTCCCACTCTGGCATGGCAGCCTCTGCCTCATTCGCTGCTGAGGAAGACAGTGGGCTGGGAAGGTGCACAATTCGCTGGTCTTTGTTTTCTCTGGGTCCTCTTCTCAGCAAGCTGAGCCTTTTGTTTCTGCTCACCTCTTCCAATGTCCTTCCAAACGGTCAGCCTCCAGAAGTCATGGCCATCAGTGACTGTCTCCCAGTTATCAGTGTCGATGTCCGCCATCTTCATATCTCGCTTGCAGGTGTCCTTGTTGTGGAGGTATGGATGCCTGGAGGTTGTGACCCGGTGGAAAGTTCACCGCGCAGAAGGTCTTTGGATCTATGGTCACCTTGCATCCAATGAACATGGCTGAGGCAGCGCAGCCATCTTTGTCTTAGCAATAAGTGTCTGTTGATGGAAATAGCATGCTCCAGAGCCTCTGAGTTGCTGACCTTTCCCTGCAAAGAGATTCAGAGGATACGTCTGAGACGGTGAAGGTGGAAACTGTTCAGCTTTTTCTCCTGCCTGGCATATGTTGTCCAGGTCTCACCGCTGTAGAGGAGTGCGCTGAGGATGCTGGCTTGGTAGACTCACAGTTAGGTGTTCTCAGTCAGGCTGCTGTTGCTCCACACTCTCCCACTCAGCTTGGACATAACAGCTGCAGCTTTTGTGATGTGTGTGTTGATTTCAGCATCAAGTGACAGATTGCTGGTGACTGTGGAGCCTAGATATGTGAAACGATCAATAACCTCCAGGGTCACATTGTCAATGCTGATAGATGGCTGTACGGCAACATCCTGGACCATAGCATTCGTCTTCCTGATGCTGATGGTCAAGCCAAACTCTTTGCAGACATGAGAGAGTCTGTCCATCTTCTACTGAAGGTAATTCCTCGGTATGAAAAATAAATGTAGGGAACACTGCTGTCAAATAACACACAGAAAGATCCCACAATCAACAATGTGATAATGATCAAATAATCTGTGTTTAGTGATCCCAGTTGAGGGATAAATATTGGCCAGGACACTGGAGATGACTCTCCTGCTCTTCTTCACTTTACATCCACCTGAGAGGGCCAACAAGGCCTCAGTTTAACATCTAATTTGAAAGACGACACCTCCAACTGAGCAGCACTCCCTCAGAAGTGCCCTGGAGCTTCAGCCTTGATTGTTACGTTGAAGTCTCTGGAGTGGGTGGTTCAGCACAATTTTTACTAAGAATGTATTTAACAACTTCAACTTGCATTTACTTTTAAGGGAGAAAGCCTCCCAATGTGGCATATGAGAAAGCGGGCAATCGCCATAGGAGGAAACATGAGGAGGGGGTGACCTAAAGGTTGGTCAGAAATCTGGGTTTTAAAGGAGGTGAGAGAAGGGACCGTGGGGTGGAGTGAGGGAAGCAAGTGGAAACGCGCAGGGGCCACAGTGAGAGAAGCAGAGAGTTTATAGTGTTATAGTGCTGGAGGAGGTAACAGAGGTGGGGACAGGTGTGACCACACAGGGATTGCTGTGCAAGGATGAGAATTAAAAAAAATAACAGATGAGTGTAACAGGAGGGTAACTCACACGAGTACATGGACAAGAGCAGGCTATTCAGCCCCTCGAGCCTGTGAAGAAATCTGAATCACCAGCAGCTCTCTAGGAAACTTCAAAACCTACATTTCAAACATTTGCGTGTCCAATCTGCAAGAAAATGTTTTATGGACTATACTTCAGCAAGGGTAAACTTAAGCTCCTTTGATAGAAAAAAGCAATGCTTAACAATTGCTTGGAACTGAAAAGTTGCCATTGAACATTGCAGTTTTATCTATAGAGGCTTTAAAGCAAAATAGTGAATAGTTTGATTGTATTCTTTCCTGTGTGACTAACCGATGAACAAGAACCTGCAGTGTGGAAGGGCCAAGGTACTTTTCTCTTTAAAGACATCCTGATGTTGCTGTAAAGCATCTTGTAAGAGGCTTTGCTATATTTATTATTGTTTGGCAGGTGACATCAGTGAGCTCACTGTAAAACCCATTGCCTAACTATACAAATAAACCGTTTTGCAGTACAAGCAAAAGGTGTGCAGCCATACAGATTATAATCAACCTTAAAAGGAGTCCATTAGTTAGATAGGTGATTTAGCCCAATGGTTATGAAGGGTTCATTTAACAATAACGTGTCGAGAGTCCTTTGAGAAAAAACTTACACTGGCACAGACGGAGAGGGTGAGAAATGTTTGGGGACTGGGGAAATCTGGTGCAAAATGGAATCTCATCCTGCTTCTGTGGGCAGAATTTTACCCTTGGTGTGCGAGATTGGTGGGGGTGGGCGGGGGTGGTTGGGAAGCCAATCACCGCCCGCGATCGACAGCGCACCGCGATTTTACACGGGCGGGCCGATTAAGGCCCGCCCAGCGTGATACGCGAGCTGCAGCACTGAGCGCTGCCTACGTGGGCAGGAGGGGGGAGTGCGAGCGGGCCTAACGTGAACTTCATGCATTCGCGCGAGTGAGTGCTGAATAATCTCCCTGAGGCACGGAACTACCTCAGGGAGATGAAGAAGGTATTGAGAAAATTAATAAAGAGCAGAAAAATGTCATAAAACACGTACCCTCATGTGACCCTGTCACATGAGCAGCGACATGTTTTTAATTCATGTAAAATTTTAATTTGATTTTTATTTGGTTTTGGAAACCTCATCTTGCCCGTGGATGAGGTTTCCTAAAAAGTGCAAAGGCCGCTTGGCCTTTTCGCCTGCCCCGCCAACCGTAAGGTTGGATGGGCAGCATAAATTTGAATTCAACTCCCTTTTTTAATAGCCTTAACAGACTTCTTAATTGTTGGTGGGCGCACTGCTGACTCCAACTGAACAAGACATCATCGTGCGTCATTTTCCACTCGGCCCTACGCTTCTGCCACATACCCCCACCCATTATCTCAGGGTCTGTCTCACCTTGCCTGGGCACCGGTCCTGCTCTTGGGTGAAGCCAGGGGCACCAATTCCAACCGAGTTCGGGAAGTAAGAGTTCTGTTGTTACATCATGCCACGGAGAATAAGGAGGGTTGAAAGATCCAGAATGTAGATTTTCCATTTTCATAGTGGATGCTGCATGGAAGCAGACATGAAAAAAAAAAGCTGTTATATTCCACTTCCACTAGTTCCTGCTTCGGACACAACTGTACCCATGTCGTGGGGTCAACTGAGACAGATTGATGTGATTGATTGATTGCACCACATCCCACCAATTCCTCTTCTTCCTGTAGCTACATAGAAACATAGAAAAATAGGAGCAGGAGCAGGTCATTTGGCCCTTTGAGCCTGCTCCACCATTGAATATGATCATGGCTGATCCTCTATCACAAATCTGTACTCCCACACTCTCCCCAGACCCCTAGATGCATTTAGAGTCCAGAAATCTATCTATTTCCTTCTTAAATATTTTCAGTGGCTTGGCCTCCACAGCCTTCTTTGGTAGAGAATTCCACAGGTTCACCACTCTCTGAGTGAAGAGGCTTCTCCTCATCTCAGTCCTGAATGGTCTACACCATACCCTGATCTAAACCCCACCCCCCCCAGCCAGAGGAGAGCCAGAAGAAATATCATCCCTTCATCCAATCTGTCCATCCCTGTCAGAATTTTATATGTTTCAATGAGGTCCCCTCTCATTCTTCTAAACTCCAGTGAATACAGGACTAGTCGGCCCAATCTCTCCTCATACAACAATCCTGCCATCCCAGGAATCAGTCTGGTGAACCTTTGCTGCACTCCATCTGTGGTAAGTATATCCTTTCTTAGGTAAGGAGACCAAAATGGCACACAGTACTCCAGATGCAGTCTCACCAAAGCCCTGAACAGCTGCAGTAAGAGATCCTTGCTCCTGTACTCAAATCCTCTCACGATGAAGGCCAACATACCATTTGCCTTCTTAATTGCTTGCTGCACCTACATGCTTGCTTTCAGTGATTGGTGTACAAGTGGCCTTTGTATATCAACATTTCCCAATCTATCACCATTTAAGTAATACTCTGCCATTCTGTTTTTCCTGCCAAAGTGGATAACTTCACACTTATCCACTTTATACTGCATCTGCCATGTATTTGCCCACTCGCACAACCTGTCTAAATTGCCTTGAAGCATCTTAACATCCTCTTCATCGCTCACATTCCCACCAAGTTCTGTGTCATCAGCAAATTTGGAAATATTACATTTGGTTCCCTCATCCAAATCATCGATATATATTGTGAATAGCTGGGGCCCAAACACTGATCCCCGCAGTAACCCACTAGTCACCGCCTGCCGCTTTGAAAAAAGAGCCATTCACTCCTACTATTTGCTTCCTGTCTGCTAACTAATTCTCAATCCATGCCAATATATTAGGTCCAATCCCATGCGCTTTAATTTTACACACTAACCCCTGATATGGGACTTTATCAAAAGCTTTCTGAAAACCCAAATACACCACGTCCACTGGATCTCCCTTATCTATTCTGCTAGTTATATCCTCAAAAAACTCCAGTAGGTTTGTCAAACATGATTTCCTTTTCATAAATCTATGTTGACTTTGTCTAATCTCGTTAATATTTTCTAAGTGTCCTAAGGTGCCGTGTAGAGATGAAGGGAAAGGAGCGGACAGAGTAACATCCTCCCTTGCTTCCTGCCGACTTGGCACTAGCAGGGAAGAGGTTGGTTGAGCCCAGTGGATGTAGGTTCTAACTCTTCACGTTCTGCCCTCACTCCTTCACTCACCCAACCCCCACCCATATCCACAGCTCACTCCCTATTCCTCCATGTCTTTCCGATGAAACATAAAACTGGGGCTAAACTGAGGCTAAACTGATCTGTCAGGTGATCTGTCACGCCACTATTCCGAAGAAAAGCAGGGGAGTTCTCCCCAGTGCTGTGGCCAATAGTTATCCCTCAGCCAACATGAGGAAACAGGTTATCTGGTCATTATCACATGGTTGTTTGTTGGAGCTTGCTGTGCACAAGTTGACTGTTGCGTTTCCTTTATTACAAATGTGGCCACACTTCATTGGCTGCAAAGTGCTTTGGGACATCCTGAGGTCATGAAAGGTGCTACATAAATGCAAACCTTTCTTTCTTTTCCATGCTCTCCCAGGCTCAGGGATTTCTTATCCAAGGTATTTACTGGGATGTGATCTATTCCATGGTGTTAGTTTGGCCGCTTTCAAACGGCAGGCTGCTCTGCTGGTTGGGCCAACAGACGATATGGAATGTCACCCAGTGGAACAGTTTAAGGTGTGTTTCTCAGGTGCAGAGAAGCGCGAATCTTCCTTATCTCTGCCCCCTCCCCCTCCCACACCAGTTTTCTGATTTTTGACAAGGTGCCGAGCGATCCTTCATTTTGAGAAAGGCGAATGGAGGCACAGTTAGCCTCCACTCTTCCTATGCACTCATTAATGTCCAACTTGATAGCATCAGAAATCCAGGTTCATTCACACTTGGCTGGAAACCAGCTGCATGACTCAGGATGAACAAAGGGTAGAAGAGAAGAAAATCATATAAAAAAAAATAAAACCCTGTAGGCTTTGGAATAATGTGATGTGGGTACAAATGCTTAAGACAGCTGACTGAAATTCCTTTCTCTGCTCCTCCCATTGGAGACGTCAGCATTTTATTGAAACAGATTAATACTCCTGCTAACGTAGTGGAATGCAGAGTTTCAGATGAAAGCAGCAAGCATTCATATCAATTGTCCCACTTCATAGTTTGAAGAATTGTTGCCTGTTCATCTCTAGGACCCAAAATGCCATCTACAATATGAATGAACTTCATGGCGGGAGGCCACAAGAAAGGCACATTTACAGGCACTGTGCATCGCTGATTTATTCAAAGTAAACTTCATGCAGTTGAAATATGTAGGTTTGGAACATTTATCATCGGGACATGTACCTCAGTTGATTTACAAAAAGCCATTCCTGCTGCTGTTTCTTCAAGACCAACGCTCTGGTGCATGACGAGCAAGATTGGTTTTGAACTGAGTGATAACAGCTTCAGTTATTGTAATACAATTCCCTCTGTTACAGCTTGCTGTCTGATCAGTCAACAAGTGGATTGCAAAATAAGTGTGCTTGCTACTAAATGCACAAGAGCCAGTGTTCAAACTGTGAATAAAACTCTCGCACAGAGTCGTCCTGAATGACATTGTATTGAAGGCTCAAGAGTGTACCTTTTCCCTCATTGATGGTGATGGGTGGGGAGTACCAGCCAAGTAATTAATGAGTGCAGTGTCACTGATTCAACCTCATTGTGGCTAAGATACAGTTATATGTGTGACAAAGTGTCAGTGAACACCATTTTCAATATAAAAGAATGATCTAGCAGCTCCCCCAGTTGGTTAAGTGGATAAGTTCAGCACCCTGGCATGCACTGACCCGTATAGGCCTAAATAATCCCAGCATCGGTCACAGGCTGGGCAGAGCTGACATATCTCAGCAAACAAGTAAAGACTAATACTGTGGGATGGAATCGTGTGCCCTCCCCTGCGGCGGGTTCAGTGGTGGGAGGCAGTTTAATCGGGCAAGGGGGGGCTGGCAGGTGGGGACCCTGGCATCTTCCTGCCAGCACCCCGATCAACTCCGTGGAGGGAAGGCCCGTGGGTGGCTTTCCTGCCCTCACGCCAATTGAGATTCCTAAGTAGCCAATGAACGCCCACCTAATGGCCTCATCTGGCCACTGCCGGTATTCACCTAGCGGCAGGCAGGGGTCACCACGCGGGGAGCATGCCAAGCAAACCTGTGAGGAGTTGCTTGCGGGCTCCCTGGGCAGGATCACCCGTTCAAAGGCACTCGGTGCCTGGTCAAGGGATCCAGCATCGGGTATGGGGGAAACCGCCGAGACCCACCCTGCACTTGCTGCTGAGCCCCCTCCTCACCCCTCCCCCGCGGCCCTCACCCCACGACCCTCCTCCCACGATCACTCACCTGTAGCCTGTGATCCTCAGCCTTGGCTGGTTGTAGTACCGGCAGCGGCCACCACCTCTCCGGCGGCGCTGCCTTTCAACAGAGCTGCTGACCTCCGCTCTCAGCAGGTGGGTCTCTCGCCCCCCCAGTGCCCTTGATCCCAGGGAATGCCCACCACTGGCTTGTCAAGTGCCTGATTGATATTTAACGTGGCAAGCCTCCCGAAAAGCAGCGACGTAGTGGTCTTGCCGGTTCTCCAGCCGGTGGCTGAGACCTCCGCAAGATTCTCCCCTAGATAGCTTATTCCAGTGTCAGTGAGCTAGTGTTCCTGATTGCTTATCAATAATCTAGGTTAGTAGTTACACGAGTGTAACTGTCAACAATGACAAATTGCCTTTAATGGAGAAAAACAACCCTCTGCATCGGATGAGCTCTTAGTAATTTTTCTCGTGTTAGCTGTGACTCAGTTGGTAGTACTCTGCCTCAGAAGGTTGTAACTTCAGGACCCACTCCAGAGACTTGTGCATAACAATCAAGGCTGACACTCCATTGCAGTACTGAGGGAGTGCTGCACAGTATTGCTTGGTTGGAGGTGCGAACTTTGGGATGAGACATGAAGCCCGTCAGCCCCATGAGGTGGATGTAAAAGATTCCATGGCACTATCTTGAAGGGCCGGGACATTACCCCTGGTGTCCTGGCCAAAATGTATCCCTCAGTGGACTTCACAAAAACAGACTGGCGAGTCATTACCATAGTGCTGTTTATAGGAGCTCGTTGTGTACAATTTGGCTGCTGTGTTTCCGACATTACAATGGTGATTATGCTTTAAAAGTACTTCATTGGCTGTAAAGCACTTTGAGACATCCAGTGGACATGAAAGGGGTTACATAAATGCAAATCTTTCTTGATGAGGTAATATATAAATATGCCAACTGAAAATGATTTAAAGCTATCAAAACAGGATGTCCCACAGCCACATTCAGCCATTCGTAAGAAAATAAATGTCCATTATTCAAGGTTAGAGGGGTATTATGAATAAAAGTACTGCATACATTTATTTTGGTGACAGTAAGTCGTGTCACCGAGATATGTTTGATAAGGACGAGAGAAATGCAGGCTCAGTGGCTTAATTTAATTTTCACTGAATAAAACGCGCACAAGTGGACAGGGAGTAGTTCCACCAGGGACTGATTAATTTATGTCATTACTGTACATGGCATTGGGGGTTGTGGTGGGTGGGGTGGGTGGTGGGTGGGTAGGTGAGGGTGGGGTCAGTTATTCAATGGGCAGTCACTTATTTTCCTGGAACCAATCAGAAAAATACATCTCTTCAAAAGTCCCCTCGCAAATAATTCAATTGGAAAAATGGAGCATGGTCTTGCTTCCATATATCCCAGTGCACCTTCTCCTTGAAACAGTAAAATCTCGAACCTGCCAGAACAACGTGTTAGGGGATTTTTTTTTGCATCTATTAACATTTCAGAAGCTTCCCAATTGTGTATATTCCTGTGATTATGCTATTTCATGTACCACAGGTGTTGTAGTACACAACTTGAGCATTGCTGAAAAAAGAGATATGTCAAAGCTTTTCATCTTGCACTCATCAGGACACTTCACAAGAATACCGATATAAAGGGGAAAACAACAATTTATACTGTATGTGAAAGCACTCTCTTCACATACAGTATAAATTGTTACAAAATAAAAACAGAATTACCTGGAAAAACTCAGCAAGTCTGGCAGCATCGGTGGAGAAGAAATCAGTCAACGTTTCGAGCCCTCATGGCCCTTCAGCAGAACTGGAGCATAGTTTCAACAAGGGAGAAATATAAATTGGTTTAAGGTGGGTGGGGGGGAAGAGACACATTGAGGGTGTGGTGTGAGCAGATAATCAAAAGATGTCAGAGACAAAAGGGTCAAAGAGGTGTTGAAGGTGGTGGTCTTTGTCTGAGAAAAGTGCTAATTAAGAATGCAAGACAGGATATTCAAAGTACAGCTCTAGTGGGGGTGGGGTGGAAAGACTAAAGGTTTTAGTTTTAGATTTAAAAATAATGGAAATAGGTGGGGAAAGAAGAATCTATATAAATTATTGAAAAAAAAGGCTGGTGGGGGGGGGAAAAGAAACGGGGTGGGGATGGGGGGAGGGGGAGTTTAAGATCTAAAGTTGTTGAATTCAATATTCAGCCCAGAAGGCTGTAAAGTGCCTAGTCGGAAGATGAGGTGCTGTTCCTCCAGTTTGCGTTGGGCTTCACTGGAACAATGCAGCAAGCCAAGGACAGACATGTGGGCAAGAGAACAGGGTGGAGTGTTAAAATGGCAAGCGACAGGGAGGTTTGGGTCTTTCTTGCGGACAGACCGCAGGTGTTCCGCAAAACGGTCGCCCAGTTTGCGTTTGGTCTCTCCAATGTAGAGGAGACCGCATTGGGAGCAACGAATGCAGTAGACTAAGTTAGGGGAAATGCAAGTGAAATGCTGCTTCACTTGAAAGGAGTGTTTGGGCCCTTGGACGGTGAGGAGAGAGGAAGTGAAGGGGCAGGTGTTGCATCTTCTGCGTGGGCATGGGGAGGTGCCATAAGTGGGGGTTGAGGAGTAGGGGGTGATGGAGGAGTGGACCAGGGTTGTTTTCTACCTTATGTTGGTATTTTTATGAGTGTTCTGATGAGTGCAAGATGAAAAGCTTCGACATGTCTCTTTTTTCAGCAATGCCACAGAGTTGTTGTACCTGGGAATTGCAATCTTTTCATGCCTTGGATAACACCTGGAAGCATTTCAGTAACTAGAAATCCTCTTAAACCCAAGTACGTCCTGCTTAGTACCTCATAAGCCTCCCACCGCTTTGTCACCCAACCAAGAAGGAAGATTGGGGGAAACGGGGAGGCTGATTTGGTGGGTCAGAGACAAAGTGGGCTCACGTGGGAAAATGATAGAAAGAGATCAGGGGATAGTGAGACAGGTGCCTCAGGAAGCGGGAGATTGAACCCTGACACCTGGTCAGGGGCAAAGACTATGATTGGAATTAGAGAGCAGGAATCAGGTATGAGGTAGGGAGAGATCATAGGAGACACAGAGAGACAGGAGGAGCCACGGTTGGCAGGGCAGAAAGACAGAGAAAGGGAGAGATTGTGTTAGTGAGACAAAGCTACAAACCCCCTTCCCAAAGGTCCCATTATCATCATGCCACCTCAGCTGCCCTCATATTCCATAAGCCTTTGCCACACCCTTAAATATAATATATAATATATATATATATAATATTAAAAAATAAAATATAAAATATAAAATGGACTTTAGTAAGGCCTTTGACAAGGTCCCACATGGGAGTTTAGTTCAGAGGGTTCAGACACTTGGTATCCATGGAGAGGTTGTAAACTGGATTCGAAATTGGCTGTGTGGGAGAAAACAGAGAGTGGTAGTGGATGATTGCTTCTCAGATTGGAGGTCTGTGACTAGTGGTGTGCCTCAGGGATCTGTGCTGGGACCGTTGTTATAAAAACAAAAAACTACTGCAGATGCTGAAGATCCAAAACAAAAACAGAATTACCTGGAAAAACTCAGCAGGTCTGGCAGCATCAGTGGAGAAGAAAAGAGTCGATGTTTCGAGTCCTCACGACCCTTCAACAGAACTGAGTATAGTTAGGAGAGGGGTGAAATATAAGCTGGTTTAAGGTGGGCGGGGGGAGAGAGAAGTTGAAGCGGGGGGGTGGTTGTAGGGACAAGCAAGCAGTGATAGGAGCAGAGAATCAAAAGATGTCACAGAAAAAAGGATCAAAGAGGTGTTGAAGGTGGTGATATTATCTAAGAGAATGTGCTAATTAAGAATGGATGGCAGGACACTCAAGGTACAGCTCTAGTGGGGGTGGGGTGGAAAGACTGACAAGGTATTAGTTGTAGATTTTAAAATAATGGAAATAGGTGGGAAAAGAAAAATCTATATAAATTATTTAAAAAAACAAAAGGGAGGGGGAAGAAACGGGGTGGGGATGGGGGGAGGGAGTTTAAGATCTAAAGTTGTTGAATTCAATATTCAGCCCAGAAGGCTGTAAAGTGCCAAGTCGGAAGATGAGGTGCTGTTCCTCCAGTTTGCGTTGGGCTTCACTGGAACAATGCAGCAAGCCAAGGACAGACATGTGGGCAAGAGAGCAGGGTGGAGTGTTAAAATGGCAAGCGACAGGGAGGTTTGGGTCTTTCTTGCGGACAGACCGCAGGTGTTCTGCAAAGCGGTCGCCCAGTTTGCGTTTGGTCTCTCCAATGTAGAGGAGACCGCATTGGGAGCAACGAATGCAGTAGACTAAGTTAGGGGAAATGCAAGTGAAATGCTGCTTCACTTGAAAGGAGTGTTTGGGCCCTTGGACGGTGAGGAGAGAGGAAGTGAAGGGGCAGGTGTTGCATCTTCTGCGTGGGCATGGGGAGGTGCCATAGGTGGGGGTTGAGGAGTAGGGGGTGATGGAGGAGTGGACCAGGGTGTCCCGGAGGGAACGATCCCTACGGAATGCTGCCGGGGGGGTGAAGGGAAGATGTTTGTTGTCTATAAAAATGATTTGGATGATAATGTGGTGAATTGGATCAGCAAGTTTGCTGATGACACTAAGATTGGAGGCATTGTGGACAGCGAGGAAGGCTTTCAAAGCTTGCAGAGAGATCTGGACCAACTGGAAAAATGGGCCAGAAAATGGCAGATGGAATTTAATGCGGAAAAGTGTCAGGTGTTACATTTTGGAAGGTCAAACCAAGGTAGGACATACACAGTAAATGGTAGGGCACTGAGGAGTGCGGAGGAACAAAGGGATCTGGGAGTTCAGATACATAATTCCCTGAAAGTGGCGTCACAGGTAGACAAGGTTGTAAAGAAAGCTTTTGGCATACTGGCCTTCATAAATCAAAGTATTGAGTATAGGAGTTGGGATGTTATGGTGAGGTTGTATAAGACATTGGTGAGGCCAACTTTGGAGTATTGTGTGCAGTTAGGATATCCTACAGGAAGGATATCAGTAAGATTGAGGGAGTGCAGAGAAGATTTACTAGGATGCTGCCGGGTCTTAAGGAGTTGAGTTACAGGGAAAGATTAAATAGGTTAGGACTTTATTCCTTGGAGTGTAGAAGAATGAGGGGAGATTTGATAGAAGTTTACAAAATTATGAGGGGTATAGACAGAGTAAATGCGAGTAGGCTCTTTCCACTTAGATTAGGAGAGATAAACACGAGAGGACATGGTTTTAGGGTGAAAGGGGAAAGGTTTAGGGGGAACATTAGGGGGAACTTCTTCACTCAGAGAGTGGTGAGAGTGTGGAACAAGCTACCATCTGACGTGGTAAATGCGGGCTCACTCTTAAGTTTTAAGAATAAATTGGATAGATTCATGGATGGGAGAGGTCTGGAGGGTTATGGACTAGGTGCAGGTCAATGGGACTAGCGGAATAATATTTTGGCACAGACTAGAAGGGCTGAATGGCCTGTTTTCTGTGCTGTAGTGTTCTATGATTCTATACCCAATCTTCTACCACTTTCTCACATCACTGCTACTGGGAGCCCCAGTCCACGCATGTTGGTAGGCCAGAACAAATTGTTAGGTCATCTAGCTAAGTTAACTCAATGACTGCACTGTGGTGAACAGTATTTCATGTTTAAGATATTGCGTTTTGCCATATGAAGCTGGGAACTCCAGGCATACATATACAATCCAGGGTTAAAGATAAGGAAGCAGGAAGGAGACCATAGGGATGTAGTGGGCCCTTCTCACCAATCCCCCAACCCCAGCTTTGAAGGTGCACAAACAAGGTGAGTTTCACGATATAGAAAGTAGAAACATTCCGATTGATTTGTTGTCAACAGTCTTAGAAATACAGAGCACCAAATTTATAGAAAGTCCTGACACATGCCCAGCCGAAGTAATGAATCACTTTTTAAAACTGAAGACTGATGTAAGTATGAAGGATTCAGGACATGGGTTAAGCTTGCAGCCAACAAGGGACTTGTATATATTAGAGTCATATATGAGTGAGCTTCACTGTATTTTGTTCAAAGTGAAATTGCTTCTATTGTAAAATTGTTCCAGTGCTGCTTCCGATAGGGTGTGATGTGTAAGCTAATTAATTCATAATTGGAAAGCCTTTATACATGTTGCAGCACATGAAATGCAACAGATCATGTTCATTAATCACGGCCCTGCCATTCATAGGAAATTATTTTTCTTCTTTGAGGCAGAGTATTTACGGCTTTGGAGGTTTCTTAAGACCAAGATTCGTTTGCGTGCCTTCCGTGGCTCAGCAGACTCATCTCTGAGTCTCCAGGTTCAGGCCCCACTCCAGAACTTGAGCATCAAAATCAAGCCTGATGCTCCAGTGCAGCACTGCGGGAATACCGTACTGTCGGAGGTGCTTCCTTTTGAATGAGCCCTTAAACCGAGGGCCTTACTGTGTGCAGTTTTAGCCCCCACATTTAAGAAAGGATGTACTTGCATTGGAGATGGTACAGCGAAGTTTCACTAAATTGGTCCCTGGGATGAGGGGGTTGTCCTATGATGAGAGGCTGAGTAAATTGGGCTTATATTCTCTGCAGTTTGGAAGAATGAGAGGCGATCTCATTGAAACCTACAAGGCTCTGAAGGGGTTTGATAGGGTGGGCACTGAAAGATTGTCACTGCTGGTCGGGGAATCTAAAACACGGAGGCACAGTCTCAGGATAAGGGGCCGATCATTTAGGACTGAGACGAGGAGAAATTTCTTCACTCAAAGGGTCGTGAATCTTTGCAATTCTCCATCCCACAGAGTTGTGGATGTTTCAACATTAAGTACATATAAGGTCGGGAGAGTCAGCTTTTTGGTCTCTCAAATCACTGGATATGGGAAGCGGGCAGGAAAATGGCGTTGAAACCCAACATCAGCTATGCTCATATTGAATGGTGGAGTAGGCTCGACAGGTCATGTGGTCTACTCCTGCTCCTACATCTTGTGTTCTCGTGTTCCTCTGGTGGGTGTGAAAGATCCCATGGCTCTCTTTCAGACAAGAACAGAGGGTTACCCCAGTCTCCTGGCCAACATTTATCCCTCAATCAACATCACAAAATCAGATTATCTGGTCATTAGCAAATTGCTGTTTATGGGAGCTTGTTGTGCATAAATTGGCTGCCATGTTTCCTGCATTACAACAGTGACTGCACTGCTAAAGTACTCCATTGGGTGCAAAGCGCTTTGGGACATCCTGCGGTCATGAAAAGTGCTGTAGAAATCCACGTCTGGCTTCTCTTTTATTTGGTCAAATTTGCCAAGCTTGAAAATCAAACCTAGAAAACCACTTTTACAAATGGAGTCTTCCTCCTGAAACCTAAGACACTTAATGAGCGAGCATGCAATAAAATTATGTAAAAGAATCAAGCATCTGTTTTCAGGCTCATTAAAATGACCAAGCTTATCCCATCTATGAAGGGATTGCATTTATCAAAGATCCAATATGCAGATTGACTTTTTAATAGCTCTTTCTAATACAGTTGGACAAGGAACAGAGACTAGATCATCAGGCTGTGCTATTTGGAAGTGTTACGTGACAAATTTTGCAGATGGTCTTGCCAACTGTATCGCTTAAAAATCCATATCTTTAAGAAGAGTTATGATCAATTGTTCCTTACAACATGCTAAAAAGTCTATATAAATAATCTAGATTAAGATATGACAGTGCAGTTTATGTGTCTGAAGAGCAGTGTATCATAGTTTGTGGACAGCGAGACTGTTCCAAGTGAACAGATCTGCAGTCGATGTCTCCATCTCGAATCTCTCGGAGTCATTGAGCTGCAGTGCGAGTTGGAGATAGCCCAGCGCATAAGGGAGAGGGAAACTATCTGGGCAGGCTTCAGTCACACCTCCTAGAGAGGTGCAGGTTCAAAACGCACTTGGTGTGATCAATAATGATCGGAGTAAGGGAATCCCAAAGAGATAGAGAATGAAGATCTGTAGAAACTGATCCTATCCAACAGGTACAATGTATTTGCTTTTGAGGGCAAGGATAAAGGCTGCTGGAGGGAGAGCCAGATTATGGACCATGGCATCTTGGAGCAGGAGACGATCCAAAGGGGAAGTGTAATGTGGTAGTTGTAGGGATTCAATAATTAGGGGGATGGGTAGCATCCTTTGTATTCAGGATCAAATGTCTCAAATTGTATGTTGCCTACCATGATGCCAGGTTGAGGGCCATCTCAAACCAGCTCCAAAGAGAGAGTGTGAGGATCCATTTTGGGACAAATAACATAAGGAAGATAGGCAAGAGGTCCTGTCTGGAGAGTCCTAGAAACTAGGAGCTAAACTAGCAGAAAAGAAGGATCTTGAGGGTTTTAATCTTTGAATTACTATCTGAGCCATATGCAAGTCGGCATTGGGATAAGCAGGTTAGGGAGGTGAACATGTGGCTGAAGGAGTGGGAAAGAGGTATTCCATTTCATGGAACACTGGCATCAGTGCCGGGATAGGAAGGAATTGTACCATTGGGATGGGCTCCAACTGAACCAGGCTGGGACCAGGATCCGAGCAGAAATGATAAATAGGACAGTCAAAAGGAAATTAAACTAGTAAATGTGGATTGGGGGGGGTGGGGGGAGGGTGGTGGTGTGAGGGACATAGCACAGGTGGAAAGGATAGTATAACAGTAAAAAATAACATAAATAAAAAGATAGTATCAAACATATAAAAGGGAGGAGCGTAGTGTAACAGCTTTAGGCCTCACAGGTGATGGGACAACGAAAAGCTGTAAAGTAATCAAAGCAGGAGATGGATATTTTTTTCTTTATTCTTTCATTGGATGTGGGCATCGCTGGAAAAGCCAGCATTTATTGCCATCCCTAAGTACCTTGAACTGAACATTTCAGAGGGCAGTTAAGAGTCAACCACATTGTTGTTGGCCTGGAGTCACATGCAGGCCAGACCGGGTAAGGACGGCAAATTTCCTTCCCTAAAGGACAAAGTGAACCAGATGGATCGAGACAAAAAAACAATGATAGTTTCATGACCACCATCACTGATACTAGTAACATTTCTCCAGATTTATTCATTGAATTCAAATTCCACCAGCTGCCATGATAGGATTTGAACCCATGTCCCCAAAGCATTAGCCTGGGCCTCTGGATCACTTGGCTAGTGATATTATCATTATGCCACCATCTCCCCCTGTAAGTATGTGAGTAAAACATTACAGCAGAAGGGCAGGTTAGGGTGTACAGCTCAAATTAACATTTTTATTCAGACACATGGAGAATAAGGTACAAATTCAGCTTGGAGAATATGATGTGGTGACCATTACTGAGACATGGCTGCAAGATGGTCAGGACTGGCAACCAAATTTACGAGGTTATAAGATCTATGGGAAAGAAAGAGCAAATGATAGTGGGTGAGGAGTAGCCTTAGTGATTAGGGATAAGTCACTTCATTAACAAGGGAGAATATAGCAAGAAGTAAGCAGGCAATGGAGCTTTTATCAGTAAATAGATCTAACACTGTAATGGGAGTTGCATATGAGACTGCTGGTGGCAGTTCTGCAGTGGTAAATTGTATAAATGCAGTGATTAGACAAGAAAATAGTAAAAGCAGTGTGGCTTTAGTGTGGGATTTTAACTTTCATATAGATTGGAATAAGCAGACTAACTCACATCATTGCTTGAGTGTGCTTGGGATAGATTTTTGCAACAGTGTGTGTACAATGGGACATTCCACATTAGGTTTAGCAGTAATTTTGCCAAGGCTTGAAAATTGTAGCTATGAATCACCACACTTCTCCGCATTGGATTTCATCTGCCATGCTTCTGCCACTACATAGGATTACAGAGGATATACGGCATAGAAACAGGCCATTAGGTCCAACCAGTCCATACCAGTGTTCATGCTCCACTCGAGCCTACTCCTATCTTTCCTCATCTAAATCTACCATCGTAACCCTTTATTCTCTTCTCCTTCATATGCTTGTCAAGCTCCCCTTAAATGCACCTATACTATTCACTTCAACCACTCCCTCTGGTAGCAAGTTCCACATTCTCAGCACTCTCTGGGTGAGGAAGCTTCTTCTGAATCCCCAATTGGATTTCTTGGTGACTATCATATTAATGGCCTCTAGTTATGCTCTCTCCCACAAGTGGAAACATTCTCCCTATATCCACTCTATAAAAACCTTTCATAATTTTAAATACCTGCATTAGGTGCCCCACAGACTTCTTCCTTTCATCATGGTGATGTCATCCTGAAATATTGAACTATCTTCAAAACCATCTACTGCTGTGTCAAGTTGTGTGTTGTACATTTAATATTTCGGAGCTATGCAGAGATGACACTAGTTTCTATGTGTGTCACAGGTTCATTCACAGTGCTTTCAAATGTCTGTTTGGCTTTCAGCTCTTTCTACAGCTTTGTTTACTTTTCTCGGAGTCCGCGCCCAGTCTTAACCAATCAAGCACAGCAAGCATCAATAATAACGGACTCACGTAATCAAACAGAGAACAATTGAACACCACACATACTATCTGCATATTTTATAAAGCAGCTCCTGATACTCAAGCCTAGGTCATTTATAAAGACTAAAAATAGTAATTGATCCAAAACTGACTCTTTGATCAGTTGTTTTTATATCTCAGATTGACAATTGCTACAGATTTTGATTCTACACTAAGTGGCATCTTGAGTTGGGCATCACTTCCGTATAAATGAACATCAGTGCCCTAAAAAAACAGGAGAGCACCTTTTCCCCAGTGACCAGGTAAACAACAATATGAACAGAAACTATGACAATAAGACCTGTCAGGCGGATTAGCATTACGCATGATGTTTCAGAAGGCTGACTCACAAATATTCTTGTGCGAGGAGGCTACGTGTGAACGAATAAACTTCTTATTTTTCATGAAGTATATACATGAGCAGGGTAAAGTTTTCAATGACTGGCATCAACCTTAGAAAATGAGAGGTCTATGTCTGCTGGAAGACTCTTAATGAAACTGTCCTTTTCAAAAAGAAGAAGAAGGAAACCTTTAATTCTTCCCTCAGCTCTCTAGATCAAAGATTTGCTGATTCAGCTGCCAGTTAAATCTATCACCTTAAATGAAATACCCTGTCCCTTGTTGTGGGAGTCATAGAAACTACACTGTCTGTTTAAATCCCCTCGCTGTGCGCCACTCATCAAACATATCCTCTTCTCCAGAATATGTTGGATGACATCCCAGTGTCTCAAACTGAGAGCTACTTTGTCTGGTATTCTAGCTGATGATCCTAATCAACATCCTGTAAACCCAATGTGTTACCGAGAGTTAACCACTTGTGAACTTAATGTAACTTCATAACAAAAGCATCATCTAAAATAAATCAAAATCTCTTACCAGCTTCATCAGTTTAAAAAAAAAGTCAACATTGTGAATGAGCTGAATGCACTTTTCACCTTTGTGCAGACCTTCATCAGAGAATAACATTCGCAATCTCAACTAGTGACAGTGTACATGCATTCTTGTTCATGAGAAATTGTCTGTCTGCTGCCCCTGGTGCCCAGGAGCCTGCCTATGCAAAGTAAGCAAGATACAGAAATGTGGGCTTCAACTGAGTGTACGTATGAACTCAGCTGTGATACTTGGCACCGTCAAATAGCCAACAGATACTCATTGTCTGTATTCACACATGTAGAACAGTCAAGCTGCCAGAGTGCTGAAAGAGCACATGGAACCAAACCCTCCAGGAGTCAGTTCTCCAGAAGGGCTCAAGCCAAAAACAGTAGGGTTGCATTATGTAGAAAGTAGAAGGCGTGTTTCAATTACCCAAGCTATGCGTTGGCAAACCTCCACTTCCGGTGTCTTCCAAAAAGAATGTCCAGAGTAACACATGCTCTTTGAGTTCACCAAGAAATGGGTAACCTTGTAACACTTAGAGCTGACTGTTAGTCCTTCAGCCACTGGAGTGATTTTTTTCTGTATTCTTTCATGCAATATGGGTGTCACATAACAGCACAGAGAGAATTAGCCAGGCATGTTTTCAATGTGATGGCGTCATACGGTTGCCAACTCTGGTCAGACATTTTCCTGGGGGCCCAGTGGATGTGGCACTTTATCACGTGACATGCAGTCTTCAAACGTTAACAATCGGGTTGAAAGAACTTCCCATTTCTTGCAAAGTCACTGAGGCTAATTATACCCCAACTTACCATTCTGCCTAAGAGTAGACTAACTCAGAATAACTTAAGAATTAAACTGAAGCATTTTGTCTCTCATCTGTTCAGCGAGATGCATTGGTACACTGAAAGTCATTAGGGGTAACCAAGCATTTAAGTCTAATTGAAGTGAACTGCCTAACAACAAACGCGTACAAAGAAGGACTTCCATTTATAGCCGCCTTTCAAAACCTCGGGTCACCCTAAAGTGAGTGCAGTACTTCTGAAATATAGTCACTGCTGTAATGTAGGAAACGATCTTATGCACAGCAAGATCCCACGGGCAGCGATGTGATAATGAGCATATCAGATCCACACAAGAGAGCAGATAGGGACTCCATTTCGCGTCTCATCTGAAAAACGGCAATTCCAACAGTGCAGCACTCCCTCAGTACTGAACTGTAGTGCCGGTCTATATTTTGAGCTCAGGTCCCTGGGACTTGAACCCCAACCTTAGAAACATAGAAAGATAGAAAGTTTATGACACAGACAGAGGATATTTGGCCCATTGTTTCTGTGCCAGATGGAAAAAAAGGCTATCCAGCCTAATCCCACTTTCCGACACTTGGTCTTTAACCCTGTAGGTTACAGCACTTCAGGTGCCATAGCCAAGTATATTTTAATGCAGCGAGGGTTTCTCAATCTTCCGGCTATGAGCTAAAAGTGTTGAGGCACCTTTTGGTGTTGGTAAGAGTATACATTATTTTCAACCTTTCTCTACAACCCACTGGGGAACAAAAGAGGAACTGAAATTAGCGTTGGATTGATTTAGCAAAGAACACAGCAGAAACGTGATGGGCCAAATGGTCTCCTTCTTTGCTGTAAGCTTCTATAGTCTTATTAGCCGGACTCTTCTTCATGCTGCTGCAAAATGGAGAAATCAGCGGTTAAATGAATTGTAGTTTTAAAAGAATGAATTATAGATTACATATCACGAAACAGGGTTCTGGCAGTGAGTTTAAAGGAGTTATTCAGTCTCAAGGGCTCTGTAGCTTCACTCCTGTGGTCCATGACATCACCAGAGCTGCTCAATTGGATTAGTGCCTTGTTACTCGCTGTCAGCCATCTATTATCCCACAGCTATTTTAGTAAAATTACAGTTCCTGGACACAGAACACAAATGACAACTGTGGCTCAATTTGATGCAAACTACTTCTGTCTGGTGGAAGGTAATTGGACTTTAAGTAATTGAATGTGCAGACCGGGCTATCAGTCCAAATACAATTCACGTCAAAGAGTTGTTACCTTACAATCTTTATGCATTGGGATAAGCTAATGAACTACACAATTCTTTTCTGATTTTTACACTTGGAGCTGGTGGGCATGATGTTGATGGACGGTTTTATTGTTTCAGTGCATATATAATGAAGCCATTGCAAGTGATACTCTGGACACGATTAAGTAGATAAGAACAGAACCAGGCTAGAGCAATCCCACCCAGCTGGACAGCAGGGGAGAGGCTTTGGAGGAGAATGGCGTGGTCAACCATGTCAAAGGCTGTGGCCCAGTCAAGAAGGACAAGGGCAAGTTTACCTTTGTCGTAGGATGTCATTTGTGACTTTGATAAGCACTGTTTTGGTACTCAGGGGCAGAATGTTGACGGGAGAGAGTCAAATATTAAGTCCTGGGAAAGTGGGCATGTATTTGGGAGATGACAGCATGTCTGGAGAGAAGATGGAGATTGGAGATGGATGGTGGGGTCACGAGTTAGTATTTTTGAGGAGAAGGGTACTGGCAGCAGATTTAAAGGAGAGGGAGGCAGCACTTGAAGAAAGAGAACTTTTAACAGTATCAGCTAACATGGGGGGCGGGGAGGGGCAGGAGAGAAGTTGGGTGATCAGCAGTTTAGTGGGATTGGATCAAGGGAACAGGAGATGGGTCTGATGGACAAGATGAGCTCAGAGAGGGCATGAGGGATGATGGGAGAGAAACTGGAGGAAGAAGTGAGTTCAGGGCTAAGACTGGGGTTGGGGTAGGGGAAGCTTTAGATGCAGTTTAGCCTGGTAGGCTAATGGAAGGGAGGGATGTGGCAGAGGTAACTGATTAGATGACCTCAGTCTTAGTGACAAAGAAGCCCATTAGCTCCTTGTACTTATTGTTAGAGGTGAGGATGGAGGAGACAGGACAAAGGGGTTAAGAAGATGGTTTGCACTAGAGAAAAGAAGTTGCGTGTTATCTTTGCATTCCAGGATGATCCTGGAATGATGAGCTGTGTTAGCAGATGAGAGCAGGCCCCAATCGTGTTTTATGCGGTCCAGCGAGATGTGACAGTGAGTGGTAAAAGCAGCTGTGCGACATATCCTTCCAAGCCTGCCTCCCTTGGGCATAAGGGAGTGGAGAGAGGGGCATACCAGGGAAACAGCCAGCATGAGAGAGGGTAATGGTTTTACTGGAGTCTAGGACATTCAGAGATAGAGGTGAGGGTGTGGTTGAGCAAATCAGAGGCTGTAGAAATGTTGCGAACAGACAACCAACTGCAAATCTGACTTTGAGGAATATCTAATGTGCTTTAATGGCTAATGTCTAACAATCGAGCCGGTCGGAGCAGCAGCGGGAGTGGAGCGGAACGAACCTGGGGGTGAATGGCGCCAGCAGAGCTTCTCAATAAAAGCCTGAGGGTCAAGGCCCAGATCAAGCCAGTCGGAGCAGCAGCTAACCGCAACAGCAACCCCACCAGAATTTGAAAAGGCTGACGAAAGTGATGTCAGCTCAAAGCAGAGAGCTGATTGGTAGGGAGTGGGTAAGTTGTTTTTCTCCAATTTAAAGCTACATTAAGGAAAGGTAAGAGTTTCTAGCTTTTTTTTTAATAAAATGGAAAGTTAAATAAGTTTCTACTTGGCTTAAATTTAGGGTAAGAGTATTTTAACTAAAAGTATGGCAGGGGAGCTCAATCCCGTGTGTTGCGCATCCTGCAGAATGTGGGAAGCCTTACACGCTCTGGGCAGTCTGCATGGCCGCAGCTGCATTAAGTGCCACTAGTTTGACCAGCTTGAGCGCCGGGTTTCGGAGCTTGAGCAGTCGGCTGGAGGCACAGCAGTGCATCCGCGAGGCTGAGAGTTACGTGGATAGCACGTTTTTAGAAGTGATCATCCTGCAGCTTAAGGAAGTGCAGTCAGAGAGGGAATGGGCGACCACCAGACTGAAGTAGGGAGGCAGGCAAGTTGTCAGGAAAGCCCCAGAGTGCATCTCACTCAAGAACAGTTTTTCTGTGTTGGAAAACGGTGAGAGTGACTGTTCCTCTAGGGAGCGCAGTCAGAGCTGAGCTACACAAGGCGGGAGGAGAAAGAGAGGAAGAGCAATAGTGATAGATGACTCAATAGCGAGGGGTACAGACAGGCATTTCTGCAGCCGCAGACATGACTCCAGGGTGATGTGTTGCCTCCCTGGGGCCAGGGTCAAGGGTGTCATTGAACGGCTGCAGGGCATTCTGAAGGGGGAGGGCAAACAGTCAGAGATCGTGGTTCACATTGGTACCGACGACATAGATAGAAAGAGGGATGAGGTCCTGCAACAAGGATTTAGGGAGCTCGGTAGCAGATTGAAAAGCAGGACCTCAAAGGTTGTAATCTCTGGATTACTCCCGTTGCCACTTGCTAGTGAGGATAGGAATAGGCGGATAGAATAGATGAAAGGGTGGCAGGAAGGACGTGCGTGTGGGTGTGCACTGGAAAAGCTCCCTGAGGCACAGAGCTGCCCTAAGGTTGGACGGGCAGCGAAAAATTTAAATCAATTGGATTGTTAATGGCCCTAATAGGCCTTTTAACGGTCGGCGGCCGCGTTTCCGAGTCCCGTGTGCGAGCCCGCTGACCAGAACACCGCGTGAGTGCGCGATGATGTCAGGACGCTCGCCCGACGTCATGGCGCATCGTTTTTACGCTCGAGCAGGTCGGGCGCGCGCCCGCCCACTCATCGAAAAATCCTTGCCTCTGACTCTACGGGCGGAATTTTACTCAGGTGAGATTTTACGGGTCCCACCGGAGTGAGTGGGATTTAGACCGGCTCGCCACATTCCGCGGACCCCCATGCCTGCCACAGAGGGGCCTGTGACTCTAAAACATGAGCCGTGTCACAAGGACCCTTCGAGTTGTACTGGCGCTCTTGTGGTTCACACCTTGATGTGGATATGGTCAGACTCCTGTTTCTGCAGTACTGGCTCACCGTTCCACAAGTATAAATACCATTAGTGTGACAAGAGTGAGTTGTAAACCTTATTTTTAAAATTGCCTTTTTAAATAAAGTCTTTAAAATACAAGGAAAGATCCATTGAACCTTCATCGATCATGCCTTTCTAGAACGGCTGCTGCTGTGTTCTCACTGTCTTAAGCCTGTTTCCATGGCTGCTGACAGAGCTGGGACTAAAAAACATTCATTTCCAGTAAGAAAAAATTGGAAGATGGGATCATGCATTTAAATGAAAGTCCTTCGCAGATCAGCTTCTGAGTTGAAAAGAGAGACATTCAAGGTTATTTCTTATTTATCATAAACCATGGGAAGATGTAGTGGTAATGTCACTAGACCAGTAATCCAGAGGCCCAGGCTAATGCCCTGGGCCATGGGTTCAAATCCCACCATAGCAGCTGGTGGAATTTAACATCCTATTAATAAATCTGGAATTGAAAGCTAGTTTCAGTAATGGTTACCTTGACAACTATCATCCATTGTTGTAAAAACCCACCTGGTTCACTAGTGTCCTTTAGGGAAGGAAATCTGCCACCTTTACCTGGTCTGGCCGACTCTTTGCTGCCTCTGAAATGGCCTGGCATGCCACTCAGTACAAGGGCAATTAGGGGTGGGCAATAAATTCTGGCCTTGCTAGTGATGCCCACATCCCATGAAAGAATAAACAAAATCCAGCACAGAAGGGGTCCATTTGCCCCAGTTGTGCCTGTTCTGGACCTTTGTAAGAGTTGCTGACTTAGTCTCGCTTCCCTGCTCTTTCTCCATAGCTTTGCAAATTTCCCTTCAAGTATTTATTCAATTCCCTTTTAGATTTAATATCAAATTTGCTTCCACCATCCTTTCGGGCAGTGCATTCCAGATCATACACCTCCTGTGGATACCTTTCGCCTCAGCTCCTCTGGCTCTATCTCACATCTTTTGATTCTCAATTTCCCTCCCTCGCTTGCTCCTCCTTTCATATTGACTCTCAGTTATGAACTTAAGTGTGTACGTAAACGTATACAGATTCCCGAGGACCTCAGAACGTTTTCATGAAAGGTGGAACTAGATTAGCCTGGATAAAATCGCCAAATTTTTTGATGCCCATGATTCTCCAAAGACAAAATTGCATTGTTAGTCAAAGATAATGAAATAAAGTGTATTGAAAATTGTACATTCTTACAGCATGCTTTCCCTAAATAGCAATCCTGTCTGAATTTGATTTATCTTTTTACCGAGGTATTGCTCTTCACTACAGTGTAATGATTTTCCCCTTCCCTTCTGTTACTCTTTAGGATTTATTTTCAATGCTGGTCATTTATCAATGATTCTGCAGCACACCCTTCAGTCAGTACTGCAGAACAATGCCGCACATTGGAGTAGTGTGATGCCATTTTGTGCTACAAGCAAATCATTACTTGTATTACCTCAACAACTTTGTGCAGTAGAACAGCCATTCCTGTTCAGCTAAACTTGAGTAAATTATCTAGATTATCCGCAGGGAATAATGACAGCACATTATGAAAAATCTACTGACTGAAGGAATGGTATTAATCATTTTGAGAGAGGGAAGGGAATGGAAATGAAGAAATTAATACCAAAGGAATTTTTGGATGGACAACCACAGAAATAATTTTGGACTTTCATTTCACTTATCCTCCAAGCTGAACAGAATTTACAGCACAGAAACAGGCCATTTGGTCCATCTGATCTGTGCTGGTGTTTATGTTCCTCTCACTTAATCTCACTTTATCTATGTTTTATTCTATTCCTTTCTCCCTCCTGTACTTATCTCGCTTGCCCTCAAAGGCACCTGCGATATTGGGCTCCACTACATCATTTGGTAGCAAGTTCCACATTCTAACTTAAACATTTAAAACAGGGGGAGACAAATACCATTTCCACAGAGTTGATGGTGAAGGACCGTGGTCCAAGTCTACAATAGGGAATGGAAGCAACATTTGAAAGAGAAATTGCGAGAAAGAGTTGGTGTGACCTCTTACAGATGTAATCATTGCTGCTGAAAACAGGTCTCTATCCATTGAGAGGAGCACATGTTCTCTCAAAATTAAAATTGCCGGAGCACATTCAAGATCATTTTGATTTATACTCCCTCCCCTGGCCTCCAGTTTTACACAGAACAGTCACAGACCACAGAAGTTTACATTGCAAAATGCAATAAGTTCATGCAACCAGTCAAAAATGAAACTTTAGCTGAATTGTCGATCTGAAAATAGGTTCCTCAGTTTTCAGACAATCTCTCATCCATCAATCTGTCAGGGAAGCGCATTCACTCAAATTAACTGCTCTATACTCACACTCTATACAGAGATGTAGCTAAACACTGAAGCATTCAGTCATGGTATCAGATGTTTTATTAAACTTTTTTTTTGTCAATTGAGTTATTATTTAACTTAACTTTTCTAGTTAAGTAACGATGAAGAGTTTACTTTTTGTGCATTCTAGGGATGCGCGCGTCGCTGGCAAGGATAGCATGTATTGCCTGTCCCTAATTTCCCTTGAGAATGTGTTGGGTTGAACTGCTGCTGTAGTAAGGCAAATGGTGCAAGGCTTCAGCAAGAAAAGAGTGGGAGAGAAGATGAGATTAAATCAAGAGGTGGTGGTTCGATAGTGCATTTTAAAAGCAAGCATCTTGCATTTACATAGCATCTTTCACCACCTCAGGGCATCCCAAAATACTTTGCAGTTGATTCATTACTTTTGAAGCGTAGTCACCCTCTGTTAATGTAGAGAAATATGGCAACCAATTTGTGCGCAGAAAGCTCCCTCAAACAAGATTGAGATAAATGACTAGATAGTATGTTTTAGTGATGTTGGTGAGGGTCATATAGTGGCCAGGACACCAGGGAGAACTACACTGCCATAGTATCTTTTACATCCACCTCAGAGGGCAGACTTCAGTTTAAGATCTCATCCAAAAGATTGCACCAGCAGCACAACACTCCCTCAGTACTGCATTTAAATGTCAGCCTGGATTATGTGCCTAAGCCCCTGGAGTGGGGCTGGAACCCATGACTTTCTGGCTCAGAGGCAACCATGCTAGCATTGGGCCAAGGCTGGCACCTGTATATTGAATGATGAAGGATAAACTTGGGACAGTAAGGACCTGGGAGAGAATGAATCTAAAGTCGGATACTGTTTGATGAGCCTCGATTTCTTGGTGCCGGATTTTCATGTCAGAGGTGGGAATTGAGAGATGGGACTAATCCCACTGTTGCAATCCCACCACCTGTTTGAGACTTCCAGGTGGTGGGATCCTTCGGGGGCCCGAGCTCTCAGTGGCCTGGAGATGGGCCTGATGCAAAGGAGGTGGAAATGGATGCCAGCTGAATCAGGCAGGTTAAAAGACCTGCCTCTGTTTGCAAAAAAAAACTTTGGCCCAGTTTTCCCAATGCAATCAGCAGCTCGTTTATGTATAGTTGAACCTTCTGAACACTTTAATCCACAGCCCTCACCCTACCCCTTCAACCCCATTACCTTGACCTCCCTTGCCCTCATACCTCTCACCGACCTCACCCCCTCTCACCCTTTATTCACTTTATGAACAGAACTTACAAGCCCTATTATAACAGTTGGAAGCCATTGAATAACCCATAAAATCACTGAGTAAATGAACAGAATTTTCAAACCAGCTGTGAAAACAAAGGCAAGCACTTGTATAATGAGTATGCAGTTGGATTGTAGCCAAGAGCCCATAAAACTCCCCGAGTAAATAAACAGATTTCAAAACTGCTATCTTGACAGATGGCTGGTCTGAATGCGTACAAGCAATGGGAAAAGGTTAAATCTTCCCACATTGGTATCATTTTAGGTTAGCCCTTCAATATTGTGAAATGTACTCTACTGTTTTATTCATTAGTTGCATTTTTTAACTCATCTGAAGACATTTCCACATTTACAATGTCGATCTTTTACTTGTCAGCTTGCCAGTTGGCAGAGGTAACAATCTGGCAAACATATTATTTTACATCTTCCAATCATCACAATGTCATAACTCACCTTACTGAACACAGATACAACTCATGCTACAGCATTTTATGATGAACTGCAAAGACTTAAAAAAAATGACTGAAGCCATGGCTAACTGTGACTCACATAAAAGGAATCCCTGGCCTTCAGAAACAGCAGCAACTTTGTTATTTCTAAAGAGGCGTTAATGTCCCCTGTGACTGCAGAGATCAAAGCCCAAGGAATTGTGAAAAAAAACTCTTTATGTTTCTAAGGCCAGTCCCTGGCCAACAGAGATAATCCATCTGTGAGGACAAGAGGACTCTGAAACCTCTGTTGAACTTATTAATGGGTGAAACATTAACCACCTCAAGAATCCAGGCAAGGAATACACATCCTTTACCCAAACCAAGGTGAACAAGTGGGCGTCATGTCACATGACACCCCCTCCAGCATCCCCTCCCCCACTCCAGCTGCCAGGGCCTGCAATATTGCCTTGTGGAGCTTCAGAGGGCTCTGTCCAGGTTTTTGAATACCTAGCTCCTCCCCTACACTGTTTCCTACTGGAACTCCTGAACTTCTGTACCAGTGCCTACAAGGCTAATTCATTTCTACATACCTCTCCCATCATGGAACTCATCACTACTGGAAAAGTGGATTACCCAGCATCAGTTTCAGCCTGCTGACCTCTGTGAAAGAATATACCACTGGACTTTTGATTCTGGACTCTGGGCTCACGTGAAACAATAATTCTTATCTTCTCTGTGGTCTTTGCCCTGCATCTCTTTCTTTCCCTTATCCCTCTTTTATTGTATGAATGAAAAGGAGGCGACACTGCACCCCTCCTCTCGCGTTTGAGTGTGTGCAAATAAATTAACCCTGTGAATTCATCCGATTTTGCGTTTGCTGTGGGTTTATTAATAGAGAATTGGATCACACCAAAACTGCGGGGTCGGACAAATACGCCACCACATATAAAGGAGGAAATCAAAAATCAAAACACCTTCCTTGTTTACGGACGCATAATGAGAGGAGAAATCAGGGCTGTTTAAATTAAATCCCGCTCCCGTCCATAACACATTTTAAACTCTTCCCACTTCCAATCCATAGTTCATACCTCCACGCAGCTAGTGTAAAACCCGACAGCTGCTAAAGTCCGGCTGCCTCCATGAAAATTTGGGTGAGCTTGCAGTGAGCCCTCAACAGTGTCACTTGCCTCCTTCGTAAGAGCAGGTAGGTTCTGGGACCCGCTCCCTCACCCTCCCTTGTGAAAACGGTTGAGGGTGGAAACCGAGGTAGGACTTCTTGCCATCCCACTCAGTGGCCATTTTTTTTTTCCAGTCCTCACTCCATTTGCTCCCTAGACGATCCCATGAAAATCCAACTCTTGGATTTTAGGAGGACCGAGGAACCACAGTTCAAATAATTACTGGGCATAATAGTGTTGATTAAATGGAGAGAAAAGGCGAGAAAAATTGTGACTGAGAGATGGAGTTTCTGAAATGTTGTCTATACATCCCTTAGTGAGGCATCCACCTTCTGAAAATTCCCACCATACGCTCAAAAAAACATAATGACCCCGGATCATCCAGTAACTCAGAGTATCCCATCCTGTTGATCAATTGCCGTTCAGAAGCATTAAGGCAACTCAACACCAACTCAACCAAATTAAGAGTAGTGCTGTTGACACGTGATTTCAAGCAATTGAGTAATTTGACAATTGTAAGGCCACATGACGAGCTTGGATTCCAGCCGTCCTCTTGATGTTATTTGCCTATATGTACCCACAGATAGCACAAATCCAATATTGCTGCACTGAGTAATTCAGCATTTAAAGATATGATTGAAGCCATTAAGTGAGGTATCATTGAATTATTTAAGGAATTTGTGAACAAAGCTGTAATCGATTGAGCACAGTGCTTTTCTTTCATATGTGAGATTTCCACCCCCTCCATATTTGCAAGAGCAATTAAGAAAGGTAGCAACATTAGTTGTCTTCTGTTTCTGTTCTGGCTTAAATCCAGATAAATACAAAGAAATGCCAAAAATCAACCAAAAATGATCAAGCATACCCTGCATTTTGGAAATGGCATAGTGGGTAACGAGAATGTTAAGGAAGTTAAATCACAGATGCACCCTCACTTAAACGATGGAGAAGCTGAAAGGTCACTGAGTATTATGGTCACTTTTGGCTTGTACCTGACAGAGCAAAACTGTCATTTGCTGAAGATTGTGTAATGATTGTGAGTTGAACCATTTCTTACCGTTATGGGAGATCATTTGACTGTAAAGGTCAATCAGCCCTAAGAGCAGGGAATCTTAGGGGCGGAGCTTCTTAGCCTTGGTCTTCGGGGAACAAGCGTGTAGCCTCACCTGTAAATAAAGTTTACTGTTTCTTACAAGAAACCCGTCCTGCACTCCCAAGCTAATTACAGGTTGTACGTAGCTTGTCTAGATTATTTAGCGATTAGGTTGAAGCCATACGACTTTACGTCCTATTCCCTAAGATCAGCAGAGCATGACTCACAAATCAACCCATAATGATCAAATTTATTCATAGAATCGTTTGACATATTTTTAGAAGTGGGTTTTGAGGAAAAGGTTTCCAGAGGCGGAATTTTATGGGCCCGTCACGGCGGGGGTGGGGCCGTAAAATGTGGGGAGCTGTTAAAAAGCCCATTGACTTCGGCAGGACCGTAGGATCCTGCCAGCGTAAAGTTACGCCTCAGGGCTGGGAAAATGAAGTATTTTCTTTCATTTTTTCCCCTTTTTTCATTTTTTGCCCCCCCATATTGTCATCGTACAATCTTGGGTCATTTCCAACCCAGAATGGAGGAGTTGGTGTTAACCAATCCAACAAGCCTCAGAGTGTTAAAATGGCAGTGTATGTGTCACAGTTTGCACCCAGACAGTCGCATTATTTAAACAAAAATATTTGTAGATGCTGGAAATCTGAAGTTAAAACATCACTTGACTATTTTAACAAGGGCCTAGATTGCAGACAGGACTCCTGCTGTGATTTTCACAGGAATTAACAGGAGAGCTACTGAGTGCAGGGCCCACCAGGGAACCAGAAAGCAAATAGACCATTTGGAAGGATTCAATTAGATTGTGGTTGATCCATATCCCAATTCCAATTACCTGTTATAGTTTTGTAACCCTTAATGCCCCTGCTGAACCAACATTTATCAAGCTCAGTTTTAAAATCTCCAATTGACTTCAACAGGTTTTTGGAAGACAGGGTTCTAGTATTCCACCACCCTTTGTGTGAAGAAGTGCTTCCTGACCTCACCCTTGAACAGCCTGGCTCTAATGTTAAGGTCAATTCTCCATTGTTCTGGACTCTTGCACCAGAGGAAATAGATTCCCTCCATCGATCCCATCAGATCCTTCAATCATCTTCAACACCTCAATTAGAACGTCCCTTAATCTACTGTACTCAAGGAAATACAAACCCAGGCTGTACAGCCTATCTATCCTCTTAAGTTTGCTTTTATTAGCCCCGGCATGATTATGGTGTCATGATGACTCTGAACTATTGTTGCCGTTGGGTTGTTCTGGGCTGCAGTTGGTGACTTGACACACGTCAACCAGTTCGCCATCCATCAAGCAGGTAATAGATGCCATAGATGTGTACGTCAATGTGGACTATTGGTTTTGCAATCACAATGGGCTTCGCCCCCACCAGTGCAAGGAGTGGTGATGCCATCGGGGCACCTCCACGTAAACTGGCAACGTTGGCTGAAGTAGAAGGAGCTTCATTCTCTGAATGTGTGCTTCACACAAGCGCTGCTATATTTCCAGTAGGACCAACCAATGCATGGATGGCTGCTTGGTGAAATAAAGCAGGTAGGAGTTCAGACCAGCCCAACAGCAAGGTAAAGAGATGTCAGAGCAAAATGCAACCTCCTCAGAAAAGGGCTTACATTGGGATCGGGCCTTTCACAACCTCAGGATGATTTTTTTCTCCCCTTTTGGGAGGTGAAACTGAAGATCCGCGATGTTCACTGCTGTGGACACCTTACTGGAGCTGAGTGAAGGAATGCACAGACATCCTCTTAGTGCTGTGAACACCTTATTGGCGGAAGCCCGATCAAGGGAGACCAACATCACAGGCAAGCCCACACAAAGCCTTCTGCAAATCTTTTCCGCTGTAAAGAAGTGTGTGCGTGTGTTGTGTGCTCCTACGTCCAATGTCAGAGCCTCAACTGTAAAATAAAATAAAAACAGGGCTGCGAAAGCTCATTGTGAACATCATTGCGGTATCAAATCTCTGTGCAATTCTGCAGTGCAGAGCTGTATAAAACCAAGGCAACTTGTCTTTAACAAAATCTTTGGCCTTGCTTATGATTAAGGTCACCTATGTACAATTCCTTTCCTAACCCAAGATTAATTCATTCTCTTTTTACTAGTTTTCTCCCATCCAATTTGGCAGAGGTAATGGTAAAATGAGTTTTATCTTATGTATTTGTCTAAGAAATGTTTTCTGCTTGTCCGGTAGTGATGCTCAATAAGTGATTAGTTTAGGATGCATCTTTTCTTATTGCCTGTTCGATATAAGACTAAATTTGAATGTTTCTGAAGCTATAACTAGTCAGTGACTCATGTGTTCCATTACTCAGGAATATATTGCAGTAGGAGGAATTTGAAAGCCTGTATTCCCTTTGTGACACATGGGAATTGATTCATCTTATTTCTACAGTTTTTACAGAGCCTTGAATGATCTCTTAGACCCAGAAGTAAAAGTGTGGTATTTGCCAATTGATGAACAGTTTCAGAGCTCCATTTTAAACCTGTGTTGCTGAGGAGTGCTGAATATTTTTATTCATTTCAAAATGTTGATGTGCCAGCGTTGGAGTGCTAATAAGATGCCCCATTAACAAATCAGTAGGTACCCAATGCAAAAAGAAAGGTTCCTAACAACTTTAGGGCTTCATAAATGACATCAAAATATCCCGCAATTGTTACCCTGCATTTTATGCACTTTTTAAATGAGCTCATGGCCATAATTTGTTTTTGCTTTGCAGCTGAAAGACAGAAAGATTTGTATTTATGTAGCATTTTTTTATCATCACCCAGCTGTCGCAAAGCGCTTTACAGCCAATGAAGTGCTTTTGAAGTGCAGTCACCATTGTAGTGCAGGAACCAGGGCAGCCAATTTGCACACAGCAAACTCCCTCAAGCAGCAATGTGACAAAGTCAAGATAATCTGTGTTTTGTGATGTTGGTTGAGGGATAAATATTGGCCGGGACATTGGGGATGACTCTCCTGCTCCTCTTCGAAATAGTACCGGGGGACCTTTTGCATCCACCCTTAGGCAGGCTGATGGGCCCTGGATTTAATATCCCATCCAAAATATGGCAGCTCCAACAGTGCAGCACTCCCTCAGTATAACACTGGAATGTCCGCCTTAATTTTTGTGCTCAAGCCAGATATGCAGCAGGAACTAGGATTACTTGACCTGTTATCTTGAATATCTGTGGATAAATGCTGCATAATGTTTTAGTTTACCTGCATAATACAGCACATTATAGGCCAATAGCTGAGTTTATAGTTGTATATTGTCCACTGCAGCTCAGTTGATAACACTCTCACCTTGATTCAGAAGGTTGTAGGTTTAGGTCTCGCTCCAGAGGCTTGAGCACCAGATCTTAGGCTGATGCTCCAGTGAAGTCCTGAGGCAGTGCTACATTGTCAAAGGTGCTGCTTTTGTTAAACAAAGGCCCTGTCTCCTCCCTACATTGGATGTAAAAGATCCCTTGACACTGTTTTGATGAGGAACTAAGGGGATATCCCTGGTTTCCTGGCCTATAATACCCCTCAATCAGTGCCGTAAAAACAGATTATCTGATCATTATCACTTTGCTGTTTGTGGGAGCTTGCTGTGCACAAATTGGCTGCCGTGTTTCCTATATTACAACAGTGACTACAATTCAAAAGTACTTAATTGGCTGTAGAACACTTGGGATGTCCTGAAGCTGTGGGAGGTAACTGCAAGACTTTCTTTCTTGTCTTTCCTAACATGCTGCGCAGTGGTTTGAAGCCCCATCTCTGTGTCCTCAGTATTCAAGCTCAGACTATGGGGACCAGTTGTATCAGGCCCCCTTACAGATAACAGTAGGACAGCAGTTCCATTTGGACTCCTTTGATTTGCTTCTTAACGGCAGTTTAGACATTAATATGAATTAATCTAGCTGCCTACTTCGACCTGGGGAAGGTTGTTCATGAAAACCGAATGGGAAAGATATTACTGAAAAATTGGGAGGGAATGTGTGAATGTATTTTGTAAAGGTGCATTTTAACCTGAGATTTCTTTTCATTCGTGGGATGTGGGCATCGCTAGTAAGGCCAGCCTTTGTTGCCCATCCCTAATTGCCCTTGAGAAGTTGGTGGTGAGTCGCCTTCTTGGACCTCTGCAGTCCATGTGGTGTAGGTACACCCACAGTGCTGTTAGGCCGGGAGTTCCGGGATTTTAACTCAGTGACAGTGAAGGAACGGCGATATATTTCCAAGTCAGGACGGTAAGGAGGGGAATTTCCAGGTGGTGGTGGAGGTTGGGGTTCAGGAACCGGCTGTCAAAAGAGCCTGGGTGAGCCGCTGTAGTGCATCTTGTATACTGTGCATCGCTGGTGGAGGGAGTGAATGTTTACGGTGTTGGATGGGGTGCTGATCAAGTGGGCTGCTTTGTCCTGAATTTTGTCAAGCTTCTTAAGTGTTTTTGGAGCTCATCCAGGCAAATGGAGAGTATTCCGTAATACACCAGCAGAATTCCCAGCCACTGACCTGTTCTTGTAGCCACAGTATTTAGATGGCTGGTCCAATTCAGCTTCTGGTCAATGGTAATCCCGTGGGATGTTGATGGTGGGATGGTCAGCGATGGTGATGGTGCACAGGAATATCTGAGTACTAAGCAGACTGCTGTAAGGTGCTACACATCAGAAGCAGGAAGGTAGATTGAAATCATTTTGCTTGCACTGCCCTAGAATGATCCTTGGGATCCATTGACAGCACGCAGTACTCAACACAGAGTATTACAGCTTTCTAACTCAGAAAGTATCATGGCAATGCTCAAGCAACATTGGTTATGATGACTCAGCCATGTCGTTAGAATAGGTGATGGTCGCCTGCCAAAAGATGCACTATATGGAGAGCTTAATGGTGCCAGTAGACCCACTGGGCAGTCAAAACTAAGATACAAGGATTCACGCAGGCAAGACATCATTTCATGTCAGGTTCACTTCAACAACTGGGAGCAGTCTGCAAGTGACCAAAACACTTGGCGTCAAAGTCTCCACTTAGGAGTGTGGAAATTTGAAGAACCAAGTCTTCAGATTGCCACAGCAAGGGGCCATCACAGAAGGAGCCCTTCCTGTATCAGCGAATGATGACTTACAATGCCCCCACTGCAGCCAATAATGACGAACTCCAATCGGACTCTACTCCCACTTGAAGGCTCACAACAGGTGAGTGATAGACATGGATCATCACCAACGATGCAAAGCCAAGAAGAGAGAATGCCACTGGATGTCAGGGGAAGATGGTTAGACTCTCTCTTGTTGGAGATGGTTATTGCCTCGCACCTGTGTGCCGCTTATCAGCCCAAGCCTGAATGTTGTCCAGCTCTTGCTGCATGCCAGCATAGACTGCTTCAGTATCTGAAGAGTTGTAAATGGTCCTGAAAACACTGCCATCATGAACATCCCCACTTCTGACCTTATGATGGAGGGAAGGTCATTGATGAAGCAGCTGAAGATGGTCAGGCCTAGGACACTGCCATGAGATGATTGACCGATAACAACCACAACCATTTTACTTTGGGCTGTTTAATAATGTAAGAATGTTTAAAAAGTGGGAAAGCTTACTTGGCCCATCAAGCCCTCTCCTTCCACAGGTCTGTTGCGGTATCAGTCCCACACATTTAATGCTTTAATATGCACATATCGAGCACAGCAACTCCCCCAAAAAAGCAGTGTGATAATGAGCAGATAATCTGATTTTGAGTGCTTTAGGTTTAGGGGTAAATAAGGACCAGGAAAATGGGCATAACTCCCTTGCTCGTCTTCAAAATAGTGCCATGTCCACTTGAGGGGGTAGACGGGGCCTCAGTTTAATCTTTCACGCGGTAGTACAACCCTCCCTCAGTACTGCATTGGAACGTCAACCTAGATTTTGTGCTCGAGTCTCTGGAGTGGAACCCGGAACCTTCTAATTCAGAGGTGAAAGTGCTCACGGAGCCATAGCTGACACCAAAAAAATCACCTACAAGTTGCTTTGACGCTGGTGTTTAAGTCTGATTCTAGGAGGTTGATAGCCCCAAGCCAGATTGCCACGCTGGCAATACTAAATTTGAACAACCAAGTCTTTGAGACTACAGCCCAATTAAGGGAGCAGTTTAACTATGAGGACTCCTAGTTTCTAAACCAAGTAAGTGTTAAAACCAGGTTAGGAGGAATGTGCTGACTCCTCTCTTTGTCGCACTCCTGGTTTGGTTTTCGCAGAGTTTGAATTTTAAAAATGAAGTTATATTGTCAATTTGATATGTACTTAACTGTGTATATCTCGGTGTAAGAGTTAAGCCAGCCAGATTCCTTGAGTTACAAGCAAGGGGTTAGTTTTATTACTAAAGTTCATTCAGGTGATACAGATACAGAAATTATTAACAACAGGTTTAAAATCTACAACTCTCCACTAATGCAAAACCCACACACACTAGTTCACCAGGTATGCACAAAAAGAAATAAAACTTTACAGATTATGAGATGTTAAAACTTGGCTAAGGGAAAAAAAAGATAAAATCAGAAAAATTATTCACGGGTTGTCCAAACGCTTGTTCACAGCTAGAAAGTAATTTTCCACAATGGCTTCTGGTACTTTGGCTTCTCACTGAAGCAGTCGCTCTACAGTCATGGCTGGTTGATTCTCTTTTCTCTTGAAGACAGTGGTGTTGAGTTGGAATCCTCCTTTAAGAGCTCTGAGTTTGCAGAAATGAGGTCTCCTGGTTGGTTTTTGAACTGAAACAGGGCTCAACTTTGTTGAGAGAGGTTTCAGAGAGAGAGGGGGTAAAGCTGTTGCCCACTGTCCCTGTGGCAGTCTCTGTCTGTTAGTTCAAATCCAGTGTATTTTACACCCAAGAGCTGAGTCACACGACCTCTCTCTGGTTTCAACCTGGGGCTTATTTTAGCCATTGTCTCTGAACCTCCTTAGACTCTGCCTATAGCACATCTTCGTAACCTAAGAGTCAGTGCAGAAGTAGCCACATGCCAGCCTTTCAAATAAACTGTAGCAAACAACTTTTATTGAGTCATTTTTCTTCCCTGGTCAATACCAGTGCATTCCAACTGGTTCCATTAACTAAAGACCATGTTAAATTGCCCATATTATGAACAACAAAGCTCATTAAGATGACGAGGAATTATTGGCACTTGTAGACAAGTCACATTCAGGCTTTGCTCAGTAATTCCTACGTGGTTTGTTTTTGAATTGCACATTTTCATGCATTGCAATATAATCTTGCTTCTGGCCATGTGTCACTGCAGCATGTTATCTTTTGCACCTTATGGGCAAGTATTGTTCAAGAGCAACAGATTGTAAAGTGGCAACTTTTAACATTTGTTTATACCTCCCCTTATTTCCTCTTCACAATTTAATAATTTAGTTTGACAGCATTTATTTTAAATGTATTTACTTCTCATATTGCTCTTATGAGAGTGATAAGCACAATCTGTTTTTTTCCTTCCATTACAGTCATCCAGGTGTTAAACTGTTAACTTAGGCGTTTATTGAGAAAGAAGCTTGATGACGTATTTAGCAAAAGATTTAAAGAGACATAACCATGCAAACGTTACACTCATATGTCCATGAAAACATTGCGATTGTTTATGTTTAAGCTTGCCACTTTGCAAATGCTGTTTTAATGTACCAATGAAATGCTCTTTAAGGAAGTCTGATATCAGATCAGCAATCACTATTCCAATCTAGTTAAAGCCAAGTACATTGTGTTCCCTTCTTCTCCCTGCCAAAAATGATTTCCAAGTGGTTTAAGAAGAAGCACCTGGTATTTAAACCTTCCTGACGTTTACTGCCATGCAATAGCAATATTAAGGTTGACTCCAACTTCTCCCTACCAACAGAGATTAAGCCAGTCTGTTTGCAACCTTGGTGTCCATTTGCTCGTGAGATGGGCTTCTGACCTCATACTCATGCCATCACTAAGACCACCTATTTCTGCCTCCATAACATTGCCCAACTTTGTCCCTGTCTCTTTGCTCATCTGCTGTTGAAACCCTCATTCATGCCTTCGTCAGCTCTAGACTTGACTATTCCAGCACACTCCCAGCTGGTCTCCCACATTCTACCCTCCATAAACTTGTGGTCATTCAAAACTCTTCCATCCATGTCTTAACCTGCAGCGAATCCCAGTCATCTATCACCCTTGTGCTCGCTGACCTATTTTGGCTCCTGGTCAAACAATGTCTTGATTTTAAAATTCTCATCCTTGTTTTCAAATCCCTCCATGGCCTTGGCTCTCCCTATCTTTGTAATCTCCTCCAACTGCTCAACACTCCAAAATACCTGCACTCCTCTATTTCTGGTCTCTTGTGGGTCCCAGGTTTTTAATTTCTGCACCATTGGTGGCCATGCCTTCAGTTGCCTAGACTCCAAGCTCTGGAATTCCCTCCCTACACCTCTCTTTCTTCCTTTAAGACAGTCCCTAAATGCTACCTCTTTGGCCAAGCTTTTGGTCACCTGCCCTAATATCTCATTATGTGGCTCAGTGTCATTCCTTGTTGTATAATGCTCCTGTGAAGAACCTTGGGAAGGTTTATTGTGCTAAAGGTGCAATATAAATTTAAGTAATTGTTGTATTAAGGTTGAAGATTGCAGCTCACCTTTGGGTTAGTGGACCACCCAATGTGATCTGGAGCAATAGCGAGACAGAAAGTATGAGGGCTGGCTCCAATTCATGCTGAGTTAGTTGACTTTGGCAGGAGTTATGTCGGGATGCTGCAATTGGCCTCTGCTGTGCTGTTGTAAGGGAAGGGAAAGTTCAGCTTAAAGTCTTGCTCCAGATCGTTAGGCTGTGAAAGGCATTAGTGCTTTCTATGTGGGCACCCATCCCAGCTGCAAAGCAAAGTTGTGAGGGTGTTGGGTGAGAACAGGGTCAGGCTCAGTTAGTGTGCCATTCACCGTCACTTAATCTGCTGATATTTGCAGCCAGGTCCATCTGAAGAGTGGCCATTTGAACTGAGGATGGTTGGTGCTGTTGCAGCAGCTTAACTCTTCAGGGAGGGGAAAATTGACGAAAATTGGATGAGAAACAAAAGAAAAATAATTAATGGCTTTGATATTGGCCCACCCTCACCTCAACCACCATACACCATGATAGGTGAATGAGGCGGGGTAACATGACCCACCAACCCACCTTGACGACCCAGATACCTTTTTAGCAGTGGGGGTTTTGTAATGTGCAAGTGTCCTACCATCAAGAGATGGGGCATTTCACTAACATATTTAAATTAAACAATTAAATTTAACAGTTGCAACACGGGTTTCCCAGTTTCTTTCTCTCTATCCTTCTGTCTGTCCCTTCCTCTGTCTGTCTGTCCCTCTCTCTGTCTGTCTGTCTCTCCCTCTGTCTGTCTCTCCCTCTGTCTGTCTCTCCCTCTGTCTGTCTCTCCCTCTGTCTGTCTCTCCCTGTCTGTCTCTCCCCCGTCTGTATCTCTGTCTGTCTATCTATCCTCTATCTGTCTTTCCCTCTGTTTGTCTGTCTGTCTCTATCTCTTTTCTGCACTCTCTCCATTTCTCTCTCACTGTCTCTGTCTCTTTGTCTCTCCCTCTCTCTCTCCTTCCCTGTAGCTCTCTCTGTTTCTCCCTCTCTCTTTCTCTCTCCCTCTCCCCCCTCTCTCTGTCTCCTGGTCCCTCAGCGATTCTGAAGTGTCTCCCTTTCCAGTCAGTTCGAGGGATTGAAAGATTTCGAGTTGAAATATGAAAACATTTGGCCCAAAAGAGAAAAGGTTAGTTCTAGTTAACGCAGAGACTATTTAGTTTTAATGGTATAAAGATTTCTCAGTGGAAAACTGTTCTCTCAGCTGTTCTCACCTCACTCAAGTATTTACTAGGACACTTTATGAATAGGCAGGATATCATACGTAGCAGCACCTAGCTCATAGTATGAAGTGCAATAGTGTATTTTTTATTCATTCATGGGATGTGGGCATTGCTGGCAAGGCCAATATTTATTGTCCATTCCAAACTGCCCTTGAGAAGGTGGTGGTGAGCTGCCTTCTTGAACCGCTGCAGTCCATGTGCTGTAGGTGCACCCACAGTGCTGTTAGGGAGGGAGTTCCATGATTTTGACCAACGACAGTGAAGGAACGGCAATATATTTCCAAGTCAGGATGGTGAGTGGATTGGAGGGGAACTTCCAGGTGGCAGTGTTCCCAGGTGTTTGCTGCCCTTGTTCTTCTAGATGGTAGGGGTCTTGGGTTTGGAAGGTGCTGCCTATTCAGCCTTGGTGAGTCCCTGCAGTGCATCTTGTAGGTGGTACACACTGCTACCACTGTGCATCGGTGGTGGAGGGAATGAATATCTGTGGATGGGGTGCCAATCAAGTGGGCTGCTTTGCCCTAGATGGTGTCGAGCTTCTTGAGTGTTGTTAGAGCTGCACTCACCCAGGCACGTGGAGGGTATTCCATCACACTCCTGACTTGTGTCTTGTAGATGGTGGACAGGCTTTAGGGAGTCAAAGACTGCCTCAGGATTCCTAGCCTCTGACTGCTCCTGTAGCCACAGTATTTATATGGCTGGTTTAGTTCAGTTTCTGGTCAATGGTAACCCCCAGGGTGTTGATATTTGGGGATTCAGTGATGGTAACACTGTTGAATGTCAAGGGGTGATAGTTCGATTCTCTCTTGTTGGAGATGCTCATTGCCTGGCACTTGTGTGGCAGAAATGTTACTTGCCACTTGTCAGCCCAAGCCTGGATATTGTCCAGGTCTTGCTGCATTTATTGGTATAATCTCTGAGTTGTACCCTTGTTTTTCTAAATGTTGAAGAGTAACTATGCTTTCTAAAACATAGGGGCCACATCTTTTGTTTCTTTGCTTTACCCATTAGCACTCCCCTTGTCATTTAATCTCTCCTGCCCTCTACCCTATCACTGACCTTCCCTTTTGTTCTTCCTCCTCTTGCACCTCTGCCCCCACCCCCCCATATCCCCCTTTCACTTGCTCACAAACTATCACATTTCTGACTTTCCTCAGTTCTGCTGAAGGGTCATCGACCTGAGATGTTAATTTTGTTTCTATTTCTGCAGATGCTGTCTGACCTGTTTAGAATTTCCAGCATTTTTCTGTTTTTATTTCAGATTTCCACTATCTGCAGTATTTTGCTTTGTAGCAATGCAGGACTGAGAAGGAGGGTGAATTAAAGGAGGTGAATTGAATGTCAAATCTCTTTTAGAAAGAGAAATGAAGAGAGGGAAAGAAAGATTGGATTAAGAACAAGGGAGAAAAAAGACAGAAAACAAAAGTTTTTTAAAAATTGACATCTTTAAAAGTTCCCTGAAAATTTCAAAACAAGAAGAGATTACAATCTACATTTGTCGTGGTTAATTTCCAGTGTCAGCAGGGTTGATTGTCAGTAATTAACATTCATGACATTGTTAAGATAGTACTTACACTTCGACTGACACGACTTAACATCCTGGGTCGAGTTTAATGGGCAATTAATGAATAAATACAGCAAGTACCCAAAACGACGGGGAGGTTAAAGGTATGATGCCATTTCCATGAAGCTAAGACCAAAATGATGCAACTTAGAGTTTTTTTATTCGTTCATGGATTGTGCCATCAGTGGCTAGGCCAGTATTTATTGCCCATCCCCATTTGCCCTTGAGCAGGTAGTGGTGAGCCGCCTTCTTGAACCGCTGCAGTCCATGTTGCATAGGTACACCCGCAGCGCTGTTAGGGAGGGAGTTCCAGGGTTTTAAGCCAGCGGACTTACGTTTATATTCACATAGCCTCCTCTGAAGGTACTGCGCGTTATTTACCTGCAAAAAACAGCGAATGCCAATAGCCTCGTGGTTGTTTTGGCTGCAAATTCAGGTTGAATATGTTCAGAACGTTTAGTTAGTTTAGAGGAAAATGTTACAAGAGAAAAGATTAGTTCAGTACCTTTTAATCCAAGCACTAATAGATACGTTGCAGCTGCTGGTCAAATTAGTTTTTAAATGTGTTTGTGGAGGTGTCGTCGGAATTACTGTCCAGTTAGGTTTTCCTTGATCGCTTATTGCTGAAAAGTTCAATGGTTCACAATTCTCAGACTCTGGCTCAATGACTTCTACAAAGATATACCTGGGCTCCAAATCCAATCATTTTGTAAACCTGGATATATTTACTGTCATGTGGGGAGTATGAATATACTTTAATCCCGTTCATAATACTGCAGGTGGATGAATGACATGTGAAGCCTTCCAGTTCTCTAATGCCAGAATGTGTTAACTTTGTGAAACACATGGTAAGTTGCAATATGTTTGGTGCTTTTCATAATTACATTTGGTACTTTGATGCCCACTGTCTGCATTCTTGCTTGTACTAGAGGTGCCAGTCTCTACTGCCTAGAGCAAGAAAGGCAGCAGGCACATGGGAATGCCACCAACTGCACATTGCCCTCCAAGTAACACATCTTGCTTAGGAAATTCTGTTCCTTCATTGTCAGTGTGTTAAAACCCTGGAACTCCCTTCCGAACAGCAATGTGGGCGTACCTGCATCACGTGAACCGCAATGGTCCAAGAAGGTGACACACCACCACCTTCTCAAGGGCAATTAGGGGTGGGGAATAAATGCCGACCTTGCCAGCGACACTCACATCCTGTTAAGCAAATAAAATTTTGGAATCCCTGAGTGGTCCTGAAAATCAAACATATCCCATTTTGCTCTCAGTTGTACCTCACCATGATATAAAATGGCCAACTTGTGCAGAAAAGCAAGACATAGGCTGGGATTTTCTGGCCCTGTTGTGGCAGGACCCACTGTGGGAGATTCGGCGGCCCGGCCAAGTGTCGATTGACTTTCAGCGGGACCGGATGATCCTGGCGGCGGGGGTTGGTGGGGGGTGGGGGCAGAGTTTGAGTTTGATTTTCCATCCAGGCTTGGGAACCCATGCTTGGATCATTTGCGGGTCCCGACCCCGCGTCGTGTTACGCAATCTTCAAATGCAGATCCTGTCATTGGGCCAGAGGTGAGCTGGACACCCAATTCATGGCATCAAGTGCTGCCAGGAGGCGGCAGTACCACCCTCGAAGGCAGATGGTTGCCTTGACTGGGCTTACAGCCTACCTTGCAGAATAGAGGAGGCAGGAGACCAGAGGGCCAGCAGCCCCATGGTTCAGAGAAGTTCTGACCAATGACCAATGAGAGGGAATACATCGGCTCTGCCACAGTAACCCGTTTTTCCAAAAAAATGTCTACAGCATAAACATTCCTTGATGGCTCCCTGCATTGGCACCTGAGGGCTGTGCTTAATATGCATCAGGCTGTTCAGTTTTGCCGAGCTGCGCTTTGAAGATTGCCTTCTGGCACCACCCCCCCCCGAACCCCAGCCTGTTAACAAGCTCCTCAAGGAATTCAACAGGCAGGTAACTGGAGGCGAGCGTGTTCCCGGTTCCCCCCTCCCTTCCCTTACTTTGAAAGTAGCAGCATGTCCTGAAGGCATCTGGCCACTGGCCCACCATGTGGGAACGCTATTTTCAGGGTGCACCCGCACCTGACCTCACCCCCACGGGCAATTGAAAATCAAGCCCATTGGGTGGGTGTGATATCATTCGCAACTTCCTGCCAAAGAACAGTGCTGCCCTGGCACCCCTTATAGAAACCACTTGATATGGCATGTCCCACCATTCAGTAGGATCATGGCTGATTTGAGATCTAACTCTGTATATTTGCCTGTGCTCCTTACCTCTTAATATATTGGTTATCAATAATCTATCAACCTCAGATTTAAAGTTATCAATTGATCTAGCATCAGTTGCCATTTGTGGAAGACAGTTCCAAAAGCTTCAACTCTTTGCATGTAGAGTTTCCTAACGCTACCCCTGAAAGACATTATTCTAATTTTTAGCCACTCGAGTTCTAGACTCTCCAATCAGCAGAAATAATTTCTCTCTACCTATCCTATCTGTTCCCCTTATTATCTTGAAATTTTTGATCAAATCACCCCTTCTAAACTCGAGATATTGCAATCCTAGTTTGTGGAGTCTCTCCTCATGGCTTAACGCTTGGAGATATCATTCTGGTAAATCTATGCTGCTGTCTACCCAAGGCCAAGATATCCTTCGTAAGATGTGGTGGCCAGAACTACAGTGCTTCCTCTTCACAGATTGTACTCATTGTCTGTGTCTCAAACGTCCTATTGGACGTGTGTCTTATGGTCTTATTTTAATCATTAAGGGAATCAAGGGTTATGGGGGGAAAAGGCAGGAAAGTGGAGTTGAGGATTATCAGACCAGCCACGATCTCATTGAATGGCGGAGCAGACTCGATGGGCCGAATGGCCTACTTCTGTTCCTACGTCTTATGGTCTTAAATGAACCTTGAATTAAAATGCAGGTACACCAGGGGGAGCAGACAGAGATGTAATCATGAATGGAGAAAGCACTTGGGATAAAGTGGGGGTAACGTTGTCTCTCTTTAGGTGTCCCCCTGATGGGGGTGGGCTTTACAGCTGGAAACTCTGCGATACAATCTGTTTATTATTTTGCAATGTGGTTGTGCATTTCCCACTTCTCTCATTAGTCTGATGTGGGAAACAAGGCTTATTCACCTTGTGGATAGTAACGGTGCAGCAATTACATCATGTGATAATTGACTGTAAATGTGCCACGCAGCAGTTGGGAAAGCCTAACCGTCCGTAATTATCAACACTAATCAAATAGAATGTGTCTGCTGGCTTTCATCCTGCGTAAGCCCCTCGGCCCCTTTTATTCTGTAAAAGGACCTTCACCGCGGTTTAATAAGAGACCCAAGGAAGGAAAATTAACATCACTGCACCCACTTTACACTGTGGCCCTGAACCTTTCGGATGGTGGGGTCTCGCTTCCCACCATCCGACGAATGCACCCTCGCCCCAGTCCGAGTGCCCTGCGGCCATTTCACACTTGAGTGAGCGTCAAGCGGCTGTTTGCGCCCTTTCACTCGGGAGGAAGTCCCGCCTTAGAGAGCTGCCGGCCAATCTGAATGGCCAGTGGCTGTCCAGCCCCTGCAGCGCCAAGAGCTGCAGTGGACAGAAGAGGGATTGCATGAGGACGCCTCAGGCTAAGCCCAGGCAACAGAGGACCAGGTAAGTTTGAAGGGTCCCAGGGCGGGGAGGGTACGGAAGGACTTGGGGGATTGGAGGGTGGGGTGGGTGGGTGGGGGGGTGGGTGTGAAGAGGGCGATCAGGGCCTCGGGGGAGAGGCTGGGGGGCGGGGGAAGGAATTCTGTGGGTCACCAGACCTTAAGTGGGTGTGGGGGGGGCCCAACTTCAGAAGGGGGCATCTCATGGAGGCACCCCTCCACAACATTCGTGCCCAAGATGTAAACCACTTAAGGGCCTCAACTGGGGCACGGGCGGGCTTCCCGTTCGAGGCCTTGTCCACCCCAGCGTAAAATCACTGTATGGTTGGGGCAGATGGGAGCCTAGAGGGAATTCCATTCCTTCAATTTCATGCTGCCCCCCCCAAACCTAAAAACCTGCCAGCTGGGAGGCATTAACTTTAGGCAGTGGTTCACCACACAAACTCTTGGGTAGGTTTTATTACATTTGCATCGGTGCAGAACCAAGAGTTCTCATCCTGTTTCCAGAATAATACTGGGGATTACTGCTGACCCGCTATCAGGTCCACTCCACTTGCCCACCCCTCCCCCAATCACCCCCTTTCTCAATCGTCCCCTCTCCCTATCAACGCCACTCCAATTTCCTCCTCCTCTACTTGACTATTCCTCCAATCGTGTCTTACTTCAATCGGCCTCCCTCTCCTTTAATCACAATCTCCAATTGCCTCCTCCCCCAATTGACCATCTCCCCAAATCATCCCCCAATCAGCCCCCTCTTCAAATCAACACCCTCGTTCCAATTGTTCCCTTCTCCAATTGCCCCCTTCCCCAATTGCTCTCTCCGTCGCTCCCATCTACTCAGGACTTGGGTTAAAATAGTAGTCACTCCCTGATCACTATATTTAAGAAGGATCCCACTGCTTTCCAGAATATGACCCTTTCACCTGATGAATAGGGGACAATTGCTACCCACGGGAAATCTGCGGGGGTCAGAGGAGGGATTTTGTCATGGCCATTGGGTTCCCGGTTTCCCCCAGGATTAAAATCAGATCTTTTTATGTGAGACAGGATAGAGGAGCTGAATTTTGAACAAGATGGAGTTTATGGAGAGGGCTGGACAAAGGGCTAGCAAGGAGACCCTTGGAGTAAATGAGTCTGGCAGTGGCAACTTTGGACTAGAGTTTGGCTTTGGAAAGACTGAGTAGGTGTGAAGGCAGGCAAGAGAGCAGAGGTGATGGGAGCTAAAATGAATGGCTTCAGTCTTTCTGCTGCTGAGCTGGAGCAGGCTGTGATCTGTCGGCAGCTGTAGTTCACCCATGACTTGATTTCATAGAGTCTGACAGCTCAGAGGTGGCAATGGGGTCAAGGGAAGCAGGCAAAGCTGACCCATGTTTACGGATGATACCTCCAAGTTGTAGCAGGCTGCTGAGGATGGAAGGAAGCCTACAGATGTCCTTTTGATGGACTCCAGAAGTGATGGTGCAGGAGCATGAGGAGAAGCCTTTACGGAGATGCAGTGACTACATTTGGATAGATTCATGTTACAATCCCTATAAAGATGGTAATTTTTCTTTAAAAAAAGAGCTATTAATTTCCCAGTAATCTACACAAAGGATCACACCCCAAGGTTTTACATTTACTTTTTAAGACTTTTACTTTAACAAATACACTAAAATCAACAAAGACTAAACGTTAACTAGTAGGCAACTAATACAGTAAGCTAAACTGCAGAAAAGGTATTCCCCATTAACTTCTAAACACAACTGAAAATGCACTGTCACATATGCATGACACCACACTCTCATGTAATCTTTTGTATAAAGTCCCAAGCTCCTCCTAGGTTCAACAGGATCTCTTCTCCCTGGCCCGCCAGGATGAATCTTCCAGTGTCCTTTTAAACAAAGTCACCTTCACTCAACCCTTTCAGCATACTCAAGTGGACTTTAACTCTTCACAAGCCTTGTTTCTCTAAACCAGGAATCCATCCTAACCAGCATTCTGTTTGGTGGTTAACCCAAAATCAGTCTTTCTCTTCCTGCTTGGCATAGCGGCACCAGTTGTGGGTCTTCTTCCTCCAAATCTCTTAGTCTCACTGACTCAGGGTCTGGGCAGCAGTAAAGCCAGCTGTCTCCTCTTTTTTATCCAGCTGTTAAAGCTCACACCCAATTTTGAATAATTTCAATTTGAGTTTCTGCCTCCATAACAAGCAGATCACATGGGTTTGTCTCCAGACAGATTTAGTATGAAGTCGCATATTAAAAAATTTGTTCATTCATGGGATGTAGGCATCGCTGGATAGACCAGCATTTATTACCCATATCTAATTGCCCTTGAGAAGATGGTGGTGAGCCCCCTTCTTGAACCCCTGCAGTCCATGTGTGAACAACCACAGTGCTGTTAGGAAGGAAGCTCCAGGATTTTGACCTAGTAACAGTGAAGGAACGGCGATACAGTTCCAAGTCAGGATTGTGTGTGACTTGGAGGGGAACTTGAAGGTGGAGGTGTTCCCATGCAGCTGCTGCCCTTGTCCTTCTAGGTGGTAGAGGTCATGGGTTTGGAAGGAGCTGTCGAAGGAGCCACGGTGAGTTGCCGCATGGGCTTTTCTCTGGGCAGATTTAGTCGGTCGCATCCCCTCTCCAAACTACTCCAGTTTACCTTGAATTAAAGGAAACAGTTTAAAACGTAACCAGCTTATAAAGTCCATTGCTCATAACATTAGGAATGGAACCATGAAAGGGTAATACCTTGGAACTGGACAAGGGAAGGGAGAGGCAGCGGAGGGGCATGCTATGATACGCCATATCAAATGCTACAGAGAGGTCATGGAAGACAAGGAATGTATAATCACCATGGTCACCATCACAGAGGGTGTTCCTCTTGGCTTTGAGCTGAGGAGCTGTCAGTGCTTTGTTTGTTTGGTGGAATTTAAGCACATTGGATTGACATGGAACTGGAGGTCACTGACAGGAGCTGTGCAGAGAAGCGATATTTCCTGACAAGAAGGGAGTACCTCCCTTCATAGCACCAAAGGCACTTCCTGCCAGACAATTACTAAGCGGATGGATACAGGCTGCCTGCCAGACTACTTGAAGCTGTATATGAATTAAAGGGGCGTAAAGAATATATCATGAAAATTGAACAAAAATGTGAGAGAAAGCAATGAGGAGAATTATTTCACATAGCAACCAGCGCAGTTATCTCAGGGAGCATTTAAACTACAAGAACAGCACTTGTGTTTCCAATGTTAATGTTTGAATTTCCTCTGTGTGCTGTAACCCAGTATAGACCTGTATGCCTCATCCAAATTCCTGCAATGATTGATATATTTTGTACTATACTCATTACATTTTGAAAAGACTTATTTTGTTGAAAAGGAATAAAGAAAGTGGGGTTACAGGGGAACGATTTGCAGGAATTGTTGGGCGCGGTAGACGCTATATATTCAGAGTAACAGATACCGGCAAATGAGTTACAGACTGAAATCTGATTGAGAAGGTGGAGTAGTTGAGGTGAATACATAGATGCATTTGAGGGGAAAGGCTACAAAAGCATATAAGGGAGAAAGGAACAGGAGGATGTGCCAGTAGAATTCACTGATGTAAGGTGGAAGGAGGCCCTTGTGGAGCATAGACACCGGCATGGGCTGAATGTGCCAAGTGGCCGGACTCTTTGCTGTATTTCTATATCGCCTGCGTAACACTCGCCCTCAATAAATTTCAGAATTGTGCGTGACAGAAATTGGAACAGGGTAGAGTACAAAAAAGATGAACAAAATTAGTACCAGGATGCAGCAGGGAAAAGGAATAGAGACAGAAAGAGGACAGAGAAAGAAAAATAAGCAGAAGAGAAGGGAAGAATAAAAGCAAAACAGAAAACAGTGAAAATAAACCAGTAAAGAAAGCAAACTGAAGAGCGAGAACAAAGAAGGTGTCTCCTTGAAGGAGCCAAAGTCCAGAATTGAAGAGACCTTCTTTTCTTAAATTTAGGCAACGATTATTCATTTTTTGGTAGCTGAGGGGTCACTAGTTGGAAATGTGAAGACTTTGCTCTTTGTTAGACAGAAATTTCTGAGTGACTAGAGATCATTACATCTTGAGGACCCAAGCATGGCAACTCCTCCTTTTGAGAAAGCCACAAAGGACAACATTGTACAGTAAAAACCTATCACTTTTGATAGGCTGCAGTGCAACAAAACATGCTTTCATTTGATAGAGTCCCACTCAGATGTGATGTAATCCTTGCCAGTCAGACTGGCCTTTCATTTAAAAACAAAAAAAGATTTTTTTTGATAATTGTGGAATGAGCATATTATTATATTATTGCACACCCCCATTTCAGAGACAATCTCTTGCAAGTAACATTTGCGCCACACAAGTGCCAGGCAATGACCACTTTCAAAAATAAAGGATCTAACAATCACCCCTTGACATTCAATGGCATTACCATTGCTGAATCCCCCACTATCAACATCTTGGGGGTTACCATTGATCAGAAACTGAACTGGACTAGCCATATAAATACTGTGGCTACAAAAGCAGGTCAGAAGCTAGAAATCCTGCAGCGAGTAACTCACCTCCTGACTTTCCAAAGTCTGTCCACCATCTACAAGTCACAAGTCAGGAGTGTGATGGAATACTCTCCACTTGCTTTATTGAGTGCAGCTCCAATAACACTCGAGAAGCTCGACACCATCCAGGACAACGCAGCCCGCTTGATTAGCACCCCATCCACAAACATTCACTCCCTCCACCACCGATGCACAGTGGTAGCAGTGTGTACCACCTACAAAATGCACTGCAACAACTCACCAAGGCTCCCTCGACAGCACTTTCCAAACCCATGACTGCTGCCACTTAGAAGGGCAAGGGCAGCAGGTGCTTGGGAACACCACCAGCTGGAAGTTCCCCTCCAAGCCACTCACCATCCTGACTTGGAAATATATCGCCGTTCCTTCACTGTCGTTGAGTCAAAATCCTGGAACTCCCTCCCTGACAGCACTGTGGGTGCACCTACATCCCATTGACTGCAGCGGTTCAAGAAAGCAGCTCACCACCACCTTCTCAAGGACAATTAGAGATGCTCAATAAATGCTGGCCTATTGGCCTACAATAAATGCCAGCAACACCTACATCCCCTGAATGAATAAAGAAAAAAACAGGTCAGGCTACAACTCAGGAGAGAGAAAGAGAATTTATGTTTCAGGTCAATTAACTTATCATCAAAACTGGAAGTTAGGCATAGAGCCAGAGAAAAGAGATTTCAGTTCTGACGAAAGGTCATCGGCCTGAAGCGTTAATTCTGTTTCTCTCTTTGTAGCGTATTGAAAATTGCATTGTGCATTTTATCCATTTGAGGCTACCATACACACATGTACCAGCAGAGGGTGTCTGCTAGGAAGAGAATAATAAAAGGATCTATGTTCAACAGCTCGTGCAGTTCTATTTCTAAATGTCTCTGGCTGAATATATAACTCTTCCTGCTCCAAGAATTTCATAATCTCCACAGATGCTGCCAGACCTGCTGAGCATTTCCAACATTTTTGTATTTTTATTTCCTTTTTCTCAGAACCTGCAGTACTTGCTTTTGTTGTAGGCTCAAGAGTTCCGTCCCTTCACAATGAGACAGCCTGCGTAAGCTCTGTATGAAGGTCCATGCTAGGGGAATAGGTGACACATCAGAGAGTGACCGCTCAGTGTGTGTTTGTAATCCAGTAGGGGAGTTGTTACAGGCACAAGTTTAACCTAACAGGTCAGGAAGGAAACTGATGGGATCAGATGGAATGTCAATTTCACATCCCACCCCCTATATTAGAAACGTAAACAGAAAGTGCCGGAAAATCTCAGCAGGTCTGGCAGCATCTGTGGAGAGAGAAACAGAGTTAATGTTTTGAGTTGAATATGGCTCATTACCCGAAGAGACATATTCGATGTGCAACAGTAGCTCTGTTTCTCTCTCCACAGGTGCTGCCAGACCTGCTGAGCTTTTTTCCAGCATTTTGTTTTTATTCCAGATTTCCAGCATCTGCAGTATTTTACCGGCCAATATATAATCTGCATTAACTTTGATAGAGAGTGGAATGTAGTGGCTTAGATCAAAATTGAATCCGTTATGTTCAGAAGAGTTGGGGAGAAAATTGGAGAAGAGAAATTGAAAGAAAACCACACTCGCAGAGAGATTTTGCCCAGTTATTTTATTATCCAGTTATTTTCTGCTACGGATTCATATTCTCTGTAAAGTGGACTAAGATTGCCACATTCACTCACCTTGAAAATTTCACACCAAATCGAGGAAGTCAGGTGAACACAGCAATCCCATTTCTGAATTATACCGCCAAGCCGTGCTTTGCTTGCAGCATCTCGGTCTGCTTCAAGGCAAAATCCCTACACCTCTTTATCTCCCGCGTGCAAGCCTCCTTCATGTACCCTTCATGTACCCCTTCATGTACCCCTTCATGTACCGGCCGCCTCCTCATTGCTGGAACACAGTTAAATGACGATTCCTCAACATACATGCATAGTAAGCAGCTGTGAACAGATTTTTTAAAAAAAACTATATTCAAGCAAGCACAGGAGGGAACAATGTTACTGTGGCGGGGAAATGGAACTTCCGTATTTTAAAAGCGGCAACTGCACACAAATAAGTTCAAAGAATCATCCCAGGCAACATCAGAACCCACCAAAAGACATATCTCAGTTTGCTGTCTAACATTGAAGAACGCTCAGTTTGCAGCTTTGAAATGTTTGTGGCCTTCTGCAGTCTCTTGTCCTAAACAAGATCCTACGGCAGAATATTTCAAGCATCCGGCTTCAAGAAGGAAATTCATTTTTCTCTTCTCTACACTGCTTCCTCACTTTATGGTGTCCTCCAGCTCCAACATCTGCAGTCAATTTATCTTAAGAGCACTAAAACCTTCAGTCGCCATCTTTGTACCCATTTGCTGCTATATGGAATGTGTTCAGTGGGGAATCTATAGAATTCTTGGTTGGCTATTTACAATCAAGAGATAAAGATTACCACCTATTGGGGAGCTGTAAGAAAATCTACTGGATATCCTTTCTTCTGCAGATGTTTTACCTTCACAAGATCGCTAAGTTACAGACAAGCAAAACCATTTGACCCATTTTACTTCATCCATCCAGATTAAGAAATCCATTGTTCCCCTGTCATAGGACCCAACTGGCTCTTGAAGAATCTAAAGGTTGTTGCTCCTACTAGCTTACCTGTAAATCTACTCCAAATGTTGAATCATCTTTATGTGAAGAAATTCTTCCTGACATTCATCATAAATTCACCTTTCCCCAGCATGAATACATGCCTCTTTGTCCTGTGGTACAAAGGTGTTCGGCATAGCAAGAGTTAATATGGGACTGGGTGTGAAACAGTACTGCCCACATTATGATGTAGAGGGTCCCATGATAGCGGACTGAGTTCAGAAGTAGTCTAGCAGAAGCCAGCATGAAGATAGTACCTAGTTAGGGCTATACCTTGGGAAGACATATATTGTTATGTTCTACTGATAAACACTTAATGTTCAACCACATGAGCCTCCAGACTTCTTACAACATGCCTTGGTTTGCCTTGAAGCGACCTTCAAGGTGTTAACTTTGACTTGGTGGCTAACGCTTTCATCTCTGAGTCAGAAGGTTGTGAATTCAAAGCCCGCCACTCTCCTCCCCCACCCCCACCCGGCCTTTCCAGGATTTAAGCACACAATCGAGGCTGGTACCTGAGAGTACTGCACTGTCAGAGGTGACATCTTTTGGGTGAGATGTTAAACAGAAGACCCTGCCCCTCAGTTGGACATAAAAGATCCCATGACGCTACTTGAGAAAAAAATACGTTCGCAGGGTATCCTGGCCCCTTATTTGATCCCTCACTAGACATCAGTAAAACAGATTGGGCCAAAACTCCTGAGCTCCAGGGCAGTATGTGTACCCCAAAGATGTGCTGGGGAACCCACCCGGAAGTTCCCGGTTAAGAATTGCATAGCAATTGCCTATGAAGTTCAAACCTCCTTTGGTGTAGTTGCCCTGCACTGGGAATCATCCAACATTGAGAGTTAAATCGTAAGCTTTGGATCGTTCCGACTCTCCAACAGCAATAGTTACTTGGAAAAAATTAGAAGAATTAAAACCGCTTCTAGCTTCTGGGTACCTATTGTATATCACAGGATCAGAATCACAGAATCACACAGTGCAGAAGAGACCCTTCGGCCCATCAAGTCTGCACCGACACTGAGAAACACCTGACCTACCTACCTAATCCCATTTACCAGCACTTGGCCCATAGCCTTGAATGTTATGACGTGCCAAGTGCTCACCAAGTGTAGACCCACCCCAACCCTCCACAGGACTCTCCCCATCTCCCCCTAACTCCCTACAAGTCTCAACACACCCCCCCCCCCCACCCCCGAGACCTCGCACGGGGCTCTCCCCACCCCGCCCAACCCCCTACAAGACTCAATGCCCCCCCCTACACCCAGCACCCACCCCGCCCCCCCACCCCAGGCCCAACTCCTGACCTACCTATCCAAGACCACCCACCCCGCCATACCAAATACCAATCTCCCCCGCCACCCCTAGGAACTTGGCTGGATCTTTAAACTTACCCGGTTTACAGCAGCTAGTGCTGTAAAAAAAAGGGGGCGCGGCTTACTTACCCACGATGGAGGTGTCATCAACGGTGGGCCCCAGAAGCATGCTGCACTGTACAGACCTCGCCCGGCCTGAGTCGAAAGATCGGGCGAGATCGGATCACCTGGATTTCCGGGTGAGTAATTTTGAGCGGAGCGGCAATCCAACTTAATTGCCGCTCCACCAGCTGTTACGGTCCATTACCTGGTATTTCACTTCGGTTTGTGAGACTGTGTTGTTTGCAAAATGGCCGCCACCTTTTCCTACATTGCAACATGCGGTGTCTACACTTACAAACATAAGTTGTTGGCTGCAAAGCTTTTTGGAAGTTGGGGAAGATGCTACGTAAATGTAAAGTTTGTTCTTTCTTTCCCAATTTACTCTTTGTACACTGAAACAGAAAGTACCGGAAAACTCAGCAGGCCAGGCAGCATCTGTGGAAAGCAAAATTGAGAGTACTGTTTGTGCACTTGTATACCTCTATCATGTCACCTCGCAATCATTTATCCAGGGTACATCTGGGTTAAAGGTGCCACTGCCTGCAAGCCTGTTTAATTATAATTACCCAAGCATATCTAAGGGAGGGTGAATCAGCTCATGCCCAGACACTTGCTGCACCTCTAGAGTTTCTACCATCTGCAAATGGATCCAACAAGGTTCAAAGTATTGGGCGTACATCACCGGACAATATTTTACCATCGGCTAACAGCTAACAAAGCATTCCGACTGACACACGCCCTCAAAAATGAAAACTCACCGCACCTGTCTGAAACCCAGAAGCCCCCTACTGGAATACACTCCACACCCAGAGACTGTCCCAAGGCAGCCCACGCGCCGAAATCCTGCCTCGAGAGATCCATTCCTGGTCGGCTCACACATTGGATGGGTTGTTAACCTCGACGTCGAACCATAACTGCTTCCCCAGCCATACATTCATACGCCTTACCACAAGAGATTGTTGATCGACCATTACAGAGATAAAACATTCACAGGCTGGAAAGGACTGAAGGCAAAGTAAGCGTGGCTGGAGAGGCTTATTGCAGCTGCGTCTGGATCCCCAGTGAACCCCGGGCACCCGAATGAAAGGCTGTTGATTGAGAGCAGAGCATCCATTGTGACAGCACCAACAGACACACCGCGGAGCCTGGGTGAAACAGAGAATAGAGGACAAACTGTCATCATTCTGTCACCCTCTTGTTAACAGCGCTGCATATGAATTATATCTTTGCAGCCTGTGATCGTTTTTGATGTTTTGTCGTAATAGACTTGACCTTTCCAGAGGCACAGCAGCCTAACGGGCACACATAACTTATGTACAGATGTGACAATACACAGTAGCCTCACAGTTGCTCAATAACTGAGAAAAATTAATAGAATTTAAGTGAACAAAATATTTTGCGGCCTTTCATCGCGTGTCAATATCATTTGATAATTACACTTGCAAAATATTATATCACGCTAACAAACTGTACCTCTCTTGTACAAATGTCAGGAATGGTCAATGTCCCTCAGATCCATGTTCTGTGTTTTCTCCTGTTTGACGCCTGGGGCAGGATTTTTTTCCCGGTCATCGGGCAGGCACGGCGGGTGAGACCCCTGGAGCGGCTGCGAAACTGCCCGCTGCCCGCGATCGGGCCCTGAACGCGATGCTGGCTGGCCAATCAATGGCCAGGCGGCGTGCAAGGCGCGCGGAGAGGCTCAGCGCTGCCGGGGTGGGGGAGGCGGGGTGGGGGGGGTGGTTGTGAGAGAGGAGGGCGAGCGCCAAAGCCTGCACGTGGGCCTGGGCCTGGGCCTAGGCCTGGGCCTGGGCCTGGGCAGGGGAGTGCGCACTGAAAGCTCCCTGAAGGCCGGGAGTTGCTTCAGGCAGCTGAAGAATTGTAAAATCAAAAATAAAGATTTTAAAAAGGTTAAAAACGTGCCCTGACACGGAACTCAGTAACAATAGCAGAAACATGAGGCAGATGATGACTCTCGGCGGGCGCGTGTGTGTGTGTGTGTGTGTGCCCGCGCACGGCCCGGCCAAGCTTAAAGCGACGCGAGGATGACATCTTCGAGTGTCCCGACATCATCGTGCAGTCCCGTGATAGATGGCGCGCGCCCACCGACAATTAAAAGGCCTGTTAAGGGCATTAAAAAAGTTAATTAAATTCAAATTCACGCTGCCCATCCCACCTGACGATCGGCGGGCCGGCCAAAAGGCCAAGCGGCCTTCACGTTTTTTGAGGAAACCTCATCCACGGGCGGGACGAGGTTTCCTGAAGTAAATAAAAAATCACATAAAAATTTCACACTTCACTTAACAACGTGTCCCGGCTCAGAGTCACATGAAGGTGGGGGGGGTGGGGGGACATGTTTCACAACGTTGATAAGATGATTGATTTTTTTTTATCCGAAATCAGTTCATCTCCCTGAGGCAGCTCTGTGCCTCAGGGAGGTTTGCGAATGGCACTCGCACACATTGCACGAAGGTCATGCTTGTCCAGCTCGCAGTCCTCGCCCGCTCCCCCCTCCCCCCTCCCCCTCCCGGTCCCCCCTCCCCCCTCCCCCTCCCCCTCCCCCACCCCCGCACTAGCAGCACTCAGCGCTGCTGCTCATGTTTCACGCTGGGCAGGCCTTACTCGGCCCACCAGCATGAAATCGCCTTCCGAGCCCGATCGTGGGCATCGATCGGCTTCCCAACCACCCCCCCGCCCGCCCACGCCGTAATTTTTTTATTACTGTCGGAAACCCCATCCCGCCCGTGGACGAGGTTTCATAAAAAACTCAAAGGCCGCCTGGCCGATTCTCCCCCCCGCTAACTGTAAGATGTGACGGGCAGCAAAAAATTGCTTTCAATTACTTGGTAAAGGCCTCTTACTTGTCCAAAATATTGCATAAGTTGGGACGCTCACCCGATGTCACCGCGCGCTATTTTACGCCCGATCGGATCAGATGTGCTCCCGCCCGCCTGCTCCCTGTCCCTGGTCTCATGAACATTCTTACCTCCCCCCTTTTAACAATACATTCATGCTACGAGTTTAGTGTTAGCAGAAAGCTGTTTCGCCTCGCTGGAAATAAAACAATATCGACTTGTATTTGTATACTGCCTGAACACATCAACTACAGGAAACTGGTACTGCTGCAGCATCAGCACAAACCTCTCTGTCTCTGCTGGGGAGGGGCGGGGGTACAGTGCCCCTGATATGCCTGATGCAAAGACTATGACCCTGTACAAGAACAAGGGCAACTGCAGCAATTGCAACAACTACCTCCCTGCTGAACATCGGGAGAAAAGTATTTGCCCATCTTTCCCTTGTCAGGCTGCAGATCCCAGCTGAACGCATCCACCCCGAATCCCAGTGCGATTTCAGATCTGGAAGACAATGACATGACCTTCTCAGTCTGGCAGCAGCAAGAGAAATGCTGTGAACAGAGGAGATCACTATTACCTTAATTGATCTCACCAGGACATTCAACCATGTGAGCTGCTGGAGAAAATTGGCTGCCGGTTGAAACTGCTCAATGTGATCTCTTTCCATGATTACATGATGGGTAAGGTCAGCTAGGCCGGGGCAAAATCAGAACCCCGCCAGTGGGGTCAAACAGGGTTGTGTTCGAGCACTGACACTCTTTGGCATCTTCTTCTCTCATATGCCATCAGGTCATCTACAGAGGTTGTCTACTTACACACCAGTACTGACAGAAAGCTGTTCAGCCTTGCTCACACAAGATCCAAGACAAAGATACACCAAGTCCTCATCAGAGACTTGCTCTACGCTGCTGATGCCGCACTCAGATACCAAGGAATACCTTCAGCAGAAGATGGACTGACTGTCTCATGTCTGTAAAGAGTTTAGTTTGACCATCAGCATCAGGAAGACAAATGTCCTGGTCCAGGGTGTTGTCATATCGCCATCTATCACCATTGACAATGTGACGCCAAGAGGATGTTGATAACTTCACATATCCAGGCTCCACAATCACCAGCAATCTGTCACTTGATGCTGAACTCAACATATCACAAAAGATGTGTTACGGGGAGAAGGCGGGAGAATGGGGTTGAGAAACTTATCAGCCATGATTGAATGGTGGAGCAGACTCGATGGGCCGAATGGCCTAATTTCTGCTCCTCAAGCTGAGTGGGAGAGTGTGAAGCAACAGCAACCTGACTGAGAACATCAAACTGTGAGTCTACCAAGCCAGCGTCCTCAACGCACTCCTCTACAGCGGTGAGACCTGGACAACATATGCCAGGCAGGAGAAAAGAATGAAGAGCTTCCACATTTGTGGTCTCAGGTGCATCCTTGACATCTCTTGGAAGGGCAAAGTCACCAACTCAAAGGTCCTGGAGCATGCTAATTCCATCAGCACACACTCATTGCTAAACCAACAATGTTAATGCAGGGTCAGCAATGTTCATCAGATGGATGATGGCCGTATACCCAAAGGCTTTCTGAACAGTGAACTGGCCATTGGGTTGCAGTCTCCTGGGCAGCCAGACCTCCGCTACAAGGACACCTGTAAGAGAGATATGAAGATGATAAACATTCACCCTGACAACTGGGAAACATTTGCTAACAGCTGTGACCTCTGGAGACTGGGAGTGTTTGGAAGGGCAATGGAAGAGATGAGCAGAAACAGACTGAGAAAAGGGTCCAGAGATAACAGAGGCTAGCAAATCGTGCAGCTTCTCAGCCCCACTGTCATCCTCTGCAGCAAATGCAGCAGAGACTGCCAAGCAAGAGTGGGGCTCCTGAATCACACCAGGCGATGCTTAACGCAGAGTTGACCACTACAGTGCAAACCATTGTCTTACAAGACAGAAAACTGCTCATTTATATTGTAACTTTAATGAAGTAAATGTCCGCACACCAAGCCAGAAGCTAAAGAGCTAGGTTTTAAGGAGTATCTTAAAAGAGTTTAGAGAGGTAGAGAGGTTTGGGCAGTGAATTTCAGAGCTTAGGGCCCAGGCAACTGAAGTCATGGCTGCCAGTGGTGGAGCAATTAAAACTGGGGCTGTTCAAGTGGGCAGAATTAGAGGAGTGCAGATATCTCGGAGGGTTATGGGGCTGAAGGAGGCTACAGAGATAGGGAGGGGCGAGGTCATTGAGGGATTTGAAAACAAGGATGAGAAATTTGAAGTCAAGATGTTGCTTGACTGGGAGCCAATGTAGGTCAGCGAGTACATGGCTGATAGGGGAATGGAACTTGCTGTGAGTTAAGACAGCTCTGTGCCTCAGGGAGCTTTTACTGCACGCACCTGCGCACATGTGCGAACTTCCACACTCGCCCTCCTCACCCCCCACCCCACCGCAGAGCACTGCAGCGCATGATTCACGATAGCTGGCCGTTAATTGGCCACCCGGCGTGAATTGGTGGCCACTCCCACTCACCCCCACCGAGCCTGCCCGACAACCAGAAAATCCTGGCTCATGTCTCCCTTTTCAGCAAGTTCCACGTTGCGTACTACAAGCGACTGTTAGTAAACAGAAAGGTTATCTGAAGTTTTTCCATCCTACCATAAAGCTATTTTATTCCATGAACAATATCTTCAACTGAGCACGAAACTTTGATAAGGTTCCAAGTCATGTTCAAGGAAGCAATGGTCTGTGCCTGATTTCAGGTCCACATTTTATTACTTTCTTCCTCCAGTTATTCCCCTGTGTGTCCATGTGAAATACACTTGAAGGTTCCGAGCTCAGGATTAGTGCTAGTCAGTTTTTCCTCCATTTTTCGTTACAGGATAGCGAAGAGGCACTTGGGACTTTACTTCACTCTCCCATTTTTACCTGGTCCCTTCTCGGCCCTTTCCTTTCAAGACGAAAGTGTTACGCTTCCTTTATCTGCAATCGTTCTGCGCTCGTTACATCCTTCTCTAGCACACTCTCCTGCTTTTATATTTTCACAATAATCACGTTTATCACCACTCTTTCCTCCACAGTGCATCATTTCCATTTATTTTGTTCCTCTGATTTGGTTCTAGTCTTCCATTTCCAGTAATGAGGAGGAGGAAAGGAAGTTTGGAGGCAATGAAAACAGTATTGTGTTAAACAAGCCTTGAAATAGAAGTATTTTACAGCTTATACATAATTAAATAAAACCTACTCATCCATTTCCCCGATGAACAGAACATTAAAAGACAACATAATTGGTGCTTGTAAAGTAAATACAGTATTAGAATCGGAATCTGTAGGAATCAGCTTTCACCCAGCCTCACCACAAAGGGAAATGGCACCTCAGAGTTGGGGGAGGCGGTGGCATAATGGGATTGTCACTGGACTAGTATTCCAGGTACCCAGGGTAATCCTCTGGGGGCCTGTGTTCAAATCCCACCACAGCAGATGGTGAAGTTTGATTGCCATAAAAATCTGGAATTAAAAAGTCTAATGATGACCCTGAAACCATTGCAGATTGTCATAAAAACTCATCTGGTTCACCAATGCTTTTAGCAAGGGAAATCTGCCACCCTTACCCAGTCTGGCCTACATGTGACTCCAGACCCATAGCAATGTGGTTGACTCTCAAATGCCCCCTGAACGAGGGCAATTGGTGATGGGCAATAAATGCTGGCCTAGCCAGTGATGCCCACATCCCATAAACAAATTTTAAAAAACTACTTTCTCAGTGATGTGGATAACTCCAATTGCTCTAACTGAATTGCACAAAGGAGCTGATTTTGCCGCAGTGTAGTCCGCTGGTTGACTGTTGAGCTGTCTTGAACGTAGGTAATGTTATTGTGCTGCTGGTACAAAGCAGACACAAAAGAACATCTACATTTGCAATGCCCTCTACCCTTGGGTTTCTCCCAGTCTATGCTTTTTCTCTGCTTCTAAGGTAGATCCGAGCTAAGTTCTCTTCACCTCACCTTTTGAAGGCATTTTTCAAATTTAGTTATCCACTTGATGTAGACAATGTTGGCAAGGCCTGCATTTATTCCCATTCCTAATTGCCCATGAGAAGGTGGCAGTAAACTGCCTTCTTGAAGCCTGCAGTCAGTGTGGTGAAAGTACTCTTATGGTTCTGTAAGGTAGTGAGTACAAGGATTTAACCCAGCAACACTGAAGGAACAATGATGTATTCCCCAAGTCAAGAAGGTGTGTGACTTGGAGGGGAACATGGACATGGTGGTGTCTTGTTGCTCTTGTCTTTCTAGGTGCTTAGGGAGGCACTAAGAAGCCCTGGTGAGTTGCTACAATGAATTTTTTTTTTATTTGTTGATGAGATGTGGACTTCACTGACTCGGTCAGCATTCATTGCCCATTCCTAATTGCCCTTGTTCAGGGGGCATTTGAGAGTCAACCACAATGCTGTGGGGTCTGGGGGGAGTCACATGTAGGCCAGACTGGGTGAGGATGGCAGATTTCTTCCCCTAAAGGGGATTAATGAACCAGATGGGATTTTATGGCAATCGACAATGATTTCATGATCATCATCCAGATTTTTTTTATTATCGAATTCACCATCTGCCATGGTGGGATTCAAAGCCGGGTCCCCAGAGCATTACCCTGGGTTTCTGGAACACTAGTACAGTGACAATACCACTATGCCACCGCCTCCCATGACCAAGGTCATGGTGCAACAGTGGTGGAGGGTGTGATAGGTAGTGGATGGGCTGCAGATCAAGCAGGCTGATTTCTCCTTAATGGCCTTGAGGTTGATCTTAACTTCATTGTATAGGATCAGGGAAAGGAACAGGATTAGGCCATTCTGCCTATTGAGCTTGCTCCACCATTCAATAAGATTCAGTCATGCCTGCCCCTGCCATAACTCTTAACTCCCTTGTAGATCAAAATCTGCTTAACTCAGCCTTGAATATATTCAATGACCCAGTCTCCAGTGTTCTCTGGGAAAGAGAATTCCAAAGACTAACAACCCTCTGAGAGAAGAAATTCCTCCTCACCTCTGTCTTAAATAGGAGACCCCTTATTTTTAAATGTGCCCCCTTTTTTCTAGATTCCCCCATAAGGGAGAACATCCTCTCAGCTCCAACCCTGTCAAGCCGCCTCAGAATCTTACATGCTTCAACAAGATCACCTCTCATTCATCTCAACTCCAATGAGGGCCCGACCTGCTCAACCTTTCCTCATAAGGCAACCCACCACATCCTAGGAATCAGCCGAGTGAACCTTCTCTGGTGTAAAGTGGATGACAACACGGGCCCCCCCACGTTTTCCATTTCTGATGATTCAGGTTTCCACCAAGGTCCAGATCTCTCCCTGTACGCCTATTTCATGTGGTGTCAATGTGTTGGATCCTAACCTGCAACCACCCCCTTTCTTCCCACCTGTCATCCAAACTCTTGATGTACATTTGTTTTGGCTCTTGCAGACTTTAAAAGGATTCAAATTTCTGTTCAAAGTCACCGCTGCTCTGACACTGCAGTGGGTTCATCCTCTCGACGGTTTCCATTGTTTTGGAGGTAGATCAGTCACCCATGAAGATATCAACGCAGACATTTTGAATTTATCAGATTGTCTCTGAACAGATATTTTTTAAGACAACCGGATTAGATCCGTGTGGGCAATGCATCACCATGACATCTTGATTCTGAGTTGCTAGTTGGGATTTAGTCATTTACATTTTGTGACGCAAAATCCTCTCGGCATCTTGCAATTTAACGGCAGCTTCACAAAATCAAAGCTTAAAATTATGTAACCCTGAAGTTTTCCCCTTTTTAATTCCGAGGTACTTAACATAATCCTCAGCTTTAAAGAGAAATAGAAGCCGGTTCCATTCCATGTAGTAGTGGAGAGTGGTGAATAGGCTGTTGTCAGTTATATTTGGTGGTATTATATGAGCGTGACCAAGGCCCTATGCTATTGTCCATCCGGAGCAGGGAGTTCAAGAAAAGAAAGAATTAGTTTGCATTTATAAAGCACTTTTCACAACCTTAGGATGTCCCAAAGCATTTTTGAAGTATAGTTACTGTTGTAATGTGGCAGCCAAAATTTGTGCATAGCAAGCAGCCACAAACTGCAATATGACAATGACCAGAAATTCTGTTTTTTAGTGATGTTTGTTGAGGGAATAAATACTGGCCAGGACATCAAGAGGAACTCCCCACTCTTCTTCAAATAATGCAGCGGGATCTTTTCTGTCCACCTGAGAGGGCAGATGGGGCATGGATTTACCATTTCTTTTGAAAGCCAGTGCCTCTGACAGTGCAGCACTCTTTTAGTACTGCACTGCACTACCAGCCTGGACTATAGCCTGGGTTTTTCAGGTAACGGATGGGCTCGGTGGGAGTGGGCGGAGTCGACCGCGGAGCCAATCGCCACCTGCAATTGGCTCCGTGCCGCCATATTACACGGGCAGGCCAATTAAGATCTGCCCAGCATAATACACGAGCAGTAGCACTAACACTACCTGTGCGGGCAGGGGGAGGAGGGAGAGTCACGGCCAGCTCTCCTTCGCGCATGTACGCGAAAGTGTGCTTCAATTGAATCGATATCCAAATAATTAAATAAATGGTTTAAAAATGTATTTCAACATGTCCCCTTGTGACTGTGTCACATGAGATGGGACATGTTTTGTTATTTAGGAAATTTTTAAAATTTATTTAATAAAAGCTTTAGGAAACCTCATCCCGCTCGTGGATGAGGTTTCCTAAAAAACGCGAAGGCCGCTTGGTCTTAAGGTTGGACGGGCAGCGTTCACGATTACTTTCTTAATGGCCTTAATAGGCCGCTTACATATCAGCGGGTGCGCAGCCAACTCCGAAATATCATGGGACTGTGCGTTGACATCGGGACGCACACCCGATATCATCGCGCGTTATTTTACACGTCGGCGTTCAGGCCCGCCCCACGCACACCGACCGAAAATCCTGCCCTATGTGTTCAAATCTGTCAAATACGACTTTGCACTCCCTAAGTCAAGTGAGGATGCTACCACTAAGCCAAGGGGCTGTGCAGGAGTCTGACAGCTCAAAAGCAGAGCAAACCCAGTAAACTCTATCTCACCGTTCCCCCAGCTTTTCCTTCTCACTGCATCCGTAGGGAAATGTGCTCTTTACCGCAAAACCTGACGAGTTACTTACAAATATTCTTTAAGGCTTTTTGAATTTATGTAGGTTTAACTCTGGAACAAAAGTATTATCACAATGTAAATTAAGTGGAAAAGGCTTCCAAAAGATTAGCTCAGAGTTAGCTGTGAAGTGTATGCTTGTGTGTGCACTGGTTGTTCTCATCGTCCTATGTTTTTATCATTCACACTGAGTGTTTCTATAATGATTGAAGAAGTGTCCGCTCTGATTAAGGCTGGGGTTTTTTTTTTGTAAGTCAAAACCCCAGGTCAGATCTCTGCCTTGCCATGATAAGCATTCTGGGGAAGTGGTAATGGAAACAGAGGAATTCATCGCTAGGAAGAAGAGGATTTGAAGCTTTATTCGTTAACTTCAGTCTAAGCTGGCCTAGAACTGCACAACAATGAAAGGCAGCCATTCACGACTTGAATGTATAACTCAGTGAAATGGAAGTACAACTACCACCCCCACCCCCCCCAACTGTGCCTCAAGTAACATCTTAGCCCAGCAATGCCAACACTTCCAAAGTACATCATTGGCTGCGCAATTCTTTGGAACACTGTGAGGCTGTGATATCAATACAAGTCTTTTTTTGCATTAAGCTATGAAGCAGTTTAGGACTATTTGCTGAGTCTAAAGGAGCAATAGTTTGCCGTCTTTGATTGCTGAGGAGGCTCTTAGGAAGTTGATTAGTTTTAAATGTCTCTTCAGTCCATTCTGGAGCTTTACTTGGAGCTGGAGCTGCCTTTGTCCCTTCTGACACGGCGGAACTTGGTCAGCACCCCAGACAGTAGCAGGCGCACAGCGGTCTGGATCTCCTGGGAGCTGATGGTGCTGCGCTTGTTATAATGGGCCAGGCGGGAAGCCTCACCCACGATGCGCTCGAAAATATCATTCACAAACAAGTTCATGATGCTGACGGCCTTGGAGGAGATGCCGGTGTCAGGGTGAACCTGCTTCATCACTTTGTAGGTGTCGATGGAGTAACTCTCCTTCCTTGGCCTTCACCCCGACTTGCCACCCTTTGCTAATGGTTTCTTTAAGGCTTTCTTGGCTCCCCTCTTGGGAGCTGGTTCCTTCTCATCAACCATCTTCAGTTTCAGACCAAAAAAGTAAGGATTCTGGCTTTGCCATTCGCATAAGGTTCAGTGCAACACATAGTGCCTCTTAAACCAATCCAATTAACATTGGCAAAATAGACAAGTCAATGCAAGCGATCTGAATAATGAGTAATGAGCATTTTTATTGGAGCTGATAAGGTCAAGTAGAATGGTTCTTTAGTTAATTAGATGCTGCTTTTTAGTACAAGCCAACAACGCCTTTAGCATGGAAGCAATGCAGTCAGATCCTTTCCATATCAAAGGATATTTGAAAGTTAAGTGGGTTGCACCATATTTGGAAGAAATAAAAATTCATTGCCATCCTGACAACTGAACTTTGCTTAGCAAGAGGATCGCTAATGCAGGCTGACATAGAGGAAATACTGAAGTAAGATGAATTATTATTCAAGCTATAATTATACATTATTATTGTTATGCTTGCATGTATTCCTTGCGGCAGTGTGGAGTACTGATCTGTGTCCAATTTGGAACATTTAACAAACGAGACTATGAATAATCACCTCAAAGAATCACTAAGGCGGTTCTTCAAATTCTGAATATATCAACGTAAATTGGTGCATGGCTACAAGTATTGAAAAGTGTGTGTGGAAAGAGCTGCAAACTGGACCATACATTTTGATGACTCGCACAGTATCCTTTGCAGTTGCTTCCTTGAGATTAATACTTCCACCGTCACAACTCCCCATCTGTTGAGCTTTTGTCTTTTAATCAGTGAATCAACAAGGACTGAAAATCAACTCGGTGATTGAACTTGACAGTGCTGGAGCATTGTTTAAAACTTTACTTCAATGTAAGCTCATTAAAATCTACTTAAAGGTTCCTGAGTGAATAAATTCAGCACAGGGTGTATTGGTGAGCCATACAGAGAGGTCCTCAGGTTTGATCTCCAATCTTCAGTCAGGACAGTTATTGTCCACCCTATCCCTGAAATGTGGGAGATTGTTCCCAGTCACTGCTCAGTACCACCTACTGGTAAGTGTATGAGAGTAAGTGCTGGGTGGGGGGCGAGAGTGGGTTCAACTTAGCTGTAGTCTGATGGTGGCATCAACCCTCACTATCCAGGTATGAAAAATACTCACTTGGGCGAGTACCAAAAATAGCAGTTGGCATCTGCGGAGCTGTGCCCTGCATACATCATCCCCTTCAGGAAAGAGGAGAGAAAAAGGGAAAAAGATCCAAATCGTTTTAACTAACAAATGCTATGGATAATCACTTTGGGGTTTGCGCTGATGAATGAGAATAAAAATATGATACTAATGCAGGCCATCTGCATCTTCACAGGAAGTGCCTGGCATATTGTACCACAGTTCATGGCCTCAGATGCCAACATTGTGAATTACAGAGTTAAGCATATAATTGAGGTACCTGCCGAGGAGATATTAAAACATAAATCCGTCCCATATTACAAGTTGGTAATTTGCCATTATTTAGCTTGTAAGTTATTTCGGTTTTCCTGGCCGCAATCTGATTTGGTCATATCGTGTGAAAAATGACATGTCATGTACCAGAGCAGCTTTCCCAAAGTTCCAGTGAGTAAAGGGTTAATTAGTAGTGCCTCACATTTGGTAATCAATCATGCTGAAGCATTCTTATTTTTATATTCTTCACATGTGCAAAATACTTTGGAATGTGTGGAGATCATGAAGACCCCTGCATAAATAGAAACCTCTATTATTGTCTCAATTGAGCCTTATTGACGTCTGATTTCGCAACGCAAGGGAGACATTTTCTCGAAGCATGGAAGGTCACAGCACAGAAGGATATTCGGCCCATTGTGCAGGTGCCAGCGCTCTAAAGGAGCTACCTGTATCTAATTGGTCTCATTCCCCTCCCCTTTTCTCACAGCCCTGAAAAAAATTCCCTTTCAAGGGAATTTATCCAATTCCTTTTGGAAAGTTATTTTGTATCTGCTATCACTAACCTTTCAGCCGCTGCATTTGCTATTTGCAAAAATAAATCCCTTCATCTTACTTTGAGTACTTGCTATTTACCTTAAATATGTAATTTCTGACCATTCTGCCACTGGAAACAATTTCTCCTTATTTGCTCCGGCCAGGATTTTGAAAACCTCTTGTTTTTTTTTCAGTCGTAAACCTTCTCTCCTCTCGGGAGAACAGCTGCAGGTTCTCTGTCTCTCCGTGTAACTGAAGAACGATATCCCTGGTATCATTCTAGTAAATCTCCTGTGCATCCTCTCTAAAGCCTTAACGTCCTTTCTAGTGTGCAGTGCTCAGAACTGGACACCCCAGAAGGAAAAAAAACACTTCGGACCAGTGCCCTTCTTTCCCAGTTTTTCCTGCTTTTTTTTCCTTCTGGGACAATACTTCAGCTGGGTCCTAACGTGTCATTGATAAAGATTCAGTGTTTTGCCGTGTCCTGTTAACAACATGTATATCTCAAAAATATACAATGGTAATTAAAACACATTGGGCTGGATTTTACAGTGGGTTGGGGGTGGGGGGTGGGGGAAGCGGTGTGGGAGGTGGGTCGAGCCCCTGCTTGGCCAGCTCACCCCACAGCCATTTCCAATTGGCTTAAGGCAGACCTTGCACCCCCAGCTGGAGAGAGTCTGGCCATTTGGTTGGAGGGATATGGTTAAGATTGCTCTGATGGCTATCTGAAAGGGCTGGCACAAACTCAATGGGCTGCATGGCTTCCTTCTGTGCCATAATATTCAGCGATTGTATGATAAGACGGATTGCCTTTGGCTGTTACACAAGTTTAACACAATCAGCTCAACTCAGAGCTTTCTTTAATGCTTAACTATTTTTTTTTAAACTTTCTACAGCAGTTTTTGGTGGGGGGTGGGGAGGCTTTGAAATGGAGGAACATTTACCCGTTGTGTTAATTGTGGTGGCCTGTAAGTGAGCGAGTGTGTAGGGCTGAAGGGTGGGAGTTTTTATGCGATACTGTCTCTCTGTTACCCACGTCTATTTATCCATTTATAACATCAGTAGTCTGAGACTGGTCACGTCATATTGGTGCTGAATTTCAGAACTGATCTCATTAGACTCTGCCTAATTCTTCATTGCAATGATTACATTTAGGGAGAACATTACACTTTCTTGTGCAGAATGGTAAGGGGTTGGGATACTATGAATTACTGATGCACTGTCTATTAATTGCACAGTAACGAAGAAGCAGTTTAGCAATCTTACCAGCTTTAAATCTGCTTGTCAGCAGTATAGGATCCAAAGTCTCTGTGACACCCACTCTCATTCATTGATGGTTATTTTTGCAAGAAGAAATGTAATTAAGTCCTGCACAGGCAAAGAGTAATTCCTTCATCTTGTTGCTGTCATTTTTAAGTGAGTTAAGCAGCAATTTTGCTGGTGTCCTTTGCATTTGAGAACGCTTTCTATTTGGAAGCAAAGCAGAGATTAGAAAAAGCAATTTGAATCACTGGCCTACTCTCAGCTATTTCTCAAGGAGAGGCATCTCTCATTGATACCAGGTAATATTTTGCACTTAACTGGCCAGTTACCCTGGCACAAAGAGTATCTCAGGAGAGTAGCTCAATCCAAATTGCTAGTTTAGATTTTTTGCTAATTTTTTATGCCAAAGTTGGGGAAATGATGGTCGCAGCAGGAGATTCCCAAGATAACAGTGTGGAAAAGCATGAGGGATGTCCTCAAAGCAACCCTGAAGAGGTCAAACATCCCCGCCAACTCGCGGGAGACCCTGGCTTGTGACTGATCAAGACAGAAAAGGCTCTTTTGGGAAAAATAACGGGTGAAATTGAAAGCAGTTGACCGCTTTTGAAAACTTGCAAAGTTTTTTGAAAGTTTGGGAAGTTGGGGAGAAGTTTGTGAATCTGTTGCCTAGTTCAGGAGGCGTGTGGGTGCCGAGTGAAGGTTGGAGGGGGTGGGGTTTACAGATGAGAGACCTTGCCGGGAACATGCAGAGGCAAAGTCAAGATATCGGAGGGAACGTACAAACCTCCAAACAACCCAACCCTTCAAGCACCACCTGCCCCACATGAGGCAGAGTCTGCAGATCGTGCATTGGGACTCTTCAGTCACCAGGGCGGTAGCAAGGCATCCTCGATCCCAAGGGACTGCCTAAGAAGAAGGAGAAGATGTACTGAGTTCAATCGCCATGGGACCTGGTCTGTGAATCTATTCTAGGATTAAAGTATTCCCCTCTGTTAAGGGAGCTCAAACTGAAATGCTTTAGTATGGGAAATGGAAAAGTCACACTGCTGTGCCTGGGAGGGAATCGGGGGAGGGGGACAGTGGTGTGATGGTGACACCATGGCACATGATTGTCAGATGAGAAAAGTTGGTAGCTGGTAGATAAGGGAAGTTGCTAACACTGAGTGAATTAAGTGTTCCATTCTCTTGCACTTCCCTCACAAATACTCTGTGCAACAACAGAAAACTTTTGATATCAAATCACCCTACCTTGAATCATCTACTCTGTTACAACTTTTCCACATCACCAGCTGTGACTGTAATCTTTAAGCGGCTGCCATCATTTCACAAAATGGATACATTTGTAATGATTCTTGCATCCAACAAGTCGGAAGCTGCGAAACAGATACAGCAGTTTTTAAAATAATTTTTAAAATATCCCAAGAGTTATTTTTAAAAACTAATTTTTGGCTGAGTAGCAGTGAGCATCTCTGGCAGTAACATTCTGTGACTTAGCCAGTAAGATGTCGATCTCAGCTGGGATCTCCGACGGTTTCCCTGCTCTCTATACACCTGATTTCCCATTTCGCTCAATACTGTACCTTGCTGAACTATTACGATCAGTAACTTAACATCTGGTGGAGACCTGAGTGTGACTGTCAAGTGAAGATGGGGTGTAGACTCTGGTCTTCCAGACTTCCAGCCTTTGATAGAATCTGATAGATCACTCATCAAAAATATACTTTAAGTGTTTAAAAAAAAACGAAGTGAATCCAGTGGGTGTTCAGGAACAGAACCGGGCATAGATGTCCACTGATGTTAAAGGTCCAGTGCAGGTTGAGAAAGTGGTTAATGATGCATACGGGATGCTGGTCTTTCTAAACAGCAGCATAAAGTACAAAAGCAAAGGTATTATGCTGAACTTTTATGGTTTGGCCTCAACTAGAGTATTGTGTCCAATTCTGGGCACCACACTTAAGGAAGCTTTAGAGTGGGTGCAGAAAAGATTTACAAGAATGGTTGCAAGAAAAAGAGACTTCAGTCACGTGGTTTGATTAGAGAAGCTGGACCGCTCTCCTTGGAGAAGTGAAAGTTGAGGGAGAATTGATAGAGGTGATCAGACTAACGGTGTGTGGGGGGGGTCGAAACCATTGGCGGAAGGGCCAAGAAGCAGAGGGCACAATGGGAAAAGAACCAAAGGCAACACAAGACAAATCTTTTTTGCGGGACGAGGGTTTACAGTCTGGAATGCACTGCTTGAGAGTTTGGTGGAGGCAGGTTTAATCATGGCTTTCAAAAGGAAATTGGATAAGCACCTGAAGGGGCAAAAAATGGCAAGGCTGTGGGGAAAGGCCAGGGGAGTGGGACAAGTTAAATTGCTGTTGCAGAGAGCCAGCACAAGCTCGAAGGGTCTCCTTCTGTGTTGTTGCCATTCCATGATTCTATGAGTTAGCTTGATATTTAATCCATTTGGTAAGTGTTTGGTCTTGCCATGACTTGTAACTAAAATTCAACCTTCAGGTCTTCTCACAGTAGAGGGACTTACTTCCAGATTCTTATACTCTGTGTAATGTTTTTATCTCCTGAGTAATTATACACAAAGAGCTGGCCATTCATAAGAGTTAAACATTCCTGCAAAGAGAGACATATTGCCAAAACGTTTTGTCTTGTACTCATCAGGACAAATACTCAGCAGGAATGCCAAACTTCATCCTAAAGCATTCTTACATTTGTCCTGATGAGTGCAGGACAAAAAGCTTTGACAACATGTATCTCTTTTCCACAATATTCAAGCCCTGGACGACTAGGCGACAGTTAAACATTCGTACATATGGCAACTGATAACAAACGGTAGACCCGTGTTGCTATGTCAGCCATGTCTGCAGGGAGTGTAACTCAAAGAATCAAGGCTGTAGTGTTGTAGGCCCATCTCCAATTTTCCCCCAGCTTGGGCCAAGTTCACCAGTGTGACCATGACATTATGGAAGTATTGGACTAGCGCTCCCATGTGAAAATGTGGCTGTCATTTTGTACACAGCATGTTCATTATAGGAAGTTGATATCCAAATATTGCCACGGGCTCCTTGATGTCCACCTGAATCCTTGATGTCCACCTGAATCCTTGATGTCCCACCTAGAACAAGCAGGTGGGACTTGGATTTATCATCATATCCAGAAGATGGAGCCTCTGACAAAGCAGCACTCCCTTACCATTGCACCAGAATGACAGTCAAGCTTATGTATTCCATTCTGAAATGGGTCTAAGGCCTTGCAGCTTCAGGCTTCCAAACACAGGCATTTCTGCCTCTATGCATTAAGGTAAATTTATAATTCAAGAACATTGCCCTGTCATACAATTCCAACATCAAATTGCCCTGGACAGCTAACCTAATGCAGTATAATATTCAGTTTGCTGAGGCGTCTGCAAATTACTGAAGTTTCTTGACTGAGTTGACCTTAAAGACTTCTGCTCAATCAGTAAATTTGTTTTCTATCGATTTTGTGACGGCAATTGTAAGCTATCGCACTTTCAACTTAGTGGTAGCTTTGACCTAGTCTCTTTGATTGAGTTGTATAATCGGGGACACTGCTCAGCAGATTGTAGCTGTGAGGAATGAAACACAAAAGTATCTACCTCATTTACACTTAAGGCTGGACTTGTTACTAGTCTGAGGCTCTTTTATGTGACTGCTGATCATCTCAATACAGAGCAGAGCAGTGTCAGTAAGTCACTAGAGAGCCCTTGTTGGCTATTGCCATACTGCAGACACCAAAGGTTATTTGCTAGTTAATTTTTACTTAGCTGGAAAAGTTTGCACTATAAATATTTAGTATGTCTTTGCAATTTCTAGCTAGAAAGATAACTGACATCAATACTTATCAGCAAGACACATTTGCCATAACCCAGTGAGATTAAACCACAAATTTATTCATAGTTTAAGATTAATAAAGCCTCAGCTACATTTTTGAAATTGTCAACAATATCCAACTTTAATCCTTTCTGTTCTGTCCTAATAATTCCAATATATACCAACCCCATTCCTGTCTTACGATTGGGCTTTGGTCTGTGTCTGTTAATCTTATTGGATATCAAAGCCTTTGGTACACATTAGAATAAGTCACAGCATGTTGACACTACATTTTCGAATTCTTTCTGAGCAAGTAATACTTCAGACAATGCAATACTGCTGGCCATCTCCTTCTCATCCCAGTATCTCCGATTGTATGGAAACCGTGGGGAGAATTTTCTCCCTGTCGGGGCCGGGGGGGGAGGGTGTTGGATGGGAGCGGCCGGGGGCTGGGGCGCAGCCGATCGCCGACCCGAAGATTCTGGCCTGTCAATCAGATTTCAGCAGCCCCTTTTCCAGTAACCTAAATCCCCAGCAAATTCTGCCTTGTTGCTCTAAACAGGGAAAACAAAGAGCAGTGGGGTTTCTGGAAGGATTTGGCAATAGGGGGCATTTTGAATTAAATGCTAGTTTTATTCGACAGTATTTCAGTAGTGTGCATCTAAAACAGGACTGAGATTGCTGATCAACTATATTTTTCCTCAGGTGATAAAACAATTTCTTTCATCCTGTGTGTTCCCACATCCATCATACAATAGCCATACAATATCTTTCTATATATCTAGTCATGTCCCACACCAAAATGGCATCCGAATAGAATTCCAATGTACCACATTGGGGTACTGTGAGGGCAATATCCCTGTGAGTAACTATGTTCCACACTGGGCTGGTATCAGGGCAATAGCCATATCCTACAATTGCAGCAGCATTACTGATATGTCCCTGTGTGCAGCCACATCCCATATTAGGATGGTATTAATGCGGTATTCCTATCTGTGTGTAACCATGTCCTACTCTGGTAATGTATCCATCTTCTAACTGGGTAATTATCTCTGTTTATCCTGTGTTATCTACTGAAGCAACCCTTACTAAGGTTCTTTAGAAAGATTAGCTGACCTTATATTACGTAAATTACTGTCATAAACTTTCTTGCTGTCTGTACTCAATTGATTAATAAAGTGAAAGACCAATCTGAGTAGACATAGATTAGCAGTGATGTTATTTAAGATTAATGCTGGGGGAAGATGAAGTGAATCTCCCTTTCACTACATGGAACTGGATTTGGGGTCTGAATTTGGCTTCTGTGTCCTCTCAGTCAAACTGATAAATTATTTCCGGCATTGGGCTTTCACTGGTCTGATCTTAATTCTATCATGTGTCAGTATATTACCACAGAGCAGTCAAGCTAAATATAGTAAATACCTTCAAATTTAACATGAAAAGCAACCACAAGAGTGCAATAAAACCAACCATTATCATTTGTTTTAATGGGCTTTGCTGTATACATTAAGATAAAAGCAAAAAACTGCAGATGCTGGAAATCCAAAACAAAAACAAAAATACCTGGAAAAAGTCAGCAGGTCTGATAGCATCTGCGGAGAGGAATACAGTTAACACTTCGAGTCCGCACAACTGTTCAGCAGAACTAAGGAAAAATAGAAAAGAGGTGAAATATAAGCTGATTTAAGTGGGGGTGGGGTGGTGGGACAGGTAGAGCTGGATAAAGGGCCAGGGATAGGTGGAGATAACCAAAAGTTATCTCCTTTGTCTATGACATCTTTTGGTTATCTCCACCTATCACTGGCCCTCTATCCAGCTGTACCACCCTCCCTTAAACCAGCTTATATTTCACCTCTTTTCTAGTTTTCCTTAGTTCTGTTGAAGGGTCATACGGACTCGAAACGTTAACTGTATTCCTCTCCGCAGATGCTGCCAGACCTGCTGAGTTTTTCCAGGTATTTTTGTTTTTATTTTGCTTGCGTATGCCTTCTTCGCATGTTTGAATATCTGAGAAACAGCCCTACATCTGTGCATTGGATCTTATCCCAGAATTAGTCACCCTTTAGACCCGAAAAAGTGAGCAAAGAAAGCAATTTATAAAACAAAAAAAAGACATGATTTCTTCATTATTGAGAGTGCATGTGGAACTAATTAAACTGTAATCACTTATTAAATTTCCTCTCAGCCCCTGCACTCTTTAAAATAGCCTCCGGACATCAGACATGTTTCTTAGCAGCGAGAAACCGTTTGAACTTTCAGAAGAGGCAACATTTCATTCATCTGCAAAGTTGATTTCCGAGATCAATTATTTTTGATTGATTGATATGCCTGGTGAATGAACAAACACATAATAAATATTTTAGCGCTAGCTGTTGTTTATTTTGATGTGTGTAAGTGCTAGTCTTAAAAAACTTCAGCTTAACGTCTCCAATTGCTTTTAGGGCTAAGGGCTCAGGAGGTGTTGAAAGAGGCAGTGCTGGAATGTGCCTGTGTTAAATAGTCTATTGACATACATTTGTATGGCATGTTAGAGGGTTGTAGGCGCTTGTGGGGCTGTATTCCAATGTGATTAAGCATCTTCAGATGAGGAGACCTTTGTCAATAGGAAAGCAAATTGAATAATTTATTATTTTTATTTTAATTAAACTTACTCCTACGAAGAGCACAGATTTGGGCAGCGAGATCAGCTTTGATGTTCTGTTTCTCTGTATATATTAAACTAGACGTGTCTACTCCTTGTTCCATTCGAAATCCTATCCAAGCACGGGACATTAATACAGAAGCAAGATACTGCTGATGCTGGAAATCTGAAATAAAAACAGAAAATGCTGGAAATACTTAATAGATCAGGCTTGTGGAGGGAGAAACAAAGTTAACGTTTCGGGTTAATGATCCTTGATTTGCATAAAGCCCTAAGCTCTAGAATTCACTGCCTAAACATCTCCACCTCTCTCATTGAAAAGCTTCTTAAAACCTCCCTCTTTGACCAAGCTTTTGATCGACTGTCCTGCTATCTCCTTAAGCGGTTTAGTATCAAATTTTGTGTGATAAAGCTCCTTTGAAGTACCTTGGGACATTTTGCTATGTTGAAAGTGCTATGTAAATGCAAGCTGTTGTTGAATCTTCAACCTGCAGCTGTAGGCTTCCCCGGCCGGGCATTCCTTCCCCCCAACCCCCGTCGCTGCAATCCACACCACAGGTAGTTCATTAGCTGCAAAACACTTTAGACAATCGATGAAAGTTTATTGACTCGCAATGTTAACTTTGTTTCTCTGTCGGCAGATGCTGCCAGACCTGTTGAGCATTTCCAGCATTTTCTGTTTTGATTTCAATCAGGGCCTTCCTGATTTATATACTACTGCCGTAATCTTGATATTTGTAATTTTTTGTTTGCATTACCTGGAACTAAGGGCGGCGAAAGCAGACTCGACGGTAACATTCAAAGAAGTTATGCGTAAATACTTGAAGGGGAAAATATTTGTCGGGCCTTGAGGAAATAGCAGGGGAGTGGGACTAATTGGTTAGCCCTTTCAAAGAGCTGGCACAGGAACAGTGGGCTGAATGGCCTCCTTCCATGCTCTATGGCCGGGATTTGCTGGCCCCGTGGGGGGGGGTGGGGGGGTGGGAGGGGGTTGGGTTGGGGAGGATGATGGGGGTTTCTGGGGGGGCGGAGGGGGGGCTTTGGCTTTGTAAAGCATTTTAATAACAATTTACGATCCATGCTCATTGCATTCTTTACCAGTTTGCTTTTAATTCGGTCAATCTCACAGATGATCGCAGTACTGAATGAAATATATTGCAGTTACATGCTTTTTATCTGTAATGGGAAGATAATATACTTCTCATTACACAATTTAATTCACACATCAAGCCTATTTTACCTGGAACTGATTAAACAGATTGGGCCTGTCCGATTTTACAGCGTGTTTGCAATGCAATCATGACCATGTTAGGCACCTTGCTGTATACCTTGTGTGAGTGTGTTAACATGCAGTCTCTTTAGCCTTGCATCAAATGTCATAAATAGTTTCAATGATTATAGACTGTGAAGTGCCTTATATTGTGTCCCAGCATGGTCTCGGAGAAGCCTCCAGCATTCATTACTTCCATAACGAAATCCTCTTTGCCCTTTTAGATGGTGAGCAGCAGATAAAGATGCTTGTGGTTATTTTAAAAATTGTTCTTTAAAACACACAGATCTTTTCCTTCTGTCAGCTTTAAATTTCCACTGTATTTAAGCTCTCAGTGTTAATTGTGTTTAAGTGTACGTAGGTGGTAGCTGTTGACTGGAGATTTGCATGTCCCTCTATAAAAAGGAACAGACTGAAACTGTGGCTGTTGGGTGAGGAGGTACATGTTTGTAATGTGCATCTCTGTAAATAAATGCTTATAAAAGCGTGTAAAGATTGGCTCCAGTTCTACCCTTTATCAGCTTGCTTTTTGGCGTGCATACATGTAGGACATGTAGGAAATGCAGGGATTTTTTTATTTGTTGATGGGATATGGGTGGCATTGGCTACACCAGCATTTATTGCCCATCGCTAACTGCCCTTGTTCAGGGGCATTTAAAAGTCAACCATATTGCTGTGGGTCTGGAATCACATGTAGGCCAGACCAGGTAAGGACGGCATATTTCCTTTCCTAAAGTGCATTAGTGAACCAAATGGGTTTTTCAACAATCAGCAATGGCTTTGTGGTTATCATCAGATGATGTGCATTTAGCGGGAGCTTGTGTACATCATCTCTCAAACTTGTATCGTTAAGTAATTTTATGTCCTAATCCAGGGATGATGCAGTCTAAAGGTAAGCCACAAAAGGTGAGCCACAAAAGGAGACTATTCGGCCCATCGGACCTGGGCCCGTTCTTTGGAAGAGCTACCCAATTAGTCCCGTTCCCTTGCCCTTTCTCCAAAGTTCTGCAAATATTTTCCCCTTCAATTCCTTTTTGAAAGTTACAATTGAATCTGCTTCCACCAGCCTGTCGGGCAGTGCATTCCGGATCATAACAATTCCCTGTGTAAACTAAATTTACCTCATCACACCTTTGCTTCTTCTGCCAATTACCTGAAATCCATGTCCTCTGGTTGCCTACCCTCCTGCCACTGGAAACAGTTTCTCCCTCTTTACTCTATCAAAATGCTAATGGTGGCAGATCAGGACTCGGGATTAAGTGAGACTCTACTTCCTTCAGCCGAGCAGAGGGCTGCAAATTTACTTCTTTAGTCATTTGGAACCTACTCCTCAGGAGTCAGCAGCACGACAATCATATTAAAGACCCCTTGGCCATCGCAAAGCCTATCTCTCTGCCAGAGTTACTCCTTTCAGCTCAAAGGGCCAGAATTGAACTATTTAGGCATTTGGTTTCTGGTGAAGTCAGAACAAAGAGACCCTTGTTGTGCTGAAATGAATTTCACATTCACCCGTCTCCCATTAAGACACTGTCGATACACAAGGCGTCTCTCTCTCTCTTTCTCTCTGCCAAAGGCTCCCTTTCCTGTTCCTGTCTCCTAGAGAATGCTGCCTCAGGTTACTTCCCCCCCACACCCCCACCACACCCCCACCCCCACCCCACCGCCTCCATGTTACTCACCTTAGTCATGGTGCGTGTCCTGAAACAAAACTGCTGCCTCCTCTCTTCGCCGTCTGCTCTGTTTCTCCAGTCCTGACCCCATGCCCTCATGGCACCACAAGAAGTGAAGCAGGAAAAGAAATGGTGCAAGGCAGCTGAAGAAGATGTCGAAAGGCTGATTCTGTGGGCAGGTGCCTGAAAATCACTGGCTGGCAATGCCTGATTTCGGTCTATTTAAACGGGCAGTTGGAAAACCAGGCACTGTAGGTTTGCAGCTTCCTAGTCAGTGCTCTCTCTGCGAGAACCATTCCACAACCACTGCCCAACCATCGTATCAGCCCCTCAATGAGAAACTGGTCAATTTAACCTGTTTCTTCGGACGAGTGCGCAACTCTTGACTGGAATTTCATTGGCTTAACTCCCAGTTAGAGCTGAATAATAATGGATTTTTGTATTGGGGGAAATCTCCACAAAGTTCCTCATGAATTTCTCCAGAAGTCTGTGGACTAGTACATTGTTTAGTTCCCGCATTTACTTTGGCAGGATCACGGGCTCCAGGGAGGGAAAAAAACAGATTCTGCTGGCTGGATACAGGAGCAGATCTAGCTGTACGAACTCCGAGACCCAGCTCACGAATGTGGGCCCCCTGGAATCCTAACTGAGCAAGTGCCAGTGTAAAAGTGCCAGAAAAAATATTCACGCCAGGACCTTAAAAAGTCCAGGGGAAGAATTTTTAGGCTGGTGGACGCCAAATTGTGCGAGATGACGTTGGGTGAGCGCGGGACAACATCCCGTGTTTGTGCGATATTTCGGTCAGCGGGCCAGCCGGAAGCGCGCTCGCCGACAATTAAGAGGCCAGTTAAGGTCATTAAAGCTGCAATTGTCTTTAATTTCACGCTGCCCGTCCGATTGGCGGACGGGCGATTTGGCCAGGCGGCCTCTGCATTTTTCGTCAAAGCTCATGAGGTTTCCGCGATGAAACAAAGTACAAACGAATTTCTGCGCACAGCATTTTTATCTGTATATGTTCAGGTGACTGATGCTTGCCCACTTTCCTCCTGATTTCAAAAACTTTATTTCATGCTTTTCAGGTCTTCGGCTCCCTGAGGTAGCTCTCTGCCCTTCAGGGGGCTTCCTGTCAGTGCCTGCCCTGCCCTATTTCGGCCACCACCCCGGCAGCGATGAGCTTCTCGGCGCACATTTCGCACTGGCCAACCCATTGATTGGCCGACCGCAGTCGGCGGTCCATTTGCCGGCTGCTCCAGGGCCCACTGATCACGTCCACCCACCGACCTAAAAATTCAGGTCCAGGAGCACTTCCCTCTTGTGTAAGCATCAGTTCTCATCATTCACCTGATGCTGACAGTTACATAGAATTAAATAGAATTTACAGCATAGCAACTTGGTATATGCCGATGTTTATAAGATCATAAGAAATAGAAGTAGGAGTAGGCCATTCGGCCCACCGAACCTGCTCTGCCATTCAATAAGATCATGGTTGATCTGACTGTGGTCTTACCTCCACTTTCCTGCCTGCCCCCCATTAACCCTTGTAGAACAGAAATCTGCCTAACTCATGCTCCACACAAGCTTCGTCTCTCTTTATTTCATCTAATCCTATCATCATAACCTTATATTCCTTTCTCCCTCATATACTTATCTAGCTTTCATTTAAAGGCATCTATGCTATTTGGAGTCCTGCATTCTAACCACTCTGTGAGTGAAGAGGTTTCTCCCGAATTCCTTTTTTGATTTATTAGTAGCTATTTTATAACTATAACCCTCTAGTTTTAGACTCGCTCGCAATGAAAACACCTTCCCCACATCTACCCTACTTAATTTGAAAGAAATTTATCTTGTCACAACATCCTAAAGAAAAGACTCCCAGTCTGTCCAATATTCCCTGAAAGTTCAACCTCCACAATTCTGGAATCATCCTCCTAATTCTCTTGATAAAAGCAAAATACTGCGGATGCTGGAAATCTAGAACAAAAACAAAAATACCTGGAAAAACTCAGCAGGTCTGACAGCATCTGCGGAGAGGGATACAGTTGACGTTTCGAGTCCGTATGACCCTTCATCAGAATGTGTTCTGATGAAGACTCATACGGACTCGAAACGTCAACTGTATCCCTCTCCACAGATGCTGTCAGACCTGCTGAGTTTTTCCAGGTGTTTTTGTTTTTTTTATCTCCTAAATCTCTTGTTGCACCATCTCCAGTGTTTCTGGTGATCAGACTGCAAATTGTACGGTATAACCAAGGTTGCAGTATCGGCAGGGTTAGGTGACGAATCGCTGATATTTTGTGTTGTTTCTAGCTGCTCAAATTGCCAAATAGTACTACAGTACCAAAAGTTACCCCGTTTCTCTTCAATAAGTAGGTCAGGGAGATAGTGTTTCCCTTTTGAAATAAAGACTTTTTACTTCAGCAACAGTTTGTGGCACAGAATTCCACATTCCTTTGTAAAGAATTTTAATTTAACCTCCCCTCTAAGTCTTTTCATGAGTACAAATTTGTGCCCCTTCTTTAACATCTTTCCAGTGGCCAATGTAAACAGCATATTAAGAGTGTAAAGTGTCTGATGAGCCCTGAGTTCATGAAAGACATATCAAAGCCTCTATAATCTTGGTGACTTCCATCAGATCATCCCCTTAATCTTCACAGTGTTAGTCAGCAAAGCCCTAATTACTCAAGTTTCTCTTTATAAATGTAAGTCTGTGTAGCAACATCATAAAGTAACATGTTTCCAACATCGCTAGTTAGCAACCAGAGCAGTTGTTCCAGAACCCTCTTGCGTTGTCTCTTTTGTATTTAGGCTCTTTAATGTCTTGTATTCAGTCTCTTCATTCAGTCACTCTCTTCCTTTCCCACATTGCTCCCTGAAAAGCATTTCTAACCCTTTTTCCATTTTTGGTTGGGTAATTTTTGAGTTGTTGGACTTGCAGTCCTCGTGTTGGCACCATGTGCCACAATGTACCTTGAAATGTCACATTGTCACTTACACAATCTCAACATACCATACAAAATGCCTTCTATACTGAGAGTTCCCATTGTATGCTGTAATTGTGTGCTCTATCAGCAAATAATAGCCTCCATATGGCACATATCTATGAAAGTAAAAGCAGCTGTAAATGGCGGACATATAACAAGGAGCAACCAGACAAATAGGTTAAGTAACATCAGCGCCATCGACAGTGTTGGCTGACTCTCGACTCGAGGATGACTTCTATTCAGGATCACGAGTTTTTGCCATGTGCCTTCAGATGACGGAGTAGGTTGATTCTCAATCCACAGTCTTTGGGTACATGAGGCAGGATACCCCACCAGGTAGCTGGATCCGGAGGGCAGGATTTGCTTCCTTTTCTTTCCTTCTCTGCCGCCGCTCTGCCTCATCATTAGGACTCAAATCATGATGCAGCTCGATGGACAAGTTGTTGCCATTTTCAGCAATTGGTGGCGAGCTCCTCCCAGTCATTAATGTCAATGCTGCCGGGCTTCAAGGAGAGCTGCAGAGCGTCTTTGAAGCATTTTCTTCGTCCTCCCCTGGAACGTGGACAATTTGAGAGTTGAAAGAACAGGACCTGGCGGGGGAGGCACTTTTCAGCAAATCCAGGCACATTGTCCAGTCCATCAAAGTTGATTTTGGAGTGGTTTTGCCTGAATGCTTGTGGACCTCGCTTCAAGAGTGACGCCAGTGTTTGTTAGACAGCCCTCCCATTGAATCTGGTGGATGCAGCAGAGGCATTGCTGGTGGAATTTCTCTTGCATTCTTACGTGCCACTGTTCCACGGTCCAGATCTCAGTGCAGTGCAGGAATGTGGTGATGACTACTGCTCTGTACACTAGGACTATTGTTAACTTGCGGAGGTCTTTGTTGTCAAATATTCACTGCTGTGCTTTGAAGAAGGTTGACCTGGCACAACTGATCTGGTGTTGGATCTCCTCATCACCGCCTTGAGTCGAAGATCTGAAACAGACACCTTCAAAATCTGAACTGGGATCAAGCAAGGCTGCATGATAGGCCCCGTACTATTTACAATCTACCTGACAGTGACTATTCGCCTCATCAAAGGTCAACTGCCTTCTGGTGTCGGTACTAAAGCGCGCCTAGATGGAAAACTCTTTAACCCCAGTCGCCTCCCTGCCAAAACGAAACTGACCACCACAGACATACATGATCTAAAATTTGCAAATGAATGCAGTGGCATTGACCACTCTGCACCAGTTTTGCAAGCCACTTTGATCTCCTCTATCCTGTATATAAGAACCTCAGCCCGCCCTTGAATGTTGCAACTCATAACTCATCTATCAACCCACATCTGGGCAGCCAAACATTCCACCTCCCGTGCATGTTGAAGGAGAATCTCTGGAATATGTTGAGCTTTAGCATCAGCATATGTTGTTCTTAAAGCTGAGGGTGGAGCAGAATCACAAGCGGCTTGGCAGAACTGATCTTTCTGTGATCCTGTCTTCTATTGTGTATTTTGTTGATGTAGTATGTTGCAGTCTTCTCCTCAAAATGATTAATGAATACATTTCAGGTGTAAGTTCCCCCTCTAATGGAGGAAAGCTCTATTGCAGAGACTGGGGCTGGACTACACAGTGGGGAACATATTAGCATACAAAGTGTTCTAAAGTGATGCTTTAAATGCACTCTTCCGTCAATAGGGACTCCTGAAAAGCCCGAATCATGATGCCAGACAGCCAGTTATTACAGATAATGTATCATTTGCTACAAGACTGCTCCATCGCTGGCTTATAAGGAACATAATGAACTACTCGAGTACCTGACACCAGCAGCATAATAGTATGTTTTAATTGTCATTTTGGAACATTTGAAATCCCGAATATATCCCCGTAAATATACTATCAGATCTGTATATAGAGTGTTGTCCTGTGATTGGTTTTGTGTTCAAAAGTGTGGTAAGCAGCCACTCAGCAAACAAAGAAACTGTACAAGCGTCATTGCAAAGGCACATCTATCTCTTTTGTTTTCTATAGTTTTATGTCGTCCGAGAGCACAGCTGCACATTTCACAACAGTGAGTGCAAAACAAGTATTGAAAAAAGGCCTTTGCGATTTAAGTATACGTCACCGAACTTAGGGTTTCAGCCACCTTCAAAAAAACATTTGACATTTTGCAACTATCTTTCACATGGCAGCCCCGATAATGTGTGGCATCAGGTAACATTGTCACCTCATGCGCACACGTGCACAGCGCACTTTATATTGGTGTCATTTAGTAACACGCTGAAGTGGAAGCACCAAGATAAAAGCAAAATGTTGCTGACGCTGGGGATCTGAAATAAACAGAAAGAGCTGAAAATACTCAGCAGGTGTGGCAGCATCTGTGGAGAGAGGAACTGAGTTAACATTTCAAGTCAAATATGATTTATTCAGCCTGAAACATTAACTCTTTTTTTTCTCTCCACGGATGCTGCCACACCTGCTGAGCATTTCCAGCACTTTCTGTTTTTATTATTGAAGTAGAAGCTGTCTTTTTTAAACTCTTTCCTTCTTTATCCTAACGACAGTAATATCAACTCTGAAGTAACTCAGCGCAACTCAGTATCACCACTGTCCGAAAGGGTTGTGGAAGCTGATTCAACAATAACTTTCAACAAGGAAGTGGATAAACACTTGAAAGGGAAAAAAAATTGCAAGGCTTTAGAGAAAGAGCAGAGAAGTGCTTCTAATTGAATAACTCTTTCAAAGAGCCAGTATGGGCACAATGGGCTGAATGGCTTCCTTCTGTACTGTTTCGTTCTCCGATTCAATTTGTCTCCAATTGGAGTGAGGCTGGAAGAACAAAACTTGTGGAATTTCAGAGCCACAATAATTACTCCAAATATGTTTCCTCATTCGACAGTTACTAAATAATGATAATGTTCCTTAAAGATTGACAGCTGCGGCATTGATTCTGATAACAGGTTCCTGTTGAATTTTAAACACCTCTTAAATGTTGGGAATCTATCTGTCTGCCATTGTACGTGAAAGTAGATCTTATAAGAACTGATTTTACTTCAGGGACTGAAGTGCTTTAGGCATTTGTACTGATGTCACTTGAGATTTGTAAATGCTGCAACATTCGATCATCCGTGTATTTTTAGGGTTGATATCGGCCAGACCATTTCAGCTTTCCTGTATATGAATTCTGGCTGAATAATTCCAGTAAGCACGCTTATCTGATAGCAGTGGGGTAAGTGATTTGTTGCAGCACCACGTCTCAAGATAAATCCCTGAAATGTCTAAACTTGTCACGTGGAGCATGTTTAGTTACCTGAGTGTTTACAATTTTGCATTAAGAAGCCCTGAAAACAACAGAAATGGCAGCTGGAGCAGATGTGAACAAAATATTGCTTGGTGCAATGAATCATTTGCCCTACCTATCAGAATAGATTTGGAAGCTAGTCCATTTATCATTACAAGCCACACAGGATGAGATCCTCTTGATTGAATCTTTTAAGCTACATTGTATTTTAATTTAATGATGCAACTTGTCAAATTCATGAGAACATTTGAAGTACACGAGTCAGGAATTGTGCTTAATTCGAGTATGATGTAATCCATAAAACGCTACAAGCCAAATGTTTGTGTTACCCTTGTCCTTGAACAAATCTTCTATTGTGAAGTCAATTGTCTATATTAGATTAAGTTGCAGCCGTCCTTGCTAATCTTCTGGCTCAAAACAAGGAGAAGTAGATAAATAAACATGGGAGTTTCCTCTTGAAGTGAAGACACGTTTTACTGTTAGTGGGGCTGATAAATTCAGATGTTAAATTACAGTTTGTGAGGGTGCCAAATTCATATAGCTTAAACTTTTTAACGTTAGCTACAGTGTAGAATTCCAACTTGTCTACTCACTATTGGCGAATTGGTTCAACTTTTATGGTGGATTTATACACTGTTTTTACCTCATAAAAATGTTATTATTGATGGTGATCTATTGTTTATTGTCTTTGTCAATAAATGTTTCTGATAATCAGTACTGTCCAATTTTAAGTACTAATATGCCATTGAAATTAAGGCATACAGAAGCCCACCAACCTGGACTAGTAATTCAGAGACCCAGGGTCATGCTCTGGGGACCTGGGTTCCAATCCCACCATGGCAGATGGTGGAATTTGAATTCAATAAAAATCTGGAATTAAAAATCTACTGATGACCATGAAACCATTGCCGATTGTTATAAAAACCCAACTATTCCTGACCCACAGTAATTTGGTTGACTCATAAATGCCCTCTGAGCTAGGGGGTAACTAGGGATGGGTAATAAATGCTGGCTTGGCCAGCGACGCCCACATCCCATGAACAAATGAAAAAAAGGGTCACTATACAGCATCCGCCAATACAGATTTTCATCTCTCTGCCTCAGGTCTTTAGTGATAATAGCCCCATCCTGGGTGAATTCATCAACCTCAGCACAGGACAGTGCTCAAATCTGGAATCCTTATATCTGTTGCTCAACTGCTCATTGTGCTTTTTAAAAAGAGAAATTATTAGATTAATCCAGTGTTAGCACATTTACAACATTGTTCTAATTCTACTGTACTTGTACAATTATTACTTTACCAGTTATTAGCCTCAGAAAATAAAATTCAGTTTGTCTCCTATGATACATGTTTATCTATCAAACTTCAAAGACTGGCTAAAAATACCACCCTTAAATTTTTTTCAAGATAATAAATCCACCAAGCTTTTAGCTGCTCTTTCAAGTCTATATTTGAAATGTACTTTCAGGTTTATTCTTCTCTTGAACATCAGAACATTCCTTCCATCAACAATCATGGGTCTGGCTCTTTGCCCTAAACAGCTGGAAAGCCTATCCTATTTTTCACTTTAGATTTACCCTGCGGAGGTCTTGTGGTGCAATGGGTAGTGTCCCTGCCTCTGAGCCAGAAGCTTTGGGTTCAAGTCCCACTCCAGGATTTGGTGGTCAAGGGAGTTGTGTTTGTATTGGGGTAAGTATCAACTTGTAAATCCTTCCACCACTTGCCAATGGGAGGCAGGAAGAGTGGGGGAGGTTTCTGGTCAGTCATGATTGGAAGGAAATCAGAGCCTCTCCCATCATTACCCATAGCTCCAGGCCATGACCTGCATGGCCACAACAACCTGGACCCCTTGGGGGAGAGGGGGGGGTGGATGGCTGGTGTTGATCAGATTGGCACCAACAGCATGTGGTACAACTCCCATTCTGGCTGGGGTGGTTTTGGGATCCACCTCCTTGCTCTGCTCATGGTGGAGGTGATGGCACTGTGGGTCAGACCTCTCTTTGGGCAGAGGACTCAAGAAGATCTGGCCTTTTGTTAGGGTGCCCTTCTCGCAGGTTTCTCAATATCCGGAGAGTCATTGTGTATTGACCCATTAGCGTTGATAGCGCTCTCACCTCTGAGTCAGGTTGTGAGCTGGAGTCTCACCCCAGGACTTGAGCACAAAAATCAAAGCTGACACTCACTGCAGTACTGACAGAATGCTGCACTGTTAAAGGCATCGTCTTCTGGTTGAGACTTTAAAGCAGGGCCCAACCTGCCCTCTCAGATGGATGTAAATGATGCCATGGCACTTTTTTGAAGAAAAGGGTTACCATAACTCACCCTTCCAAATCTTACATCAAAAGCTCATGCTTTTTGCCGTTTCATTCACCAAGGTGCTTTGACTAGATTATCCTATTTGCCTAATCAGTGGGTCTGTAATATCAGTGTCAGCTCAACTAAAGCCATTATCCCCGTATACAATCCGGTCTCAGTAAACAGATTAATTTTTCAATCAACTGCCCTGTCAACTTAAGTAGCATTGTGCAAAGCTTTGCAGCAAACCTTGTGACAACCCATCAGAGGAAATTATGCAAGCCTAAATCAAGCAACAGTACCAGTCACTGCTCTTTAAAAAGCTGATGTGACACCTGTAAGTTAAAGCTTATTTTCCTCAACATTGTCTTGCCTCTGGAGATTATACAGCACGGATTATTTCCAATCGTATTGCTCTGACTTCACAAGATGTCAGATGTGGTCTTTGAGGATCTGTCTGGCTGCAGTCTGGTCTCTAGAGAGAGTAGGCTGGAGAAGGGCAGTTTTAGTTTTTAGCTCTGCAACAAATCAGCGTTCAAGACTAATGCTGCCCGCTGTCAGGTGGAATATCTTTCCTGCCATTGCCTGGGAATTCAACTAGCTGCAGATGATTTGAATGTAGCAATAATGGCTTTATGCCAAGAGACACAACCAATTCTCTGCTTGACCTGCTTCCCAGCTTCATATTGCCTGCCTCTTCATGCTATTGTGTGCCACGTTAGGGAACATCAATTTAACTCTGATATTTTTGGCCTTATGTTACTATAACTGCATGCCTCTTCAGCCACATTCACTGTAAAAGCAAAATCCTGTGGGTGCTGGAAAACTGAAATAAAAACAGAAAATGCTGGAAAAATTCAGCAAGTCTGGCAGCATCTGTAGAGAGAGAAACAGGGTTCACGTTTCGAGTCTGTACGGCTCTGAAGAAGAGTCGTACGGACTCAAAACGTTAACTCTGTTTCTATTTCCACAGATGCTTCCAGACCCGAGTTTTTCCAGCATTTTCTGTTTTTATTTCAGTTTTCCAGCATCCACAGTATTTTGCTTTTACAGTGAATGTGGTTGAAGGGCTATGCAGATATAGTAACATAAGGTCAAAAAATCAGAGTCAAATTGATGTTATATAAAATGCTACCTGGGCAAATTTTCAATGTGAAGACCAGTAGACCCCATGTATGCCTCAAACTCTCGCAAACCTCACATCTATTCATGCTCCGATGTCCTTCCAAGGCACCGACTCAGTGAAGGAAACTTTTTGATGGGTGGTTAAAAGCTGGGTCTTGACAGGCCGGGTAAAGTGGAGAGGCAGGAGAAATTACGGCCTCTTTAACTTGAGGTATGGCTGCCAATAGTGGGGCAATGACAATTGGAGGAATGCAAAGTGCTTGTAGGGTTGTAGGACCGGAGGAAGTTACAGCGATAGGGAGGGGCAAGGCAATGGAAGGAGAGCTGTTATGGACAGGGTGAGAGAGAGCTGCTGAAATCCCTGTTACCTTCGCAACTGGCTATAATCAGCAAGCTTTTGATAGGCATATGTGTGTGGCTTTTTTAACCCCTGCACATGTAGACAATTTGAATAACTAGCAGCAAGCTTTTCATGGGTTTAAATAAAGAAAGAGGATTGTTTATTTACGTGCTCACCCCAAAACCTAACCCTCCGGCAGTCAATCACACAATCACACACAAAAACACACCCAGGGTAAGTACAGTTGAAGAGAATAGTGCACTTTTACAGGTTATAAGCAAAAATAATAGTTCATAATTCACATGATTGTCTTGTTGTGGAAAACATTCATTGCAGGCCTGAAAATATCTTCACTTACGAGAGGTAGTTTAGGTGAGTTCAACAGCCGTTTCCAAAAGTTGTTTCAGGATTCTCTCAAAGAGATGCACTTTCTGCAGGTCACAAAGTTAGTCGCTTGTAGTCTCGTTATCAGTTTGCAGGACCCTATCATTATTCAATGAATAGGCTTGGAGATCTTACGAGGTTACAACCTCCAATTCATAAGGCACAGATGTTACTGCCTTTTCTGCTGCAGCGTCTTCCTGCAGAGAGCACCTAAAGACTACAAAGGGACAAATATGGCTGCCTTACCATGTGGTTCCTCACAATTGGAGTTCCTTTTCCAAATATGGTGGTGGTCTTGGGTTGATTGGCCACATCTGGTTTATTGTTTGAAGGCACTTATCCTGAGGGGGTTAAGGCAATCACCTTCTTTCTTTCAAAAAAAAGACCCATTCAATTTGGGAATGTCTTTTGATGGTCTCAGGGCATGCTTAGTTAATACCTTTTTGCCTAGAATGTGCCCTTTTCTCTCTGTTAGACACTGAAAGTCAGTTGAATACACAGGGAAGGAGAGGGTGGATCCTGTGGGATGGTTCCACGAGCAGACTGTCAAAGTCATTTGGCAGAATGCCTCATCACCAGAACTTTCCAACAAGCACCAAGATGTAGCTTGGCTGGTGGTGAGAAAGGCCCTCCCCGTCAGATCCTTCCAACACGCCAGGAGTCTCACCCCCTCGGCACGTTGCCCTCGAGGTGGCTGTGGTGGGGAAGAGACCGTTGTTCACCTCCTTGTGGATTGTGCCTTTGCAAAGAAGGTCTGGAGAGAGATGCAGTGGTTGCTGTCGAGGTTCATCCCGAGCAGTTCTGTGACACAGGACTCTGTGCTCTACGGGCTGTTCCCAGGGACACACACCGAGACAAACATCAACTGCAGCTGGAGGATCCTCAACTCGGTGAAAGACGCGCTTTGGTCTGCCCAAAACTTGTTGATCTTCCAGCGCAAAGAGTTGTCCCCGACCGATTGTGGCAGACTGGCACATTCCAAAGTCCAGGACTACGTGCTGAGGGACGCACTAAAGCTTGGGGCAGCCGCCGCAAAGGCGCAATGGGGAAGGGTCGCTGTCTAAGACCTTTCTGCCACAGGGCACCGTGGGACTGGGAACTGTTTAAATCCCCTCGGGCTGTACAGCTCAAAATGAAAGGCTGTAAATGATTGTAATATTGTTTGTACTGATGCACCTGGTGGTACAGTTTGTAAAAGTTGAACCTGATTGTACCCTTGTAACGGTGTTTTTGAAATGGTTTGGAATGTGGTTGAAGATATTTTTGCAAAAGAAAAAGAATACACAGGGCAGGTCATCTGACCTTCGGCAGCCATCTTTACAGCACACAGGTCACTTTTTAAAGGAAAAGTCCATTCCAAAGAACCCACATCGCATAAAGTTTCTGTCTTAAACGTTAGGAATATGACATGCCTTTACTGGGCATAACAGAGCACAAGGATGAGAATTTTGACTTCGTGGCATTGGTTGACTCAGAGTTAACATAGATCAGGGGCGGTGGGTCAATTAGACTTGGTCAGAGTTAGAATACAGACAACAGCGTCTATGAGCTCAGATTTATGGAGGGTGGATGGTGGTGGGCCAGCCAGGGGAGCACTGGAATAGTTGAGTGTGGATGTAACAAAAGCGTGGTAGTTAGGCTGAAGCGGGGCTGGTGAAAGACGATGTTTATCACCTACTCTACTTCTCTCCATTCTAAAGCAGGACAATTCAGTTGTCACACAGAACCAGTAAGTCAGCTATTTCATATCATTCACCTTTAAGTGCTGTTTTTCTCCCTCCCAGTTATTCATTATCATTTGATTTGTGGCCACAGTTTTTCCCCCTCTTAAAAAAATAGATACTGTCACCAGGGTTACGGTAAAAGCATTTTCAGAGATCTTCCTGTGTTTCAACCTCAAACCTATCTGCACCTTTTTACTTAACTATGTTTATATATATCTTTTACTCTTTTTAAAAAAAAAGATAAAGCTGCAACATTTTTACTTTTTTGAAATTCCATAATTACATGCAGTTATGTAGATCGATTTGTTGCTTAACCGATTAGTTATGATTCATTTTTATCATCTAAAATTGTTTAATTTTTTAAATGACTTCGTAAAATATTTAGATTTTTATATCAAACTTAATTATACAAGTAGATGTCTTTGTGATTATCATATGCTATCAGTTATTTGCAATATTAGTAAAATATAACTCCTTTCTTAATAAAACTTACTCTTTAACATAACAAGGGACAAGAGTGGATGTATAATAAATGTTGTTACTTAATGTGAGAGTGAGAGCCAGATATTGAATTATTGCTATGTGTGTTCATGGGAACAGGGCGCCTGAGGGGGAACACGTTTATATATTTATGTACATACTCAGTTATTTCTGTTTCTACTGTGTCCCCCTGAACACTGCCCACAGAATACTATTAAATAAAACATACATTCTTTAGTCTGGCATTCAACATCCTTCAAAGTCTCACTTCTCTGCACACGAATTTTAGACACTATAGTCAACCAATACACCCCATTTTGGTTGGACAATCGGAATAGTTTTCCCAGATCCGAGCTTTGAAATGGAACTTTGACCCAGACAGCAAATAAATCTCTCCGAACAGCTACCATCACAATTCCCACATCCTCCCGCGTTCAGCAGGTAAGCATCTAGTTTCCTCGAGGTCCATTTCCATACCTTACTCTACTCTGCTTTTAATTATCACTTCTCTCTGCTGCTTCATCCCCACTGTGCTCCAGTGCCCTGCTCAGGAGGAAGCTCTGCTCAAATCGGCAATCACAATCCAGATAACCGGCTGTGTAGATTTGTAGAAACTAATAGCACGGAAGGGGACCATTCAGCTCATCTGGCCTGTGCTGGCCCTTTTGAAAAAGCAGCCGTGCTTATTCCCATCCCACCAGCCCCCCCGTCATAATCCAGTATGTTTCTCTCATCTTCAAGTACCTATCCAAGTCTCTATGAAAACCGTGTGTGCAATCACCTTCCACCACCTTTCCAGATGGAACTTGCCAGATGCTGACAGCTCCGAGTGTATAAAAATACTGCAGGAGGTTAATTAATATTTTTAAATGCTTAGGCTTGCAGTTTTCACCTGAGGCTCCCTCAGTAATTGTAAACTAAAGTGTATTGTGGCGAAATCTCTTTCCCACCCCTGAGACGGATTGCTAGCATGTCACAATTAGCCATGTTCTTATGTGTGTCCACATTAAACTCCTGAATTCTCAATGTTAAATACAACAACCTGCATTTGCCTTCAATGTAAATGTTCATGTAATGCATTCATGGTTTCAAATTGAGTCACAACAGCAGATCATTTGTCATTACTTTACTTACCAGAATTAACAGGGATACATATTTGATAATACAGGAAAACTCCAGATGGTTAAAGTGTTGAGTCAACTTTCATCTATATCTAACCATGCTACACCCTGGGTATTTTGGCAGGACATATGGATTGGTACAATGGAACCTCAGGAACCAAATACAAAGTTAAAATCCATTTTTACATTAATTTGGATTCATGCCAACTTGCAGAAAGGAAGGGATCCCTGACTTATCAGCCATGAATTACTAGAGGCCTCAGGAGAGGGCAGGAGGGGCCGGGTGTGTTGGAATCTTCCAATTCCTAGTGTCGGGAAAACTGTCGCCAATTTAGTGAGGAGTGGGAAGGGTCCTTTGCGGGAATCCCACCCGCTGATGGCGGGATGTCAGTTAGGCTCAATGACAAGCCATTTGAAATCAATTACCCGGGAGCCACTGGGATTTAACGGGACTCACACAGGTGTCCAGTGCCTCCCAAAAGCTGCTGTCAGGTTCACAATCAGCCTAAGGGGGTTGGGGGGGTGAGAGGTTGGTGGGTGCCCGTCATTCACAGGCACTCTGTGCCACAGAAAGCCATCCCCTGCCTTGCTGTTGGACCCCTCCCTCCCCTCCCCCACCAACACACCTCCAGCCAGCGATCCCCTTCTTGCAACCCCCTCTTGGCCCCACTCACCTCTGTCTGGGGATCCACGGCCATCCCCTCTTTGATTGGCCACCAGCTCTCAGGAGCCGGGTTGGTGGGTGGGGGGGGCGGGGGCGCCTTTGCTGTCCAGGTAAGTGCCTGATTGCACTGAAATAGCATCAACAAAACTCCGCCCATGATTTTAGAACTTTTTAACCGATAAGGTAACACGACCAGAAACAGCTCTCCCCAAACCTCCAAGCCCAAAACGTTTAAAACAGGTCACATCAGCAAAACAGAATGTAAAGACACATAGAACCGAGAGGCCTGGAACCTTGAGAGTTGGACTACCAGGGCTCAGAGTTCAAATCCTCCTTGATCAAGAAGTAGCACTGGGATCAAGGTACTTGGCAGTGTAACCCAGTGACCAATCATTCAGGTTCCTCCATCTGTGGCGCTTTATCGGGTCATCGAGTCAGTGGTGACTCATTTAATAACATTTTCGCCTCTGGGTCAGAAGGCAGTGGATTTATGAACTCGATCCAGGGACGGAATTTAAATTTAATGTGGGCTACAGGGATCTCCCCTGCCAGCTGGAGAACCAGCAAGAAATCCCGCCCCCTCTTTTCAGGAAGCCCATCGAATTAAGTACCACTTTGCCACTTCACTGGGCAGCAGCGGGCCTTCCCTAGGATCAAGGATGCCAGGGATGGTGGGGGAGGGGGGGTGGGGGGTGTTGTGGAAGCCCCCCCACCATCTTCATTGCTCGGCAGCGCCACTGGGGAGGCGGTGGCTGCTGCTGGTAATGCACCTGCCCTAGGCCACAGGTGAGTGATGGAGGGAGGGGGACGGTGGGGTAGAGGTCACGGGGGTGGTGGAGGAGAGGGGCTTGGCAGCAGGGACTGGGGTGCGGGGGGTGGGGGGGGTTGGCTCTCAGCAGGCCCTCGTTCCCAATGTGGTCCCTCAATCAGGGACCAAGTGCCTTTGAATGAGGGACCCCGCCCCTGGAAACTGCAAGCTTTAAAAGTGCCCAGTTAGCTATAACGCATTTTGGGGTGTCTGGTGGCTGTGAAAGTCGCTATATAAATGCAAATCTTTTTTTCTTTCAGTTCTTCAATTGAGAGTCATTCATCACCATAACTAAGTGGAAAACTCTTCAATTTTCCCAAATAATGTGGATGCTGAGGGTGAAATTGCACTTTGTTGTTTTTACTATCCTGGTGAATGAATTGGTATAACTCTCTTGTATGCATTATTTTGCCAAAGACAATCTAAATTCACGAACCGGTGCATAAAAGTCACATAAATATAAATTGCAATCTGTGGTTTACTCTCCCTCTGTTCACCAGTCTAAATGACACTGAATGTCCTTTTATAATGTCACTGCTTTTCACCTCAAGCCAATCTTGAAGGCTTCATTAACAGTGATGTAATGACTGACTGTACATGCACCTGATTTAGCTGATATAAGATTCCTGGAGTACTTATTGAAAAGCACTTGGGTCCCAAATTAAATATACTAGAGCAAATGAGGCCGACACATACCTTGTCAATTAGGTAGCCCATTTTTTTTCAAGAAAACCAGCTGTCCTGTCCCTCCATATAATGTACACCTAATGATTAATGATTGACCCTCAATAAGCTTCCACTGATTATGATGGCATCTGTTCTACATCATTGAGCTCATTATCCTATATCATTGACATAGAGCACACTGTTCTTACAGTGTGTTAGATGTTGGCAATGAAATATTCCTAATACAGGGTCTCACACATGCTTTTTCTTGAAATATTGACTGATTGGTAGTTTTTTAATTTTGCATTTGGTTGGGTTATATAAATCAGAGAAATGCTACTTTATGTGGAAGGTGACATTATGTAGTGTAGGCTGCCATTGTCATAACAAGTGGGTCAGTTCGCTTGACAGGAATGACCAGCTCAAGGAGAAAGAATATAATGGATCTAGATAGGAACATTTTTCATACAAGTGTTGTCCAACAGACGTGTGGCAACACCAGTGTAGTCGTGTGCACTCATTTTAGTGGAGAATGCCACATACATACTTACTTAAAATCACCCACCGCCATTCTGTAACCAAGGAAGTAAAACACCCGTGATAATCAAATAATGCTCTACCACTTTACAAAAGAATACACAGAAAGATTAATGCGTCAATAAAGGATGCAAATGTGCTGGAAGCAGTTCGGAGAAGGTTTACCAGACTAATACCAGGAATGGGCGGGTTGTCTTATGAGGAAATGTTGGACAGGCTAGGCTTGTATCTGCTGGAGTTTAGAAGAGTAAGAGGTAACTTGATTGAATCATATAAGATCCTGTGGGGACTTGACAGGGTGGATGTGAAGAGGATGTTTCCTCTTGTGGGAGAATCTAGAACTAGGGTCCCCTGTTTAAAAATAAGAGGTCGCCCATTTAAAATGGACATGAGGCGAAATTTTTTTCACTCAGAGGGTCGTGAGGCTTTGGAACTCTCTTCCTGAAAAGGTGGTGGAAGCAGAGTCTTTGAATATTTTTAAGGCAGAGGTGGACAGATTCTTGGTAAACAAGGGGGTGATAGGTTATCGGGGTAGGCGGTATGCAGATTAGAGGTTACTATCAGATCAGCCATGATCTTATTGAATGACGAAGCAGGCTCGAGGGGCCGAATGGCCTACTCCTGCTCCTTGTTCGTATGTTCATAAATGTGCACGCCATGCAAAAATCACACGCCTATTGTCGGTGCCTTTTGCTAATTGTTTTTTATTAATCATATCTGGATTCCCTATTAGCCAGATGTGACTAATAGGGAACGTATTGGACAACGCTGTCTTAGAACAAAAAAGTGTGATTTTCCTTGTGCTCACCAAGGTGCAGAGTCTTAATGCAGGAAAAAATCTTTTCTGCTTTGTGCATTCCAAGGCCAGGTTAGATACAAAACTCCCTGTATACTAAAATATCAGATGAGCATCTCCTATTGTACCAGTGTGGTCTTTCCAGAGGTGAGCAAAGGTATTCTAACTCACTAAGTCTCTGCAGTTCCTGCCGTTTTCAATCCCTACTTATCTTACATAAATATTTGCTGCTCAGATATTCCTGTTGTATCGTGTTGGCAATGCAGGAAGACTGGAAAAGATTGCACCACAGTTAAGAGCAAAATGCATTTGAAGAATGGCTCCCTAATGCATACAGTCCTTAGGTATTGTACCAATTTGCGACACACGCAGCTGCCTGTGAAATGATGGCCAATAAATGTTCAGGCAATGTGAGGTGGCAGAAGAGCTGAGTCAAGTAGATTATTCATAATTTCATGAGGTATATCTCTTGCTCTTACTGTAGGGTTATCAACTGTGTAGGATTGGCCTGGAGTCTCCAGGAATTGAAGATCAATCTCCAGGACACCACTATGTGCAATCCTGGAGAAATATCATCAGGACATGAAAAAGATTTTTTTAAAAAAAATCATTTTCTTTGAGCATTTCTTTTTACCAGATACTAAAAAATATTGAAAATGGGAAAAGAAAGGCTGTTTGACTAACTGTCAAGCATCATCCAACTGGGCTAGAAGTCCTTTTGCTTTCCAATTGGTGTAGGGAGACGTTACGGCACAAGGATGGGTTTGTTGGCCGACAAATGGCCGGAGCATGGGGGAAAGTCAAGTGATGAAACCTCCAGGAGTACATTTAATCATAGTTGGCAACCCTATCTTACTGGGAGAGCAAAATTGGAATATGGCTGCAGCATAATGTACCTTTTTAAGTTTAAGTGCCACAGCCCACAGTGTAATTGAAAGGCAATGCTGGTGGGTTAAAAATTAATATGCATTATGCGGTGGAGGTGAAATCGGAAGCGTCGGATTAGAAATGTTTCGCTGAAAGTGAAGAATAAGCACTTTGCTCCTCTGTTCAAAACATTAACTATCTGTCATCAGGGTGCGAGGACTTTCAAAGGCTGGTTTTATTGAATTCTGGCACTCAATTTCAAAATGTCTGCTTTTGTCCTTTTGTAAGTCACCTCTGAGTCAAAGAAGTATATTAGGCACATCAATTTCCAGCCAATTTGCCACAGACTCATTGACTTAATTTATTCACGTCCTGTGCTTAATAAGAGACGTAATCAAATGTAATGTGAGAGACTGAAAGGCGAGTGGCGAAGTTCCTGACTCAGATGAAATTGAGTGTGACTCACATGAGTATTCAGATTTGTTCTGTACAAAATGCTTCTCACAGAACTTATGCAAGTTGGATTACCTCCAGACCATGCTGAAACCCATTTTATTATTTAACTGTTTCATTCACAATTCCAGGAAAATGTATTTTCACCTTAAGATTATTCAATTGTCAAAATGACACTTCGCAAGATTCAACATGTTATTTTACCACGGCATTCATCTCATTTCAGGATCAGCACTTAGCTGTATTTCCACCCTCCTCGGTATCCAACCGGTTGCAAGGAAACCCGCCCCAGAATCGTCACTCCTTGCGCTGTGTTTCACAGAATAACAGAACTGTTGCGGTGCAGAAGGAGGCCATTCGGCCCATCGTGCCTGCACCAGTTCTCCGAATGAACATTCTAACTCAGTGCCAATCTCCTGCCTTTTCCCCGTAATCCTGCACGTTGTTTTTATTTAAATAATCATCTAATGCCCTCTTGAATGCCTCAGTTGAACAAGCAATCATGAGTTGTAATCACCGAAGAGACTATTTCTTTTTAGATAAAGTTAATAGTGTCTTGTGTACATGGAAGAAAGATTATCCTTGGTGAATGGCCAAGGTATTTTATCTTCATCTTGACTTCATTGCTGATGTCTTGGCTTCTGCATGAAGAATAGTCATTAGGGAGAGATTCTGGGGATCAAACAGCACTGGCAAAAACTGTATCTTAGCAAAAGCCAATAGTTTCAGGAGAAAAAGACCAAATTGGAGTAAGAATTAAGAAGTTAATAAGTCAAATAATATGAACCAGTGACTGGCATGACTATACAGTACATGAATATACACATTTAGCGCAAGAGTGGTAGGATGGGATTGCAATAAATTTCACGCCAGCATTATAATCCGATTCTGAATCAAGCTGCTTTTGAGACAGCAACAGTCCTGTGAATTTAGTACTTTAGTTCTGCTTAGCAGATTTTCACAATGGCACCAGCCGGTATTGCAGAGGTAAAAGCAGCTCAATTGGCCTAATGGGAATTGTTAGAGTGCTCTACATGCTCAGTAGAGTGCTCATTACAGTAAATTACAAAGGAAAGGTGAATAAAAGTAATGGCTGGAAAATGGCATTTCTGTCCACTTGAGTGTTGGAATAAAGTAACCTACAATAATGTGAACGTGTGTAGTCGGAGTTTTCTTTGCAATATTAAACTGGCAGTTTGAATTCCAATCAGTCCCATAGAAAGAAAGAATTGAAGAGCGTACATAGAAGGCTCAGTGTAGCCCACACACCTCGCTCTTCCATTTAGATCCTCATTTAAGACTTCTCATACGCCTCCCATCTCAAAACCTTTCCACTTTCTGCCACCTCAGGAACTTGCCCTTTGACTACTTCACCTGGCCTTGATTAACTGTGCCCACTGCTAATTGGTTCCACAAAATGGGAAGACATTCCCCAAGTCTCCCCGGAAGATTTAACAAGGAGGACATATCTTGTGCTGGTTTGGATTCATCTTGAATAAGGAGACAGTGGGACATTGTGGTTGGTGCCAGCACTCCCCCTTACCTCTAGGCTGGGGAAGGCAGCCTACATCTCTCTGCTGCAGCTATCCATTTGCACCAACCCGGAACTTGTGCTAGTACAGATATTTGGTGAGGGCTGGATAGACTTAACTGTTTATGATACAGCTTCCGTTTACCAAGATCATGTAAAAGAACAGAAAGGCAGCCAGCAGATTTTGGCCGGAAATGTTTACTTTTCCTTAAATGCCCGTATTGTATATGATATATTGTCCGAAAACAAAATTTTACGAATCTGGTTTAGTGCTGCTCTAAAGCTTTTAACAAATCTAAACAATTGAGATTATTTATAATTTAACTTTACTGCAGGGGGGAGTCATCAAGACAAAAGGGTTCATAAAATAGAACTGCTTTCTTTACAAGAATAAGAACGCATCTGGCTACATTGAAAAATAGGGCCAGACTGTTATTCGGTTATTGTCGAAGTAGATAGTATGAATTCAGATAGCTGCGGTGTCTGTTTTGGAACCTTAAGCTGATAACAAAATATCCTTTCAAATCAGGTAGTTTGCAGGGTGCTTGAATGTGACAGTGAGCATAAATCAGGAGGTCAACATTATTAGATCCTAATGATGGTCATTCAGCTTTTAAATGATGATGCAAAAACCAGAGGGAACAGTGCAATAAATCTATTTCAAATAGGGTGTGGGGGGGTGGGGAGCATTGCAAATTAAGCACAGGTCCTACACAATTTACATCATTCTGTCGGCAATGTGTTACCTAATTACAATAAAACATTAAAAGTTGTTGTTTCTTTCGAGGAAAGAGTACCTTTCATTCAGAGACAAAACAGATAGATATGTTATAAAAGATGCATAACGTTCATTTCATGATTGAACAAATAAACCAATCTGCAGCATAAATGAGCAGTAACATTTGCTTAAAATGCCTAGGTCCTAAACTCTGGAATTCCCTTCCCAAACTTCACCGCCTCTCTACCTCTCTCACCCCTCCTTTAAGGTGCTCCTTCAAAACTACATCTTTGGCCAAACCTTTGGTCCCCTGACCTAATATCGCCTTATGTGACTCCGTGTCAAATTTTATTTGATAATTGCTCCTGTGAAGCCTCTTGTGACATTTTGCCATGGCGATGATGCTGTATAAATACAAGTTGTTGCTGTGTCAAGACGTGCTGTCGACTCTGGATATTGTAAACATCTTCTGTGCAATCGTGGCACCACTTCTTCCAGCTGTAAGGAGCCTGAGCTCGGTTCACTGGAAGCTACTTTGGCCTGGCCTCCAGGATCAACAGGGTTAAGGTTCGCCTTTAGATCTATGGAAAATAAAGTCAAGCAGAGTGTAAAATGCTGTGCGGTTTGGTAGTGCAGAAATTGAATCTTGCTGAAAAGAGAGAGCCGAAGCTTTTTGCCTTGCACTCATCAGGACAAATGCAGGAATGCCAAATTTCAAATGATCACAACAATTTATACTACAGGAGAAAAGGGTGCTGATGGGTTGACAAGTGGACTCTGATTGGCCGAGGCATTGCCATAGAGAAAGCAATGGGAAATTATAGGCCCCCCAAGCTTCAAGAACAGTTTATACCATAAGGTTTCTAAACATTTTTCACGACACATTTAGACAAAGAGCAACAGGTCACAATTGGACTGGAATGCCCCCCCAAGTAAAATTAGGGAGAGGTTTTAACTGCCAGCCATTTCTGGGCAGGCTGCAGTTTGTTTCCATGGTGATTATAACTGTCAGATCTCATTAACATGCCGCCGGTCCATTTCCTGCCCGGAACAGGCAGGAAGAAGGCAAGATGTGTTTGCGAGCCACCAGACAAGTTATATAAGTATGAGGAAGGGGGTTTTGGTGGCAGGGGTGGAGGGGGGAGAGGGGTGTGGCTGCTTTTGGGGGCAGAGTGCACCTCAACCTCCCTTATGGGCCCCAAAATGGAGAGTAAAAGAACTTACCCCAGGGTCTCGTCAGCTTCCTGATGCTTTGACGAGAGCTCATTTGCAGTGTTATGGGGGAAATAGCTAAGGTGTGGCTAAGGAATGGTCCTGTCTGTGCTATAAGATTTTGTGATTCTACGGTTCTTCACACTGGCCTTCATCTGTCGGGAAAGTCACTCAGGTTGGAGTTAAAATCATCAAGACCTCATGGTGCAATCGGACCCCGACAAAAATGTGTGAATTAGGACTTAGTTAGCTTTGGCTGGTCAGTTGAGCAACTTGTCCAGCAGGCGCCTCTGTTAAAATGGGAAACGGTGGGATTAAGATGGAGGTCCAACATCCTCTTTGGACATGGTACCTGAAGAGAGAGAGAGAGAGGGATCAGGCCAGCCTGCTGGGTGGAGAAAATGATCTCGGGTGTTTTATTTGTGCACTGACTTGGGCCTGAGTTTAACCTTTGGCGGGCGCACGCTATCAGCGGGCTCGGGAGCAGCTATAAATGGACCACTGACCGCGATCGGCCCCCCCAATGGTGTTTTCATGCCGGCTGGCCACTTAATGGTCAGCCAGAGTTAAACGTGCGCTGAAAGCTCAGCGCTGCCGGGGTAGGGGGGGGTGGTGGGTGGGGGCAGGAAGAGGGTGGGTGATGGTGGGCGTGGGTGTGCGCTGCGAGAGAGTCCCCTGAAGGCAGACAGCTGCCTCACGGAGCTGCAGACCCTCAAATGATTAAACAAAGGTTTAAAAAAGCTGCAAAAAAATGTCCATGCATTGCAATCAAGCACCTGAAAATATAACTGATAAAGATGCTGTCCATATTTTTTTTCATAACGGAGATTTCATTCTGATTGGATGAGGTTTGGTGAACAATGTAAATGCCGCCTTTGCTGATTGGCCCATCCGCCAACCGTAAGGCTGGACGGGTCACAAGAAATCGGAGACAATTGCGTCGTTAATGGGCTTAATTGTCCCCCTTAATTGTCAGCGGGCGCACTCCTGACTCTTGTTTGTGCCCGCCAAGCGGAATATCACGCGAGTGTGCGATGACATCGAGACACTCGCCCGCCTCTGGGATGTAACATTCTGCCCCTGGCTTCAGCTACGTGGGGAGGGTTAAAATCCCCCTCCCCCACCCCCCTCCGATTTCATTCTGGCCAATGACTCACACTGAACTCTCTTAAAAGGCAGCTTATATCTGAACAGAACTATTCTGCGTGCTGCTTCTATGGTTTTTAGCCTATGCAGAATGTTAGGCTATCAGGAAAGTTGATGATGTCATCCCTGGTCCCAATGACAGCTCATGTTCCATCTTGTGCTCTTTTCCCTAAACTGACGGCTTTTATACAAACCTGCATTCAGTTTCCTTATTTAACCATTCGCATCCCATCTCATGCTATATATATACACGTAACTAAGGTGTCATCTCCATTTTGTACAGCATTCGTTAATTGGCAGCTCACTTTTCCCCTTCTACTGTGTGCCAGAAAGTAGCGACTCATGCCCCAAGTTGTACTGTATACCCTAAGCCAACAACTCCCCATCCCTCTGCTTCATGCTCTAAACTAACTGCCTCGCTCATCTTGCACTGTGTACGCTGGACTGAATGCTTGCTCCATCTCCTGCCGTGTATCCCAATCTGACATCATGTACCATGTGGTGGCATGTGCACCGTAAGCTCATGAGCCAGGTGCCACCTTCTGCGGTGTGCCACTGACCGCTCACATCCCCACCTTGCCTGTGGGCTCCCCATTCCTGCTGAATAACCCAAGGCGAAAATTGGAAACTGTACCCTCTCTGAATTTGTTGAACGGAACACCTTTGGATTCCTTAGCTCTGAATTCTCGTCTCCTTGCTGCAGCTGCCCTTCACAAGATCCAGATCAATATGCTATACAATTTGATGGTAACATTGCCTTTTGAAACGTACATAGAATGTCACGGATTTAAATGGAAAGAACACCAAACTCTAAATATTATTGACAGTTCAATTCATCAGAATTCCCTTGAGCCAATAAATGAAATGGCAAGCCTCAATCTTAATCATAATAATGTCTCATTTTCCCCTGCTATTGATCTCAGAGGTAGAGATTAGAGGTGTAATCTCTTTCCAGCACTATTCTTAACGCATGAGTTAACATGCGATTGTTAAGTTCCAATCAGTGCTATTTTAATGTAGTTGAACTGTTTAATTTAAATATTTTAAGGTTCGTGTTAAAACAATGTGGACAGAATTCAACCTGAGCACATTAGCTCAGCTCCTGAAAATAGTGTAAAGAGCAAATTAAACCCTTTAGTATTTTAATCCAATATTTTAAATGGAATATGACACACTGACTTATTTTTACTCACAAGCCTTTCAATTTAAACAGCAAGGAATTAGAAGAGGAATCCGAGCAATGCTTTCATTTTTTCCCACAGATTCTATCTGATAAAGGTCTAGTGTTTGAATAATTTCGTAAATGCTTTTCTTTCTTCGGTATGTACTGCAGATCTAATTTGCCGTTTGCAGTCATTCCTCCTCTCTCCCGCCCCATAACTGATGAAACACCTACGCTCACTAAACAGTAACTGTCAGCACATTACTCACTCACTTTCCAACTCAGGCTGAAAAACTTCCGGGATTGTCCCAGAGTTGCAGGCACCAGCATAGGAACATCAGAACAAAGAGGCCATTTAACCCCTCAAGCTGATTCAGCCATTCAATGGACTCCATTTATTATATCACTCTTTCCCCAATATCCCTTAATACCTTTGGCTAACAAAAATCCATCAATCTCACATCTGAAATTTACAATTGATCTAGCATCAATTGCTAATTGCAGAAGTGAGTTTCAAACTGATACCACTCTTTGCATGTAGAAGTATTTCCTAATTTTACTCATGAAATGCCAGGCTCCAATTTTTAGATCACGCCCCCTAGTTCTTGACTCCCCAACCAGTAAAGGTAGTTCCTACCTCTCTACCCTATCCCCCTATACTCCAGCCTGAGTATCTTAAAAACTTTGATCAAACCACCCCTTAACCTCTTAAATTCCAGGAAATACAACCTCCGTTTATGTAATCTCTCCTCACACTTTAACCCTTGGAGCCCAGGCATCATTCTGGTAAATCTACGCCTCACTTGCCTCCAAGGCCAATATATCTTTCAACCTCCAGGACATTGCTGTGAGGAACCCAGGAGAAAATTCAAAGGGCCATTAAATAAAATGTATTTTTCTTTTCATTAGGCTTTTAAACACTCTTGTTCCTTAAATGAAAATAAAGTGGTTGTTTAGTTCTGCTTGCCCACATGTATCGCAATTATATCATAATCACTTCTGCTCAAGAGCTTACAGCAAGGGGGAACAAACAAGTACAGCGAGGATGGCCACACTCTGCAGCACAATAATAGAAATGTTGCGGTGCATTTATTATAGCTGCAGGAATCATGTCAGGTTTTCCACAAGGAAAAATTACTAATTCCATCTTTGAGTATTACACGAACCAAGAATTGGTCGAAATTTTGTCATTTTAATTGTCCCATTATCACCCACTTTTGCCTTGCACCCATTGTCCCTTTTGCCATCGCGCTGTGTGTTGAGGAACTCACCTCCTGCCTCCCCAAAGCCTGTCCACCATCTACAAGGCACAAGTCAGGAGTGTGATGGAATACTCTCAATTTGCCTGGGTGAGTGCAACTCCATCAACACTCAAGAAGCTCGACACCATCCAGGACAAAGCAGCCTGCTTGATTGGCACCCCATCCACGAACATTCACTCCCTCCACCACCGGCGCACAGTAGCAGCAGTGTGTACCATCCACAAGATGCACTGCAGGAACTCACCAAGTCTCCTTAGACAGCACCTTCCAAACCCACAACCACTACCATCTAGAAGGACAAGGGCAACAGTCACATGGTAACACCACCACCTGGAAGTTCCCCTCCAAGCCACTTACCATCCTGACTTGGAAATATATCGCCGTTCCTTCACTGTCGTTGGGTCAAAATCCTGGAACTCCCTCCCTAACAGCACTGTGGGTGTACCTACACCACATGGACTGTAGCGCTTCATGAAGGCAGCTCACCAACACCTTCTCAAGGGCAATTAGGGATGGGCAATAAATGCTGGCCTAGATAGTGACGCCCACATCCCATAAATGAATAAAAAAAGCACTCCTGCCTTCCATCCTATCATTGCCCTCCTATTTATTCTTTGTTCCTCTATCCCCCCCTTGACTTGCGGAGTCTTTCCAGCATTTTCTGCTGCTGTGAGAAGTCTTTAAACTGTTGGTTCTGGCTGCTTCATTACAGGGCTTGCATCAGCTTAGGGTTTTTTTTATTTTTATTCATTCACGCTATGTGGGCTTCATTGGCTGGGCCAGCATTTATTGCCCATCCCTAATTGCCCTGGAGAAGACGGTGGTGAGCTGCCTTCTTGAACTGCTGCAGTCCATGTAGTGTAGGTACACCCACAGCGCTGTTAGGGAGGGAGCTCCAGGATATTGACCCACCGACAGTGAAGGAATGGTGATATATTTCCAAGTCAGGATGGCGAGTGACTTGGAGGGGAACCTCTAGGTGGTGGTGTTCCCATCTATCTGCTGCCCTTGTCCTTCTAGATGGTAGTATCATGGGTTTGGAAGATGCTGCCTAAGGAGCCTTGGTGAATTTCTGCAGAGCATCTTGTAGGTGGTACACACTGCTGCCATTGTGCGTCGGTGGTGGAGGGAGTGAATGTTTGTTGACGTGGTGCCAATCAAGTGGGCTGCTTTGGCCTGGATGGTGTCAAGCTTCTTGAGTGTTGTTCAACATAAGGCCATATCAGCATGACTGCGTCAATGAGAAGGGTACAACAAGGGCTGGGAGTAGGGATGTCAACTCTGGTTGGAAATATTCCTGGAGGTTCGATTAAATGACTTTCCTCCTCCAAATGCAACGCCTGGCCTAACAACCCTTCTCCTCCCCCTCCCTCCTCCTCCTTATTAGTAAAACTAAAATGGGCAACTAAAAATAACAAAGATTCGAGAGTTCTTGGTTTGTGCATAAAGTATTATTAATTTTTCTTTGACAAAGCCCAGCATGGTTTTGGCAGCGATAATTAGTGTATTTCCACCGCAAAATTTCCAGATTGTGCTGCAGTATGTGGTCATCCTCAGTGTGTACCCTTGTATTCTGCCTTGCTGCAGAATCTTGAGCGGCAGTGGTCATGATGTCATTGCACTGCACGCTCGGGGACAGAACAAACAGTCGATTGACATATTTTTGACACTTTCTACCATTCCCTGGAATATCTCTGAAGTAAGTGCATGTGCTGCTGGACTCTCTCCATACAAAGATAAATGGAGCATTTTGCCTTCTAGTTACTAAATAGACGATGGCTAAAATTTCTGTTCATCTCACTCTGCAATTTTTTAAACATACAAAATATTCCATTTGCTGGCCATAGCTCTATGACTCAGCATTTAAATGCGGCTCCCACAGGGACAAGTATTGGAAGAGGAAATGAGAATCAGTTTTGCCAGTAGCCTTTTAAGCGGGTTATACGGTTACAATATGCAGTAGTGTAACTGGGCTTAAATCAGACCTGCTCAAAATAGGCTGGCTGAGACTCAATATCTTTTCTTGTCAAAATGATTCCTGTTGCATTTGCAAATTTGACAGACGGCCGCTGGAATTTCTGGTTTAAGCATCTCCTATTCATTATCAGTCACAAGCCTGAGGTGTGTGGAATGTTTAATGAGCAGTTTGAAATTGATGACTTTGTTTTTCAACACCTAGTATAGGACCAGCAGAGAAAGAGGCCATTTGACCCATTGAGGCTGTGCCAGCTCTTTCAAAGAGCAACCCAATCCCCCTGGATCTTTTCCCTGTGTCGCTGCAATTCTTCTCCAAGTGCTTATCCTGTTCTCTTTTGGAGGGTATGAGTGAATCTGTATACCCCATAAGGCAATGTATTCAAGATACTAACCACTTGTTGAGTTAAAAAAAATAAACCCCCTTGCCGCCTTGGGTTCTTTTGCTAATCATTTTAAATCTGTAGCCCCAGGCTATCAACCCTTCAGGATTGGTGATTTATTTTTAATTACTGTTATTAAGGTGATTTTGATACCGCTACTGGGAAGTAGCAAACCTGGAGGTTTGATCATGGCATGATTGATCACCATAAGACCATAAGACATAGGAGCAGAAATTAGGCCATTCGGCCCATCGAGTCTGCTCCGCCATTCAATCATGGCTGATAAGTTCCTCAACCCCATTCTCCCACCTTCTCCCCGTAACCTTTGATCCCTTTACCAATCAAGAACCTATCTATCTCGCTCTTAAATACACTCAATGACCTGGCCTCCACAGCCTTCTGTGGCAATGAAATCCATAGATTCACCACTCTCTCTGGCTCAAGAAGTTTCTCCTCATCTCTGTTCTAAAAGGTCTTCCCTTTACTCTGAGGCTGTGCCCTCGGGTCCTAGTCTCTCCTACTAATGGAAACATCTTCCCCACGTCCACTCCTATCCAGGCCACATCCTAATTGACCATGTGACAATGGGTCAGTTGGTCACCTCTCATTGTGTGGCTTTGCACCCACAGAACCAGGCCCACTCAATATTTTGCAAACCGGCGATAGAAGACCCCTGGGTCCACGGGTAATGAACAGAATGTAATAGCTATTTTATTTCAAACCGTACACCTGTGGCACTCTCAGACAGGATTCTTGGAATAATCTATTTTTAGAAAATATTGATATTTGAAGTTTATATATTTAGTCTTGATCATTGGTGCTGAAAGTCAACAGTCCTATCAATACAAACAGAATATCGTATGGACAGGCAATTATCAAAAATAATTTTTTCACAATAATGGTTTTGGCTTTAATGCAAGTGCTGGTACAACTAGATTATTCAATAGGTGCATTAGGTCGGGTCTTTAAACCATCTGAAATTCCACGTGAATTAGATTTAGAGTGTGTTTTTTTTTGTGGTTTAAAATAGAAGTCATTTGATGCATTTATTTACCCTGAGCATTTCTGAACCTCATCATCTCCGTTGATTGGATCTTGCTGTGGAGTATTCTCTGATGTGCCATTCCACCTTATTCATTGACAACCGGTAAATGCAATTTATTCCCTCTGCCTGCTCCTTCGCTGGTCTGCCGGGACATACCAGGGGGAGAAATAGCTTGCAAAGCTGGAGTACCCACCTCCCACCCTGGTCATTCACAAAGGCTGGATCCCCTTTTAACTGGGCTGAGACAATGTCATGTGATTTTGCCGTTGACGGGAAAAGTGGTCAGCCGTTTGCCTGGAGCCCAGCTGAGCCACTTAAATGGCCAATTAAGGAACACTTTCCACTTCCATGGGCATTTTATCCATTTGGGGAGAAGGGATCCACCAATGAAACCTCATGGCCTCCCAGTGGGCTCCAGAGGTGCAGGGGCACTACTTTTTTGGACACTCCTCAGCCCATGGAGGGCAACGGTGCTAGTGGCCCTAACCACACATCCCTCAGCCACTGCGGTGCTCTCTCCATGCAGCTGCAATCTCAGCAATGGCCACCTGCCAGCAGTGGCGCTGCTGAGCCGCCAGCCCTCTGATTGCACAGCACCCTCAGCGGAGGCCACTTAATTGCCTGCCGCCAGGAACATGTCTCCCAAGGTCCCACCTCTGGCTGGAGCGGGGTCAGTTTCCACCCTCAGCCCCCAGCAGAGGGACTTCAGCCTCAGTCAAAAAAATTCAGCCCGTCCTCTCTGAACTAAATGACTAGTTCAGGGATAAATTGTGCCATTTTGAGGATTTCTTGAGCTGGCCAAGAACTTGGGTTGAGACCATTATTGCTTTTTATACCTTGGAAATATGCAGAGATGACGTACCAGGTTCTGCGTGGGAACAAGACTTTGAACAGGATTTTACGCGTCAGCGAGTTGGGGGCGGGGCCCGCTCGCCAACATGTAAAATGACGCATGGTGACTTCGAGGGGAACTCCCGACGTCATCCCGCCCCATTTAAATTTTCAGGAAGGCGGGGGCACAGCAAAATCAGCTGCATGCCCCCCCGAACTGTCAACGGGCCAATTGAGGCCATTGACAGGATCATTGAAAGTAATTAAAGGACCTGCCCGTCCAACCTTAAGGTTGGTGGGTCAGCCAGGAGCCCCGGCGTGAAGTAGAAAGAACATGAAACCTCATCCATGGGGGCGCGATGATGTTTCATGTAGGTTTTTAAAAATTTTAATAAAGTTTGTGTGAAAATTAGGGACATGTCCCAACACATGAGGGGACATGTTAGGGAAATTTTATTTGTCTATTTTTAGGTTTTTTGCATTTACAGATGATCTCCCTGAGGCTGCACTCTTGATTTTGGGATTCCACCCCCCTCCCGCATAGCACTTCTGTGCAGATGTCACGCTGGGCAGGCACAATCGGGGGCGCCAATCAGAAGCGCGCCTGTGCGTGCCCGCCATTCAATTTCGCCCCCGATGGGGGGAAAATTCAGCCCTTTATTCCAAAAGCTTTTGTCTGCAGCCACTAGCTTCTAGCTCAGCTCTCTTTCTCAAACCCCACCCTTGACTAACAGTGCACAGCACAGAGAACAGTCAACAGACACACAAAATCAGACACCAAACAATGGAACACAACAACCACTTTAGCTAATTCCAATTAAAACCCTTGTGGCCCGCAGAAAGGGGGTTGGCATCCTGTCAATCTGGGCGGGATTTGATCTTAAATGCTGACGGGTAAAAGATTAGCGGCCATACCACTGTGGGACCCAATTGCTTTACCCCATTGGCTAGTTAAGTCATTGAGAAGGAGATGTCTTTAGGCTGCATTTCAAAACAGGTCACACTTTGCCTACTCTCAAGAGACGCATGTTAACATGAAAAACCTGGCACGTTTGGTTGGGGGAGTGAGACGGTGGGAGTGGGTTAATTTCTCAGAAATCTATTTCCTGACCCAAACCTGCCTCCAACCCACCAATTCTAGTTTTAACCTGCTCCTGCTGAATACAATTCTGTAAAACAGAGTGCAAATAACGGCTCAGATCGTGCAGCCTATAGGCCCATTAAGAATCCTTCCATAAATCAGATGTTAGCTGCCTCAACAAAGCATTTCGTTTTGCCAGACCAATCACTGCTTAACAACAATAATTGATTACGTTCAGCGTGTTGTTACTTTTGCAACAAAAAAAATATGGGGCCGCCCAGATTTTAATAGCGTGTAATTAAAAGCACTACATCAATGCAAGTTGTTGTTCTGCATCGGCACGAAGTGATTTTTTACAGATCAGCTTGGTAGTCAAGTCACAGAATTCCTAGGACTGGGCGATATTACAGACTTGTGCTCACTCAACAGTGACTGTTCGGAGTATCTTCAGCAATTCCTATTGTGGACTGATTCACACTGATTTTAGCCAACGTACCAAATTTTGAGATGCGTATAATGAAAAGGGAAGTTGCACAGCAGCAGCTTGTTGCAAAATTTAAAAACGAGCTGGCGACCCCTAAATTCTTCTGCAACCCCCCTGTCTGAAGTTCAAGGGATGTTCTGACTTGTGTCGATTGATTAGCCCGGCAGAGCCCTTCACAAAGCAAAGCAAAAGAAGGCGAGAGACAAACAACCATCAGCAGCCTGAGAGGGAAAAAAACTTTAGCCTCTTATCGGCATCTTTGAATTGCACCAGTTCAATTTGTAAGGTGTCTTCTGTTGGTTGGGGGGCTTGGAGGTCTTATTGGCTGATGAAAGCTGTAGGTTCTTTATGACTTGTTGGGTTAATGGGAAAGGAAAATCACCGACAAAACACAACGCTCTGGGCGGACGGGGTGAAATGAAAGTGACAGATAAGTTAAGAAGAATTAGACCTCGGTGCCAGTCCGCAACATGAATATGAATAAAATGCAGTGCACACAGACAGCGGCATCGCACTTCCAATTGTAATCGGCTCAGACAAGAGAGATTGCAATTATAGCTTCGGCTGAGAGTTGTAAAAAGGGGAATTGGTTACGGTTTGATCGATCATCTGTTGATCTCTCTGCGTGAGAAATTCAGCTCCGGCTGTGACAATGGAAGCGGGCACATCACACTGGGGGCGGGGGGTCTGTCCCCATGAGGGGGCGGGTGGGTTGGGGGGTGGTGGGGGGTCTGTCCCCATGAGGGGGCGGGTGGGTTGGGGGGTGGTGGGGGGTCTGTCCTCATGAGGGGGCGGGTGGGTGGGGGGGGGGGGTCTGTCCCCATGAGGGGGCGGGTGCGTGGGGGGGGGGGTCTGTCCCCATGAGGGGGCGGGTGCGTGGGGGGGGGGGTCTGTCCCCATGAGGGGGCGGGTGGGTGGGGGGGGGGTCTGTCCCCATGAGGGGGCGGGTGGGTGGGGGGGGGGGTCTGTCCCCATGAGGGGGCGGGTGGGTGGGGGGGGGGTGTTCTGTCCCCATGAGGGGGCGGATGGGGTCTGTCCCCATGAGGGGGCGGGTGGGTGGGGGGTCTGTCCCCATGAGGGGGCGGGTGGGTGGGGGGTCTGTCCCCATGAGGGGGCGGGTGGGGGGGGGGGGGTCTGTCCCCATGAGGGGGCGGGTGGGTGGGGGGGGGGTGTTCTGTCCCCATGAGGGGGCGGGTGGGTGGGGATTGGGGGGGGATCTGTCCCCATGAGGGGGCGGATGGGGTCTGTCCCCATGAGGGGGTGGGTGGGGGGGGTGGGGAGGTGGGGGGGGGTGGGTGCGGGGGGGGGGTGGGTGGGGGGGTGGGTGGGGGGGGATTGGGGGGGGGTCTGTCCCCATGAGGGGGCGGATGGGGTCTGTCCCCATGAGGGGGCGGGTGGGGGGGGGTCTGTCCCCATGAGGGGGCGGGTTGGGGGGGGGGGGTCTGTCCCCATGAGGGGGCGGGTGGGGGGGGGTCTGTCCCCATGAGGGGGCGGGTTGGGTGGGGGGGTCTGTCCCCATCGGGCGGGTGGGGGGAGGGTCTGTCTCCATGAGGGGGTGGGGGGGGATTGGGGAGGGGATTGGGGGGGGGGTGGGGGGGGATTGGGGGGGGTGGGTGGGGTGGGTGGGGGGGGGTGGGTGGGGGGGGATTGGGGGGGGATCTGTCCCCATGAGGGGGCGGATGGGGTCTGTCCCCATGAGGGGGCGGGTGGGTGGGGGGGGGGTGTTCTGTCCTCATGAGGGGGCGGGTGGGTGGGGGGGGGTCTGTCCCCATGAGGGGGTTGGGGGAGGTGGGTGGGGATTGGGGGGGGTGGGGATTGGGGGGTGTGGGGGGGGTGGGGGGGATTGGGGGGGGATCTGTCCCCATGAGGGGGCGGATGGGGTCTGTCCCCATCGGGCGGGTGGGCGGGGGGGGATTGGGGGGTGGGGGGTGGGGGGGGATTGGGGGGGGGTCTGTCCCCATGAGGGGGCGGATGGGGTCTGTCCCCATGAGGGGGCGGGTTGGGTGGGGGGGTCTGTCCCCATCGGGCGGGCGGGGGGGGGGGGTCTGTCTCCATGAGGGGGTGGGGGGGGATTGGGGGGGGATCTGTCCCCATGAGGGGGCGGGTGGGGAGGGGGGGGTCTGTCCCCATGAGGGGGCGGGTGGGGAGGGGGGGGTCTGTCCCCATGAGGGGGCGGGTGGGTGGGGGGGGGTCTGTCCCCATGAGGGGGCGGGGGTCTGTCCCCATGAGGGGGCGGGGGGGTGGGCGGGGGTCTGTCCCCATGAGGGGGCGGGTGGGTGGGGGGGGGTCTGTCCCCATGAGGGGGCGGGGGGGTGAGGGGGCGGGGTCTGTCCCCATGAGGGGGCGGTGGGTGGGGGGGGGTCTGTCCCCATGAGGGGGGGGGGCGGGGCGCGGTGGTGGGGGGGGGGATTGCGATCACCGCGAAAGCGCCGCAGTTTTGTTCTTTCGGACAAGGCGAGAAGTGGAATCGCCGATTAAAGTTCTCAGTCATTGAAAATGGGGGCAGCGCTTTCAGGACCACTTTGCCTTTGTCTGGACGATGTTATTGTTCATCATTCATATAAACTGTACAAGTTACGTTATTCTAAAGTGCCTGTTAGTTTAAGCTGTAACAAATAGTTATCCATCCATTCAAAGGTGGTGGGGGGTGGGGGGGAACAAACAAAATTCCCATTGCCTTCCTTCCCCAGTCCTGCCTCCCACCCCCATCCCCGCATCACCACCGGTTTTATTGACCCACCTGAGCTGGTGAGACACTGGCCCGAAATTCATAACCCTGAGGCTGTGAAAGGCACCATACGAAGACAAGTCTTCCTTTTCCTTCTTTCTTTCTTCGAACAATGCTCCATTAAGGTCAGAGGTTGGATTTCCATGGGGATTCTCACAGGTGGCCACCCACAATTTTGGCAGTGGACCGGTGGAAACCCCTGAGAAACTCATCCACACTCTGGCTCTCCCACTCAGGCTACAGTAGACCACCATCACCGCTGGAAATTCCACCCCCACAGTCTCATTCCTCGACATCACTGTCAAAGGGGAAGGAGCTGTGAACAGATGCCTGTCATCTCTGCTACCTTGTTGGTTTTGAAGGAACCATGCACATCTGATATACGTGCACCCAATTCGTTGTCTTCCAAGTAGCTGGTTTCTACAGCAACAATGATAGCAGTGATGGAGAAATGCAAGCAAAATACTGCATATGCTGGAAATCTGACTTAAAAACAGGCAGTGCTGGAAAACGCTCAGCAGGTTCATCAGCAGCTGTGGAGAGAGAGAGAGAAACAGAGTTAACCATTTCAGGTTGATGCCTCTTTAATCAAAACTTGGATTGTGATGCCCTCTGCAAAAGAAAAGTTGCCAGCAACATGTAGGTTATTTTGACAGGAGCAATGTCAAGGTCAAGTTGAAATTTGTTGAATTATTTCCACTTTCTCTTCGACATGATAAGATATCTATTCCTTTTTAGGCTCAGCACTGACATTTCAACAACCCTGTGCTTTAATACACAAAGCAGGTTTGAATGCCATTAGTGGGCAAATGGAACAAAATACTAAGTAAATATTGGAAAATGCTTTGTAATCTAGTAAAATATTAATTTGCAACATTTTTTCATAAAGTATGTGCCAGGTAGAGGGTAAAGTGGCAGACTGCAGCCCCATTCATCTCATTACTTGTCTGCCCCACACACTCCTTCAATATAGAATTTTACACGTGGCAAGACACCATTGCCCATTGTGCCATCATTCAGAGCCATCACTTAATTTCTAGAAATTTCCTGGGCTTTTGTCCTTGAAGTGGATTTGTGGGGGTTTAGTCAAGGTGAGAACTTTCTCACAGATTAATCTACAAAAGCTTTTGACTTGGAGTTTTGAGCGAGAGAGGTTTGATTGATAATGTTTGATGAGACCTGCATTCAAATTGATGAAACCATGGTCTTAATTAGCTCGGGCACAACAAAATCAGTCGTTTTATCTCAGTGATTACACAGATGACTTTTTTTTTATTCAGTGCTGGGTGTGTGCAGGTAACAAATGGCAATTCTTTTGTAACTGAGCCTAAGCATTTCAATTAAGTAAAGGCAGCAAAATAAAACACTGGATCATAAACCCTGGCCTTGTGCTTTGTGCTGCTTTGGGGTTTTAATTTTGAGGTACCTGAAGCAGCATCTAAGCATCAACAACAACAATTTGCATTTATATAGCACCTTGAACATTGTAAAACGCCAAGGTGCTTCACGTGGGGCATTATCAGGCAGGAGGTAACATTGAGCCACAAAAAGCAGATGTTAAGACAGGTGACAAAAAACTTGGATCAACGAGTAAGCTTATAAGGAGCCTCTTAAAGGATGAAAGAGTGGTTAGGGAAGAATGTTAATATCCACATATAAATGTCGACCATCTTAAATTGGATTTTCAGTGGAAAATAGACTTCTGCAGCAGTTGAAAAGAAAGAAAGGCTTGCATTTCTATAGCGCCTTTCTTGACCTCGGGACGTTCCAAAGCATGTCACAGCCAGTGAGGCATGTTTGAAGCGTGGTCATTGTTGTAACACAGGTAGAACATAATTTTCAGAAAGCTGTAAGTCAAAAACAAAAGCAGGGAATGCTGGAAAGTGTCAGCAGGTCAGGCAGCATCTGCAGAGAGGTGGATGATTTTTTTTTTATTTTGACAAAGGATCCACACCCAATCTTCCCTTCAAAGATGCTGCTTGGTCTGCTGAGTGTTTCCGAACAATTTTTTTTTTGTTTCAGATGGAAGGTTATGCTTGATTAATTTTTCTTGAATAATTTCCATTTGTGGATTTGAGTGGTACCGCGTGCTGCCCATAATGTTATCACATGAAGACGTGTCACATGTCTGTCAATTTTCTCTCCCTGTCATTTTAATGGGACATTAATCCAATTTACCACCCTCTGTTTTAAGGAAAGAAGGACCTTCTATTCATGCAGTGCCTTTTATGCCATCAGAATATCCAAAACCATGTTTACAGCCAATTACTTACTTTTGATGTGGCGTTGTTGTTTTGTAGACAGTGTCGCTAATTTTCACAAGCAGGATCCTACAAACAGCAGTAAGAATATTTGGTTCTATTAGCTGACAGATAAATATTGGCCAAGACAACAACAGTTTACATTGATATGATGCCTTCATATAGTGAAGCATTTCTAGGGTAAGAAATTTCCCCCCTAGTGCAGGAGCGGATGAGTGCGGGCATGCCTTCGATTGGCGCCCCCAATCAGGGGTGCACCGCCATTTTACGTGGGCATGACGTCCACCAGGAAGCGCTATGCGCTCCCTGTGTGAGCAGGGTGGGGGGAAATCCCTCAGCCAAGAGTGCACTCATCTCCCTGAGGCTAAGTGCTGCCTCAGGGAGATCGGCACCAAATTTAAAAATGGTGAAGGGGCAAAAATAAAATTTCCCTGACCTGTGCCCTCATGTGACACTGTCACACGGGTTGGGACATGTCTATCACTTTTAATCAAACATTTATCAAATTTTTTTAAACCCTCATGAAACCTCATCCCACCCATGGATGAGGTTTGATGCTTTCTCTGAAGCCCGCCAGGTCTCCCGGCCTGCCCGCCAACCTTAAGGTTGGACGGGCAGGTCCATTAATTATTTCAATTACTTTTTCAATGGCCTCAATAGGCTGTTGACAGGTCAGCGGGCACACAGCTGATTCAGCTGCACCCTCCACCCCACCCCCCCCCACCAAGGCCTGAAAATGGAAATGTCACAAGGTGACATCGGGAGTTCCGCCCGACATCATCCTGCATCATTTTACGTGTCGGCAAGCAGGCCCCACCCCCCGCACGCCAGGTAAAGATCCTGCCCCAGGTGTTTCACAGGAACATTAAACAGGACATTGAGAAGACCATAAAACGTAGAAGCAGAAGTATCGAGTCTGCTCCGCCATTCAATGAGATCATGGCTGATCTGATAATCCTCAACTCCACTTTCCTGCCTTTTCCTCATAACCCTTGATTCCCTTACTGATCAAAAATCTGTCTGTGTCAGCCTTGAATATGGAATTTAACCCTGAAAAGTGTGAGGTGATACACTTTGGAAGGGGTAATTTGACAAGGAAGTATTCAATGAACGGCATGACACTAGGAAGTTCTGAGGAACAAAGGGACCTTGGCGTGTGTGTCCATAGGTCTCTGAAGGCAGAGGGGCATGTTAATGGGGTGGTGAAAAAGGCAAACAGGACACTTGCCTTTATCAATTGAGGCATAGATTACAAAAGTAGGGAGGTCATGTTGGAGTTGTATAGAACCTTGGTGAGGCCACAGCTGGAGTACTGTGTGCAGTTCTGGTCATCACATTATAGGAAGGATGTGATTGCACTGGAGGGGGTGCAGAGGAGATTCACCAGGATGTTGCCTGGGATGAAACATTTAAGTTATGAAGAGAGGTTGGATAGACTTGGGTTGTTTTCGTTGGAGCAGAGAAGACTGAGGGGCGACCTGATCGAGGTGTACAAGATTATGAGGGGCATGGACAGGGTGGATAGGGAGCAGCTGTTCCCCTTAGTTGAAGGGTCAGTCACAAGGGGACATAAGTTCAAGGTGAGGGGCAGGAGGTTTAGGGGGGATGTGAGAAAAAACTTTTTTTACCCAGAGGGTGGTGATGGTCTGGAATGCACTGCCTGGGAGGGTGGTGGAGGTGGGTTGCCTCACATCATTTAAAAAGTACCTGGATGAGCACTTGGCACGTAACATTCAAGGCTATGGGCCAAGTGCTGGTAAATGGGGTTAGGTAGGTAGGTCAGGTGTTTCTCACGTGTCGGTGAAGACTCGATGGGCCGAAGGGCCTCTTCTGCACTGTGTGATTCTATGAATACACTTAAAGAAGGCCTGTCTTCTGTAAATAGTGTCATGTGATCCACTTAAATAGACAAAGGGTATCTTAGGTTAACACTTCATTCGACCAAAGAAAGGAACATGATACAAGCGCACAAGTAGGTAGCGGTGTAATGGTAATGTCACTAGGCAAGTAATCCAGAGCCCAGGCTACTGGTGGAATTTAAATTCAATTAATATACTTGGAATATAAACTAGTCACAGTTAATGGTGAACATGACAGCACAGCTAGCATTAATTGGCTCACTAATGCCCCTTTGGGGGAAGGAAATCTGCTGTCTTTACCTGACCTGACTCCAGATCCACAGTTGTGTGTTTGACTCTAGCCCTGCAATGGCTTGGCAAGCCACTCAGTTCAAGGGCAATTAAGAATGGGCAACAAATGCTGATGTTGCCAGGAACAAACACCCTTGTCCCATGAAAGAAAAAAAAAATTAACATTCATGTAACAACTGATACAGGGTCCTGTTCTGTCACTATGGCAACCAGGTTTTAAGCCTGACCAGGAATGGTAGAATGTAGGTTTCTTCACTCGGCTGACTGTAAGAACCCTTTGTAAAAGGATTTGAGGTTTGTGAAATTTCAGTTGCATTGCCAGAGTCTAAGGTTCAAAAGCTGCACACAGTTGAGGGGGAGATGGTGGCGCAGTATTGTCACTGGGCTGGTATTCTAGAGACCCAGGGTAATGTTCTGGGACCCAGGTTTGAATCCCACCATGGCAGATGGTCAAAATTGAATTCAATAAAAATATGGAAATCAAAGCCTGATAATGACCACGAAACCATTGCAAATTGTTGTAAAAACCAATCAGGTTCACTAATGATCTTTAGGGAAGGAAATCTGTTGTCCTTACCTGGTCTGGCCTACATGTGACTCCAGACCCACAGCAATGTGGTTGACTCTTAAAATGCGCTCTGAACAAGGGAAATTAGGGATGGACAATAAATGCTGGGCTATGACACCCCCAGATCCCAGGAAGAATTAAAAAAATGTTTTGACATAAATTGATGCCAACCTGACAAATCATTGAGAGCGACTGTTTAGGTGAGCGCTGTTTAGTTCAACGATTCTTACATATGCACCAGGTGGTGTTCTCACTGTTGCTGGGAGATAGGCAAGAACAGAAATAGCTTTATTGTGTGTTTGATAAAGGGAGGACTTGATTCTCACACCAGAAGCAGAATGTGCTTCACCCCCCAGGATTGACATCTCTAAACTTGATAGAGGTAAAAACAGGTTTTCTTTGAAGGAGAAAGAAAACTTCCATGAACCTTAATAAGTATGCCTATATACATTAAGGTGATGAGTTAAATCCCTTTGAATGATATAATGGTAGTGATTATATCTGCCTGCTGTTGAATAATTGTTTTGTTAAGCTGGAGCAGAAGAGACACATTTCACAACCGCCCACTTTCTCTTTTGAGCAGGATGCCAAGCTCCGAGAGCTGTTGGATGTTGGAAATCAGGGAAATCGGCTGGAGAACAGGATGGTTACCGTGGTTTACGGCCCAGACTTGGTCAACATTTCCTATCTCAACTTCATGGCCTTCCAGGAAGATGTAGCAAAGGTACTTGCGCGTTCCAAAATTCTCATGCTCCACTGCGCAGTCAGGCATGTTTGGAATGGTGGCGTTATGTTTCCGGTGAGGTTAACCTCATGGTCTTTCTGCTGGCTCCTGAGCACCTGCAGTTGTCATTATCATTGTTGCCTTAAGGTGATTTGAAAGACAGCTCGCCTACCTTTCCAACCTCCGCATGGTGCTGCAAAACTAGTTCCAAATTTGAAATGTCACTTTGTTTTCAAAAAAGAAGATATCCCTATAAATTATTTCCTATTCTATTAATATATTCCATTTTTTTTGATTGGATAAGATAGTTTGCTATCATCCCCTTTGTATTGGTATTCTTGTGAGTGTCCTGATGAGTGCAAGATGAAAAGCTTCGACATGTCTCTTTTTTCGGTAATACTCAAGGTGCACCTTGTTGAATGAGGTGTAACTGGGTTTGTACCAGTGTTGTAGCATCATAATTACTGATAAACACCCTCATTGGCCCTGGAAAGCAAACCTCTCCATTATGATAAGACGATTTTGAAATAAATAATATGTTTTAATGAAATTTTAGCTTACATCATAATCCAATCAAAAGTAATTATTTATTATGTTATTCTGTGAAAATTGAGATTAAAAGTGCAGGATTCAATGTTTTTAACGTACTGGTTTGCCGCCTGTGTGCATTATTCAATGTGATTGGCTGCTTACCCTGTTTGATGATATCATTTTTGCTGCACGCCTGGAGATCTCAATGACTTAGTGTCAGATGCAACCTGCTGTTGGGAAAGGGGAAAACCAAGCCACGAGGATCACTAGATCTTTGCAGGCAGCTTTCTTCAAGGTCAACGGCTAGTGCTGTTGCTTCACTGCAAACTCCAGACCATTAAAAATTTTCACAAGAGAATTGGATCAATATTTGATGAGGAATAATGTGCAGGGCTATGGGGAAAAGAAAGATTATGGAATGAATTGGCTAGCATTTTCAAAGAGCTGGCATAGGCATGATGGGGTTAAATGGTCTTTTTCTGTGCTGTATCATTACAATAGGCAAAAGGAGGCTATGAATACACACGAACAACAGAAAGAAATATCTCTGTTAAAATAGTGTATAAGTTGAAGCTTGTATGTTCCTATGGTCTTAAAGCCACAAGCATCAGTTAAAAATATTCAGTGTCAACAATAATTATCTTTCAAACTTGTTCTGGTTGAGATATTAAAATGTACAATTTACTGAATGATTTCTTATTTTTTGGAATGAAAGAAAAATGTCTATTTTCTTCCCAGAGTTAGGGAGTCACCTGTAGTTGGCTCTCAGACACTCAGAGCTGTGATAGGAAAATGGACACAGATCCCTTTTATTATTTTAGCCCCCATTTCAACAATGTTGTGAAAATAAGCTCAGGTTTTGAGTTGAACTTAATCCTGACCTGTCCTGGTGCTGTGTTGTACCAATCAGCTCATGCAATTTGCAACAGAATTGTGCTTTAATACTGCACTGTTCACAGCCTTTGTATCATAGGAATAAAAGTAGGTAATGCTGGAAATATTTAGCCTGTCAGGCAGCATCTTTGGAGAGAGAAACAGAGTTGGCATTACAGGTCAGTAACTTCCTCATCTCTCTTACTCCCACCACAGATCCAACCAGATCTACCCAGTGTTTCCAGCATTATCGGTTTTTATTTCAGATTTGGTCTCTCTGTTGCAAGGGACAGTTTAATTTTGATTTATTAAATTGGAGCAATTGTGTCTCTGGATTTTTCCTGTGACCTCTTGTGGACAGGATTAGTGATTACAGCAGGGATGTTTGCTTGGGAAGCAAGTAAACAAAGTCTTGCAGCAAATAATCTTTAAAAGGGGTGCTTTAGGCCATTTTCTGGAACAGTGTCAGTGGTGATTTATGTTAATAATGGTTTTTAACTCCGTTTGTATTGATTTCAACAAAACACAAATTATGCAGTACAAGTTATACAGCTTTATGAATCTCTTTTATGTCTCCATGCAGTAATTTCATATCAATCCTACTAACTTTCTCAGTCCAATACCTCTACACCGCCTGTGCTGCTATTGAGGTAACTGCAGTAGGGGGTGTCCTCAATGATGAAGAGTATAAGCAATGGCATTTTGATTTTCCTGTCATGAATACAATAATAAAAAAGAAAATAATTACATTTATACAACACCTTGAGATGTATTCTATGTCTTCATTTATAGAGCTAAGGAAAAAAATCTAAAATTATACAGTTTAGTTTATATTGCCTTTTTCCTCGCAAAATGCATCACTTCACACTATTCTGCCTTAAACTGCATCTGCCATGTGTCTGCCCATTTCACCAGTCTGCCTATGTCTTCTTGAAGCCTACTGCTATCCTCCTCGCAATCATCTGTTTTTAGCTTTTGGGTTCATAAGTAACTATTGGCTGGGACAACGGGAAGGGCTCCCCTGTTCTTGTGCGCATATTTTAAATCCACCTGAGGGAAAATAAATCATGGTTTAAAGTCTCATCCAGAAGACAGCATCTCCAACAGCGCTGCACAGAAGTGTGAGTTGAGATTATGTGCATAAATCTTGGGAGTGGGACTTGAACCCAAAACCTTTTGATACAGAGGTGGGAATGCAACCAATTGCTACACCTTGGTGAACAATGGGGCATTGAACAGATGAATCATTGGCATTACCAGGGAATGGGTGGATTCAACAACACAACAACTTCTTCTCACTAAACTATGAGGGATTGGGTGGGCAGGTTCATAGCACAAGACTATCTCTCTATCTATCTCTCTCTCTCTCTCTCTGTTTACTGGACTAATGAGAATTGGCTAATGCATTTCCATTATAAAGCCTCTTAAGTTAATTGTGTGTTAATTATGTTTAGTTGGAGGTAGGTAGTAAGCATTAAACCTCCCTATAAATGGACATTGACATGAACTGTGGTTGCTGGGTTAGCAGGTGCTTGCTTATAATCTGTAGCTGTGTAAATAAACTCTTGAAAGAGTTAGCTCCAGTTGCATCCTTCATCAACTGGCTTTCTGGAATAGAAAATCGTATGCCAACTGGGTAGATTGGCACTAATGGAACATCATTATAAAGTCATTTGCATCACCCACTTCACCAAAGCAGCTAGTGTTTTTAATAGCTGCTTCACTCACCCCCTTAAAAGAACCAGGAATGTTCAAAATCTTGGTCGCCATGAATCTATCGACTTCCTCTGCAGTAGAGCATTGAGGATTGAGGAAACCCATCAACGTTCGTGAACTATTTGCACCCTCAAAAGCTGAATAAGGATTGTAGAGCTGCACAACCTCTGCAAAGCTGCTTATTTCCTGCACATTTTGAAAAATAGTCTAAACACAAAGGGCGAGAGGGGTATGGGTATGTTTGGTTTGGGGCTTGGGAGATGGGCAGGGGTGTATTGGAGAGTGTTAAATTGGTAATAATGTGAAATCCAACCCTAGCCTGTCTAACCACAACAGATTTGGGAGCGCTTGAGTAACCAGCTATGGAGACGTAGCTCTGTCATTCTAATATTTAGGTCAGGCTGCTTGCCTCAGATTCTTTTGCCAATTTGAATTTAATAGCAGCACACCAAGTTTCCCAATGTTCAGGAAACTTAACAGCTAAAGGGAGGCGGGAGGTGCAGATATTGCAGCTCGTTGTTGTTTTTCCAGCACTGCTTGCGGGTCAAGTGAAGCAGGAGTGCACCTTGCTCCCCCTCTCCTTCCCCCCACCTCTCCTTCCCCACCCCCGCCAACCCACACCCCAGGAAACCTCAAGGAAACACGCTGTGATCTCTCCTCCTCTTAAATCTCTTCCCTCCCTCACAATCAATCTCTCCCCGCTCCTGTCCCCCCACACAGTCCCACGCCCTGTCTCCCTCCTTGCTGCAGGGCACCACATCACCGACCCCCGAGCCTCTCTAGGAACCAACATTAGTGGTCCCGATTTCGGCACCGTAGGCTTTCTCACCCACCAGCTGGCCAGCTCCTAAATCTGCCTTCCTATAAATATCAGGGCCCAAGTTTCCTACAGCCCACCACCTGATGAGGAGACTTTGAAAATGGCAGCGGAGTACAATATTTACAGAGTGATGGACTGACTAATTGGTTACAATTCAGGTATTTTGGTGAATTTAGGGGAACGCCCCCAAATTGAATCACTTTGATGTTAGGGGCTTTGGATAAAGTGCTTCATCTGGGAACTAAGAACCAATAGAATTGTGATCTGCATAAAACCACCTACTCCTCCTGTCCAAAGACTACTGAGGAATAAACAGATATATCACCATTATGGCTCATGACAATACTGCTAAAAAGGGATGAAGTGTTTAGGAGGAATAATTTTTGTTCAACGTACCCCCCTTTTTATATTATAAATGAATAATCTGTAATCTTAAACATCTTGGCTCTTTTTCTCTCCAAAGACGTCAGTTTTGTTGCTGATATGGAAGTGCTTGAGTCCGATTCCCTTTCTGCCGCACCACCCTGGCATAATTTTGTAATTTGTGGGGAGGGGAGGTCTGAAGTGGTTCCAAGGTGAGCAGTGAGAGCCAACATCCCTTAAGGTAGCGGGACAGGTAGATAAGGTGGTTAAGAAGGCATATGGGATACTTGACTTTATTTGCTGAGGCATAGAATATAAGAGTGGGGAGGTTATGCTGGAACTGTATAAAATGCTGTTTAGGCCACAGCTAGAGTATTGCGTGCAGTTATGGAATCCACATTATAGGAAGGATGTGATTGCGCTAGAGAGAGAGCAGAGGAGATTTACCAGGATGTTGCCTGGGCTGGAGAGTTTTAGTTATGAGGAGAGATTGAATAGACTGGGGTTATTTTCCCTGGAGCAGAGGAGATTGAGGGGGGGGACATGATTGAGGTGTATAAAATTATGAGGGGCAAAGATAAGGGAGATAGGAAAGAACTTTTCCCCTTGGTGGAGGGATCAATAACCAGGGAGCATAGATTTAAGGTAAGGGGCAGGAGGTTTAGATGGGATGTGAAGAAGAATTTTTTCAGAGGGTGGTGGGAATCTGTGGTCATGTTGCTCTCTGCGAGTTGCAGATTTACCAATGGTGTCACTGAGGGAGCTAGTAAAGTACACTTTTAAAACCTGGGAGAGGCACCAATTTTCCCAATGGCTCACACAGTTTGCGAATGCACCATCGGTATGGATGGTGTGCCATACAGGCTCCCAGGTTTAATCTGGCTTACCTGATCTTGACTGGATCTACAGCTGGGAAGTTCATACCAGCCTCAGAACTTTCACTAAAAGCAAAAAATATAACCCAGCGTTCCAGTGACCCCTGCTGGAAAATATGAAGAAGATGTTCAAGTGCAGGACTGGGCCAAGATGTGATTTTTAAAAATTCTTCCATGGATGTTGTGGGCATCACTACCAATGCCAACCTTCATTGCCCATCCCTAACAGCCCTTGAGGAGGTGGTGCGGAGTCGCCTTCTCGAACCGCTGCAGTCCACCTAGGTACACCAACAGTGCTGCTGGGGAGGGAGTTCCAAGTTTGACCCAGCGACAGTGAAGGAATGGAGTTCCAAGTCAGGATGGTGTGTGGCTTGGAGGGGAACTTGCAGCTGGTAGTTTTCCCCTGCATCTGCTGCTCTTGTCCCTCTAGGTGTTAGAGGTCACAGGTTTCAAAGGTGATGTTGAAGGACCATTGGTGAGTTGCTGCAGTGCATCTTGTACATGGCACACACTGCTGCCACTGTGATTCTGTGGTGGAGGGGGTGAATGTTTAATGTGGTGAATGGGGCCGATCAAATGAACTGCTTTTGAGTGTTGTTGGAGCTGCACTCATCCAGGCAAGTGGAGAATATTCCATCACACTCCTGACTTGTGCCTTGTGGATGGTGGGCAGACTTTGGGGAGTCTGGAGGTGAGTTACCCGACGCAGGATTCCCAGCTTCTGACCTGCTCTTGTAGCCACGGTATTTATATGGCTGGTCCAGTTCTAGAGGTAATCTCTAGGATGTTAATGCTCCTACAGTCAGCCACTTCAAGAGGTGAGGGGAGAAAACTGGCTGGAAAATAAACCTAAAATGGATATAACTTGGATTGAAGACCATGATACCTCCCAGGGACATTCCTTGGTCTCAGTCAGACTTCTGAGATAGTGCAAGAGAGGGGAAGATTTACAAGTGACCAAAACTTCATTCACACAAAACGTAGCTTTGTTTTTAAATAGATAGGCTGCATGTCTGTTCTAATTGGAGAGAGGAAAATGACTGATTACACATTCGCTTTGAGTTAATTAAGCTTTAGCAAGGCCATTAAACTCAGAGAGACAATGTCCTTTCTCATGGTATTTGAATCAAAGCAAAAAATGCTGCAAACATTCAGCAGGCCGTCAGTATCTGGGTGAAAACTGATAAGTAAACATTTCGTGTGTGGAGCCTTCTTCAGAACTGGACAATATTACTGATGAACAGAAAGAAGAGTGAAGATATAAGAAGAAGCAGAAGAAAAGGGAAGGAGAGGGAGTCACGCACTCGTGCACACAGGCATCTGTAAAATGCTTTAGTGGGAAGCTGGAGAGAGTTAAATAGTTCAGGGTCTATCAATATGGGTGGTAACATGCAACAGTGCCTTATTTTCCTTCCAGACACACTTCAGCTCCTTGGCTTTAAATATTGACTTTCACAGATTCATAACCTCCATTTACTCTTCAGCAGAACGTTATAATGGGAAATAAGACGATTTAAATGTGAGAGATTTTGGAGGAGGCGAGATTTAAGGCCTGGGTGGGGACCTTCTGTTGGAGCACCCTTGGTTTAAACCTGCTTTCTCATCTCGCGGGCACCTTGCAACTGGACCATGCTCCACTGAGCCTATGTTTTGGCACTTCCTTCATTCCTACATCGCTATCTCAGCTATTCACACATTCAATGTCTTAAAAATGTCTTTCATTTCTCATTATACCTCCTGTTGTCTCATGTTAATATCACTATTGCTATTTAACCAGTCACTGTTTCCTATTTAAGCTGGGTGGAAATGTCCGTGCCTGCTGGCGTTGGGTGTGCTCGGCAGCACGAGTGGACAGTATGTCAAGAAGGCCAAAAATCGGTATCACCACATCATGAAACCAGTTTGCAATCGTCCGTACAGCTCGCCCATGGCTGGGGCCTCGTTTCTCGCCATCAGACACCGGCAACCTCATTGTAATCCATCTGTATATCATTATAAGGCTAGCCTACCGGACTCATCCCCACACGCTGGATCATCTACGCACTCTTGCCGATGTTTTTCACAACCGCACATGAGCGACGTGCACTTGAGGAGCTGCACTTCACTCGGGACTTCGAGGTTTCTTTGCCCACCTTGCTTCGGGCAGCACTCACAGTCATCAGCACCAGGCCTCACAGGCAGCACCACAGCACTTTTAGGGAGTTCTCATGGGCAGGTCTCTACCTACCAGACCAGCCATAAGGCCAGGTGGCTTTGTATGGCTACAGGGCTAGGGTCTTGCTTGGGGAAGGGGGGAAGTGGCCTTAGGCAAGGGAAGAGGCTGCAGGGTGAGGGCTGTACTGGGGAAGGGGGGTATCCCAGGGTGTGTGTGGGGGCACAAGTTGATCTGTGCAAGTGACCAAAAGATGGCAAGGGTTGAGGAGGCAGTCTCCAGAGGAGATGAGGCCAGATGGATATGTGAGGGTTTGTGTGTGTGAGAGTGAGTAGTGATATCCCTTGAGCTGGCAGTGAGTGAGACGCCAGTGAATGTGCGATGGGCTTGAGTGTATGCGTTTAGAGGGATGAGATGGTTACCTCACCCTGGGGGCATGGATGAGATCATTCATCCTCCATCTGCATTGGATGGCCAGCCTCCTGTGTGCAGCACTGATCACCACTGCCATCATCTACCAAGCCGAAGTGGTAATGTTGCTGCCCCTCCTGCACCCAGAGCAGGGGCAGAGGACATCATGGCGGGCCTCCACAGCATCCAAAAGGCGCCCAAGGGACGCACCACTAAACCTGGGGGCTACAGTCCTCTTGCCTTTCGGGGCCATGTCTTACTTGCGGCAGTCCTGGGTTGGAAGCACTTTAAACACGGCGCCCAGTGTGATGAAGCGGCAAGATGAGGGCGCGGCGGGCGAATTGGAGCCTGCCTGCTGTGAAAACGGTGTGCATCCCGGGAATGTATAAGTAATGCGGCGGGTTTGGGACGATACCGCCTGAGAAGCCGCTTTTGCCACCGGCGGGTGAAACATCGTTTTACCCACCCACTACCGCACTGAGTGCAAACCTGAGACGATTCCGTGCAAGGTGTAATAAACTGAAAGATCCAACCCACCTTCTTTGATGGCCTTCCCGAAAACACGCAATCCTTGTGTGTTCTATTTATCTCCATCGCTGGGGTTTAACCATGTCTCAAGTCCCAATCGTGTTGTATTCCACACTTGTGCATGCCTTGAAATCACTGTCTTGTTAGTGACACCCCTAGCATTCTTGTATATGAACTTTAGTAGGTTGCTCCTATCTTTTGCTGCATTCCTCCTAATATTTGATCTTGCTGTTATCAATTTACTTTCCTCCTGATTACCTTTTGTTTACCCTTGACCAGTATTATGTCACATAAAGATAGACTTGATACAACAGTACCACGATTGTCATTGTTTCCCCAGTGCCCAATGTAAAACTTATAGAAGTGCAATTGAATTAGGTTAGCTGGACATAGAATTTACAGCACAGAAATTGGCCATTTGGCCCAGCAAGTTCATTGCAGCACTTGTGCACAACTCGAGCATGTCAGAATCAGCTTTTCATGCCCATGTGTATTTGTCTGATGCGTCCAGTGTTATATAAACCCTGTACGCCATATCAAAAATTTATGCATTACCTTTGACAGATATCACGGCCTGGCCTATATAATGCAGTGCGAGTGGCAGAAAGGTGTGGTAATTTCAAGTCTTCTAAAGTTGGCATAAGAACTACTAGCACTTTGAAAATACATTCCTCTGTTTGTCTTTCCAGGAATGGACTGATGCACTATTCAACCTGGCAACTAACCTGCTGGCACAGAACAGGTCAAGGGACACTTTATTGCACAAAGTGTAAGTCTGGTCACTGGGCTGTTTTTGCTTTTCTTTCACTGGTTTAAACAGTTTCTAAAATGCTGAAAATGTCACAAATGTAAAGATTTTGTACCTTTACTCCCAAAATGGAATCAATACCCTTGGGTTAGGTCAATCTGTCTCACCGCCTAAATTCAATGTTGTAGGTTTTGGCTTTGTCTGATATTGTTAAATGAACAATAGTGTGTCGGCAGCCCCTTTACATCTCCCCTCATCTTTATCTTCATTGACTTTCACAGCTGTTAGTTTGCTATCACATGTTTTAGACGAGTGACTACCTAGCTTCCTTGTCTTTCACTGTGTTTGGGCTTTATGATCAGTACAATGGGACCTAAATTAAATATGGTTACTGGAATATTTTGGGGATCTAGGAAACATGGACACTCTATTGAAAGCAAACTACTGCAGATGCTGGACATCTGAAGTAAAAATAGGAAGTGCTGGGAAAACTCAGCAGGTCGGGCAGCCTCTGTGGAGAGAGAAACAGAGTTAACGTTTTGACTCCAAGAGTCATGTTGGACTCAAAACGTTAACCCTGTTTCTCTCTCCGCAGATGCTGCCAGACCAGCTGAGTTTTTCCAGCATTTTCTGCTTTTATCTTAGGAGATTTGGACATTTGGTGGGTGAAAATGTTTCAAAATGACAGATGTGGCAATTCTAACAGACACAAAAAAAAATGCCAGAGGTGGTAAGCTTTACGGCAGTGGTGCTGTGCAGAGTAAAGCTTATCTTGGGGAAGGATGGTGGTGATGGAGCGCTTTTAAAGGTGGTTTTGTCCCAGTTGATCTACCCTCCCAGTCTTGTAGCCACCCTCACTACATCTGTTGTTCATGCATTAATGCCAACACCAACAAGGCTCATGTTGTTCAGACCTCTGTTTGCCCCGCTTTTGGTAAAGTTGTATTTAGGTTGAGTTCAGTCTTGCCCCCAGAAATTGAGGAGGACTGATTCATGTGTTCCATTGTATGAAAGGTCACATTGTGATTGACACTGTTTTAGCCTTGAAGCAGTCAAGCATTTTCACAAATGTAAAACTATTGGCATACATGGAATAACTGGGAGCAAACTGTCAATAAAAATTGCTCCAGAGCATATTGGACATTAAGTGATTTCAAAACAAGGCATTAAACTATATTTTGATCAGGACTTAGAAAGATGAAATGGCAGCATGGCATTGCAGCATAAACAACCACATTAAGAGACTTGTCATGTATTTACAGTGACCTGACAGCAAATAAGGAACTTTTTACTTGATTATATCTTTGCTTTGCTTGTTGCCAAGGCCTGAAGTGGCTGACTGTTCAAATTATGATTGAACATTAAACTGTTGCTGTCAAGCCACGCATGACTTAATGGAGATGTCTACTGTATCCAAAAATGATAAATATTATACCACAGCGTAAACTAAAACAGGATTTCTGAATGAATCTTTGCTTCCAAGCCACAACCAAATAATAAGAGACAAAAAATTAGCAGCAGAAATCTTATTGCAGCCATGTTAAAGTCAGGGTTTGTGATTGAAAGCACGGCTCATTGCTCTTGATGAAGATAAGGTGGTCAGGACACTCACAAACATTGTCCAACTTATCAAGATGTGCACATTTGAATCAGTTCAATCCTTTATAAAGTTCTTTCTCTTTAGAATGAAGAATGTGCCCATTGGGTGGGAAATTACCCATATTGGACCCAATATTCATAGGGAAGCAGGGAGGGTGCCAGGTAATGCAAACAAAACCCAGCAAGCCTGGGGTTGTGGGGGGTCCTGTAAATTTAACTGATTTTGTCTTCCTTCAGACCAAAGTCTGAAGTACATTGTCCATTGTTAAACCTTATAACTGTTACGATCTGGTTGAGATTGTTAACATTTAAAGAGAAAACCAAACAGCTTGTTTTAACCAATAGAACTATACCATAAGATTTCACCTTTCTTTAACCAAAACACATTGTGTATAGAACATATTAAACAAAGCAAATATGATTAAGTTAATACTGTAGCTTACACCCACATATGCTAGGCTCATAGATTTACTTCTTACTTCCCCCAAGAATTGTCTTATAAGACACCCCACTCTTCTGTCAGGACCACCTATAGTGATGTCACAGTCCTCCAGAGACGAGTTTAATTCTCCTCAGCTCCAGCTATTCTCAGAGGTAAAGCTTGCATTTACAATCCCTTGACTGTGGATGCCTCAGTCTTTTGTTCTGGTATTTTTCCAATACTTCCAAGTTAATCTGTTGGTTGCTTTCTTTGCCACAAGACTTAATGAGGACCACTGTAGATGCTTCCACTAGTTTCAAACTAAGCAATCTTCCAGCTTCTTTACACTCTCAAAATTCAAACTGAGATTAAGCCTCACCTGCATTCCACTTGGTGAATGATGAAGTTAGTTTTTTTTTACCCTGTTACAGTGCATTTACTTTGGCTGTCTTCTCTCACTGAGCTGAAATCTGCACACCTTAATTCCAAGCTTCAACACTTGAGCTTGGGTGGCTTTGTGTCCTTTTATATAGCCTCACCCAATTTCAGTTTGCCCAACAGTTTTGGGATTCCAAATCTCAGGTTCAGCTTTTGTTTCTTTAGCATCAGTTTCCTTTCATTTTTAAGCTTCTCTGTTTCCATTTTCAGTTTTCAGTCAGGTCATGCATTGTTTCAGTTTCCCCACCTGCTGTTTAATAGCTCTATTTCATCTATTCTGACCTTCCAAGTGTGATAACCTCCCAGTCTGTTTACATTGCATTTATTCCATTTTCTGCAGTTAAAACTTTAATTCTTAAAGCTAAAAGTTATATACTAAAACACATGAACCATGAACTAGACACTCACAACATAACTAAATGACAACTCTTCTGATCAGAGCTAGAAAATAATATCAGTTTGTGTCTTGGTTTATGTAATATCTGCCACCTATAATGCACACACATTGGATTTTCAAGGTGTGTAAAAAAGAATTTACCCCTTCTCTGCATAGTTTGGGAGAGCTTTAACCATCCCGCTTTTACCTAATCCTTAGTAGCCATACCTACAACAGCTGTGTTGCAACTGTGGCTTTGAAGCAATGGTTTAAATTGCTGATTTGATATTGCAATCCCATCAGAGGTGCTAGACTCTGATTAATAAATTTATTCTTGACAACACGCGTGGCGATTGACATTGACAGATATAATTAGCCCTGTTATGGACTGCTGTGATAATATTTGATTATAATTTGCAATAAAAGTAACTGGAATGAAAATATTATGAGTTTTATGTCACAGAATCTCTTTGTGTTTGTGTGACTGCTGTGTGTACAGTGATTGTAGATTCAGCACGTAAGTCATATTTTAGTCATCTCCCTTCATATATGGCACCATTGAATTTGCAAATGATTTCACTCCAAAATTAACCAGCTATGCCCTTAATAGAACTCCAACTTGTAGCATATTTTCCCAGAAATTAGTTCCCATTTATTTTTGTGAACTAATTACTGCCTTGCAGTATTCTAAATGTCTCGAATGCTCCAGTCACCTTCTGGATCATTGCAGCAGCTAGTTCTGTAGTTCCTCCTTAACCTTGGAGTAAATGTGTCTCACAAATGCTGCCATTATCTATTTCCGTGCAACCCACAATCAGCTCCTGCATGCTACGTGGCTTAAGTATACTAATAAATAATTCTTGCTGCCATAACTACCGCTGTTGCAGTCTTATGTGCCACATTTTTATCTGAAAAGGGCATTGGGGACATCATGCAAACTCACAATATGACGCAAGGCTTATTTCACACACAGGCCTCAATGCACTGTTATGGAAATGCTAAACCCATTATAATTGGAAATCTACACAAATCACATTGTGAGTCGCATACACAAGGCACTGAATATATCCTATGTACTTGGGGGACAGGAATTGTAAAACTATTGGGCATATTACCATACTTAAAATATTAAAATATTGGCCTGGGTTTTGTAGTCAGCGGCAAAGAGCCAGTGCTCGTCGTTCACTCCACTGCAAGTTGTCCACCAGGTTCTCGCAATTGAGTGGGCAACTTGCTCTAATCCAGTGTCTGATCCAGCATGGTGCCCTCTACAAGGGACTTGAGGTATCTGTGAGCTCTTTAGCCAATCAGATTGAAGAATCGTCACTGAGCCCTATGGAGTCTAGAGCAGCGACCATAAGTTTGATTTAAATCATGTACTGAAAGCAAAATAAAGATTGGGAAAGACAGAAGGGATTAAGAGAGAGGGACAATAGAGATCAGGTAGTTGGCTAACCACAATGCTTTCTGTTTCCTACATTACACAAGCAACTACACTTCAAAAGTATTTAATTGTCTGTAAAGCACTTTGGGATGTCCTAAGGCCATGAAAGGCGCTATATTAGTACAAGTCTGTCTTTCTTCTCCATTGCCCCTGCACTAGATCGCCTGGGAAGTAATTTCAGATTCCTGCTTTGCTATTAGCTGCCATTGCTTCTGCCTATGGCATTTTAAAGGGGCAACTGTGTTCAAGTTTATCAAGATATGAACGAGGGCAAGTGCAAATGAACCCAAATTGCCCCCCAAATATTCCCAACCCAGTTACCCTATATGGCACACACAGATCATATTGTGAAAATGTATCGAGCACAACTCAATATGCAGGGTATTAAATTGGTGGAGTTCAGGGAAATTCTGGTGGTATAAGGCCAGCTTTCTGTAAAACTGGGAAATCAGCTTATTTTATTCATCAGCTTGAAGCTCTTGTGTGTCATTGCTGATGATTTCAGTGGTACTATTTGTCGATGGGGCTTCACTGTGTTGAAAAGTGTCGAGAGGTTTAATGAAGTACTATACATTATATTTTGGAAATCTAAATTAACATCTCAAGATGCTGTTTATGGTAGAATTGATTCTTGTTGACACGACAGTGGCAATGGTGAGACTATTTGAATATTAATGAGTTCTGTGAGCTACCGATAGAATTAACTCAAGAAATGCACTTTAATATAATTAAAAGGGCTCTTTGAAACTCAGCAGCATATCCTGTTTATCTAAAGATGCCAGAATACTTACACAACAGTAGAAATAACTTCATCAAACTATCTACTGTGGTGGGATTTGAACTCATGTCCCAAGAGCATTAGCTTGGGCCTCTGGATTACTACACCAGTAGACATGACCATTATACTCCACCTCCCCCATGATAAAGGTGGAGGGGTAGCCCTGATAATAAAGGATGACATAAGGACATTAGTGAGAAAGGAATAAAAACAGAAAATGCTGGAAAAACTCAGCAGGCCTGACAGCATCTAGGTGGAGAGAGAAACAGAGTTAACGTTTCAAGTCCGTACAACTCTTCTTCATAGCTAAAGAGAAGTAGAAATGTGATGGATGAGAAAGGATCTTGGTTCATGAAGTCAGAAGTATAATCAGTAAGGGTGGAGGTTAGGAGTAGCAAGGGACAGAAAACGCTGGTGAGAGTAGCTTATATGCCACTTAACAGCAGTTAAGCCACTGGGCAGAGCATTAAACAAGAAATTATTGGAGCTTGTAACAAAGACAATGTAATGGTTGTGGGGAACTTTAAGCTTCACATTGACTGGACCAATCAAATTGACAAAGATGGTCTGGAAGATGACCAATTGTAGAATGCTTCTGTCACAGTTTCCTGTGACAGGCCATAAGGTGTACTCATGCTCCTATTTCTTATGTTGTTATGTCCTAAGTCAGTAGGAGTGCAGGAAATGAAAAAAGAATAGTCGCAGACATTCCAACCATGCAGGAAAACCTGAATAGGAAAGGTCAAAATTGGTGAGCTGTCTAAAATACAATTTATGAAGATAGTTAGGAGGGTGTACAAGTCTGTGGCATTCATGCAATATTCAAAAAATGTTTTAGCTGTGCTCTGTTGGCCCCGTGAACAGTAAGATTGTGACAGAGTCTCATTATTTACCTTCCATAGTTATCTCCTAGGTAATGCATGCTCCTTTGTAAGTTACGCAGCAGGACGAATTGCTGGGTGAAGCAGCTAGTTTCAATATTAATTCAATAGAGATCCATCTAGTGCACAGACTGTGCAATTGCCTTTCTATACATATTTAAATAGCAGCTGTTACTCTGAGAGCTGGAAAGCAATGAGCGCGTCAGCAGAGACTGAGCCTGAGGGACTATTACTGTAAATAAGGACCTTTCTGACGAGGTCAGGTTATATTTCGAACCAAGAGGGCAAAAGCTATTCCCTAACAGCGATATTCCAAATAAGTCACGAGTGTGTTCCAATGTATAATATTTGCACAAATACTGCATGCATTTGAGTGCCCGAGCCTGAATTTCTGTGTGCGATACATCTGAATTCAGTGTATGTTTGTATAGGCAAATGTTCCCAGGAGCCCTTTATATAAATCATAGCACACTTTATTACTTGCATAGAGAACTGGAGGAAGTGGCAAACGCAACTTAATTCATTCCATATTGTTTTTGGAATTGTGCTATGGCCTCATTTGGATTTTTTTATATATGTTTGAAAGAAAGGTTTAGTGGGAATAGTCAGCAAGAAATGTACCCCTTCTATCGAATAAATGTTGTCCTGTTTTATAGGTACACCAAGCTCAAACTTCAGATCAACCAAGATGCCCGGATCCCCGTGAAAAAGTATGTGCTCTCACATTACCATCTGACCATTTCATAATCAAATGATCTATATCAATGTTGTTGTAGCAGAGGCCTGTGTGTGTATATATATATATATATATATATATATATATACACACACATATTCCATGGTTTCTGCCAATGGCTCAGTTATGAGCCAGAGGGGGCAGTAAGATCCAGGCTGCACTAGACTACCGCGTACAGTTCTGGTCACGTTGCAGGAAGGATGTGATCACACTCAAGAGGATACAGGGGAGATTCATGAGGACGTGACTTGGAATGGAAGACTTCAGGAAAGCTTGGATCGGCTGGGTTGTTTTCTTTGGAACAAAGGAGGCTGTGGGGAGATTTAATTGAGGCATATAAAATTATGAGAGGTTTAGATAGAGTGGCTAGGATGGACCTGTTTCCGTTAGCAGAGAGGTCAATAACCAGGGAGCAGAGATTTAAAGTAATTGGCAGGATTAGAGGGGAATTTGGGGAGTAATTTTATCACGCAGATTGGATGGAGTTCTGGAACTTACTGCCGAATGGCTGGTAGACACAGAAACCCTCGTCACATTAAAAAAAAACACTTGGATATGTATTTGAGGTACTATAGCCCACTGGGCTATGAACCAAGAGCTGGATAGTAGGATTGAGCTGGATGGCTCTCTTTTGGCTGGTTCCCACATGACAAGCCAAATGGCCTCCTTCTGTGCTGTAAGTTTTACTATGTTTCGATGTTAGATTGTTGCTTTGTACTGTATCAGACTATCTCAACTAGGCCAACTAGGTGAGAGCACCACACCTGGCCTTAGAATCCCAGGGCTTGGCAAGCGAGGAATCAGCTGGTGTTCCTGCTCCCAATTGTCATTCAATGATTGCTGTTGGGTGTGGACAGAGACAGGACCAGGTTTCTTTTAGCAACTGGTTTGGTTGATTAGCCTCCAGGCATTCATTGGCCAGGCCTATGCATGAAGAAATGGGGGATATAGTGGCATAGTGGTAATGTCACTGAACTAGTAACCCAGAGGCCCAGCTTATTACTCTAGTGGCAAGGGTTCAAATCCCACCATGGCAGCAAATGGAATTTAAATTCAATTAATAAATCTGGTCTCAGTAATGGTGACCATGAAGCTATCATTGATTGTCAGCAGGGGGGTGGGGGAAAACCCATCTGGTTCACTAGTGCCCTTTACAGAAATAAATCTGCCAACCTTACCTGGCCTGACCTACATGTGACTCCAGACCCACAGCAATGCTGCCCTAGCAAAGCACTCAGTTTGAGGGTAATTAGGGATGGGTAACAAATGCAGGCTTTACCAGTGATGCTCAGATTCCACTAAAGAACAAAGGAAAAATAATTACCACTCAGACAAGATACTGGAGAGTAATCTGTCTGTGAGAACCATATCCTGGAAAACGTTTACACCTAACTAGAGAGATGGAAATACATTTGATGGGGAACTAATATTGCATTCAGCAAATTTGGGAAGAGCTAAATAGGTGCTGGAGTTCTGGGATATATGATAATCATTAATGTAAGTAAAATAAACAATTTTCTGCTTACAATTTTTGTGTCCTCCAGATATTATTTTGTTTCCTCCTTTTTACGTTACTTAGAAACAAAAACTCCTAGTCTTGCACACCATACCCTGGGTTAAAGGGGAGGCTGGTAACGTATTCCTAGCCTTCTCCTTCAATATTATTGTGCAGCCAGACGCTCGGAGGTCTAGAGAGTGACATGTGCTCTTTTTCATTTTGCTGCCTCCTGGTCAGTGATTGGTTGCTATTTGGCGGCTAGTTCAGATTGGACAACCAAGGTTGTCAACATGACGCAAGTCATTGCGTTAATGTGGATAGGGCACGCCCATTCTTCAAAGATTCTTCTATTTTGAAGCTATTTCTTGACAACCCTGTCCTTGTGTTCTTCCTTTAAAACTCAGAATCTGTGCAATCGTACTCGCTATCCAGATGGTGGTAGATCGGAGTTGAATGGCAAGGGTGGATGGACAGGCTAGAGCTTTGTTTGATAACCTTTGGTGAATATTTATGAATGCGATATTTATGCAGAGCCTCCCCTCTGTGAGTTAGGCGGATTTGATGAAACAGTGGTTTGTTTTGTGGGGTGAGCCGAAGGGCATTCTGTTGTCCTCTGTTTCTCAATGCTGGAAAATGCATTATTAACGTGTTTAAATTTAAGCATCACCAATCTTGCTTTCTTCTTATTTTCTTTCTCTGTGCAGCATTTTCCGGATGTTTTCTGCTGACCGAAAACGTGTAGAAACTGCATTAGACGCCTGCGGCCTTCCTTCTGGCAGGGTAAGCACCTTCAGCCACCAACCTCACTTTGAGCATCTGTAGATCTATTTATTCGTTCTAGCCGGGCGCCGTATCGGAATGATTAAAATCTTCGTTATCTCTTTTCTTTAAAAAAAGAGTCTTTTGCGCAACATCTGTTGCCTAGTTTCAGTGGCAGCTTCTTTTCCATCTTGAAATCTTGGACTGAATTCTACTACAAGCTTTGGGTACGCGAAGTTGGAATGATAAGTGAATCCTAGGCCCTGCATTTGCCAACAGTGGGACTGGTTCAGCCATTTGACAGCAGCCGCCTCCTCATGGGGGTTAAGGACGGCAGGTGGGCTCCTAATGTTGCTGGGGTCGCAGGGCCTGCCTTTCGTGCTAGCGGCCCCCCTCTTTGTGCCATAGAAGCCTCTGGCTCCGATGACCCCCCTGGGCTGCCACAGGGAGACCAGAGCTGGCGGCTTCTCCAGATGACAGGTGGGGGGGGATCTTTTGCAAAATGCCAGCAGCCCCCGTAAAATGGCCCCTAATTGGGGCCATGGCTATGCAAATTGGCTGTCCGCCATTGTTATGTGGGCAGTCGAGCCCACCGCTGGGAAATTTCCAGCTGTTTTACCAGCTTCCCTTTCCCCATTCCCACCACAGGGAACCTGGTAAAACTCAGCCCCTGCTCTGCAACACCAAACCCTCACTGGAGAATAAATTTTTCTCGGTGCCTATAGAGCGACAGGAAAATTACCTCACTAAATTGTCATTATAAATGAATAAATGTTTTTTTTAAATAACTTTCAGCATTCATTTCAAGTGAATCCCACTTATATGAAGAAATCTGCAGATAGTATGCACGACAATATTTTTCAAATCAAAACAACGTTTCCATTTCTTTCTACCTTTGCCAACATGATAAACTCAATTACTCTACAAAACTATAAATACCTTAACAATTATTACCTTGCATTTAGAGGGAATCTCATGATTACAATTTAAACAAGTGAAAAGGGCACCCAGTAGAGCACATACCTCTGCCACACTGTGTTAAATCAATGCTATAATTATGCAGCTCTTCCTGGAGGCTTCACCCTGCCTGATTGATGCTTTGTAACTAAAAGCTGAAAGAAGAAATATTTCTTCCATCTCACTGGGGAGGCTTCAGGTCAATCAACATCCAACAACCTGCTCTGAAAACTCTGCTCACATTTTGACAGCTGTGACAATTTCCGCCACAGCAGCATTCTAAAACAATCAACAACATTCTAAGTAAACCAATTCACAACATTGTTTTTAAAAAAAAAACTCAATTTGCCCTATCTCCCAATGTTAATGGACCAATTAAAAAAATTCCAGGATCTGGATCCGGATCTGCATCTTCGCCGAAAACTAATCAGTTCTTCCTTCGGCCAAACCCTATCCACGTACCCAGTTTTGTTAAAATCCGTTCATTAGTTTTTGAGACCTATTGAGATGCACTGTTTGCGAACAGACATAACAAACGGGGATATAAACATTACTTTTGCCCACATTCAAACAAAAATCAGATCGTTCAAAGAACGTTACTTTTTTTTCCCCTGTACAATTCTATTTTTTTTAATGCGTTGTTGTGCACTGAGAGATGTGGTTTGGAACAATTATCCAGCTCAATACACTTGAGAGAGTTGAATTCATGGGCACTGCTGCAGTTGATGAGATCTACTGAAGCATCATTGAGTTTAACTTGCTGAATGTCAGACCTCACACACCCACTAATTGTGCATGAAACGCTAGTCATTTTGTTGGAATTATTGGAGTGGGGGTGAACTTTGAACAGGCAGAATACACATTAATACACAGACCTGGTATGAACTTTTGTGTTTCTTCTTCCTGCTTGATTTCAAGAGAATTAATGAATAATAAATTTCTATCACGTTCCCTTTATTTCATTTGGAACCCCTGTCAACACACAGGGGGAAGCAGGCAGTGTTCGAAAGGTGAGGAGAAAACCTTGCAAAATTTGTAAAAATGGAGCAGAATTTCTCCCTCCTCGGGCGGGCTCGGTGGGGGTGGGTGGGGGCAGTCAGGAAGCCGACCGCTGCCCGCGATCGAGGCTGGGAGGCAAGTAAGGCCCGTCCAGCGTGAAATGCTGAGTAGTGCTCAGCACTGCCTGTGCGGACGGTGGGAGAGGGGGTGGGGGGGGTGGGGGAGTGCGAGTGGGGGTGAGCGCAAACTTTGTGCATGTGCGCGAGCAAGCACTTGAAAATCTCCCTGAGGCACAGAGCTGCCTCAGGGAGATGAAGAGTTTTTTTAAAAAATAAATTAAAAATATTTTAAAACATGTCCCCGTGTGTGACTCTGCCCCGTGACCAGGGACGTGTTATTAATTAAATTTAAAATTTTTTATTTCAGTTTTATTTGCTTTAGGAAACCCCGTCCCGCCCGTGGATGAGATTTCCTAAAAAAGTGCAAAGGCCGCTTGGCCTTTTCGCCTGCCCCGCCAACCAGCCCAACTCCGGCGTGTGCCCACCTAAAGAAATATCGTGCAAGGGCGTGTTGACGTCCGGACGCTTGCCCCACGTCAACGCGCGTCGTTTTACGCTCGAGCGGGTCAGGTGCGTGCCCGCCCACCGAACTAAAAATTTTGCCCATTGAGATTTTTAGGGCAGCATCTGTTAGATTAATTATCTCTGGGTCAGATCTTCGGGAGGAGGAGGAACAGCAGCTGTAGCAGGGCAATATGGCCTGAGAGGTTAAAGGCCATCAATGGGAAGATTTATGGACCGAAAAAAAATTGCATTCTTGGGGTGTGGATGTCTCCAGCAAAGCCAACATTTATTGCCCATCCCTTATCATGGTGAGACTCCTTGAACTGCTGCCGTCCCTGTGGTGAAGGTTCTCCCTCAAGGTTAGTTCCAGGATTTTGACCCAGTGATGCTGAAGCAAAAGCGACATATGTTCAGGTTGGGATAGGGAGCGACTTGAAGGGAAATTTAGTAATGGTGTTGTTCCCATGTGCCTGCTGCCATTGTCCTTCTAGCTGGTGGAGACCACAGACTTGCTGCAGGAGCCTTGGCATTCTGCTACAGTAGACACAGCAGGTAGGTACGCCAGTGGTGGAGGGGGTTGATGTTTAGCCTGGTGGATGAGGTGCTGATCAAGTGGCTTGCTTTGTCCTGGATGGTGACGAGCTTCTTGAATGCTGTTGCAGCTGCACCCGTCTGGAAAATTGACAGATATCCCACTACATGTGCTCCTTAGGTGGCGGAGAGGCTTTGGGGAGTCAGGAGGTGACCCACTTGCAGTAGAATACTCAGCCTCTGATCTGCTCTAGTAACTATGGCATTTATGTGATAGTTCAGTTGAGTTGCTAGTTATTGGTGTCTCACAGGGTGTTGATTTGACACTAAGCGATAGAAATACCATTGAATGCCAAGGGGAGAGTTAGTTAAGCTCTCTCTTGTTGGAAATGATCATTGCCTGACAATGTTACTTGCCACTTTTTAGCTCAAGCTAGGATGTTGTCCAGGTCTTGCTGCAGTTGGGCACAGACTATTTTATTATCGGAGGAACTGCAAATGGATCTGATCACTACCTTTATCAGTGGACGGCCCTCTTTCTGACCTTATAATAGACGGCCATTGATAAAACAGCTAGAGATAATTGGGAGGAGGATAATACCCTGAGGAAGTGTTTTCTTATTCATTTACGGGATGTGGGTGTTGCTGGCTAGGCCAGCATTTATTGCCCGCCCTAATTGCCCTTGAGAAGGTGGTGGTGAGCTACCTTCTTGAGCCGCTGCAGTTCACGTGGTGTAGGTACACCCACAGTGCTGTTAGGGAGGGGGTTCCAGGAATTTGACCCTGTGACAGTGAAGGAACAGCAATATATTTCCAAGTCAGGATGGTGAGTTACTTGGAGGGGAACTTCCAGTTGGTGGTGTTTCCATCTATCTGCTGCCCTTGTCCTTCTAGATGGTAGTGGTCATTGGTTTGGATGGTGCTATCTAAGGAGGCATGGTGAGTTTCTGCAGTGCATCTTGTAGATGGTACACACTGCTGCTGCTGTGCGTCAGTGGTGGAGGAAGTGACTCTTTGTGGAAGGGATGCCAATTACTTTGTCCTGAATGGTGTCAAGCTTCTTGAGTGCTGTTGGAGCTGCACTCACCCAGGCAAGTGGAGAGTATTCCATCACACTCCCGACTTGTGCCCTCTCGATAGTGGACAGGCTTTGAGGAATCAGGCGGTGAGTTACTCGCTGCAGGATTCCTAGCCTCTGACCTGCTATTGTAGCCACAGTGTTTATATGGTGGTCTAGTTCAGTTCCTGGTCAATGGTAACCCCCAGGTTGTTGATACTGGGGGATTCAGCAATGGGAATGCCATTGAATGCCAAGGTGAGATGGTTAGATTCTTTCCTGTTGGAGATGGTCATTGCCTGGCATTTGTGTGGCACAACAGTTATTTGCCACTTGCCAGCCCAAGCCTGGATATTGCCCAGGTCTTGCTGCATTTGGACATGGACTCTCTTCAGTATCTGAGGAGTCACAAATGTTGCTGAACATTGTGCAATCATCAGCGATGTCCTGAGGCTGACATAATTAGTCTCCAACAACCACAACTATCTTCCTTTGTGCTAGGTATGACTGCAGTCACTGAGACCGTCTCCCGAGCTCCACGGAATTCAGTTTTACTGGAGCTCCCTGGTGTCAAACTCAATCAGTTGTGGCCTTGATATCAAGGACAGTGACTCTCACCTCATCTCTGGAGTTCAGCTCCTGTGTCCATGATTGGATGAAGAAAATAATGAGGTCTGGAGCCAAATGGTCTTGGCAGAACTCAAACTGAGTTGGTGAGTAAGTTATTGGTGAGTTAGTGCCATTTGACAGCACTGTTGATGAGTCCATCTATCACTTTATTGATGCTTGAGAGGAGGCTGATAGTGTGGTAATTGGTCAGATTGGATGTGTCCTGCCTTTGTGGACAGGACACACCTGGATAATTTTCCACAATGTTGCGTAGATGCCAGTTTTTTTATCTGTACAAGAACAGCTGGATTAGAAGGGCAGTTAGTTCAGGAGCATGTCTTCAGCCAGGATGTTGTCAGGGTCTGAGCCTTTGTTCTATCCAGTGCATTCAGCCATTTCTTGATGTCATGTGGAGTGAATCTACTTGTCTGAAGATTGACATCTGCAATAGTTGGGAAATCAGGAGGAGGTTGTGAAGGATCATCTACTCAGCTTTTCTAGATGAAGGTGGGTGCAAACACTTTAACATTGCACGCACTTGCTGGGCTCCATCATCATTGAGGATGGGGATGTTCATGGACCCAACTCCTTTGGTTATTTGTGTCATTGTCCGCCCCCATTCCCAACTGGCTGTGGCAATGCCTCAGAGTTTTGAACTGATCTCTTCATTGTGAAACATGTAACTCTCTTCATAGTAGCTAGTCCTGTGTTGTAACTTCACTTCATTTTCAGGTATGTTTGGTCTGCTTCTGGTATCCTCTTCTACACTCCTTATTGAACCAGGATTGGTCATCTCCAGTACAGTGAGGTATATGTTGGGCTAAGAGGTTATAAATTGTGATGATGCGCTGCTGCTGACCCTCTTTGACCTGAAGGCATGAGACTTTAAGAGCTCCAAAGTCCATGTCAAAAACACCCAGGCCCACACCCACTTGACTGTGTGCCACATGCCAGTGAGACAGGATATTCACTGGGCTGATGGTGTGTTATATGATTCTGTGAGTATACCTGTGCCAGGGTGTTGTTGACTAGTCTGTCAGGCCACCATCCCAACTTTGGCACCAGTTCCTAAGATGATAGTGAGAAGGACTTTGTACTGTCAACTTTATCATATTCTGATTTGAAACCGGTGACTCAGCCGGGTGGTGCAGTTTTGTTGCATTCTTCCTATTCTTTTTAGCAGTTTGGTACAACTAAGTGACCACTTCCGAGGTCAGTTAAGAGTAAAACTAAAAATAGCTGGAAAAACTCAGCAGGTCCGGCAGCATCTGCGGAGAGGAACACAGTTAACGCTTCGAGTCCGAATGACCCTTCAACAGAAGAAGTTCTGATGAAGAGTCATACGGACTCGAAACATTAACTGTATCCCTCTCCGCAGATGCTGTCAGACCTGCTGAGTTTTTCCAGCTACTTTTATTTTTGTTTTTGTTTCAGATTTCCGCAGTATTTTGCTTTTATATAAGAGTAAAATTACGTTGGTGTGGGACTGGGGTCACATATAGGCCAGCATGTGTAAGGAAGGCAGGATTCCTTCCCACAAGGACATCAATAATCTTGTTAGGCTTTTACAATGAGTTGAAAACTTCCTGGCTACTTTTATGAACACCAGATCTTTATTCCAGATTTTTCCTTTGACCAAATTCAATTTATCAAACTGCTGTGGTGGGATTTGAACTCATGTTCACTAGGATATTAGTCCAGGCCAGTAACCTACCACTAAGCTACCTTTCTTACTGGCACCTGATGCAGTGTGAGTAAATGTCATTGTGCCATCTAGCTGGACGTCACAAAGGAACGATGTTTAAAAAGGCTGGTGCCTTGTCAGGGATTCAACCCGAGTCCTGGAACAGACTGGTAAGAAACATCTGGTCAACAGTGGACATGTAATTGTCCACTGCATTAAACTGCTACAACACTCAGTGCTGCCAGGGACCAACAGGATATTCCGTTCATATCAGCCAGTGAGTGGTTTACTGCTGAACCAAGGAGATACCAGATGCTCACTTTTCCCATGTGCCAGCGTACGTCAAGTAGAACATTGGCACACAGCCCGAGCTGGAGAGGCAAACTCAGCGTTCTAAGACATGTATAAAAACAAAAAGCTAAAAGCTACTGCGGATGCTGGAAATCCAAAACAAAAACAGAATTACCTGGAAAAACTCAGCAAGTCCGGCAGCATCGGCGGAGAAGAAATCAGTTAACATTTCGAGCCTTCATGGCCCTTCGGCAGAACTGGAGCATAGATTAGAAGAAGGGAGAAATATAAATTGGTTTAAGGTGGGTGGGGGGGGGGGCGGGGAAAGGGGGGGAAGAGACACATTGAGGGTGTGGTGTGATGATTGTGGAGATGAGCAGATAATCAAAAGATGTCACAGACAAAAGGGTCAAAGAGGTGTGGAAGGTGGTGGTCTTTGTCTGAGAAAAGTGCTAATTAAGAATGGAAGACAGGATATTCAAAGTACAGCTCTAGTGGGGGTGGGGTGGAAAGACTAAAGGTTTTAGTTTTAGATTTAAAAATAATGGAAATAGGTGGGGAAAGAAGAATCTATATAAATTATTGAAAAAAAAGCGGGGGGGGGGGGGTGTGGGGAAGAAACGGGGTGGGGATGGGGGGAGGGGGAGTTTAAGATCTAAAGTTGTTGAATTCAATATTCAGCCCAGAGGGCTGTAAAGTGCCTAGTCGGAAGATGAGGTGCTGTTCCTCCAGTTTGCGTTGGGCTTCACTGGAACAATGCAGCAAGCCAAGGACAGACATGTTGGCAAGAGAACAGGGTGGAGTGTTAAAATGGCAAGCGACAGGGAGGTTTGGGTCTTTCTTGCGGACAGACCGCAGGTGTTCCGCAAAACGGTCGCCCAGTTTGCGTTTGGTCACTCCAATGTAGAGGAGACCGCATTGGGAGCAACGAATGCAGTAGACTAAGTTAGGGGAAATGCAAGTGAAATGCTGCTTCACTTGAAAGGAGTGTTTGGGCCCTTGGACAGTGAGGAGAGAGGAAGTGAAGGGGCAGGTGTTGCATCTTCTGCGTGGGCATGGGGACCGTCGGGACCTGGAAAAATTTATTAATTTTGCTTCCAATCTCCACCCCTCCATCATCTTCACATGGTCCATCTCTGACACTTCTCTTCCCTTCCTTGACCTCTCTGTCTCAATTTCTGATGATAGACTGTCCACCAATATCCATTACAAGCCTACCGACTCCCACAGCTACCTTGACTACAGCTCCTCACACCCTGCTTCCTGTAAAGACTCCATCCCATTCTCTCAGTTCCTTCGCCTCCGTCGCATCTGTTCTGATGACGCTACCTTCAAAAACAGCTCCTCTGACATGTCCTCCTTCTTCCTTAACCGAGGTTTTCCATCCACGGTCGTTGACAGGGCCCTCAACCGTGTCCGGCCCATATCCCGCGCATCCTCCCTCACGCCTTCTCCTCCTTCCCAGAAACATGATAGGGTCCCCCTTGTCCTCACTTATCACCCCACCAGCCTCCGCATTCAAAGGATCATCCTCCGCCATTTCCGCCAACTCCAGCATGATGCCACCACCAAACACATCTTCCCTTCCCCCCACTTGACGGCATTCCGTAGGGATCGTTCCCTCCGGGACACTCTGGTCCACTCCTCCATCACCCCCTACTCCTCAACCCCCACTTATGGCACCTCCCCATGCCCACGCAGAAGATGCAACACCTGCCCCTTCACTTCCTCTCTCCTCACCGTCTAAGGGCCCAAACACTCCTTTCAAGTGAAGCAGCATTTCACTTGCATTTCCCCTAACTTAGTCTACTGCATTCGTTGCTCCCAATGCGGTCTCCTCTACATTGGAGAGACCAAACGCAAACTGGGCGACCGTTTTGCGGAACACCTGCGGTCTGTCCGCAAGAAAGACCCAAACCTCCCTGTCGCTTGCCATTTTAACACTCCACCCTGTTCTCTTGCCAACATGTCTGTCCTTGGCTTGCTGCATTGTTCCAGTGAAGCCCAACGCAAACTGGAGGAACAGCACCTCATCTTCCGACTAGGCACTTTACAGCCCTCTGGGCTGAATATTGAATTCAACAACTTTAGATCTTAAACTCCCCCTCCCCCCATCCCCACCCCGTTTCTTCCCCACACCCCCCCCCCCCCGCTTTTTTTTCAATAATTTATATAGATTCTTCTTTCCCCACCTATTTCCATTATTTTTAAATCTAAAACTAAAACCTTTAGTCTTTCCACCCCACCCCCACTAGAGCTGTACTTTGAATATCCTGTCTTCCATTCTTAATTAGCACTTTTCTCAGACAAAGACCACCACCTTCAACACCTCTTTGACCCTTTTGTCTGTGACATCTTTTGATTATCTGCTCATCTCCACAATCATCACACCACACCCTCAATGTGTCTCTTCCCCCCCTTTCCCCGCCCTCCCCCCCACCCACCTTAAACCAATTTATATTTCTCCCTTCTTCTAATCTATGCTCCAGTTCTGCCGAAGGGCCATGAAGGCTCGAAACGTTAACTGATTTCTTCTCCGCCGATGCTGCCGGACTTGCTGAGTTTTTCCAGGTAATTCTGTTTTTGTTCTAAGACATGTGTCATTCCCAAGAACAAAACAGTTAGTGACTGCAAGCATATCGCCCATTATGCGTCTGCAAACAGTGCCGTCCCTTTTGCCAACAGAAGGAGTTTGTGCCTCCGTCGATGTTCAGATGGCGTGCTGCCACTAGCCAAAACGAGGAATGCAAAATTGACGCTTGCTTTGCCAGGGAGAAGCTCACGACACATGCATCAAGACCCACGGTGATTGAAAAGCTCCCCAACCAGTCCTGAGAAAAGGCAGAATTCGAACAAGCTGCTATGTTCTGGAACGCGCTTCCTGACAGGGCAGGTTCAACAATAACATTAAAAAGAAAATTAGGCAAACACCTGAAGGTGAAAAATTTGCAGGACGGTGGGAAAAGGTAGGGGAATTGGCCTATCTGGATAGCTTCTTCAAAGAGCCAGCAGAAGTACGATGGGCTGAAAGGTCTCCTTCTGTGCTGGGCCATTCAATGATTCTAAGGTTGGATTTTGGAATGCCAGGGTTACTTGCACCAATTGGCGACACCTTTGCAGAATCCTTCAGCCTCACACAAAAAGCGCCTTTAACGACACATTTGGCAGAATTTTAGCATGCAGAAAGCTGCATAATATTCCCACTTAAAGAAAAGCAGTGTGCATGCTTGTCAAAGAGCAGCCACTGATGGAAGATGAGGGGTGACGCCTGACCCCTTGCAGGATACTCACCAACACTCTAAGGGTGCCAGGAAAATTAAATATGGGGAGATGGTGGTGAAATGGTAATGGGACTGGGCTAGTAATCTCATAGGCCTAGGCTATCGCTTTCGGCACATGGGTTCAAATCCTACCACAGCAGCTAGTAGAATTTGAATTAAATTCAATAAAAATCTGGGGGTTGACAGTAATGGTGACCATGAAGCTATCACTGATGTTGTAAAAACCCACCTGGTTCACGAATATCCCCTGAGGAAATCTGCCCTCCTTACCTGCTCTGGCCTACATGTGACTCCAGACCCACAGCAATGTGGCTGACTCTTAACCACCCTTGAAATGGCCGAGCCAGCCACTCAGTCCAAGGGCAATTAGAGATGGGCAAAACATGCTGGCCTTGCCAACAATGCTCACTTCCCATGATAGAATAAAAAAAAGCATTGATCTATTTTGAGACCCCCGTTTATTGAGCCCCTCTTACAAATGGAGGAGCCGAGTGCAGAACTATGTAAATATATTTTACCTAAAATTGCACACATGTTTTTTTTTGGATGCAAGACCATATGTAGATTTCCTTATGTTGAAAAATACAATAGTAATTAATAGAGAAGAATATTTGCTATTTTTGTGTGTGCGTCTGGTATCCTCTCCTTGAGCATTATGTACAGATATAGTGTAGCTTTCTTTACCTGCATTGCACTGAAGAATTCCTTAGAGTCACGATCTATCTCTGAATTGACTGGCAGTTCTCCTTCACTTGTTGCAGACACATGTTTCTATAAGGATGTTGGAACTGACCTCTACTATTGCAGATAAAAACAAAAAGCTAAAAGCTACTGCGGATGCTGGAAATCCAAAACAAAAGCAGAATTACCTGGAAAAACTCAGCAAGTCTGGCAGCATCGGCGGAGAAGAAATCAGTTAACGTTTCGAGCCTTCAGAACTGCCGAAGGGCCATGAAGGCTCGAAACGTTAACTGATTTCTTCTCCGCCGATGCTGCCAGACTTGCTGAGTTTTTCCAGGTAATTCTGTTTTTGCTCTACTATTGCAGGTTCGTTATGCTTTGCTGTCTTTCATCAATCACTTGCTTACAGAGTGTTGCTTGCATAAGTCAAACGTTGACTTGAGGGACAGCTGCCAGTCGGTTCCTGTGTGCATGCTGTGATGGAGATGAGTATCTCTCTGCTCCACAGTTGCGGCGTGTTTCCTGGCTCCGTCTAACATGGCTTCTCCCCATGTGTTTCCAAGCATAGTGTAAACTAGCTGACCTCTCAATGTGGGGACTCTGCAAAGACGCTGCAACTGTGGTGGCGGTTGATGTACGGTGATTCTCAGTAATGTCGGGTACGTAAGGGTAGCCTCTGCAAATGCCAATGACGCTGAAGGCAGTTCAGTGGCAGTCTGTAGGGCAGCAAAGCCTTGTTCTGTGGCTGCCCCCAGTTGGACGGCAGAATCCTCAATTCTATCCAGTCCGAGTTGCTCGGTGAAGAAGTGACTCGCTCATCAGTTCAGACCAATGGTTCTATCACAGTGCGTCCCAAACGTTTTTCCGGTGTGACCCCATTTGAAAGCCTCAGATTTAATTTGGCCCCAAAGTGAAAAGCTGGGGGTGGGGGTGGGGGTGGGGGGGATATGTGAGTTGTGGAGCTGGGGAGGTGTGGGGGGGAGGCTTCAGCTATTGAGCTAGGGGTTGGGAAGCTCAGCTGCTGGGCTGTGGGGCCACAGCCGCTATTGCTGTCTCTGAGCTCGCGACCCCAAAATCTTGTCCTGCGACCCCACAGGGGGTCACGACCCACAGGTTGGGAAGCCCTACCCGATCGAAGCGTAGCAATGCTCTATCTTTATTCTCTTCCAGCCAAGGCAGATAAATCTTGAGCTTGCCCACCTCTGGCACTGGTGCCTTCTGTTTAAAAGCAAAAAGAAAGACTCGCATTTATATAGCGGCTTTCATGGCTACAGGTTGCCGCGAAGTGCTTTACGGCCAATGAAGTACTTTTGGAGTGTCGTCATTGTTGTGATGTAGGAAGCACAACAGATAATTTGTGCACAGAAAGCTCCCACAAATAACAACATGATAATGACCAACTGTTTTTGTGATGTTGACTGAGGGATAAGTATTGGCCTGGACACTGGGGAGAACTCCCCTTCTTCAGAATAGTGCGATGGGATCTTTTATGCCCGCCTAAGAGATTAGACAGGTTTAACATCTCATCCAAAAGACAACACCTCTGATGGTACAGCACTCCCTCATTAGTGGTGTGTCGGCCTGGATTTTTGTGCTTAAGGCCCAGGGTGGGGAATTGAACCCATAACCTTCTGACTCAGAAGACTGTCTTCTTCTGCAAGTAAAGGAACAGGAGGCACTGTCTCATTGCAGAACAGCTGCTCTGTAGCATATATGTCCCTGGATTGGATTGAAAGAAATATGAAGATGGAAGTAAATCAGCAGAATGAATAATGGGGCTGGATTTTACCTGTCCCCACTGGCTTTTCAGCGGAGGGGGGATGGGGTGGTGGGGACATGTAAAATAGGGTAGGTGGGTGCCCACCCCACCACCTTGCTGCCCATCACCGAGCTCACTGCCATAGCACGGTAGGTGGGCAGTCATCAAAATCAGCAGCCTCCCCGCCATTTTTAAATAAATAATCAAGGTTTAATTGAGGTTGTTAACAAGCCAACTGACCCCATAATAGTCTGCCCATACCACAACATGGTTGACGTGGACAGTTGGGCAGGGAACGGGCAGGCCGTTTTTTAGAACATTTTTTAAAAGGGCTGGAAGGAAAGGGGTTACTATCTTTGGGTGGGGTGGCCTTTGAGCAAGGGGTGCAGCCCTCCCAAGAGAGAGTTCCTCCCCTTTCTTCCCAGCCACCTAGTCTCCAAAATCCACCCCCACCCTCCTGCCCCACTCCCTAAGCTGGCAAACCGCTCCCCACCCAGTTTTCCGGACCCACCTGACTCCGGGATCCGTGGGCCGCCTTCTTGGGACTGGCCGCGGTCCCGCAGCGCCCACGAATGTGATCTTGGGGCTTCCAGGGTTGCTGGTGCTGCCAGCCAATCGGATTTGCGTGGAGCGAGTTGGCTTCCAGCCGACTTTGCTTCCAGATGTTGAGCCGTCCGCACATATGCAGCCCATGGAGTCAGTTCTCTCCAGGGAGTTTCCCCCCCCCCCAGCTGTAGGTATCCCTTTTCTAGACAATTTTAGTATCTCTGAAATATCTTCATTATTTCCACCTAGGGCAACATGCTGGCTAAATGTAAGTTAAGAATGCTCTCTGTTAAATCATTTAGGCAAGCATAACTGACACTTCCAGATCCTTGAATAGGAATTTCTACCCAGATAAGATAATTGGTCCTCAATCCTATGAATAGTAATGTAATCCCCTTCAATCTTTAGACCTTAAGCACTTAACCTTGGGGTCAACTAATCACTTCATCATGATTTACCTTATCTTTTCTTTGATTTCTTCCTTGTTAGTGACATTTGGCACTACATGGAACAGGATCCCCACTGAGACAGTGAAAAGCAGTTGGGAGAGACTCATTCAAAAGCAAATTTAGATGCAAGGAAAGGACATTTTGAGATGCAGGATGTGAGTAACTTGAGACATGATATGGGCAAGTGTAACGTGACTGGGAGGGACAGCATGGCTTTATGTCAATCATTCCCAAAGCCTGTTGCCATGGAACTTTCCTCAAGTCATGTATGAAAGAAAGACTTGTATTTATATAGCGCTTTTCACTTCCTCAGGATGTCCCAAAGCACTTTACATCCGAAGAAGTACTTTTGAAGTGGAGTCATTGTTGTGGTGAACAAGATGCGCCAGCTAATTCACGCACAGCAAACTCCCACAAACAGCAATGTGATAATGACTAGAGAGTACGTTTTTAGTGATGTCAGTTGAGGGATAAATATTGGACAGGACAACGGGAAGAATTGTCCCTCTTCTTCGCAACAGTGTCGTGGGATCGTTTTTGTCCACCCGAGAAGGCTAACTGTTGGAGATTGATTACCACCATCAGTAATCAACTAGCTTTAGTATTCAGTTCCGTTATCGTTGTATCATTTGACTACCAGAATGGGGAGGTCTAACCTGATAGACTTTAGCCTTTTTTCACCCTTATTCCTAAGACCCTGTAGGCTTAGGTCTTTACCCTGTACCCCCCAAAATACATAGGCGTGACACAATGAAAGGCTTTAAGAAAATAAAAAGCATCCCGGTCCAATCTGAATCAGAAAAACCTTGCATTTAGCTTATATTAATCAAACCCTTCCCTTTTCCAAATGTTCGGCTCAGACTTGAGGGCTCCCTTGTGCTTCTAGCTGGCATTGCTTCAGTCTAGTTTTATCTCATTTCCAGTGCTCTCTTCCCACGTTCCAATTACACATTTCTCTCACAAAAACAGCAGTTAAAGGACTGCGCCACTGAAACGCTAATGCACCACTCATGTCACTCTAATTGACAGCAGACTCTTTGTTTACAAAACCTTTATGTTGCATCTCACACAAAACACAGTGAAAGTAGTTCAGAAACAGGTGCTTAAATGTGAGCACTTTAACACGGCTTTAAATAGACAATGTCATGTACTTTAAATATACCTTTTTGGATTTGTAACTTTAAAGAGCAAAGAATGTGATACTGTGGATAGACCTTATGCATTGTAAAACATGGAGTGCTTAAGTGAACCATTTCGGTGACCAATTATCAGATTGGTGTTTGCAAAGGCAAGATCGACAATAATCTGTCATTTGAGGATGCGCTGAACATGTGCAGTGGAAATGTGAAAGGTGCAACAAAAAATTCCCTCATAATAAATAAAACAGAAGAGCTAACCTTCTCTGCTGAACTGAAGTCCCACTTGCCTGGTACCATTCCATAAATCTCCCCCTCCCCGCCTCCCCGCTCTCCAAAGCCTTGACATGCTTCCTAAGATGCGGTGCCCAACATTGGACACATTAGGCCAGATTTTGCGCTTGATATAATGGTGAGGCTATGTCAGCACTTAGCGAATTGGACATCAACAGCTGGATGGTAGAGGTGTCGAGCTAGACAGGGAAATCAGGAAGATGCTCTCCGAGATGCCCTCCTCCAAAAAATTGGCATCTTACCATCTGACTCACCAATCAAATCCATTGAATGGCATGAAGTTACTGTATTCACCTCATAGATAAGGAATAAACGCAACAGAAAGTGTCATAGCTTGTCACCCCAATCTATGTACTCTTTTAACAGTACAATAAGTCTTAATTACTGTCAAACAACCTCTCTGGCACTGCAAATTGGGGAGATGGTTGTGTACTGGTAATGCCACTGGACTAGTAATTCAGAGGCCCAGGTATTTGCTCTGGGGATGTGGGTTCAAAACCTACCATGGCAGCTGGTGGAATTTAAATTCAATAAATCTGGAATATAAAGCTAGTCTCAGTAAGGTGGCTATGCAACTATTATCAATTGTTACAAAAACCCATCTGGTTCATTATTGCCCTTTAAGGAATGAAATCTGCCATCCTTACCTGGTCTGACCTACATGTGGCCCCAGACCCTCAGTGATGTCATTGACTCTTAACTGCCCCCTGAAATGGCCTAACAAGCCATTCAGTTCAAGGGCAATTATGGGTGGGGAACAAATGCTGGTCTTACCAGCAACATCCACATCCCATGAAAGAATAAAGAAAAAAAACATTTTCAAGTGTAGATATATTTCCTTCAAATATTAATTATTGTTGGTGATATAAAATATATATTTTTTAAACTTTGTCTATCTTGCTTTTTCTCCCCCACTTAATCCAATCTTTCTTTCCCTCACTTTATTTTGCTTTCTGTTCCTGATTTGGCATTGAATTTAATATTCCATCTGACACTTCCTGACTTGGACTCCACGCTGCTGATTAATGATCCTTCGGTGTGCTGGGTTAAGGGGATGCAAGGTTGCTTGTCCCATTCACACAGGCCCCAGGTGCATTGTTTGTATGGCAGCTTCTCGTGCATAAGGACATAGAACATCTATGCAGTCCATGACTATAGCTGAGGCCTAACCAATGATCTATAAAGGTTTAGCACATATTGCTGAAAAGAGAGACTTGTTGCCGAAGCTTTCCGTCTTGTACTCATTAGGACAAATGCAAGAATGCCAAATTTCAAATGATTACAACAATTTATACTACAGGAGAAAAGGGTGCTATAGTATAAATGTTTGTCCTGATGAGTGCAAGATGAAAAGCTTCGGCAACATGTCTCTCTTTTCAGCAATATTCAAGTTCTGTACTACGCAGCAATGGTTTAGCGTGTCTCCCTTGCTTTTGCACTCCATGCCTCTGTTTATCAAACCCAGGACCCCATCTGCTTTTTTTTTTAAACAGCTTTATCAATTTGTTGTCACCTTCAAAGATTGCTGTTCAAAAAACCCCAGGTCTTTCTGTTTCGGGATTCACTTTAGAATTCTGTAATTGATTTTATATTTCCTCCCTTAATTCTTTCTGACCATTCGGGAGGAGGGCGATGCCAGAAGAGCATGAGGGCTCTTGGCCACACCCTAACGTGGCACAACTATAACCAAAGACTAACATTTTTTTCATTTGTTCGTGGGATGTGAGTAACACTGACAGGGCCAGCATTCATTACCTATCGTTAATTGAGCTTGAGAAGGCAGTGGTGAGCTGTCTTTTTGAACTGCTGCAGTCCATGTGGTGTAGGTACACCCACAGTGCTGTTAGGGAGGGAGTTCCAGGATATTGACCAAGAGACAGTGAAAGAACAGCAATATAGTCCCAAGTGAGGATGGTGTGTGGCTTAGAGGGGATCATACAAGTGGTGGTATTCCCATGAGTCTGCTGTCCCTGTTCTTCTGGGTGGTAGGAATCGCTGGTTTGGAAGGGAATGTGAAAGGATCCTTGGTGAGTCGCTATCATGCATCCTGCTACCACTGTGCACTGGTGGTGGGGAAGTGAATGTTTAAGGTGGTGGATGGGGTGCCAATCAAGTGGGCTGCTTCGTCCTGGGCAGTATCAAGCTACTCACGTGTTACTGAACAAGCTGTGTGGAATTCTGTCTCTCTCTTCATGTTCTGCCCTTGTTGTTCAAGGGTTGCTAATAATGGTTCAGTGATACCAGGATATCACAATGGAGCAAGTAGAAGGGACAAGCCCAAAGAACTATCTCAGCATGTATGGTGATTGAGCCCATTCCGTCAGCTATATAAAATCCTGAATGGTCTTGACAAGGTGGACATGGAAAGGATGTTTCCTCTTGTGGGTGAAGTTCAGAAGTAGGGGGCACTGTTTTAAAATTAGGGGTCACCCTTTTAGGACAGAGATGAGGAGAATTTTTTTTCTCTCAGAGGGTTGTGTGACTTTGGAACTCTCTGCCTCAGTAGGCAGTGGAGGTGGGATCACTGAATATTTTTAAGGCAGAGGTAGATAGATTCTTGTTAGTCAAAGGAATCAAAGGTTTTCGGGGGTAGATGGGAATGTGGAACTTGAAGCACAAACAGATCAGCCATGATCTTATTGAATGGTGGAGCAGGCTCGAGGGGCCGATTGGCCTACTTCTACTCCTATTTTGTATTTTCGTAATTGGCTCTACTGTGTTACAGGGGCCAAAACACTCCACGGTACAACATCTACTCCAAAGAGCCATTCAAGCAAGCTCAAGCTAAATATCGTAGTTCTCAACAACAGGTTAGAAACACTGGCCTAAGTTACCCAAGTGTTTCCATGGAGAGTTGAGACCTAGAGACCCAAAGAAAATACAGAAACTTGGTAACACAGAAACATTGCTGCAAGATGGCCGGTGAGCTAAAACTAAGGGGGTGTCCCACAAACACAGACCTGTCAGGTTTGGCTGAGAGTTAATGTGATGTTATTAAAGGCTGACTCTAACAGATAACAAAAGGGCAGGGTACAGACGTGAAGATGGCAGTCGTTTGAAGAATGATTTGTAATGGCGAGGGCAACAAGGCAATCATTGAGTGCCAATTTCAAGTAATCATTGGTGCATGGGCAAAAACGAAGGAAGTCTGATACCCCTGGAGCTAGGAAGAGGGCCGAGAGGGGGAGGTGGACTTTATTGAGGTGGCTAAAGGCTTTTGCAAACATTCGAACCAGGGTACAAGGGCAGATGCCTGTTAGATTTAGTCCATCAGAATTGTTATGACCCACTTGGGGTTTCTAAGAATTATTGTGCAATTAGATTTGACCTCAAAATTAAAGGCACACAGAGGCCAAATATAACAACACAGTTGTACAACGTTTCAGAGAAGCTAATTGTGAGTCAATTCCAGAAGGATATTGCAGATAGGGTTACAAAGAAGGAAGCAGAACTCGAAAGTGAAACAACTGAAGGTGGATTAAAAAAAATATATACATAGTTTTAGAGCCCACTTTAGGGCATGTGGGAGACAAGAATCTGTCATTTCCTTCAAGATGTTGAGTTTAATGCAGATTTCACTTGGCATTCAAAATGAGTGAAAATTGTGAGGGAACAAAATTCCCTCGGCACTAACGGCAGGATTCTTCCAAAACACTGAGGCCGGGATTTTCCGTTCCCACTTGCGGCAGGAATCGTCACGGGCCGCTTGGAAAATTTGACGGACCAGCCAAAGTTCCGTTGACTTGGGACGGGAATTTCTGATCCCCGCGGTGGGCCAGGCCTAGGACTTGCAAAGCAAAACCAACGCAAAAAGCCTGGTAAGGAGCTTGTTAATAGCTTTCAAGACTTTAATTTGAAATGAAATCCTGCCCAAGTTGTCCTGTTTTTCTCAGGAAGCAATGTTGCGAGATTCCCTTTGTTCTCGTGAGACCAGGGGATTGGCTTTCATCTTAAGGAATAAGAACGAGTGAAACTCTTGCCTGAGAAGTAAAAGACATAAATTTCCAAATTCTCCGCACAAAATTCTTTCATTTAATTATTCACAGCCCAAGGTACAGATTCAGGTGTATCTCAGGAGAACAAAAGCGGCAGGAAAGGAAAATTGTAAATAAAATTTGAAGTGATGGGGACAATTCTCGGGCCCATTTCTATGGCAACACTGTAATGAAAACCAAAACTTTAAAGGAAACTTATCAAATTTAGATCAACATGTCATTGTGGGGGCTGATGATCCACTCCAGCCCCTGTGGTGCCCACCAGCTGCAGAAGGCCTCAAACGTGCTGGTGGACATCATGTGCTCCCTCTCGAGGGGCACTGGGGCCCAGACATAATCACGGAAGAGAGGCAGGCAGTCGGGTCAAACGACTCCCTCAACTGCCCACTGCCTGGACCTGTTAATGGTTGCCTTCACCAGGCCCAGAAGCAGGCTAACGAATAGGTCTTCTGATCTGTGTCACCTGAGATGGGACGCGTTTTTATTTTTCAGAAGACCTTTTTATTAATTCGTAAACGCTTTAGGAAACCTCATCCCGCTCGTGGATGAGGTTTCCTAAAAAATGTATAGGCCGCTTGGCCTTTACGCCTGCCCGCCAACTGTAAGTTTGGACGGGCAGCGTAAACTTAAAATTAATTACTTCGTTCATGGCCTTAATAGGCCTATCAATTATTGGCGGGCGCGCAGCCAACTCTGGCCCACGCCCGCTGAACGAAACGTTGCGTGTCATTTTACGCACTGGTGTGTCGGGCCCGTCCCCACGCGCTGACTGTAAAACCCTGGCCCAGGTCTCTGGATTGCTAGTCCAGCAACATAACTACTAACAGAAACAGAAATACCTGGAAAAACTCAGCAGATCTGGCAGCATCGGCGGAGGAGAGCACAGTTGACGTTACGAGTCATTGAAACGTTAACTGTGCCCTTCTCCGCCGATGCTGCCAGACCTGCTGAGTTTTTCCAGGTATTTCTGTTTCTGTTTTTGTTTTGGATTTCCAGCATCCGCAGTTTTTTGCTTTTAACATAACTACTACGCTACCATATCCCAAATCCAGTTCCTTTTTTAACTCTTTTGAGATCCAAATGAAACAAATTAACCAAGGATCAAAAAAATCAGCCTTTAAAGCAGCCCTGTAGCAAAAAACAAAACTTAAGGAAACTTATCAAATTAAAGTAACACTTTGGGGGCTGATGATGCATTCCAACCCTTGGGGTGCTCACCGGTCACAGAACGTGGACACAGCGTGCACTCTCTCCAAGGCCACCCGGGTGCATAAGTGGTCCGTTTTAATGCTCTTTTCAGTAAACCCATGGAACAAAAATAAGCGAATTAACAAATGAACTTGACAGCTCCTTAAAGGGGCTCTGTAACAAAAGTCAAGGCTATGCTCAAGATACTTAAATCAATCAATACCCTCCAGCTGTTTATCCTAACCTTAACAATACAATTATCATAACATTAACACCCACTTGAGAGATTTGGAAGATTCTAACACCCACACCAGGCCTCAGCAGAAATTGGTGCAGGGGTTGAAATTAGGTAACAGCCTGACAACAAAATCAGACACAACAATCAGCCCAGGATGTTATTACGCAGAAGCAATTGAAGAACGGTGCTGTTGTATTGTGACAGCCATCACCGACAGGTTGTCGGCCAATCCCAGTAGTTCTTCTGATCTCCTTATCACTATACAACTGAATCCTCGCCCCACCCCACTCCGTCCCCACCCCCCACCACCACACTATTAATACACAGCTCAGACAATCACAGCAGCCATCAGCTCAACCCATTGTGTCGACCTTCAGCGATAACCCTCAATGAGATAAAACAAAGTTACGACTGTGGTGTGACTTAATTAGTATATGTCAGTCGTATATTTCTGCAACTAACACTTAAAAAAAACTTTACTGTTCTCTCTACTAAAAATGTAAGCTATTCTTAAATTGAGTGGCATTGCATTCATGGGGGTGGGTGGTGCAGGGGTGCATAAGGGTTAATCATAGAAATATATGAAAATATGGCATCTATGTCAAAAGGAGTGAATTCTGATTCTTGTGCCTTACAGCCTTAATTTCTTTGAAGACATGGCTGTCAATCAGTCATGATTAAAGAAACAATTGCGCGAAATAGTTCTTCAAAATATTGCCATTTCTTTTAATATTAAGACACCATATTATGAGACGAGCCCATGGAATTTTGATGAGAAAATAAATGAAGATAGCCTGGAGGCTATCATCTGGTTGCTTTAGTGCACATCCGTAAGATTATTACCAACACAGATGACACATCCCTTCGCAAACTCGTTGTAACAAAATGTTCAGACACACAAAATTGCGAGCGACAGGATACAAAATTTCAGAAAAGTAGAGGACAATTTGTTCCCATCAGAAGCACTGAACTAATTATGTTAACTCAGAATGGAATGTTTGTGCTCTTTGAAGTCAGAAAATACAACATTCTCCTGATTTGAAACAAAAACAGAAACAGAAATACCTGGAAAAACTCAACAGAACTGTTCTGTTGAAGGGTCATGAGGACTCGAAACGTCAACTGTGCTCTTCTCCACCGATGCTGCCAGACCTGCTGAGTTTTTCCAGGTATTTCTGTTTCTGTTTTTGTTTTGGATTTCCAGCATCCGCAGTTCTTGGCTTTTATTCTTCTGATTGGCATAATCTTCAGTCGGTAACATCCAGCGGTATGGTTAAGCAAGTGGCATCAGGTTTGGGGCTGTGTTAATAATGTCTGACTGTATTGGTCTTCGCCTGTGCGATGGTAGCGAGAGAGGGCTGACACTGGGTATGACGGAAAGGTGAATCCTGCCCATGGGTTTGTGGAGTGGGGAAGGGGAGAATTGTAGATTGCCAATGAGGGAAAGATGGGGGGGCTGCTAAGTTATTTATCTGAAAGAGAGAGAATGTATCTGGGCAGCTAAGTATGGATGTACAAAAAAATCCGCTTGGCACTACTGGATTTGCGTTATTCATCATCGAATTACACATTCTCGCCTTCCTCAGATCATTACGTTGGTTGCTGGAGAAATGTGAAAATGAGGATTTGTGATTGGTTAGCTTCTGCTGTGCATTCTGGAACATTCTGTCGACAAACAACTGACATAAGGAGACACAGAAGCGAGCTACGTTTAGTTACCATGGACTGAATAAGCCCCAAAATATAGCTTACTTACACAATTGGCAGTAAAGAGGAAAACATGCACCAGCTTCTCAATGAGAAGGAATGGGCTCAAGCAGAGACAGACCAGGAATCCAGGCAAACTTGGCAGTCTAACTTTAACTACCTTTACTTCCCTGTACGAAATTCACCTAAAGCTGCCAATAATTTCCTACACTCTAATTGCAATTATTTCTTGTCACTGCGTCTACACTTCATGCCAGTTATCCCACTTGCTCTGGCTTTTAAATGTTGTTACCACAAAGATGTCCCTTGAGTTTAGCAAGCGATGTTCAGAGAGAGTGGCTGGCACAATTCCTTCCAGAAGCCTTGAAGACCATCACCTCAGGGAAGCAGATGTCCCCGAGGGAACTACTGTGTCTCATCGTTCTCTTACAGTTTTAAGGGGTGCTGAGCGCAGCTCTGAAACTCCCTCAGGTGATGGAATTGGAAGGAGACCTGAAAGAAACAGCCATATTGTCACTATCCTCAGATGCTTCAACATGTGTTACCACTCCTTGCAGCCCACTCATGCAGGGCACATGTTCAGATGATCACTCCCTCCACCATAAGCGCAGCAGTGAGTACCATCCACATGATGCACTGCAGCAACTCGCCAAGGCCCTTTTGAAGCCACGTCCTAAACCTGCGACCTCTACCACCTGGAAGGACAAGGGCAGCAGACTCATGGGAACACCATGCTCAAGTTACCGCCCAAGCTTCACACTATCCTGACGTGTAACTATATCACTGTTGCTTCATGGTCACAGGGTCAAAATCCTGGAATTCCCTCCCTAACATGCACTGTGGGTGTGGCTCCATCACAGGGACTGCAGCAGTGCAAGAAGGTTCTCAAGGGCACCTTCTCAAGGGCAATTAGGGATGGGCAATAAATGCTGGCCTTGCCAGCAATGCCCCCATCCCATGAACAAATTTTTTAAAAAGCATTGTTATAGCCTGAGTTGCATCAATGATTTCTGGGTGTCTTGTGTAAGTGTAGAGTTCAACACACCCATTGAACCAGTGCTAAATGCTACCCTGGATGTCACCAATGTCTTTAGAACCATCTCCTACTGTCTTGTTATTGCTGAAATCTCCTTTGAAATCTCATGATTGTTGCAGTCATGAGCCCCATCTACTTCTCCATCATTACAACATTATGCAGGGAAAAGGGAAACCATCTCCATTGACTGCACATCCAGCCTATATTCCCAAATCATTGTTCATTTAAAACCTTGATCCTTAATACCTGGATCCGTATGTTCTTCAGTCAATGATTATAATTTTGTGCACTCTTATGAAGAACAGCACTCTCGCCCTCTTCCTCTCCTGGGTCTGCGCTACCTTTCTCTTAACAACAAGAGAATGCAGAATTAAAAGAATATTGCTCATATGTTGTCATTCATACCATTAATAACAAACTTGGAAGCGAAGGCTCCCTCAAAATGCCTCTCCTAAACCAGCTAGGCAAAGTATATTCTTGCAGCAGTTTGGTTGCCGTGGTGTATTTTTGCTTCTGGATGTTCCCTGTGAAAAGGACATTTTTTTCCTTTCAGACGAATATTGATTTCAAGAGGGCATGAGAAGTCAGGAGGTGAGTCAAGAGTTATATCATTGCTCCAGAATGTTCATGGGGCAAAGTGTCTTCACCGGATAACCTTCTCCTGCACTACGTAGTGGTTTTTGAGGTTCTGGAGTTTGCAGCAACTGTTGCAACAGTCTTCGTCCATAATGTTTGCACCACACTTTATGTGGACTCCTGCTCACAGTTCCCAAGAGTCTGTAACCTTCTTGCCCTTGTACACATGAGTGTCACATAACAGATGAATCGGAAGATGCGTATTCATTCCCGAGTCTACAGAGGATCCCAACACCACCCAGACCATGCAGCATCTTTCAGCCTTTATTGCTCTTTTGAGCTGCTTCATGCAGAAGAGAACACATTTTAGTTGCTGCTCGATCACCATCCTTCCCAATAGCAGCAAATCAATTACCAGTGCTTTCAAAGCAGCTATCCCAACTCACGTGTGTTTTGTGAAACCCTTTGTTCAGAAACTGAAGTGGATTAATACGGTCCGACCCTGGCTCTGTCACACCCATCAGGAGAGCAACAGAACCAATGGGGCTCACAAAGAAACATCTCTGTATAAATAGGTACAAGTCTCACTTGTTAATCTTTCAACCTCTTTTCTGCGTCCAACATCTCAAACAGGATTGTGATCATTCTTCTTTCCTCTCACACTTTCTTGGCTCAGCTATCAGACAGTAATCATCTTTGGCAGCCATCTTCTTAGTTATTTATGCTAAAGTTATTCCTGCTAGGTCTAGTCACAATGTAATGAGCAGCCTTTCAAAATAAATTACGTTCCACATTTCAACTTTAGCAACAGTCCCAAGGAGACGGATTTTCCACTGTCTTCCATTCACTCCAAACTAGAGCCAATTGTTTAATGTTTTGTCAGCTCCAATTTCTTTGGCAAAGTTTGATGTGTTTTGCAAGGTGTCGCTAGAAACATCATAGCACGTACTCACTATTAATGCCCTGTTTCTTTTCGTCAACATCAGCTGAGGATTTATCTAACTGTGTCACCCAAGCTGCAGGCTTTTCTGGTGATATTTATTCGACTAAATGGTTCTCTTGTGTGTTTGCATAAGGCAGGGGCAGAAAACAGGTGGTCGCAGACTGACCACCCACCTGTACGCCTCAGCTCTGCATCTCACCTGTACACCTGTACACCTTGCCTGTACACCTCACTTGTACATCTTTCCTTTACACCTATACACCTTTGCTGTACACCTCACCTATGCATCTCACCTGTACACCTCACCTGTGCATCTCACCTGTACACCTATACACCTTGCCTGTATACCTCACCTGTACATCTTGCCTTTACATCTATATACCTTTGCTGTACACCTCACCTGTGCATCTCACCTGTACACCTATACACCTTGCCTGTACACCTCACCTGTGCATCTTGCATTTACACCTATACACCTTTGCTGTACACCTCACCTGTGCATCTCATCTGTACACCTATACACCTTGCCTGTACACCTCACCTGTGCATCTTGCCTTTACACCTATACACCTTTGCTGTACACCTCATCTGTACACCTATGCACCATGCCTGTACACCTCACCTGTGCATCTTGCCTTTACACCTATACACCTTTGCTGTACACCTCACTTGTGCATTTCACTTGTACTCCTATTGAGTTGGCCCAAGTCGAGTGCAATGCCTGAGGTGGCGGCTGCGGCTAAGGTCGGTGCATCCCACACGGCATCAAAGCAGTCGCTGACTAAAGCCACCAAGAAGCCGCCCAAGAAGCGGAGGAAATCTCACAAACAGAGCTATTCCACTTACGTGTACAGGGTGCTGACCCAGGTCCACCTGGATCTCACCCAAGGCCATAAGTGTAATGAACTCCTTTACTGTCGACATGTTCGAGCACATTGCCTCCAAGACCTCACACCTCATTCACTACAGCAAGTGCCACACCATCTCAGCCAGGGAGATCCAGAGCGCTGCCCGCCTCACGCTGCCAGGGGAACTGGCCAAACAGGTTGTCTCCGACGACACGAAGGTGGTCGCCAAATACACCAACTCTGTTTAGGTCAACCACTCTAAAGATTATACACCTTGCTTGTACACATCACCTGTGCATCTCACCTGTACACCTATACTCCTTGCCTGCACACCTCACCCATGCATCTTGCCTGTACATCTACACACATTGCCTGTAATCCTCATCTGTGTATCCCCTCTGTACACATTGCCTGTACACCTGTACATCTCACCTATACACCTTGCCTGTACATCTGTGCACCTCACCTCTAAAGGCACACACCTTGCTTGCACACCTATACACCTCATCTGTACAACCTGCCTCTATACCTTGCCTGTACACCTATTCACACCTGTATACCTGTACAAATTACCTGTACACCTGTGTACATCTGTACAGCTTGCCTGTACACTCGTGCACACCTGTATACCAGTAAACTCCACCTGTATACCTGTGCATGCCAGCTGTACATCCTAGCCTGTATCCCCCACCTGTATACCCACACATGCCACCAGTACTGTGCACACAATCTGTACACCCAACCTATACACTGCACACTCAGCCCATGCACCTGACCTATCCACCCCACTTCAGCCTGATTTGGGCTGAAGTGCATGACAGGCGATTGATCTAGTACGACCTGTGATATATCCCTGCTGTAGTTGAAGGTGACCTCCAATGTATTAATATTATGCTATGCATCATTCCATTGAAGGGAAATCCAGTCAGTAGGTTGATGTTAAAATCTTACTAAATTACAATCAATGAACACCAACTGAGACAAGATATGAGGAGAAGCCTATTTTCCACAGACTAGTGGTGAGTTAGACTGTCACTGAAGTAGCAATTGCTCAGTTTCTTCATAAATTGTTGGGTAAATATCTGACAGGAATGGCATGGATACATATAAAAGTGAATGTAGATGAGACCTGTTTTGCTTGAATGGTTCTGTGGTGTACGGGGGATTCCCAAGCCCAGGGAACCACTTGATTTACATCACAGCATCAGTAACAGTGAGAAATAAGTGTACACATGGGAATATATATATATAAGTGTGTCTGTGTGTGTGTGTTTGTAAGGGTGCATATTATCTACATGCACATCGTTGTTTCAAAGCTGTGATTGTGTCTTTGTGTTCTAACCCTGGACCTTCCCTGATCTCAAGGAAGGGTCTCCCACATGAGCAATGCAAAGCCTGACCTATGTGAACGATTGACCAGGCAGCGGACTTGCAGCCCAACAAAATGGCAGACATTTACCGGCTTGTTCTGTTCGTGCCTCCATTCTTAAAGTTCTTTCCTTCCAATCTTTTTTGAATCCCTATTCAAATCCCTCCCTCCCTATCTCTGCAACTTTCTCCAGCCCCACAACCCTCCGAGATACCTCCACTCCTCTGATTCTGGCCTCTTCAGCATCTCCAATTTTATTTGCTTCACCATTTGTGCCCGTGCGTTCAGTTGCCTGTACCCTAAGCTCTGGAATTCCCTTCCTAAACCTCTCGCTTCTCTACCTCGCTTATCTCCTTTAAGACATTCCTTAAAATCTCCTTCTTTGACCAAGCTTTTAGACATTTTCCCTACTATTTCCTTAAATGACTTAGGCCAGAATTTTCCGGCCCTGTTGAAGTCGGGCGTCATGGTGGGCGGGGTAAAGCAATATGACGATAAGGTCAAAAATCGGTTTCAATGCTGCTGCACCTTGGGAACCTAATTTCAATATTTTGGCATCTCATTATAAGCCCTGCTCGCCAGAATCATCCCCCTACGCTGGATCATTCAGGCACAATGTGTTTCATAACTGTACATAAGCGCAGTGCGCCTAGCGAGCTGCACTTTGCTCAGGACTTCGAGGTTTGTTTGCCTACCTTGCTTCGGGCAGCACTCACAGTCATCAACCCCAGGCTTCACAGGCTGCACCACATCACTTTTAGGGGGGCTCGTGGGCAAGTCTCTACCTACCAGACCAGCCATAAGGCGGGGGTGACTTTTCAATGGCTGCTGGACTAGGGCTTGCTTGGGGAAGGGGGAGAAGTGGCCTCAGGCAAGGGAAGAGGCTGCAGGGTGAGGGCTGTACTGGGGAAGGGGGATGTCCCAAGGGTGTGTGTGGGGGCACATGTTGATCTATGTAAATAGCCTCAAGAGGGTGAGGGCTGAGGAGGCAGTCTCCAGAGGAGATAAGGCCAGATGGAGATGTAAGGGTGTATGTAGGAGAGTGAGTGGTGATGCCCTTTGAGCTGGCAGTGAGTGAGATGCCAGTGAATGTGTGATGGCCTTGTAAGTGTGTGAGTTTAGATGAGATAAGATGGTTGCCTTACCCTAGCGGCATGGATGAGATCATTCATCCGTTTTCTGCGTTGGACGGCCGACCTCTTGTGTGCAGCGTTGACACTGACCACCTCTCCCAAGCCGGAGCAGTGAGACTGATGTGCCTCCTGCAGCCAGAGCAGGGGTAGAGGACATCACTGTCACCCAGAAGGTCCAGAAGGCATCCCAGGGACACATCATTGAGTCGGGGTGCTGCACTCTTCTTGGCTTTTGGGGCCATGTCTTCACCAGAGCAGTCCTGAGCTGCAAGCATTGGGAGCTGTGAGCGTGGCTGCAGCTTAGATATGGTGCCCAGCTTGAGGAAGCGGCGAGGTAATGGTGTGGCAGGCAAATTGGAAGCCGCCTGCCAGCAAGACGGCATGTTTCTTATGGCAGCTTAATTAATGAGGCGGGAATGGGATAATACAGCATGAAAACCATTGTGGCCAGTGGATAAAATGACTTTTTTTCCTGCTCACGACCTCACGTTTGCAATTCTGGGACAATTCCGCCCGTAGTGTCAAATTTTGTTTGATCACGCCTCTGTGAAGTGCATTAATTGGGATGTTTCATTACATAAATGTATAAATATAAGTTGTTCTTGTTCTGATGATGAGGAATCAAGAACATTAAAATTTTACTGTTACGAAGAAGCTCTTTGCAATAGACTCATAAGCTTAGCGTTCCTGAGTAAAGTATCGCCTTCACTTCTGCCGGCTGCACGCAGATGGAATGAAAGAAAGACAAAACTGACATTTATACAGCACCTTTCACAATGTCCCAAATCACTTTTACAGCCAATTAAGTCCTTTTGAGTTGTAGTCACTGGTATAACATAGGCAAAGTTACCAAGTGGCAGAGCAGGCTCGAGGGGCAGAATGACCTACTCCTGCTCCTAATACATATGTTTGTACATCATCCTGGGATGGATAAGATGAACCTAGCTAGACGGCCTTTGTTACGCATAATTATCTTGCGAACAGAGGGTGGAATCACGCCTGGAGTTGTGTTTATTTTAACGAAAGTTTACTGTGAGCAGGATTTGTGGGGTCAGATTGCCGGGACAGGGGTGCTAATGGGCTACAATTCTGAATGTTATGACCAAAGTCGGTGTTAATTGCTGCACAAACCAAATCCCAGAGGGAAACATGGCCTATGGGCCGCAACCTTTTTTTTCATTCTGAAAACAAGAAGACGAAATGCTGATCTCAGCAGTAAGAAGTCCACTAACAATTTAGGGATCTTAAAATTAAAAGCAAAAGTTTTATTAACAAGAATAAAATAAAACTTAAGCACACAAGATTACTGTTATACAGTTTGTACAGGCTTTAAGCGCAGGGAATCTTAGGGGCGGAGTTTTTAGCCTTGGTCTTGGAACAAACATATAGCCTCACCAGGAGTCTGTAAATAAAGTTTATTGTTTCTTACAAGAAACCAGCCCTGCATTCCAAGTTTATTACACAGCTAAACTTAGTCTTACAAAACATTCCCCACAAAAGACTCTCTACTTGGTTGGACCCACAAGTAAACACCTTCCAGGCAACACTCCCTTATAGATGTTTAACTATAAGAAATCTAGTAATATTATCCAAGGCAAACTGCTGCAGCTTCAATAAAGGCAAACCACATGACCTGATGTGAAAATCCAAACTCCAGAATAAAACTGCTTTTTGTAGCCCAAGACTTTTCTGGCTTGACTGGGTGGTTAATTCAAACTGCATCCCCTCTCAGCTTTAGCAGCTCTAGCTCAACAGCTCAAACAGCTAAATCTCCATCTCAGCATTAACTCTAAAATACCTTTTTCTACTTTCGTTTCAGGTTCCATTGTTTTCACACCCCTTTGAAATTCAAACCCTTGCAAATATAAGATATTTCATGTTTCCATCTTGTCTTTGCTTTTGGGTCAATAAAAAAGGATATCCCCCTTGTATTTACCTATGGAACTCCTGAAAGATGCAAACATGTTTCTTGACACCTCTGACTCCCCTTTGATATTCAAACAAACTCTCCACTTACCTAAAAATGCAAATGTTAGATCTAACCTATTTACTTGTACCTCAAACCTAACACCTCTATCCTTTTCATGTTTTAAACCCCCCAATCAATCTCTCTCCTATTAATCTCTGCCAAGATTAATTAAATCATATAAATCACACACATACACACAGCATTTTCCACAGAAAAGCAGAATATTTCCCAAAAATATTTTTTTTAAAAAACATCCATTTCTCACATGAGCCATTCTGTCTTTATTCTCTTGCCTCTTAAATGTTCTGTTGTACAGACACACCTGTCGGCCCAGAAACAGAAGCACCAATGCCCATGATTTCCTTGGCTCTGTTGCAGAGTGAGCAAAACAATGTATTCAACACCTTCGTCGACAGTGTCCTTTTTATGCCACACATTGCTATTCAGCCCAGCAACAAAACGATACAGAAGTATCAGCCAGTGCATGAATAGTGAAGGTCTTTGGAACGAAAGCCATCTGTTTTTCACCCGGACTACATTACAGTCTGCGCGATGTCCCAAAGAATTTATATTCCACAGGACACTCGTGTGTTGAAAGAAATGAACTTTTGTACAGGACTTTGGAGCACGCACAGCTTGGGCTCCCGACAATCAATGAGTGGCTTCATTTGCATGAGCTGCAAGTAGATGTGTGCATAAATCTTTAATTAAAGTGCCAGAGACATGCTGGAAGCGCTGATGGATGATTGGCAGTGATGCATTAATGCAGAGACTCCGGGATTGCACAGAACGTTATTGAGCTGCCAAAGTACAGACTGCTCCATTGTAAGCAACTGAAACCCAGGAACAAAATAAATAAACACGCAAAAGCAGATGCCGACAGACCTTGGCATCATTTTCAATGTTTCTATGGCAGAAATGAGTGCAAGGTCATGGTAAAGATTTGATATGTTGCAGGGGGCAAAATGCATTAACTTATATCAACAATTGAAGTTCTGCCCCGTGGAACCCGGTGTGTGCTCTGAATAACAAAGTAATCTAGACTTGTTGAGCAGAAATCAAGCTATTTTGCTCCTTATTTTGCCTGCCAGCTTGTGCTGCCTCATTAAGGCTGTTATGTAATATAAGACACATTTCACCCACAGAGTAAAATGCCGGAAGAGAAAAATGACTACAATTATCGAGATAAAAAGAAAAAAAAAAACGGTGTTGGACCATATCACTCAGACATATTGCAAAGAACGTTCATTATAATTCATGATCAATGGTTAGGCTAATGCAGGGGAATTTTAACAGGAAAAAATTTCAGGTTTGGGTCGGGTCCTGGGGCATTAAAGTCAAAACAAAATCTGCTCCTCAACTCAAACCTAGCTCAAATCCATCCTTTTGCGGCTTTAACTGAAGCTGGATGGTACGTGGTCGGATGACCAAACCTGTTCAAGGAGGCGGTTCGCAGCCTTACGCCTGCGTACCTCATTATCATGCGGGTTTTGAAAGTTTACTGCTGTCAGCCGGGTGTTCCAAGCTGTGAGGAACCCGGCACTTTCCTCAAGGGAGAGACTTGGCCGATTCGGGAGGTGTGTGCCTTCACACCCACCTCTTGGATGCAGGTGCCTACCTGAGGAACCTCTGTGAACAGGCCCCTTCTCCCCTCACTTAGTGAATATTGCTAAAGGCCTCTAATCTCCGTCCTGCTCCACCAGGCGCCAGTCCCCCACCCCAAGGCCTTCGATCTCCCTTTCACAAGGCCTTTCCCCTATCCTCTCAATTCACTCTTGCCAGTTCCTTGTATTCAACACCTCTCACTACCCCCACCCCGATCGATCCTCGTTCCCCCGATTGCCCACGCCCCTACCCCTCTGATCACCTACACCCCACCCCCACCCCCTACACTATTGAACCCAGCTGTCAATCATGCTAGGCCTTTGACCAGAGAACCTATCACTGATGTCACTACCACGCTGGGAGTAAAGCACAATGCAAGGGCGAATCCCAAATGCTTGGTTACCCCCACCCACCCCGCTGTGACTTTCTGACCAACCTCCTCTCTGCAGGTTTTTCAGTAAAAATATTACCCAAGATGTCTACTGCAATTACCACATTCCTTGGGGTTTCTTCTGTGGGTCCCTGTTACTGGTCCTTCTCCCTCTTGCATCTCACCTCCACGTGGTGCATTATAACTCAAAGACCATCACCACTGAAGTTCAGTGAGCGTTGTTATGTCTGTAAACATGGCCATCGGGACCATTTAATCTGTCTTTAACTCAGGGAGGAGTGCAAACCTGGACAACGCCCTGTTTCAGTGCAATGCACTTATCAACCTCCGCTGAACCAAAGAACAGCGCCTCTGGCAATGTAGCACTCCCTCAGTACTGCACTGAAACGTCAGCCGCGATTATGCATTCCAAATCTGACATGAATTTCAACTCACAATCTTCTAATTTAAAGTTATGAGAGCTGTCATCTGATCCAAGCTGATGTGAGTTGTTTTTCTCCAAAATTATTCACTCATCCCCTGAAGAAATTAGTTCATATTAGGTTATGATTCAGTGAGCACCAGCAATTCTCTAGTATCTTTCCCAGGTGCCCTGGATAGTGTCAACAAGCCATTTATCAAGTCATCTAACTGTACAAAAAGTGGTGACTCTAAGTGAATCGTGGGATGTGGGGATAAGGTGGTATTACCATTCCCGTTGAGTCCTAGAATTTTTAAAAAGAGATTTGAACCTTGAGTTGAAAGCTGAAAGGATGATACAAACAGATTTCACATTTTAAAACTTTTACTGTAATGACTAAAAGCCTTATTGACTAAACACTATTTTCTTTCTGTGGACAACTTGGTCTTTAAACTACAGAGAGGACTGCTCCCCTTTTATATTTACCATACATCACACTCCCCATGGAATCCCCATGGAATTACCGTACTTATTGCAAACTGTCCACACTTACCCCCAGGTTCCAGTGGGTTCCTGCATTGCCATTTCACCAAGTAGTAACTTGGAGCAACCATCTCCAGGCACCTTCCTCAGGTCCCTGAGAGCTTATTAAATCCACCACCCTTGATGATTCTTCTTCCTCTGACCATGCCAGAACAAATATCCTGGAACCCACAGAAGGCTGCAGGATGTGCCTCTTCAACAAGAGACCCTGTCCCTCCTGCACCCAGCTGGGGTAGTTTGCAAGGTCAAGCAGCCTTTTCCCTCTTCTGACCACACAGAACCTCGGCTGTCTGCCTGTGATATTCATTGATCTGGAGGGAAGCCTGTAACCTAATTTCAGAAATGGCTTCCTATCTCTCCCATCTTCCCCGTTGCAAAGTGAAATACATTAATCTTGCCTCTAGGTAGAAATGCTAATTATTTATTTTCGATCCCAGCTCCCTTTTGTCTTGGAGGTAAATGGACAGTTTACAGCACAACTTTTTTTTCAACGCTTTTCTGGGACTTTGGGAGACTCAGAGTCCATTCATTGCAGACTCAGAGAAAGTTGCCATTGTCTCCAAAGGTAAATGCCTTGCACCTACTCGGGTTGTGGGATCTTTTACATTCACCTGAGAGGGGAGATGGGGCCCCAGCTTAGCATCTCATCAAAAAGACAGCACCTCTGGCAGCGTAGCACTCCCTCCGCACTGACGTTTCAGCCTAGTTGATGTAGTCAAGCCAGGAATTGAGGAAGAGCACCACCATTGCTGAGCCAAGTCTGCCACCTGACATTTTTGTTCAAAAAATGAACTTAAATCAGTTTTTTAAAATCATTTTAAAACTGAACACAAAACGTAAGACCAATGTATTTTCAGATATCAGACGGAAAATAAATGTTAGGGCCAAGGAGAAGGGATGACAGATTTTATAAATAAATTAGTAGATGTCCTGACTGGTGACTGATAGAAGTCTATCACTATTTCCTACAAAGCAGAGTTATATAATAGAACATTAACCTTCTGAAAAATCTGAGTACAATCTGCTTCTTTTGATCCCGTTGCTTATTTTAAGCGCTTTTTGTTTTTTAAATTTCCTGCAGTTTTCAGTACTTTCTTTATATCTCCAGAGGCCATGTGTTGTTGGCAGCTGATATGTGTATAACGGAGTGGAGACGTTGGGCTGAATTCTGACAGGGGTGGGCAGCATGGGGTGGCAGGTAGGTGGTGGGGTTTGGTGGGGGGGAGGGGGGGGGAGGGGTGGGGTGGGGGTGCATGGAGTTTCTGTCAGGAGACTGGGATGGGCTTAGTTTTCCGCGGCAGATTTCCCACCCTGAAGCCGACCCAGCTGACAGGCTTGTCAGCCGACAGTCGAACGTGGAGCACTAAGGAGGAAGCCGCAGCCAAGTCACCTGCTGTTGGAGAGTGGTCGCGTTTGATCCCACTTGGGGATCTGATCCCTGAACTTGCGGGTGGGGTTGATGTGTATTGGGTGGTATACGGTGTTGTATGATGAAGGGAGTTTGGGGAATTTGGGGGCGGCGGGGTGGGAAGGCATTTATAGCTTTTCCCTGAACCTGTCCTCACCTCCCTTCAGCTGTCTGGTTTCCTGAGTCCTGCGAAACCCAGTCAAACGCAATTAAACTGCAAAGCACATTAAAATCTTCCAGCCTCGTTACAATGCACAATTTGGCCAACCTGTCTCCTAGGAGTGAATTGGCTGCACGTACCTTGTCTCAGCCCCTTGTCCTGCCTCCATTCAACCAGGAGGTGGGCAGGTTGAGGTTGGGTAGGGTTTGAGATTTTTAGAGTTTTAACATCTCACCCGATCCCAATCCACCTGTTTTTGAGGGTTAAGACTCTGTTGTTTCTCCTTCAAAACTGTACACTGCATCGATGAGACCCCCCACCCCAGGATACTGTATATATTTTGGTCTCCTTGTGGAACTGGCTCGAGGGGACCTGTGGCCTCCCCCTGTGCCTATTTCTTATGGCCTTAAGATTAGTTTCAAATGCATAAATAGGGTTTTGTTTGACATTGTCTGAAACACTGCAGAGAAGCTGCCAATTTAATTGGATGTTTAATTGGCAGTGTGAGGCTTAGTTAATTCTCAATATTAATAGCGCTGAGAATCTCACAGGGTGTTATTAAAGTCACAGAAGTATTATATCTGCTCACAATTTGAGTTGTTTTTGATGAGAGTGCCCTGGTTGTACCTGTTTCATTTGTCTGCTACATCACCCATAATAATGATGTAATACATTTTTGAAAAAAAAACAGTATTTGCCAGCGCTAGTAACATGTCCTTTTTTGCATTTCCACCTACAGAACGACTCCATCCCACAAGAAAATTTCACAGCTGAAGTATTCCAAGCGTTTTTGAATAACATTTGTCCTCGGCCTGAAATTGACATCATCTTCTCGGAATAGTAAGGAATCTCTTTTCTTCTCTGATTTCTCTGATCTGACCTTGTGTTTGGTCACAAAGCCCTTTTGTGGCTGCAGTATTGATGACTTATAAATAATTCCTCCCTTTCATCGTGTGCTGTAATTGGGGCTTGTGCTCACAAGATTAGGTGGTTGGCCAGATTCTGTTACAGATAGGATTGTGTCTGGCTTTTGGAAGGATCAATCTTGCTGTGCCAGCTGGTCTTTTTTTTTGTTGTTTAATGCTTTCTTATGTTCTGATTGTCTTCATTTACAGATGTGTGGTCAGTGACTTTCATACAGTCCTCACTTGCTGCCCTAACACTAGACTACTTTTCCTTTATTTTTTTCATCGGGTGTGAGTGTCACTGGCAAGGCCAGCATTTGTTGCTCATCCCTAATTGCCCTTGAACTGAGTGGCTTGCTAGCCCATTGCAGAGGGCAGTCCAGAGTCAAGCACATGTGAATCTCAAGCCACATGTAGGCCAGACCAGGGAAGGATAGTAGATTTCTTTCCCTAAAGGACATTAATGAACCAGATGGGTTTTCACGACAATCAATGATAGTTTCATGGTGACCACTACTGAGCCTAGCTTTATATTCAATATTTATTAACTGAATTCAAGTTCCACCAGCTGCCATGGTGGGATTTGAACCCATGTTCCTCAGGATTACTAGCCCAGATTCATTACCACCACGCCACTGTCTCTTCTGCTACAGCCTCTGAGGACAAGCCCCAATTAAACAAACGTGCTACATTTTCATTATAAATTTCTCACGCTCTTTTTAAATTTCATACAGATGGGACTGGTCAGCCAGTGATGTTATTGCATTGGTCCTGTTTACTAAGCTTTTGGAAAAGATTTCTACTGAATAGGAGGAGGCGTTGCATTATTAGTTAAGGAGTCAGTTACTGCAGTAAGGAGAGATGATATCTAGGAAGGGGCATCGAATGAAGCTTCATGGGTAGAGTTTAGGAATAAAAAAAGGGCAGCCACATTGTTAGGTGTTTATTATAGACCCCCAAATAGTCAGCGGGAAATTGAGTAGCAAATATGTGCACAATTTGCGGAGTTGTGTAAAAACAATAACAATAGGGTAATTATATTAGGTGATTTCAACTTTCCCAACATTAATTGGGATAGACATAGTGTTAAGGGCTTGGATGGAATGAATTTCTTGAAATGTGTACAGGAGAACTTTTTAGGTCAATATGTAGAGGGTCCAACAAGGGACGGTGCTGTGCTGGACCTAATTCTGGGGAATGAAGCCGGACAGGTGGCTGAGGTGGTAGTGGGGGAGTATTTTAGTGATAGCGACCACAACATGGTACAGTTTAAGTTTGTTATGGACAAAGAAATAGACAAGTTGCAAAGACATGTTTTGGATTGGGAGAGAGTGGATTTTAGTAAAATAAGGCAGGATCTGGCCAAGGTAGACTGGGAACAGGTACTTATGGGGAAGTCTACAGAAGAGCAATGGGGGGCATTCAAAAAGGAAATGGGGAGGGTACAGGGTCAACATGTTCCCTCTAGGGTGATAGGAAGGAGTAACAAGCCCAGAGAACCATGGATGACCAGAGATATTCAGGACATGATGAGAAGGAAAAGAGAGGCTTTTAGCAGGTACAAGAGGAGCAAATCAGCGGAGGCATTATTGGAGTACAAAAAGTGCAGGGTGGAGCTTAAGCAATTAGGAGAACAAAGAGGGGATATGAGAAAGCTCTGGCTGTTAAAAGTAGGGAAAATCCCAAGATTCTGAGGAACAAAGGGACCTTGGCGTGTGTGTCCATAGATCTCTGAAGGCGGAGGGGCATGTTAGTAGGGTGCTGAAAAAGGCATATGGGACACTTGCCTTCATCAATCGAGGCATAGATTACAAAAGTAGGGAAGTCATTTTGGAGTTGTATAGAACCTTGGTGAGGCCACAGCTGGAGTAGTGTGTGCAGTTCTGGTCACCACATTATAGGAAGGATGTGATTGCACTGGAGGGGGTGCAGAGGAGATTCACCAGAATGTTACCTGGGATGAAACATTTAAGATATGAAGAGAGGTTGGATAGACTTGGGTTGTTTTCGTTGGAGCAGAGAAGACTGAGGGGTGACCTGATTGAGGTGTACAAGATTATGAGGGGCATGGACAGGGTGGATAGGGAGCAGCTGTTCCCCTTAGTTGAAGAATCAGTCACGGGGGGACACAAGTTCAAGGTGAGGGGCAGGAGGTTTAGGGGGGATGTGAGGGAAAAACATTTTTACCCAGAGGGTGGTGACGATCTGGAATGCACTGCCTGGGAGGGTGATGGAGGTGGGTTGCCTCACATCCTTTAAAAAGTACTTGGATGAGCACTTGGCACGTCACAACATTCAAGGCTATGGACCGAGTGCTGGTAAATGGGATTAGGTAGGTAGGTCAGGTGTTTCTCACGTGTCGGTGCAGACTCGATGGGCCGAAGGGCCTCTTCTGCACTGTGTGATTCTGTGATTCTGTGAATGCCAGGCACACTTAATTCATAAATTCATTGTTCAAGAAGACAGAAATACTGTTGCTGGCACACATTGTTAAACCTCCTTCCTTATTAGCTATGTACAGGATAATTTCCAAGATGATGACTTGTCAGCTAAATGTCCAGCTAATGATTAGATTTTCTATTCTTAGTTCTAACATCAGTAATCCAATAAGAGTACTCTGATTTTCTGGTGGTAATGATGGTGAAACTGCTGCCCTAAGCTGTCATTACTCCCTGGAAACTGACAGAAAAGCCTGAGGCTGTATTTCACAGGGGGGTGCGCCGCTCCCGCACCCTCCCTCCCCTCCTCCCCCCACCTCCGTCATTGCAAGAGTCGGACCCCAGTCAATGCACCTAAGACAGCGCCCGCCCTGTATCCATAACGTGCCGACGGAGGGCTGATCGTGCCGAGAGTGGGACTTCCGCTCCTCAGTGGGACTAGGTCCTGCCCCCAAAAGCTGCCAACCGATCTGATTGGCCAAGAGCTCCCGCAGTCCCTGCAGTGCCAGAACCCAGTAGTGAGCGATGCTGGGTCTGCTCGCAGGCCCATGCGGGACTTCGATGGATCCCAGAGCCAGGTAAGTTCCTAGCTTTTAGGGCGGGGAGGAATCGGACGGTCCTGAGGGGTGTGGGGAGGTGGCGGGAGGGCGAGGTGGGTGGAGGGCAGGTTTTGGAGGCCAGGCGGTGCGGTGCCCCTGTTGCACACAGGACACCCCCGAAAGACAGCAGCACCACCCCGCCCCTCCCCCACACACCAAATTCCCACCTTGTAACTCTTTGTGTTTATAAAACGGCCTTCGGACCCCCACCTGCCTGCCCACACCAACTGTGTTATGGCACAGGCAGCATCATATTCAAGTCAATTGACTTGGTAACAAGCTAAATTGAGCATTAATTACTTATTTAAAATGACGGACGGGCTGCCAATTCCTGTGCCCCCTCACCTTCCGTATTATGGGGCGCAGCTCGGGGATGGGCAGCAAGGTGGTGGGCCTGACACTCCTTGTATTCTATGTGTCCTCACCACCCCCCCCCACCAGAAACACGCCTGGCACGGGATGTAAAATCCAGCCCCTGGGGTCAGCAGGAGGGCACGATCAGCGGGCCCAGGATTGGCCAGGGAACGGACCACCGATCGCGATTTCACGCTGACGGCCAGCACGAAGTGGGCGCTGAAATGCTCAGCGCTGCCGGGGTGGGGCGGCAAAGTGTCATCCCATTGCTATCAACGTTCACGTTGCTTTTTCTCCATTCCGTATCTCGTTGGGTTTTTCAACATTAACAACGCTTGCGAATCATTTGCATGATCCTGTGAGTTGAAGAACTGTTTTCACTTGTGATTCATGAAGAAAATTTAGATGTAGTTTTCTCTAAAGTTCCAATGGGAAAAACAAGCAAGATATTTAATGCACCGACACTTCCTGGGAACCTAGTGACGCACTTTGTTCCGGTAAAGTTTAAATGGTTGGGTTTGTTGAAGCCTTGTACTTCAAACTCTGATGGCATCAGAGGACACTCAGCACAAAGCTCAGTGAGGGTCCAAGAAATTTTACCTAATAAACTATTAGTAGGCCCAGCAGGATTCATATTTACGAGAATGGTTCCAGGAAGGAGGGACTTCAGTTATGCGGAAAGATTGGAGAAGCTGGGATTGTTCACCTTACATTAGACCACAAGAAGTAGGAACAAGGGTAGGCCCCCTTGAACCTGCTCCACCATTCAATAAGATCATGGCTGATCGGATCCTGGCCTTAAATCCACTTTCATGCCCGTTCCCCATAACCCTTGACACCTCTATGTTTCCAAAACATGTCCATCTGAGTCTTGAATATATTCAATGACTCAACCTTCACAGCTCTCTGGGGTCGAGAATTCCAAAGGTTCATGACTCTCTGAGAAGAAATTCGCCCTCACCAGCGTCTCCGAGAATGCACTGCCTGGAAACGTGGTGGAGGCAGGTGTCAATCGAGGGCATTCAAGAGGGCATTAGATGATTATTTGAATAGAAATAATGTGCAAGGGTACGGGGAAAAAGCAGGAGAATGGCACCAAGTCATGATGCTCACTCGGAGAGCTGGTGCAGACACGATGGGCCGAGTGGCCTCCTGTGCCATAACAATTCCATGATTCTGTGATAATCTAGTTCTCCTCTGTTCTTAAACCCTTGAGCAGCGTGACATCACTGCGATTTGATGGCGTTTTGTGCCAATACAGGTACGGAACTGAGTGCACATCAGCTGCTGAAGATAGTGCCTCCAGCTGACCTGGGAGTTTAACTTTCCAATAACCTGTGCAGGAAGCAATGCCAATTGTTGGGGCGCTGGATAGGAATGCATTTGTCATGTATTTTCAGATACATTCAGATAAACCAGTTTGGCTGGCTGCTTCCGAGGTTTGGACTACCTCCCCATTGTGAGGTGCGAGTCCCACTCGGCCGTTATTCAGGCCACCCGCAGCGCATTGGTCAGCCCACATGGCGTGGGTGGACTTTGCCACCAGGGTGGAGGCTGTGAACCGTCCACCCTCAACCACAACCCCCCACCACCCCATAATATTCAGCCCCTAGTGTCATAATGGGGAAAATATTCAATTAAAAAGATATGCTCATTGAGGGCGATCAAACCACTTAACCAATGACTCAGAAACCCGTGTCCTGTTTTAAAAGTTCAAAATGTCACTTCCTCCCTCGTTCATGCAGTCTCCACGTTCTGCCACAGTTCAGGGAAGTCTCACGTTGTGAAGATTACTGGCGGTATGGAATCGATAAGAGTGACGTGCAATTTCCATCACTCAACCCTTATTCAAATAAGCTGCACTTTGGTGCCCCACTCTCACAGCAACCCTGACGCAATCATCAAAAGGAGCAAAAGCAGACCCCTAAAGTACAATGAGTCGGGGCATAAACTCAGCATCCTTGTGCCTGCATAAAACGGATCCAGCAACACACTGTAACTCCAGCCAACACAAGGTGGCTGCTGACAGCAGAAGCTGGGGATCGCTTCTTTTTGACAGTCTTCAAATTTTTAATAATAATCTTATTTCATTGCCCATCTATCACCGAAATGATTTACACCACACACAAAAAAAATTAAGTAACACAACCAGATGGACCATCCCTCTGAGCTGTTGTGAAATTTTAAGCAATTCTGCGCCTCCTGAGCCCCGCGCCGGGCAGGCACTCAGGGTGCGGCCATTTCCGGGTCTCTGTCTCTCCTGCTTTTTCTTTCTCTCACCGGCCGTTTCCTTCGATATTTCATCGTTTAATAACCTTCTAAAAATACAGCAACGCGACATGCTATTTTAATGGGGGGGATGGGGATGAGGATGGGCGGATGGAGTAGGGCCCATTTGCCACTTGCTCTGTTCCAGCCCTGTCGGTGAGGTTTGGGGTGAGCTGTGGATGGTGGGGGGTGGGTGGGGGGGCATTGTTAAAAGTGTCGACTTGATGTTGCCAGGGCTGCAATATTTTCAGTTCCGGGGCCAGTGCTGACCACCCGTGCACCCCACTGCACATTGCCCCCTAGAAAGATGGCGGCCACGGATCCAACTGCGCACGCGCGGTGTTGGCGGCAATTGCAGCCGCAGCAATAACCCATTTAGCAGGGCAGAGGCCAGGCCTGCTTGGGCACAGCTACGTTGGCTGGGGCCTTTATTTTTAAGGCAGTCCCTAGCAGCTGCCTGAAATAAACACAGGCCTCATTCCAAAAGTAAGAGGTGGCACCTCGGGCATGTCCGATTTGGAATGGCTAAATTCAGTTAGACTAATCAGAGCTAGCAGTGTGCGAGCTCTGATGATTTTTAACAGGTCCTTGAGAAGCCTAACTAGCAGCCTTTGAAAGGGCTGCAATTGGGCTGCTTGGAAAATTGCCCCAAAACTTTGAGAGGCCTTGTTTCTTGTGAAGCTGGAGCGGGCCTCCTGGGTTCACAAAACAATCATGGACATCTTCCAGCCCACGCTTCCTTTTTCTGGACTGGCGAGCTGGGTTAGAGTGCCCACAGCATGCCACATTTATGACACCGAGGCCTAGGCACCAATTTAAGATGGACTTTGGGCCTGCCTGTTCTGGTACGTCCACATTCCTCGTAGCTGGAAGTAGGCCCATTGGGCGCTATTCAACTTCCACCCCTTTCAGTCAAAAATGAAGCCATGGATAAGGCAAGGGGTTAAGCAAAAGCTTAAGCATTTTTGACACCTTTTGCAGACACTATCAGATATTATTTGAACAACAAATACGATTTAAAAATGGGAACCAAAAAATAGTTGGTTTAACTTTCACACTTTGTAATATCATGCTGAGTCTCTGGAGAGAGGTGAATAATTAAAAATAAAACTTTCAAGGGAACCCTTTGATATTTCTCTCTGAACACCAAATCTAATTTAATGAAACTCCAGGATCTGAATCTAATATTATGGGCTACAGTGACTTTCCTAACCTGAGAACATTTCCACAATCAAAACAGTGATCAAATCAAAACTTGCATTCTGTGGAATATTTGATCATCTCTGTTTACATTTAATCTGACGACTTTCAGTCTCGTCCTTAAACACATATTTATTTAAATTATTTTTAATAGAAATGGCTGCTTCTGCTGCAAGTTTATTCCATGTACCCTCAGTTGAATGGTAAAAGCCTCTGAATCTCTAGTCTTACTTGAGGCCTGTTAATTTGGTACCATGTCCCTCTATTTTGTGATCACAGGTTAAGTTAAATGACAACAACGTGCATTTATATAGCACATTTAACAGAGTAAAATGTCCTAAAGCACTTCACGGGAGCATTATCAAAAAAAATTTGATGCCAATCCATATAAAAAGATATTAGGAGCGGTGACCGAAGGCTTGATCAAACAGAGAGGGTTTAAAGAGCGTCTTGGAGGAGAGGTTTTGACAAGGCACAGCCACCAATTGGTGGAGAGATGAAAATAGGGGGTGCACAAGAGGCTAGTGTTGGCAGCGCGAGGGGATCTTGAAGAATTGCAGGACTGGAGAAAGTTGCAGCAATAGGGAGGTAATAACCTGATTGCATCCACAGCTCCCATTAGCTTAAAAGTCTTGGGTCACATTGTGTTCCCTTTTGTGAATGTCTTCGTTATTTAGGGCCTGGAGCCCAAGAATCCTCCTTACTCCTTTCTTTGAAACTTCTGCAATGGATCAATATCCTTTTGAAGAATAAGTTGCTTAAAACTGCTCACAATATCTTGTATGTAGCTTCTTGTGAGTTACACAGGGTTCAAGCAATCTATAATTCAATGGTCTTAAGATGCATTTCACCATTTAGCACTTGGTTAGCTTTATGTACACCTAACTGGATGCTAGCAATGGTGAACATTCATCTTTCACCCATATCGTCCCTTCTTTACTAATAGTCTGGACAATGATGAATCTGTACTAATTTGCAATGTGTGAACTTTATATCAACATTACAATTCATCAACTATCCTCTATCTCATTTGCATAATTGGTCCAACTGCTCATCAGTGCTGTCGACTTCTGTTCCATTAGTCATCTGATCAATGAGCATTAAAATCAGATATTAATGTTCATAGCAGATATTAAAGTACAATTTTAGATCGTGGATCAATGGATTTTTGTTGGTCAATGATATTAAGGGATGTAGATCCAAGGGATAAGGTGTAAAAGCAGGCATTTTGAAATGGAAATGGATGAGCTAACATTTGCATTTGTAGATAAGTTGAGAGTTTTTTTGAATTTCAATGGGAAATTAGAAGGTGACAAGGTAAATGGTTGCATCTTGCAGGAGTTCATAGGTAAACAAGCAGTGGGGATATCATATCTTATTGCCGCAAAAACAAAGACAGGATGGAAACATGAAAGGAAGAGTTTTGAGTTTCAAAGAAAGGTTAGAACAATGGGTTTTAAAGGTCAAAAGGGAGAAAATATATTTAAGGAAAGATTGAAAGCTGTATGGGGAGTGGCCATGTGAGATCTTGAAGCATGTCCTTTGAAGTATCAGCATCGAGCCACCCTAGAGAAGTGCTTGCTTGTTCCAGAAAGCGAGGTTTTGTTAAAAGCCTTAGAATTCCATTGTCAAATGAGAGGAAAAGAGAAATTGTGAAATACCTTCCTTATAGCAGCAGTGGGTACTTTGTGGTAATATTACTGGATGTTTTATAGATTAAGAATCCATTCAGACTGTTGCCTAGAAAATGGTGTTTATTTTGGGAGTCTAGTTAAGTAGAAGTCTTTTGGAAAATGTTGTAAGAATAAATTTAACTCTAACTATAATCTTGTGTGTTTAAGTTTTCTTTCCTTTTGTTAATAAATGTTCTAATTTAATATTTAAAATCTCCAAAAATTGTAGTGGACTCTTTATTTCTGACTTCAGTGCATATACATTCTCGTAATACAAATACAAATTGCAAATCGTTGTGATATCTTGGCCAAGTTTCCCTTTGGGATTTGGTCAGCCTTGCAATTACCACGTGCCATATCATAACATCAGCCATGATCTTACTGAATGGCGGAGCAGGCTAGTGGGGGCCAAATGGCCTAATCTTGCTCCTATTTCTTATGTTCTTTTGCTATATTCATTCTTCTGCTCTGGTTTATTGATAATTTCAGGCTGAAAGTCAAGGGAACTGAATATGGAGAGATGAAGAAATATTTTCAGGAATTGGAGTTTGTAGTCAGTCTTTGCTAGAAGTGAGAGAAAGAGAGAGAAAGAGGATGAATTCTCTTTGCATACAACATGCATTAAACATGATTTGTAAGACTATGGCTGAATGGCTAGAAACCATTTTTATGCATTATATTCATCATACAGTTAAAGCCATTTTCGCTGCCTATGGAATAAATTTAATGTATGGAGAAATTTATAGCCAATTACTTTAAAGACTGCTGAATATCAGTGAACATTGATATCATTTATTTGAAGTACTTAAAAATAAAGCATATATAACATTAGAATCAAGACCACAAGGAATTTTTGGCCTTGTTCCCTTTACATTGAAGAGCTAACTTTATATTTCTTCAATGAATAGAATCTTACAGTGTAGAAGGAGGCCATTCAGCCCAGCATACCTGTGCTAGCTCTTTGAAAGAGCAATCCAATTAGTCCCACTCCCCTGTTCTTGCCCTGAAAAGTTTGCTGTTTCAAGTAATGATTCAGTTCTATTTTGAAAGTTACTCTTGAATCTGTATCCACCATTCTTTCAGGCAGCGTATTCTAGATTATCAGAGCACACTGCATAAATGAAAATCTCTTCACCCCAACACCCCCCAATCCCACCTAGTTCCTTTGACGATAAAATTAGCAGATTTATTGAATTCAATTTTACAATTCACGATTGAGGCTCGAACTCACAACCTCCAAGTTTCTCATCCACGATCACAACCACCGACCCTAATATACCCCTTTCTCTGACTGAAAGGGGCCTTTGTGGAGTTAGGACATCTTGTCCTTCTCTTCCAAAGAATGATTTTCCTGAATGTTGTTTTAATTTTCAATAATGCTTTTAAGCATTAATATGCTACCTGCGTTCCCCCTAGATCTTGAACAACCTTGAGTGACCAGTGTCCTTCAACCACGTGTTTGTGGCAGGAGATTTGGGATTGCACCAATTAAAAGTACTTCTTGGCTCTCAAGCACTTTTGAAATGTAGTCCCTGTTGTGATGTAGGAAACACAGCAAGTTCCCACAAACAGTAGTGTGATAATGACCAGATAATCTGTTTCTGTGATGTTGATTGAAGGATAAATATTACCAGGGTGAAAACCCCTCTTTTCCTTTGAAATAGCACCAGGGGACCTTTCACATCCATCTGAGAGGCAGACAGGGCCTTGGTTTAACATCTCACCTGAAAGGCAGCACCACTGACAGTGCTGCACCCCCTCAGTACTTCACTGGAGTGTCAAGTGAGATTTTTGTGCTCAAGTCCTAAAGTGAGGCTTGAATCTACAAATTACTGATGCAGAGGTGAGAATGCCAGCCTCTGTGACGAAGCTGATATAACCCACAAAGCATGCCTTTGAAAGCCTGACTCTATATTTTTCATGGATCATAAATTAAAAGGCTGTATTTTTTTTCTTTTGAGGAATGCATTACAATACATACACACACACACACACACACACACACAGACACACACACACAGAGACACACACACACACACACACACACACATATACACACACACACACACGCACACACAGACACACACACACAGAGACACACACACACAGACACAGACACACACACACACACACACACACAGACGCACACACCCTTTCCCACAGAATAACGCAATATTCCCCAAAAATATTTTTCAGAAATACCATCCATTCTCACAGGCATGATCTTCTTTCCTAAGTGACTATCAATGAACATCCTATCAGTTTTCCTCACTCAGTGTATGAGTACCAGCAGAACTGAAGATGAGGAGGTGCAAGAGGAATGAGCTTTTAAAAAGAATACTTAATTACATCTTATTTCAAAGGTTTTCCACCGTAATTGAAATCTGTTGGGCTTTATTCCCTCCTCTATTTCAGTGGTGCAAAGGGCAGGTCGTATCTAACAGCAGACCAGATGACGGAATTCATCAATTCCAAGCAGAGAGACCCACGTTTGAATGAGATACTTTACCCTCCGGTGAAGCCCGAACAAGTGCAGCAGCTCGTCGAGAAGTACGAACCAAATGTTACCCTCGCAAAGAGAGGTTGGTTTATTTTGGAGTTTATCCACATGATTGCACGCTTTTAATACTGTGCAGGGAATTTATAAGATGATGGGGCTGCCATACTGTCAACTGCTGAAATAGTGACACATGCATTGGGAATGACACTCTTGCGTATATATAGGTAAACAATATGTGGCTTGCAATATGCAACAAGTTGACAACACATCAGGTGATTCTGATAATATCACAAATCATGAGTGCAAATTAACACCTCTGCACCCTGGGATATGTTATGCCCTGAAGCACATTTCAACTTGTCGTTCAACATAATATATGAAAGAAAGTTACAGTAATGTGGGAAGTAGTTTTCCAAAACACTATGAGAGTAATTAACTCTGTATCACATGTTCATGTTGGAGCATGTAACTCATTGTGGACTGGTGCTTGTACATCACGAAGAGTGCTACATATAGAGAAACGCACAGGCCATTGTATGGTATCAAGTGGTAACGCATCAAAGGATGGAGGTGACATTGTTGTTTCTCAGTGTCATGTGTAACATTTCTGAATTACTGTGTAACACATAGAAGTGGATGTGAGTTAGGTTATTGCTTCTGACAACAACGTACCATTATTTTTTTTTATTCATTCGCTGGCTGGGCCGGCACTTATTGCCCATCCCTAACTGCCCTTGAGAAGGCGATGATGAGTGTCCCGATGGGTAACAGCCTCTGGCCATCGGAACGTGACCCCAACTGGAATGTGACACCAGCAGCTGATCAGGATTGCAGCAGTTTCCACATTGATTTCACAAACGCGTTATAGGTGAATAGAGCACTTGCGCATCAACGGTGGTAGAATAAGAAGTGATTTGCCGGAAGCCAGCTGGAGCAGACAGCAATCCTGTGGCGGGGGGGGTCGGGGGGGGCGGGGGGGGGTGGTGGTGTGAGCAGATAGTAACAACCAGGGCCTCAGTTCCAGGCCTTGGGTCAGCTGCTTGGCTGTTTCTGGTGGAAAGCCACGGTGGGGAAAGGTGAAAATTTGAACCACCTACTGCCCTGCATAATGAACAAATAAAACCATTATTAGCGTGAATCTAAAGCGAGCACCCATTTTACAGCTTTTAGGGCTGTTGTTCAAAGGTTGAAGTATATTAATGGCGATCCTCTTGAACACTTTGGTGATTGAATGTTGTCATTATTAGGCCAAATGTTTACACAGGCCAGTGTGTAGGTGGCTTATTCATCCTTTTTTTGCAATCTCTGATTATGAATATGATTATTTTTAAAGGAAAAGGGTGTTATTGTTGAAGTGGTAAGAGTACTTACCTTTGATCTCTACGCCAGGACAAACAAACAATGGACATATAACAAGAGATGACTTAAGTGCCTGTCCTTCAACCTTTGAATGAACTATTTGCTACATTGCTTCTTAAAAGGCTTCACTGTAAATCTCTCAGCCAGCAATCCAACTACTGATGCAATGGCCAAGGACACAGGACTCCGGCCTTATTTGCACACAGTCACCTCACTCATCCTGACCTCAAACAATATTGCATATTTGATGCTTCTCAACTGATTTTCTTGGTACATATCTTATTAAATAAGCACCCAAGTAATTCAACTTTCTGTAGCCATCTACGTCTTTGACATCATTTGCCGTCTTTATAATCTTTAGGAGCCCAGGCCTTGATCCTTTGGGCTGCCCAACACTCCCAGAATGGCCAGGAGTCCCCCGGAATCAGCCCCAATCTCCTGGGGGGCCAAAAGAAGCATTCCGGGAGCACGTCAGCTCCTGGCAACAGCGGCCAGGTCTGGAGACAAGCCAATCACAGCCCTCGCTTGGGCACTACCTGACCCTGCAAACATCCAGGCCCATTTGTGAGCCAATCACAGCTCGTGCTCGAATACCACCTACCAGCTGACCTTCCCTACACCAGAAACCCACTCCCCCACCCGCAGAAAAGCCCGACTCGAGATCGGCGGAGGCCAGTTGACAGAAATATCCTAACGGCCTACAGACCACATGATCAGTGCTCCAGCCAGTTGAGGCGGTGCCCACTCAGGCTGCAGAGCTGGAGGAGAGGGCGCTGATTATCAGCCAAGGTTAGGCTCAGCTGAGACTAGATAGCGTTTAGTTTGTGATTAGTTAGTGTTATTAATGTTATTAATTAGAGTCGGATTCAAATGGTGGTGACCAGGTGGACTGTGTGTGCTGTGGACTTCCGCCCCGCCGAGAGCGACTGTCAGGGAGCGGAATGGTTCAGGCTCAGTAGTAGAATTTAGTGGGGACAGATTCATTCCCTCTCACTCAATGTCACACTGAATCAGTGTTCACAGTCAATGGAAACAGTTGATGTAACCCGAGGCCAGGTGACCAGCTTGACCAAAAAAGCTGGTTGGACCAGAGCCCTGCGGCTGCTTTGCGCAGTTGCCTTTTGAGCTGCCAATCTCACATGTATTATACTGAACTATATAAAATATACAGCACAGAGAGAGGCCGTTTGGCTCAAGTAGTCTGTGCTGTGACCTCACTTCCACCAGCTTCCCAATACCTCCGACCTCCCCGGAATATGCCCAGCCAGAATTGGCAATCCTATTGATCCCGGACTGCAGCCTTAAGGCGGGCCCAAAATTACCAATGGGGCCGAGGAATTCTCATGTATAGAGTCCTGGGGAAGGACGACAGGACACTAACTCCACGAGAAAGTCAATCTGAGATTCACAGCCCCCCTCTATCATTGCCACAAACCGTGCTTTTGCATATTTTAGATGCTATATTTAAGGCTCTTTTAGTTTGGACTGTCAACTTTTTGGGGCTGCCAGTCATATCAAAACAATCGATCAGCTTTTGTGAGTTTGGGTGTGTGAACTCTGGGAATTGTGGGTCTCTCAGCTTAGGTTAAAGGGGTGCGATAGAAATGCTGTCAGTGATGTTGCTGCTGTGTTTGATCGAGAAGAAGGGAAAGGTGGAACCAATGTGAGAGATGAAGAAAGAATCAAGGAAGGTCTTACACAAGGAGTGAAAAAAATTGCATGAACCACAAACATTGCAAAGAAACACAAACAGCAATTAATGTGTGCCGTGTACTGAGAGGAAACTTGGAAGACTAAAATAGCGATGGAGAGTGAATAATAATGGGGGACAGGTAGATAGTGAGAGGGACAGGCACTCAGCCACAGGAGATCATCCATAATTAGTGGAAATTAATTGGAATGGTAAAAGCTTTTGAAAACCCAGGTGTTGGTTGTGTGATAAATGGCTGAAATCGCAGGCAATTATGGGGATACTTTTTTCATGGTTACATTCCGATGCTGACGAGGTAGCATGCATTCAAGATTGATTGCCCCTACTGGTCTGCCAGATATTGACTGTAAGTTTATAGCCTGTTCCCTTAAGAACTGGCTGCACAAATCTTTGGCACGGCTGAAAATAAGAATTTAGGATTTAATTGCTGGCGCATGAAGTATGTGACAATGGTTGCAGTAACCAGTTGGAGCCTTCCTTCACTTTTTGACAGGTTGAAAGAAGCAGAGCATCTCTGCTTAAAATTAACCTGCGGTTCAGTGAGGAAGAGAAAGATGCACTTTTGGATGAAAATCACAGGATTTGTCACAAGAGACTTGCCCCAGCAATAATACTGCATTCTACATGTTTTGATGTAACACTGCTTCCAATGTAAGACTTCTGACTCGCTATGAAACTAAGTTGGCCTAAATGTTCCAGTCCCGCCGCCCACCTGCCGGTAATCGTCGCGGGCCGGACGGGTAATTTGACGGACCAGCAAAAGCCTGTTGACTTCGGGCGGGAATTTCCGGTCCCGCGGTGGGGGGGCGGGGGGGAGGTGGGGAACCAGAAAATCATTCAGGTGTGAACGAGGTGTGAATGTTTCTCACTGATTCAGTAAGTGGGTGCAGAATGTTTCAAGTCACTAATGGCAGCGTTACTAATAAACTGGCACGGTTACCGAATGTCCAGTGTGTCAAAGTAAAATGATGAAGTAATTGAACTAATTTGGGTAACTGAAGCGGATAGCAAAGGTATTTTGGATTACTTGGCAATGACAGTAAATGGGGAAAATTTTAGGACACAGAAGTTGTCCAGCATGAGAAGAATTCTAGTATTCTGAATGTCCATTGGGATTAGTTACAGTGTTTTATTTTATCTCCTTTCAAACTTCCCCTCAATTTTCTCCACTCTTGCCTTGAGTAGACTTTCTCAGGCTAGGAAATGGCATCACTGGTCTCCAGTTCTTGACCTAAATGGCCATCGGGGATAACGAGGAATGAGCGGGATCACTGCTGAGCCTTATCGTGCTGCCCGCGCAAGATTTTCCGTTGTGTTATTGAATAGTGATCGGGTGTGGGGAACAGTGCTGAAGCTTCTTCTCATATCCCAGGGAGAGTGTTACCAATCGTCGCGGACCCACTGACCCTGGACAAAATCAAGCCGCTCAAAAGAGTTTAGGGATCGAAGGGAAAAACAGTTCAGACGAGTACTCTCGTTTCCCAGTTTTCACTGGTGTTCCATTTTAAGGTATACAAGATCAGCTCAGAGCAGTGCTCTTATTTCACAGTTTTAACTGTTTTCTCATTCTGGGTCAAACCTTGTAGTTAGTATGGTTAGTATGGTTAGTATAGTCAGTATAGCTGATCAACACATACCAGGTTCATGGTTTCGGGGGCTGAAAGATAATGCTTTTGCTTTTTTCTACCAACTGGAAAGTAATTTAAAGTTATTAAAACTTCCTAGCTCTCCGTTTATAATAATAGCTAAAATATCTACACTTGAGATGTTTACCTCCTCTTCTCCCATATCCTGTTTATTTTAAACAGATCTATAGAAAGAAGTTATCCTCTGATGAAGGATCCACACTCAAAGCACTCATCAATCCTCAGTGCTTCTGAAGCTGACAGGTCTCATTTCCAGCACCCAGCACTGTCATCTTCTTTCTGTTGGGCTTCCTGTCAGCTATATTTTTTTCTTACTTTATTTTCTCCCTTATGTTTGTCCTCACCATGCTCTGATTCATTAAAAAAAAGTTGAAGTGACGATCTTGTCAAGAATGCCAATCCTACGCACTGAATGCTTTCCCAGCTTGGCCACCCAGTACTTTCAGGTCAACTACTGTTCAAGCTCCATCTGCCAAGGACCAATTTCAGAAGAACTTTACTGGACTAGTTTGGCTTTGAGTTGGAGACAACAAAGGCAATAGATAGAATATATAGATAGCATAGTTTAAGAGACATTAGCCTCAATATTAACTTACCCCACAATGGGTATGAGAGGGTCAGGAGTTATGAAGCGATATTCATGGAACCCAGCTTCCAGCCCACCACACACACACACACGCGCTTGCTGCTATTTTTAGGCCAAAGGATATTGAGGCACCCAATGGTCCTCTGAGGAGAGGCAGGATACTGCATTAACATTTTTAAATGGGGCTCCAACAATGCAATTCAGAACACAATTTGAAGTGTAATGCTGCTGCCTATCAAAGGGAAACCCGGCAGCAAAATGGGAGATGCCAGCTGCCAACTCCACAAGGTACATGGTTGCTTCAGCACTCCTTCTGGGACTGGAGGATCAGGCATGCTTCCCCACCCCACCCCACCCCACCGCCCTCTCCCCAAGCCCTCACTGATGGCTTCAGCCTTCCCCAGCTACCCAGCCCTGACCTCCTACAGAAAAGCCTCCCATGGCTCTTCACAGAAACGTAAGGCATAAAATGGACATCAAGCCAAAGAAAAATCATCTTTCCTCGGTCATGTCATCAAATGGTTCCAGGGTTTCATTTTGTGAAGAAGAATTTCCGAATTTGAATCCTAAACTCACCTGCTACCAGTTTGAAGCTGTGTTCCCAAGGCAGGAATTTTCTCTCCGTCGGTGGGGGGGTGGGGTGCTGAGCGGGAGCGGGCGTGGGCGGGCGTGCAGCCGACTCCGGTGCGTTTCCGCTGAACTGAAGATCTGAATGACGCACGGTGACGTCGGGATGCACGCCTGATGTCACCGCGTTTCACTTTACGCGTCGACGAGCGGGGCATAACCCCCACACGCCGACCACAAGATTCAGGCCCAAGTTTTTCTGCTGCTGTTCAATTCAGAGTAATATCCTGGGTTAACTTTCTCTATACCCTTAATTGTCACTACTTCTGAAAGTATTAATGCCTCCTTGTTCATACTACTGCATTGCTATTGATGGAAGACTCAAGATCAATGGCAAAGTAGGCAAGGTATTAATGCTGATATTCCAGGAGAATGGATGTGACAAAAATGGAGCATATTGTCTCTGGTGTATTATTTTTCTATTCTCTAGCATTCAGATAGATTCTTTTAAAAAACACAGAGCCGGGCGACTGCACATCTCATTAAGCAAATGTATTTATCTCCAGAGAAACCAGGAAACAGTTTATTTGATAGTTGCAACCTTGTTTATCTGCTTATTTAGTTCTGAAGTCAGTCAGTGAAGAAAAGGATCAGAAGAATACAGAACTGAGGGATCAAGTGGAATGGATTTGTGTTTGATCAGTGAGATGGGTTAACAGGATGCCGGAGGGGTTTATTCCAGCAACCTCCATGGTTTTATTCAAAACTTTTGCGTTCACTGATCTGGAAATTAATACCTACGGAGCCCTAGGCATTTTAAGAGAGATTTGCATTCATATCGTTCACTTTATGACCTCGGGAAGTCCCAAAGCACTTGGGCTACAGCCAATTAAGCACTTTTGTCACTGTTGTAGTGCAGGAAATACAGCTGCCAATTTACACACAGCAAGCTCAATCCCACAACAAACACTGTGATAATGACCATATAATCTGTTTTAATGATATTGGTTGCAGGATAAATATTGGCCCAGAACAACTCCCTGCTCTTCTTTGAAATAGTGCCAAATGGGACCTTTAGCATACACCTGAAAGAGTAGGCAAGGTCTCAGTTTAAATCTCATCTGAAAGTCAGCACCTCCAATAGCACAGCACTCCCTTAGTACTACACTAGAGTGTCAGTCTAGACCTCTTGTGCTTAACTCCCTGTTAGTGGGACTTGAACCCACAACCTTCTGACTCCGAGGTATGAGTGCTGCCAAATGAGCCACAATCTGCGTGAGGCTGCATCAGCTATGTTTGTATTAGAGACACTGGTCCAGGATCAGGGCCATTAGGAGTTAGCCAAGTGGCATGTATTCATTTTTAATGATGAGGAAGACCAGGGGCAGAGAAGGAGAGAAAAGGGAGCAAATCCTGCACTCCGGATCCCCGTGGGACGTCCTGCCCCATTTGCCCAAAGACCTGTGGGTCGTGAATCAGCCTGTTCAGTCACAAGAAGACCTGTGGCAGAAACCCAGTACTCTGAGTAGACGTCGTCCTCAAATTGAGGGATAGCTGACAGCGATGAATTTTTTGGAGGTGTAAGTCAAAAAATAAATTGAAAATAGCTTCATTAATTTTCCACTCTACTTGTTTTTTTTTTCGTTTAAAGCTTAAGTACACATTCTGACAAAGCTTTAATTGTTCCACTATCCAAAGCCTGAGAGCAGCAAAGTTCATGTGTAAATTCAGGAGCTGATTCAGTTGCAAGGGATCTTCAACTCGAGGGCAGTGCTGCATCTTCAGATGTCGTGCATCTGAAGTCATGCTGCAGTTGGTAGAGAAAGAAGGCTCAGCTATGAGTGTGGCCTTTATCATTGAGCACAAGGGAACATTTCTTAAATATCTAAAAATATAATGCTGCTCTTACTGAATCATGTAGCCAGACAATATCCTTCTTGATCTTCCTAAGTGGGTTCTCAGCAATTTTACAATGCAACAAGCGTTCAGATGGCAGTGCACAGAACTCTGTTTGCCCCGGTCCAGAGACTGATTCAGAGCTGGGACATGAAATGAGCGTAAAACCTGACCATTTAAACCCCCCTTTGCAGACCGTCACTTGCTATGAGGAGATTCCTGACTCTCCTTGTCAGTTCTCATAGGCAGCTGGACCAACAATCAACACCTGGCAAACAGAATAGTGCCTGGTCTGGGCCACATAGTGCGAAAGGCAAATTCATTCCACCTGATTCTAAGTTATTTTCTCATGTCCCTTTCCTTTGATTTGAGAACTAAAGAAGCCACTTGTTCCGGCCTTTGCTTTCTGCATTGGTGCTTCCAATGCCCTCTCATGTCATGTGCCTTGCATTTATTATTAAAAGCTGGGCACTTTCTGGGTGCATTTATAAGGACGCAGCTCCCGCATCACTTACTAGGCTCGCCTGTATTGGCTATCCTGCCAATGGTAAATGAATTACACATTGCCTGTAGACTCTGTCTACCTGATAGTATGGCTTTGTACTTGCCTCCGCTTTGTAGAAGTGCTTCCACACTAGAACCTTTGCATTGGTCCAAGAGATCTTTTTGGAATGGATGTTCTCACGAATGATATCTGATGCCATAAAGTCACAATCTCACCCCTTGTCTCTGCTTCTACTTATAAATTGATCAGTGCTCTCTGTCGGTTGCTGCCTCAAAGACATGGATTACAGCTGGTGGAATTGGAAGTTGAGCATCATTCATAAATGATCCCCAAGTGTTGACCATATTTTATCTGGATTCATAAGGTCCAACAGACCTGAAGTGCCCAGTCTGTGGACGCCTTCATTGCCAATAGCAATTTTAATCTTAATGGGTAGAATCTTCGGTTTGGTGAGCGGGGGCAGGGCCCGCTTGCCAAGGCATAAAATGACACGCGGTGATGTTGGACATGCATTCCAACGTCACCACGCATCATTTAGATATTCAGTTCGGCGGAGGTGCAGCCGAATCAGCTGTGCGCCCGCCGAACTGTCAAAGGCCTATTAAGGCCATTTAAAAAGCCAATAAAGCAATTGGCTGAGCTGCCCGTCCAACCGTAAGGTTGGTGGGGGGGGGCAGGCGAAGAGCCCAGGCGGCCATCGCATTTTTCATGGAACCTCATCCACAGGCGGAATGTGGTTTCATGAACGTTCTTAAAGTGTTTGAAAAATTTTTAGCAAAATTAATGGACACGTCCCAGCTCATGTGACAGTCCTTAAAAATTTTTTTTGCCTTAAATCAATGTTTTATAAGTGGAAGTGCCTCAGGGAGATTTCTGCGCTCTTTTCGCGCACATGTGCATAGGGAGCGCTCAGCGCTTAATTGGTCCACCCAAGTAAAATGGCGGCGCACGGCCAATCGGCTGCATGCCCACCCGCACCCGCCCCCGCACAACCCCCCCGACGGGGAGAAAATTCTCTCCAGTGGGTTGCTTATCTGGTTCAGAGATACTGAGGTCCTGAAAACACAGCTCCACGCATTGTTGGAACAAAGTAAGCTCAGATAGGAGGCCTGTTGCCTTCCAATTGAGTGTTGGAAATTTTGTGGTCATCCTGAATGATTATTATAACTTTCTGAAATAAGTACAACTATTTAGGCTTTTGACAGTTGTTCAGAACTTTGTTTTGCTCTCTGAATTGCGATGCATTAAATGACCACTGCTTTAGCTGGCCATAGGCTGTTGCCTGGCTGCAGTGGTGGTGCTGTTGAGCTCTGTTTCTGGTTTCCTGAGCTTGCTGAAGCTCCACCCACAAAACAGTGATTTCAGCGTGAAAAGGAACTCCAAGCTTCAAATGGTAAATTAAACAGTGAAAAAAGCTTTTCGGCAGCTGTTGGGAGATGTTACTGGATGGACTCTTCTTCCCTGGCCCAGTCTCCAGTGTTTTTCCTGCAATCACCTGAAGGGGCAGCAAGCAGCAGTAATTGATTCCTCTGTCTGTGGAATTCTGCTTAAAGTTAGATCCTCCAGGGTCAGTTACTAAACCTCTGTTCCTGCACAAACTTCACAGCAGGTAAACTTATACTAATTAAGCTCTCCCAAATTTGAATAATCTGACTGGGACATGGTGTGAGGTGCAGCATCTCAGAGTGAAGGTACAGTGTGTAGGATTTGTAAATGCTGCACACCACGAGTTAGTACTTAATAGTGGTTTCACTTCCATACCAGTTGTTCTGCTGCATGTGAAAGGATCAAGACTTGTATGCTTCTCAATCAAATCTTCAATAAACCATGCTGCCATCATGTTACATCCTTTGTTTCAATGTAAACTTGCAATCACATGACAACGATTGGCAATACAATACAAGACTGTATGCATACAATGTCAATTGGGAGGCTTCTGCCTTGGCACTCTGCTGCTGTGTATTGAGTACAGAGAAATGGGACTACAACATCACATCTTGTCTTGGAGAAAGTGATTGACAGCAGTTTATGATACACTCCATTAAAGGTACACGTATGTCATATCACAACACATTATAAGTCCTGGGAGTCCAGGACCAGATAAGTGAAGGGGTTATCACAGTGGTGCACCCTCCTTCACGCCCAAGGCCCAAAGATGGTGACCTACCGGCCTTCCCCTGCCCCTGAACTCCTCCTGGCAGACCCAAAATTGAGGCTGGGCGAGATACGACCCAGAAGTGGCCAAATACAGTCATTGGCTACTTAAGGGGTTCAATTTGGGCAAGGGCAGGCCATGTCAGGCCTCGCCCGCTCCAGGTAAAATTTTGGACTGGTCAAGGGAGGGTGGCAGGAAGGCCATCTGGGGAATTTTACACTCTCCCAGCCTGCAAACCGCCTGATGGGGAACTGTAAAGTTCTGCGCCACATCTAGCCTATCACAATCTTTCATCATCTTAAAACCCTCTGTCAGGTATTGTTCTCACTCTGTACAGAAGACTCAGACAGGATGAATAGATCCCATTAAAATAGATGAAGCTGGGAGCCTGGTCTATCAAAGAGCCATCTGTGATGAATTTGTTCGTAATTTACTAATTCACATGAAGTTAACAGAGCAACACATAACACACGGCAGATAAATTGGGGGCAGTTGTGTCTTTGTTCCATACTTGACTGGATCACCAAGCAAACTGAGGCTGTAAATCCTATTATCCTTGTGTCTTGCTGAATTTTAATCAGAAAAACTGAGGTTATTGAGTACTTTAGTAAACCATGTCATAATACTTCAGAAAACAGCCTGAAAGAAGGAAAAAAAAAACCCGTGGCTTAATTTCCAACATATCTAGAGATATAGGGCAGAATATTAAGCTCAAAACTAAAAACAAAAAACTATTGCGGATGCTGGAAATCCAAAACAAAAACAGAATTACCTGGAAAAACTCAGCAGGTCTGACAGCATCGGCGGAGAAGAAAAGAATTGACGTATCGAGTCCTCATGACCTTTCAGCAGAAGGGTCATGAGGACTCGAAACGTCAACTCTTTTCTTCTCCGCCGATGCTGCCAGACCTGCTGAGTTTTTCCAGGTAATTCTGTAGAATATTAAGCTCGGTGGGCAGGCGTGCACCCAACCCGGCCGAGCGTAAAACGACGCCAGGCGAGCATCTGGACGTCATCACACAGTCCCGCGATATTTCGTTCAGCGAGCACGCACCAGAGTCAGCAGTGCGCCTGCCTACAATTCAAAGGCCTATTATGGCCATTAAAATGGTAATTAAATTCAAATTTACGCTGCCCATCCAACCTTATGGTTGGCGGGGCAGGCGAAAGGGCCAAGCGGCCTTTTCACTTTTTAGCAACCCCCCCGTCCATGGGCGGGATGAGGTTTCCTAAAGCAAATAAAAACCAAATAAAAATTTTACACTTGAATTAAAAACGGCTGCTCATGTGACGAATTCACGAGGGGATCTGTTCTATGGCATTTTCCTGTTCTTCGTTAGTTTTGTCAACAACGTCTTCATCTCGGTGAGGCAGCTCCGTGCCTCAGGGAGATTATTCAGCGCTCCCTCGATGCAAAATTCGCGCTGGGCCTGCTCACACTACCACCGCCCCCCCTGCCCCCACCATCTGCACAGACAACGCTTAGCACCGCCGCTCACGTATCACACTGGGCGGGCCGGCGTGAAATCGCGGTGCGCTGTCAATCGCGGGCGGCTTCCTTCCCAACCTCCCCTGCCCACCCCCGCCGATCCCGCACGCCAAGGGCAAAATTCTGCCCATGAACTATTTAAGCACTGCAGCTCAGTGCAAATGATTTCAAGCTGTATTATTGAGAAATGTGTCAAATGTCTTAGCTAACAACTTGGGCTGTTCTCAAGACTTGACCATATTAATCAAAATTCAAATTAAATGAGTGCATTTACACTTTAGTTTCCAGCTGAGTCCTGCCGGCCGACAAATCCTTGGATTTGCTGTAAACGTGCAGGCAATCAAAAAATAGTGACCTGTCAGCAAATCCAGGGGAAATTTCATTGAATTTGAACAGACAAGTTGTGCTTCCCTGAAGATTTTTCATGGCGATATTAATTTGTTGATAGACAGTGCAGCATCTAACGCCTGGTAACGTCCTAATATTCTCCAGGGCATGCATTGGCTTGATAGGGATTGAGAAATATTGCTGCTGAAGCGATGTAATGAAACATTGGCTTCTGGTGAAGAAGAAAATGTGTTGCTGATTCTACTAAGAGCAACTCCTCCAGCAAGCTGAGGCCCGAGCTCTGTGGACAAATAAAAAACCTGTCAGTTGGAATAAGCAAGTGACCTGTTTGGTTATTGCCAGTGTACACTGAGAGGGGGATGTAGGGGGTTCAATTGTAATTGTGAACAGAGGAAGGGGATGGGTCTAAGCCTTTCACTTACTATCACGGTCCCGCTCCGATACCGCCTCGCCACTGTTTTGTCCAGGCTAGTGCTTCCCAAAGATGCAAGTGGGCCTAAAAAGTCAACTACTACATCCTCCCATGGTCTAGTTAGAAACAGTGTGCTGCGTACTGGTTCTGGTGGATTGGGTCTGCTGACAAGTTAACATTCATGACATGTTTTGACACACTACTCCCCATCTTTCTCCATCCCTGGCCACCATACTTTGGTTCGTAAATTTTGCTTAGTACCTACCATTCCCAAGTGATCCTCATGAACTAGTGTCACCAGTCTAGGCCTATAAGCTATTGATGCTCTACAGGTCTGCTGTCTCTGGGAACTCACTTCTCAATCGTGCATAGTTCATCTCCTACAGTGATGTATGTCTTGACTGGGCAATTCTCCCAGGCTCCAGCTTGGATTCTCTGTCTGATGTCACCCAATTCTGGATCTTTGTCTGACTCTCTTTCAATCTCTCTAGTTGTCATTGCTTTGGGTGTAACATGAACTTCCACAAACAGCACAAACGATTCAGCTTGCTTCTCTAGTGAGGACCTTTGTGTTTGATCCTCCATCAGTAGTCATGACAGTGGATCAGCATTCCGGCAATGTGAACCATCATGTGCTTGTACTGCTGGAGTCTCAAAGCCCACCTTTCGATTCTGGCACATAGCTTGGATCCGGGAGAATAAATCATCTCTACTGGCTGGTGATCTGTCTCTAATTCAAACTCAATGCTGAACAAGCATGCATGGAATTTTTCACATGCCCATCACCATTCCTAGAGCCTCTTTTTCCATCTGAGAATATCTCCTCTCTATATTTGTCAGAGATCTGCTCGCACAGGTAATGATTCTCGGGCCTTCAGCAGGCATTTGCCCCAGCACTGCTCCTAAACCTACTGGACCAGCATCTGCTGTGACCTTTGTTGATGCATTTGGATCACAGTATCCCTGGGTTCGAGCCCTTACGAACATATGAATTAGGAGCAGGAGTAGGCCACTCGGCCTCTCGAGTCTGCTCTGCCATTCAATAAGATCATGGCTGACCTGATTTTAACCTCAACTCCACATTCCTGCTTCATCCCGTTGCTTATCAAGAATCTATCTAGTTCTGTCTTAAAGAAATTCAAAGACTCTATTTCCATCGTTTTTTGAGGGAGAGAGTTCCAAAGACTCACGACCCTCCGAGAGAAAAAACTTCTCACTTCTGTCTTAAATGAGTGACCCCTAGTTCTAGATTCTCCCACAAGAGGAAACATCCTCTCCACATCCACCCTGTCAAGACCCCTCGGGATCTTATATGTTTCAACCAAGTCGCCTTGTCACACTGTCTTTTAAAACTTTGACAGTATCTTTCTGTTCTAAGAGAACAGAATCTCTGATCCAATCATTCTTTGTGGTCAACTTCCTCAATGGATCATCCAGGATAGCAAAGTTTTGGATATACCATGCACAAATCCCAGGAAACCTCTCACTTTACTGACATTTTGTGGTTCATGTGCCTCTGCTATTGCTTCTATCTTGCCTTTGGCTGGATTGATTCTGGCGCTCATGAGTTTATGCCCCATGAATGTTAGCTCTGTCACACCCAGCAAGCACTTCTCTGCATTTATGGTAAGACCTGCTGGGATTACTGACTGCAATCTGGCCAATCACCGTGACAGCCAGCAATAGATTTCCCAGATAAAAACAAAAAGCTAAAAGCTACTGCGGATGCTGGAAATCCAAAACAAAATAAAAACAGAATTACCTGGAAAAACTCAGCAAGTCTGGCAGCATCGGCGGAGAAGAAATCAGTCAACGTTTCAAGCCCTCATGGCCCTTCAGCAGAACTGAAGCATAGTTTCAACAAGGGAGAAATATAAATTGGTTTAAGGTGGGTGGGGGGGAAGAGACACATTGAGGGTGTGGTGTGAGCAGATAATCAAAAGATGTCAGAGACAAAAGGGTCAAAGAGGTGTTGAAGGTGGTGGTCTTTGTCTGAGAAAAGTGCTAATTAAGAATGCAAGACAGGATATTCAAAGTACAGCTCTAGTGGGGGTGGGGTGGAAAGACTAAAGGTTTTAGTTTTAGATTTAAAAATAATGGAAATAGGTGGGGAAAGAAGAATCTATATAAATTATTGAAAAAAAAGGCGGGTGGGGGGGGGAAAGAAACGGGGTGGGGATGGGGGGAGGGGGAGTTTAAGATCTAAAGTTGTTGAATTCAATATTCAGCCCAGAAGGCTGTAAAGTGCCTAGTCGGAAGATGAGGTGCTGTTCCTCCAGTTTGCGTTGGGCTTCACTGGAACAATGCAGCAAGCCAAGGACAGACATGTTGGCAAGAGAACAGGGTGGAGTGTTAAAATGGCAAGCGACAGGGAGGTTTGGGTCTTTCTTGCGGACAGACCGCAGGTGTTCCGCAAAACGGTCGCCCAGTTTGCGTTTGGTCTCTCCAATGCATTCGTTGCTCCCAATGCGGTCTCCTCTACATTGCATCTGTTCTGATGACGCTACCTTCAAAAACAGCTCCTCGGACATGTCCTCCTTCTTCCTTAACCGAGGTTTTCCATCCACGGTCGTTGACAGGGCCCTCAACCGTGTCCGGCCCATATCCCGCGCATCCTCCCTCACGCCTTCTCCTCCTTCCCAGAAACATGATAGGGTCCCCCTTGTCCTCACTTATCACCCCACCAGCCTCCGCATTCAAAGGATCATCCTCCGCCATTTCCGCCAACTCCAGCATGATGCCACCACCAAACACATCTTCCCTTCACCCCCCTTGACAGCATTCCGTAGGGATCGTTCCCTCCGGGACACCCTGGTCCACTCCTCCATCACCCCCTACTCCTCAACCCCCACTTATGGCACCTCCCCATGCCCACGCAGAAGATGCAACACCTGCCCCTTCACTTCCTCTCTCCTCACCGTCCAAGGGCCCAAACACTCCTTTCAAGTGAAGCAGCATTTCACTTGCATTTCCCCTAACTTAGTCTACTGCATTCGTTGCTCCCAATGCGGTCTCCTCTACATTGGAGAGACCAAACGCAAACTGGGCGACCGTTTTGCGGAACACCTGCGGTCTGTCCGCAAGAAAGACCCAAACCTCCCTGTCGCTTGCCATTTTAACACTCCACCCTGTTCTCTTGCCCACATGTCTGTCCTTGGCTTGCTGCATTGTTCCAGTGAAGTCCAACGCAAACTGGAGGAACAGCACCTCATCTTCCGACTAGGCACTTTACAGCCTTCTGGGCTGAATATTGAATTCAACAACTTTAGATCTTAAACTCCCCCTCCCCCCATCCCCACCCCGTTTCTTTCCCCCCCCCACCCGCCTTTTTTTTCAATAATTTATATAGATTCTTCTTTCCCCACCTATTTCCATTATTTTTAAATCTAAAACTAAAACCTTTAGTCTTTCCACCCCACCCCCACTAGAGCTGTACTTTGAATATCCTGTCTTGCATTCTTAATTAGCACTTTTCTCAGACAAAGACCACCACCTTCAACACCTCTTTGACCCTTTTGTCTCTGACATCTTTTGATTATCTGCTCACACCACACCCTCAATGTGTCTCTTCCCCCCCACCCACCTTAAACCAATTTATATTTCTCCCTTGTTGAAACTATGCTTCAGTTCTGCTGAAGGGCCATGAGGGCTCGAAACGTTGACTGATTTCTTCTCCGCCGATGCTGCCAGACTTGCTGAGTTTTTCCAGGTAATTCTGTTTTTATTTTGTTTTAGATTTCCCAGGTCCAATGCCCACGATTGGTTAACATGTAAGACGCCGATTAATTTGGGCTGGAGGCTTAAAAGAATCGAACCCTCTGTTCCACCAACAGAACCTGCACGTCCATCTTGAAAGGTGAATTGTTTATAAACAAGGTTTCTATCCTGAATAAGATCATACGAAATAAGTGCAGGAGTCCCTTGAGCCTGCACCACTATTCAGTTAGATCCACCTCAACTCTATTTTCCCACACTATCCCCAAATGTTTACATAGAGGGTTTCACTGTTAAACGTTGACATAAAAACATGAACAAAATTGTGACAATTGGAAGTTCATGCATATGCAACATTTTTATTCATACATTAATAGACATCTTGTTTCAGCGCTTCTAACACTAAGATTTGCATTAACGTAGCAGTTCTTTACGTCTCTCAGCAACACATCAAAGTGCTCCCACTTACTTAGAAGTTAAGAGACTTGTTATAGAAGCCCACCTTTGCTAAAGATGCAAAATCTTTGAAAATTAATTCCTGGGCAAGCAATAAAATTTTAAAAATATGAATAAGAGTTGTACATAGTGTTTGTGATGACATGATCGATAACCACTGGGCACCAGGAACACAGCCTGAAGTAAATCAATATAATTTGAGAATGAATACTTAAATGCCAGCTTTTCTTAGGTTGCGATTGTGGCTTTCTTTCATGGCCCTGAGCGCTCCCGTCTGCTAAAGGGCTGTTTGCACATGGGATGTGATTGGCACACAGGTTTATGAACTTTCTGGTAAAAGTGGGGACGGGTCATAGAGTTTTTTTATAATTAATTCTTGAGCCATGGAAGCAAGTTGGGGACTTACGACCCATCCCAAATTGCCAACGAGGAGGTGGTGGTGGGCTACCTTCTTGCAACTTTGCAGACCAGGCTGTCCCAATGAAGAGTATTTCTGAGATTCACCAACCAAGCACAGATTCAGGATTAAACCAGGGATTTCCTGGTCTGTGTGACTGACTACATCAGTTGTTAAACTTATTCGCCGAGCCATTGAGGAAGGGGAAAGTCATATTCTATCAAAGATATTTGCATATTTTTCTTTCCCCTTCCTCCCCTTCCTTGGCATTGTACTTCTTAAACATATTTCATCTGTGCTCAGTTAATATACTCAGTGACCACTCTGCTTAATCAGTAGCTAGCTGGTGAATGACTAACGGTGATGGATGAATGTAAACTTGATAACGTAGAGTGCTAGAGCTGCCTTAGATATTGATTCTCTGCCTTTCGACTGGGTGATCGGCTGCGAGGCTCCAAAGGTGAACAGTAAATATCTTGAACAGTTGGCTACATTTAAGTGTAGAATTTTTCAGATCTCCTGTGTGCTGGCAAATGAGCCAGAAGGAAAATTGCTTAGTTTACTAACACGTTTTAAAGGGGTAAGGGGTCTTTATGTCAGAGAGAGTGTGTGAAACAGCCATGCATTGCCTTTTGTCACAAGATGTCATGTCAACAGCAACAACAACTTGTATTCATATAGCGCCTTTAACACAGCAAGACATTCCAAGCTGCTTGACAGGAGAGTTATCAAACAAAATTGACACTGAGCCACATAAGGACATATTAGGACAGATGACCAGAAGCTTGGTCATAGAGGCTTTAAGGGAAGTCTTAAAGGAGGAAAGCGAGGTTGAGAGGTGGCAAGGTTTCAGGAGGGAATTCCAGAGTTTAGGTTCAAGGCAGCTGAAGGCATACCCATGAATGGTGGAGCAGTTAAAATTGGGGATGATTAAGAGACATGATTAGAAGAGCGCAGGTATCTCAGAGGGTAATGAGACCGGAGGAGATTCCAGAGATAGGGAGTGCAATATAAGGTTTTTCCTTTTCATTTTGATCAGCCAGGCATGTGACATATTCAAAAACCTGTCACCTTGCTTTATTGAGTCATAGAGTCAATGTGGCACAGAAGGAGGCTATTCAGCCGGGCAAGCTCATGCCAGTCCTCTGCAGAGCAATCCAGTCAGTCCCATTCCCCGCTCTATTCCTCTAGCTTTGCAAGTTTATTTGCCTCATGTGCCCATCCAACTTCCTTCTGAAATTATTGATCATCTTTCTGCCATTCTATTAGGCAGTGAGTTCTGAGTTATTACCACTCACTGCGTAAAAAAGTTCTTCCTCATAACCCCCGCCACCCCACTGTATTCTTGCCCAGAACCTTAAGTCTGTGCCCCCCTCATCTTTGTAACATCAGCTAATGGGAACAGCATTTCTTCGTCTACCTTATCTAAACCTGTCATAATGTTGGACACCTCTATCAAATCTCCCCTCAATCTCCTTTGCTCCAAGGAGAACAACCCCAGCTTCTCCAACCCAACCTTGTAGCTAAAATCCCTCATCCCTGGAACCATCCTGGTAAGTCTCCTCTGCACCCTCTCAAGGACCATCATACCCTTCATAAAGTGTGGTCTGCAAATCAAGCAAAGTGTCAGCCTGGTTTCAGTGGTAGGGCTCTTGCTACTGACTTCTGAGTTAGAAGGCAAGGAGAAAAGTAGGTGTGATGGTGGAACCGTTCTTGTGATGTTGATGATGGGATTGGGTCCTGATTAACCTTTTCTCATCAATCAGAGTCATTTTGAGCTGGGGGAATTAAAGGTGTGGCACCCAGTAGAGGCATGAGACACCGCCAGGTGCATTGTAGCACAAGTAGATGAAGAATAAAGCTCCTTTCACCTTGCCTTACGCTATTGACCTGACTAAACTCAAAAGAGCATAATCCAGGGGGAATTTGTTTCCTTTTTCTCCTATGGAATCTCTGAGTGTAATCGCCAATTTCAGCACCACCGTGTGGTAAATTATGTGTTTGATAACGTGGGCTTGCAGTTACTATGTGCGCTGGACTTGGAGTTGATGCTAATCAAACCAAGTTGAAACATGGCCCAATCAGCTGACAAAAATGAAAGGGCTTTTCATCATTCGAGCTTAAAGTTGCATTCCAAACCAGATTCCAGTGCAAAACGTCATTATATTAACTCACTAAGGCTACCCAGTTGCCTTATCTTTGACTCTCAAATTCATCTCGCTTGCAGTTCATTGCTTTTCCTCTAACATTGTTACAGTTGTATCTGGCTTGCTCTGCAGTGATTTCAGTTACTTTTCACTGTAGAAATATCTGCAGCAACTCATGTTTATGGACATTGAGTTAATAGAAAATCCTGCAGATTTTTGAAGATGATAGTGGAGTCCATGGAACCATAGGAAAGTTGCGGTGCAGAAAGAGGCCATTCAGCCCATCGTGTCTGCGCCAGCCATAAAGAGAGAAAAATAGAAACTAGCCACTCACTTTTAATCCCACTTTCCAACACCTGGTCCATAGCCTTGCAGGTTACAGCACTTCAGGTGCAGATCCTTTTGAATGAGTTGAGCATTTCAGCCTCAACCACCAATTTAGGCAGTGAATTTCAGACGCTTACCACCATCTGTCCCCTCTAATCCTTCTACCAATCACCTTAAATCTATTCCCCCTGATAATTAACCCCTGACAGAATCACAGAATCACACAGTGCAGAAGAGGCCCTTCGGCCCATTGTGTCTGCACTGACAAGTGAGAAACACCTGACCTACCTACCTAATCCCATTTACCAGCAGTTGGCCCATAGCCTTGAATGTTATGATGTGCCAAGTGCTCATCCAGGTATTTTTTAAATGGTGTGAGGCAACCTGCCTCCACCACCCTCCCAGGCAGCGCATTCCAGACCAACACCACCCTCTGGGTAAAAAGGTTTTTCCTCACATCCCCCCTAAACCTCCTGCCCCTCACCTTGAACTTGTGTCTCCTCGTGACTGACCCTTCAACTAGGGGGAACAACTGCTCCCTATCCATCCTGTCCATGCCCCTCATAATCTTGTACACCTCGATCAGGCCGCCCTTCAGTCTTCTCTGCTCCAACAAAAACAACCCAAGCCTATCCAACCTCTCTTCATAACTTAAATGTTTCATCCCAGGCAACATCCTGGTGAATCTCCTCTGCACCCCCTCCAGTGCAATCACATCCTTCCTATAATGTGACGACCAGAACTGCACACAGTACTCCAGCTGTGGCCTCACCAAGGTTCTATACAACTCCAACAAGACCTCCCTACTTTTGCAATCTATGCCTCGATTGATAAAGGCAAGTGTCCCATATGCCTTTTTCACCACCCCACTAACATGCCCCTCTGCCTTCAGAGATCCATGGACACACACGCCAAGGTCCCTATGTTCCTCAGAACTTCCTAGTGCCATGCCGTTCATTGAATACTTCCTTGTCAAATTACTCCTTCCAAAGTGTATCACCTCACACTTTTCAGGGTTAAATTCCATCTGCCACTTGTCTGCCCATTTGACCATCCCGTCTATACCTTCCTGTAGCCCAAGACACTCAACCTCACTGTTAACCACCCGGCCAATCTTTGTGTCAGCCAGGGGGAAGACGTCTTTCCTGTCTACCCTATCTAGGCACCCCATAATTTTGTACACCTCAATTAGGTCACCCCTCAGCCTCCTCTGTTCTAACAAAACAACCTTAGCCTATCCAGTCTTTCTTCATAGCTGCAATTTTCAAGCCCTGGCAACATTCTTGTAGATCTCCTCTGTACTCTCTCCACAACAATTATGTCTTTCCTGTAATGTGGTGACCAGAACGTTCCAGCTGTGGCCTAACCAGTGTTTTAGATAGCTCCAGCATTACATCCCTGCTTTTGTATTCTATACCTCGTTCAATAAAGAAAAACATTCCATATGCTTTCTTTACCACCTTATCCACCTGTACTACCACCTGCAGGGACCTGTGGACATACACTCCAAGGTCTCTCATTTTCTCAATCCCTCTCAATGTCATCCCTCCTCCCATTTACTGAGTATTCCCTTGCTTTGTTTGCCCTCCCCAAATGCATTACCTCACACTTCTCTGGGTTGAATTCCATTTGCCACTTTTCCGCCCCCTCAACCAAACCATTGATATCATTCTGGAGTCGACAGGTATTTAAACATGTCCCTTCATGCGACTGTCACATGAACTGGGACATGTTTGTGAAGTTTGCAAAATTTATTTAATTATTTTATAAAACCTTCAGGAAACCTCATCCCGCCTGTGGATGAGGTTTCCTGAAAAACGCGAAGGCCGCTTGGGCTCTTCGCCTGCCCCCCAACCTTAAGGTTGGACGAGCAGCGTTCTTAACAAGGTTAATTGCTTTTTTAATGGCCTGAATAGGCCGTTGACAGTTCGGCGTGTGCACATCCACCTCCGGCATGCGCCGCCCAAACAAAATATCGAAATGACGCGCGATGACTTCAGAACGTACGTCATTTTACACGTCAGCGTGTCGGACCCACCCCCACATGCCGACGGCAATATTCTGCCCCTAGTTTCAGTAAATGTGACCATGACAACTACCACTGATTGTTATTAAAAACCCATCTGATTCACTAATGTCCTTTAAGGAAGAAAATCTGCTGTCATTACCTGGTCTGTGACTCTAGACCCACAGCAATGTGGTTGGCTCTTAACTTCCCTCTGAAATGGCCTAGTAAGCCATTCAGTCTAAGGCCAACAATTGCTGACCTTGTCAGAGACACCCACAACTCATGAAAGAATTTTTAAAAAGCACGTAGCAAGCATTAACGATTCATGTTATGAGCTCGAGTGGTGAGCGTAACTTTCAGCACATTCAAGATTGTTCAGCAAGTGCTGCCCAATCGCGGAATCACTGGCAGTCGACACTTCGTTTTGGGCTGAGGAAGCGCGGGCTGGTTGAGTGCGGTCTGCCTGTTACAAGCAACGGAAGGAGCATGCTGTTTGATTCCGTCAGCCTATCACTGCCATGTACGGCTTACGTACAGGGCATCACGCTAGCGCTGTAATTCACACATTCACGACATTGTTCAATTGTGTGAAAGGCAGAATGCCTTTTTGGACTGACAGCAGCATCCGGTTAACTGAAAATACCACGCACATAACCACGACATAGTGGCAGCGTGGAACGAGAAAAGCACGTGAAAATGAGTGCAAGACAAAAAGCTTCAGTAACATGTTTCTCTTTTCAGCAATATTCAAGTCCTGGAATGCCAAGTGACTGATTAAGATATATTTCTGCTCCATGTCTATCTGTGTCCAACATTTTTTTAGCCAGTTGCTTATTTGTTTGTACTTCTTTGTGTTCTTTCCCACTAAGTTCCCCCCACCCACCCACAACTCTATAAAAGGTGCTGATTCAGTACCCCGGACACTGGTCACATTCTGGCACTTGACTATTTCGTCAGCAGGGAGCATTTTACTGGGACCTGATCCTCCCGCTCACCCAATACCTGCCTGCATTCAGCAGGGCTTAGTTTAATAAAGCAAGCAAGTTGAGTCTGTGGGATTTTTAGCTATTAAAAAACATTCCAGTGCTTTGACAGCTGTAGGTTGTTGCCCCAAGCAGCTGACACAGAAACACTGAGCCAAAGCATCGATCGATATCCATTTGTTCTCTCCTTCCCTCTCCTTCCCCCGGATCTAACATTTTTCAGTTCTCAAAAAAAGGTCATCAACTTAACATTAACCCTGTTTCTCTCTCCGCAGATGCTGCCTGAACTGCTGAGCGTTTCCAGCATTTTCTGTTCATGTTTCCGATTTCCAGAATCCTCAGTGTTTTGCCTTGTTTAATCTATTTCTGTGCTGTGAATTTGTGCAGTTCTACGTTCCAAGGAAGCAATGGGTAGTAATATCTGTAATTATTGTAGCTCTGCTGTTTACGACAGATCTGCTTGGCAGTTTAATACCTGATAGTGTGTTTATTCTGCAGCTTTCTGACTGAAAAGCAGCGACGGGGCTCTCTGTTCAACCTCTTGTTTATTCTGTTGACAGGCTTTGCTGGCTTGTGTTCTCGATGTGGTGTCTTACCCATCTCGTGGATGGCACATTAAAAACCAAGGCCATGTCTGCCCTCTTGGGGAATATAAAAAAATTCCAGAGGCACCATTTTGAAGGAGAGCAGGAGTCGTCCCCAGTGTCCTGGCCAATATCTACCCCTCATCCAACATCTAAAAAAAAGACCACTTGGTCATTATCTCATTGCTGTTTGTGGGATCCTGCTGTGCACACATTGCTTACTGCGGTCCCCTCCATTACAACAGTGACTACACTTCGGAAGTACTTCATTGGCCGTAAAGCACTTTGGGATAGCCCGAGGAGGTGAAAGGCGCCATATCAACGCAAGTCTTTCTCTCTTAAAATGTTAGGTTTGGTTAAATTTATCTGATTGTTTAGACATCAGTCTCATCCCTGAGGAATAAATGTAAGACTTTTTTTGAATCAAGGCGATGGTATCACTCACTTTACCGCCTGTATTAAAATAACAGGATCCATTTGTAAGAAGGCATTCTGTACCAGTAATATTTGTAATGTAACGTCTTTCCCTAACCTATGACGCACAGATAACCTCTATGTGTTTGTGAGCCTTGGCTGAGAAACTGCCAATCGGATAGATAGACGAGTAGGTATTGATATTACGGCTGACAATGAAGAGTTAATGAGTAACTTTGATTCATAGCTACATAGAGTACCACAGTGGAATTCAATTGTACTGATTAATTTAGCCACTTATGCAAATAATCACTGTAATTGACTGTTCAATCAATGTATACTCTACTGCTGTAAAGCACTCACCAGCACTTTAAGCAATTGATCAAACAACAGCTCGGCCTCTCCTTAAATACTGTTTAGAATTTTACTTCTCAGTGTTATGCCCCTTTACCCCCTATAGATTTAGACCCAGCGCCTAGGCCCCCAATAAGGCAGGCAGGGCACACATTCTATGCAGACATTCCAAGTGTGCCACCCACCATATTGGCAAAGGAAAATATAAGTGAGGGAACGTCGACAGGGCCCTCAATGTGTCCAGCCCATCTCCCGTGCATCCGCCCTCACACCTTCCTCTCCCTCCCAGAACCATGATAGGGTCCCCCTTGTCCTCACTTATCAACCCACCAGACTTCGCATTCAAAGGTTATTCCTCCGCCATTTCCGCCAACTCCAGCATGATGCCACCACCAAACACATCTTCCCTTCACCCCCCTCTGTTGGCATTCCGTAGAGACCGTTCCCTCCGGGACACCCTGGTCCACTCCTCCATCACCCCCTACACCTCAACCCCCTTCCACAGCACCTTCCCATGCAACCGCAGAAGGTGCAACACCTGCCCCTTTACTTCCCCTCTCCTCACTGTCCAAGGGCCCAAACACTCCTTTCAATTGAAGCAGCATTTCACTTGCACTTCCCTCAATTTAGTCTATTGCATTTTCTGCTCCCAATGCAGTCTCCTCTACATTGGAGAGACCATCACAGACTGAGTGACTGCTTTGCGGAACACCTTTGGTCTGTCTGCAAGCATGACCCAGACCTCCCTGTCGCTTGCCATTTCAACACACCACCCTGCTCTCATGCCCACATGTCCATCCTTGGCCTGCTGCAATGTTCCAGTGAAGCTCAACGCAAACTGGAGGAACAGCACCTCATCTTCCGATTAGGCACTTTACAGCCTTCCGGACTTAACATTGAGTTCAACAATTTTAGATCATGAACTCTCTCCTCCATCCCCACCCCCTTTCCAATCCCCCTTTTTTCTAATAATTTATAATTTTTAAAAAATATATTTTTCTTTTCCCACCTATTTCTATTATTATTTTTAAATTTATTTCCATCCATTGTTTCATCTCCACCTTTTAGCCCAATTCAATCCCTTCCCCACACCCCACCCCCAACTAGGGCCATCTGTCACTTGCTCGTCCTGCTTTCTACCCTTAATGTCACTATTAGCACATCCTTTAGCCAATATCACCACCGTCAACACCCCTTTGTCCTTTTGTCTATGACATCTTTGGCAGTCTCTCCTTTGCCTCCACCTATCACTGACCCTCTATCCAGCTCCACCTGTCCCACCCCCCTCAACCAGCTGATATTTCATCTCATTTCTATTTTTCCTTAGTTCTGATGAAGAGTCATACGGACTCGAAACGTTAAATGTGTTCCTCTCCGAGATGCTGTCAAACCTGCTGAGTTTTTCCAGCTATTTTTGTTTTTGTTGTCTTGGAACTTACTTCTCTGACTGAAGAGTCATGACTGCCCCAGCCCACCCTCCCATCTCCCGAACTTTGACCTCCTAACCTCTCGACCCCCTGACTTCACTCACCTGAGAGTCGCTGCGATGGTAACAGTAGTCCGATCCTAGTTTCTTCACTGATCCTTGGCTTTTCCTGCCACACTGGCCCTGTTGAAAGGAAACTGGGTTTCATCATTCCGATCATCAATCGATGGATGGATAACTGAGTTTGTACTGTATAAGCATGTGTGCCAAACATCAAGCCTCTCCTGCTGGCATTGGTAAAGCTGAGCGCTTAGCTGCTTGAAGCTTCTCTACACACCTCCTCGCAAGCATCTGATGCAGCATCACCTGACTGTCAGCAGCCATTACTGGGGAGGGCAAGCTATTCCAGTTGCCTGTGGGTTCTCATTCCCATCATCCTGGCCACCGCTTCAGAACCCCATGCTCTTCCCGTTTTGGCAAAGGTCGTTGATGGGTTGAGATACCTCCAAAAGCTCTGCATTCCATCCGCTTCCAGTCTGGTGCCTCCTGCTGTGAGAAAGAAGGGAGTGTGTTAGTGCCTTGGTATGGTGGAATGGCTGTTTGCAGTCTGTGAGTTGTGTGTTTTAGAAGCGAGGGTTGGAATAGTGGCGAGTGTGAGGAGAAGGAGATGGAATGAAGATGTCGCGCATCCTCATTTGGATATGGAAAGGCCTGATGCCTCTTTCAGGTGTGGGGCCTGGTCACCTATATTTTCCTTTGCCAATAGGGCACTTCTGCCTGCATGGAATGTGTGCCTTATTGGGAGCCTCGGTGCTGGGTCTGAATTTATAGGGGATAAAGGAGCATAACATTGAGAAGTAAAATTCTAAACGGTAGCTTAGAAGAGGCCGAGCAGTTGATTGATCAATTGCTTAAAGCACTGGTGGGTGCTTTACAGTAATGATTGTAGGGAAGTGGGGGAAAGTAGTATTGTGAGTAGTGAAGCTGAAAGTAGTGAAGATATGTGCAGAGAGCAAGAGAGTAGTATTGTTACCTTGAGAATTCTGGTGAGATCATTGAACTTTCTCCATCATTGCAGCCATGTCTTGGCAGCTAAGCTCTTGGCATTCATTTGCTCTGTCACATCTCCCTATTGGCATTGGAATTGATGACTGGGAAGCTATCTGCTCCCTGGAGGCAGCGGGGTGTGCCTTTCTCCAGTCCAGTGCCTACACCAGGGCTCCCAAGGGAGCACCAAAAACCTTGCGCGCAATCTACTGTTCAGACCTTCCATCTGCAGCCAGATTGCCCTTACCCTTCAAGAGGCCACGGCTCCCTTTAGGCGACAACAGAGATCCCCAATATCCGTCCCTCTCTAAGCTGGTGTGCATTGAATGGTTGGTGCGGGCAGCACTGGCAGCATCAATATTAGGTTGCTGCCTGAGAAAGTGCTATCAGGCCTATTTTTGGGCCCAATCGAATTTCTGGGCTTCAGTCTTACAGGGTGGCCTTCAGCTTACAAGGTGTATAAAAAGTCCTGATGAAGCCGTTAAACATTTTCTAACGACCATCTCCATGGGCTGCTGTACTTAACCTATTCAGCCACCGCTCTCCATGGGCTGATGTATTTGACGTGGCCATTTGAGGGAATCAGGACCTCCTTACAGGACTGGCTTGTTGAAAAGCACCTCCAACACCAGTGTCTGAAAATGACCTGCTTCCCAGCCAATGCCTCAACAGGGATACAGATTTCACACAACACAAATGAATATCCTACATCATCTTTTTGGAATGCTAGGTACAATCCACCCTCCCAGACAGTGAGCTGCTCATGAGTAGCGCTATTAGCACCGGCATCTCACCACTCAAGTTTAAATGAAGTATGATCATTAGAATAGGTCGCGTCTTCCACCAATGGCACCAAGCAGGCAGAACGAGTGTCCTACCCTCTGCCTGCCCGATGTGGACCACACATGATAATTGGAGCAAAGGCTTTCATTGCCCTAGGTTAGTTTTGGTTTCATTCAGCCTTGCTAGCACAGGAACAGCAACAACCTACACTTATATAGCACCCCTAACAAGGTAAAGTGCCCCAAAGTGCTTCACAGGAGAGTTATAAAACAAAATAAAACAAAACCACTTGAAGGCATATTAGGATGGGTGATCATAAACTTGATTAATGAGGAAGGTTTTGAGAAACAACTTAAAGGTAGTGGGATGGATTTTACAGGCCTACTGCTCGCCCCCTCTCCAGCAGAAAAATTGGTTGCGTAGCAAGCAACTTTAAAAAAGACTGCCCCTCAGCAATAATACACTGCAGGCAGCTTTAACAAGCTCAGTGTGGGACTTCTGCCCCCTCAGTGGAGGAAGTCCCGCCCTTGAGAGCTGCCAGAACTCAGTAATGGGTGCTGCTGGGACTGTCAAAAATCCCAGGAAGAAGACAACGTGGACACAAGACTAAGTCTGGGCTTTTGGATGGGAAGGAATTGGGCACCTTAGGGAGAGGTGGGAGAGGCCAGGGGGCAAGACACAAAGTGTGGGCGTTCCATCTTGAGGGGATGCCCTGATGCGCACAGGGGAGTGGAGGGAAGGAGGTGGGCTAGCCATCATAACCATCGCCCCACCCACCTAAAACACGCCCTGCAGGCGTCCATAAGATTCAGCCCATAGAGAAACCATAGGATCAAGCACAGAGAGGTTTAGGGTATTTGCTTAAACCTGGCCCAATAAGGAATATTTTGTGACATTCTGCATTTAGTTTGATTGAAGATATGCAATTTAAGAACTCTTTTTCTTTGTGTCTTTCCAGGGCACATATCAATCGATGGTTTCAAGAAATATTTGAGTGGCGATGAGAATGGAGTTATTCCACCAGAAAAATTAGACCTGAGTGAGGATATGACTCAACCTTTGTCCCACTATTTCATCAACTCATCACATAACACCTACCTCACAGGTAAGGAATCAAGATTGTCTATGGAGACCTAGATTTTTCTACCTCAGAGATAAGCGCTTCACCAGAATGACCCCTTCATAACCCTCGCACTCATCACTGATTGGACAAGAGAAAGCAACACGCATTGTTCTCCCATTCACCACCTCCTGAAAGCTCAGACCCTGGGTACCTGGGACTTTATTGTCCTCCAATGCCTCATCCATGTGGGAATCTTCATTGGTCAGGAGGCCATTCATCGAGGGAGAAAACTACAGTTGAGTCGGATCAGGTGACAGCACAATATCTCCCAACATGTGCTGTCCAGTAGTCATGGTCGAGGATCAGAAGAAGCCTTTTGCCAAGACCAAAATCTCCATGAGAAGACACTTTTTTAACTGTGCTGTGATGCATTAGCATTTGCTGTCCAAGATCGTATTTGGCCCACAGTTTGACTTTAACATATCTTAGAACACGGAGTTGCTGAAGCACCTTTACTAGAACTGCAGCCTTTCTGGATGTACCTGTCTCTGCCCTTGTCTCAGCCCAGCTGCTGGTGAAACTCTTATTCATTCAATGTCATTGTCACCTCCAGACTCGGTGATTCCAGTGCTGACCAGGCCAGCTTTCCATTCTTCACCTTCCTTAAACTTGAGCTCATCCAACCTTGAGCTGCCCTTGTCTGAACCTGCACCAAATCTTGCTCACCCATTTTAGCACGTTGCTCGTCCGCCAACACCAGATTTAAAATTCTCACCCTCATGTTCAGACTCCTTCATGCATGACCCCACCTGTTGATGAGTCGAACCTCCTCCAGCCCTAGAAACCTGCGTTACTCCAACTGTGGCTTCCCACTTCCTTCAACATTAATGGCAACTGTGCCTTCAGTTGCCTAGACCCAAAGATCCGGGACAGGAGTTTTAGCTCCCTGCCGGAGCCAGGAACAGAGGCAGTTGGGTGGTAAAAATAGTGCCAGCGGAGGGCATGCTGGTTGTCCTGCTCCATTCTTCCCCACCACCACCTCCCACCCCCACTGGGCCATTTCCCCTATTTCAGCCTCACGGAGGGATTCAGAAGCCTACAAGAAAAGCCTGTCCCTGGGATTCTTTCCTTAAACCTCTGCACTCTGGACATAATCTCTCTCATTGTCCAAGCTTTTAGTTGTACCTCCAAATCTCTCTTCTTAATGTTATCCGTATGGCTCAATCTCACTTCTGAGTCAGGAGGTTGTGGCTGCAAATCCCGCTCCAGCAACTTCAACGCATAATCTAGGCTAACAATCCAGCTCACCATCGGAGATGCCATCTTTCTGATGAGCCGTTAAACTGAGGCCTCATCTGCTGTCTCAGGTGAACGTGAAAGATGCCAGAGCACTATTTCAAAGATGTACGGAAGAGTCCTGAGGTCATGAGAGATGTTATATAAATGCAAGTCTTTCTTTAACTTTGTTTTTATTGGGAAGATCGAATCGCTTTCAGTTCGGGCCACGTTTCAATGCCACCAACAAGCTGTGGGCGTATGTCATGCCGCCTGCTGCAACTCAGCAGTCATGGAAGGCAGTTTAATTATCTGACTCCCACACTGATCCAGCTAGCAGGTTGGGTGAGGAGAGTGGGAGGGTGGGAGGAGTCCATCACAGGAGGACAATCCTCGCCTTTCTTGGTCCCAACAAAACACATTTAAAAATTTCCTCTGCTCCTGTTTGAGGGACCTCCAGCAGTCCCTTCATGGAACATCGATTCGGGAGCTCAGGGTGCAAGTGGGTGAGCACACTGCACCCATTTCCTGAAAATGACAATCAGCATACCCCAATCGGGAATACGACTTACATACTTAAGCAGCCTCCCAGGCAGGCAAATTTACAGGCCACCTGCAAATATCACCAGGTGGGTCTTGGGCATCAAGGTGAGGTATGATGGACTGAGGAGTTCTAACCTCCCCGCACCCCCAACCCATGTCCTCTGCCCCCATCATTCAACTGTCAGCACCCTTGTTTATCAGACCGCCACAGCGTTGTAAATATAGTTTTCCTGCAGAATAAAAGGTAGATCTGCAGGGCTTTGAGCGTGTGCAACATGAAGGCTCTGAACAACCTTGGAGCCAAGTTGAGAGAATGGAAAGAACTTGCATCAATATCGTGCCTTTCCCAACCTTCACATCCCAAAGTGCTTTACATTCGATGAAATATTTCTGGAGTGTAGTCACTGAATGTAATGTAGTAAATGCAGCAGCAAATGTGTGCACAGCAAGTTTCCACAAACAGCAAAAAGATAATGACCAGCTAATGCTTATTTTTAGCAATGTTGGTTGAAGGATAAATGTTGGCCAGGACACCAAGGAGAGCGCCACTACTCTGCTTTGAAATAGTGTCATGGGATCTTTTCGAATAGCATTTTCCAACCAAATTTGTAATGCTGTGGATGAGTCTGTATCTGGAACCAAATACCAATTAAGGGACTTGCAGATAGAATGCTGTTTTGCTTAATTAGTATTGCATAGTGTTTATAGCACAGAAAGATACTATTTGACCCAACAGGTCCATGCTTCATCTAATCCTCTCCTCCTGCTTCAGGTACCATACCCTAAGAGGGCGCTGGCAACTATGGACTTCCAGTAATTGGTCCATTATTATGTTTGGCAAAGCATTTTGCCATGCCTCCTGCAGTATGGCTGACCAGGAAACTGTCTCACTTTTGTCACCTGCTATCAGGTGTCTTGGAAGAATTTACAGGCCGATAATCAACCTGTTTGAACATGTTATGAACACATCGTCTGTGGCCATCAAGTCCTGAAGTGGGACTTGAACCCAGAACATCTGGTCTAGAGGTAGGAACTCTACCACTGCACCAAGGACCTCCCTCTTAATCCTCTCAAATTGTCCTGTTCCTTTCTCCCTCGTGTATTTATCCAGCTTCCCCTTAAATGCACCTATACTAGTTGGCGCAACTGCTCATTATGTTAATAAGTTCCACATTCCAGGCATGTACAGGTAACAAAGTTTCTCCTGAATTCCCTATTGGAATAATTTGTGACTATTTTATATTTATGATCCCTAGTTTGACAAGCATTTTTTCCACGTCTACCCAATCAAAAATATTCATTATCTTAAAGACATCTAACAGATCACCCCTCAGTCTTCTCTTTTCTGGAGAAAGAACCCAGCCTCTTCTCAAACATTGTTGTAGCTATAACCTCGCAGTTCTGCTGTCTTCCTATTAAATCACCTTCTCCAGCGCCTGTATATTCTTTCTATACCTACAGTCAAAGAGTATAATCTGTGCCTTTGGAGATGACTTTGGAGGCGGGCACCTGGAAGGAGTTGGAAATCTCTGTGAGGACAGCTTGCCCATACTGTCCCACCTCCAGGTGAATTTCCCAGGGACGGGCTGCCAGAGAAATTGGGAGCTCACCCCACCCTCTGGGGTCAGTCAGCCAATTGCTCCAACTAAAGCTTCAATCAAGGGTAATTATCCCACGCCAATGGAACATTCCCAATGCCAGACAGGCCCCCCCAGCTGAGCCCAGAGCCCAGCAACCACTTGGCGGCATATGGAGGGCCATCAGAGCCTCCTCACAAACCACAAAAAATGGCCACAGTCATTCCTGTGGAGGGAGGGACTTACCACCTCTAGGCCGCCGCCTTTTCTCAAACTGATGCACTTTGAGGTGCCCTCGCGTTCACCGACTTGCCTCAGCAGGGCCCGCTTCTCCTGGTAGGGCGGCTGGCAGGCCAGTACTGGCAGGCCCAACCACTGAGCCTCCTGCCTCCCAGTCCTGCACGCTGTCCTTAACTGGGTGGCAAACGTAGAGGCCGCCTGTCAATGGGTCACTGCCCAAAGATGGCTACGTCAGGCTAATGGCAGACACCAGAAAGGCTGGGGTACAGAAAAGGCCCTGACCCTCGATTATTTTCTATGCCAGAAGATTCTGCCCGGAAGCACAGTGCAGTGTGAACGGTGGCTCTGTTATCTTATCAGTCACTTCACTGTTGGTTAAGTACTGTATCTAACTTCTGGATTACGAGGTTTAGCCACTGTGTAAAGATTCTTCCGCAAGGCTTTTTACACACATCCAACGTGATGGCTTGGGATCAGCTTGTAGCCAGGAGACCACCAATGTTTATTGGCAATAGGAGGTTTGGACATCCAGTGGGCGAAATCAAGTCACATCATCGGAAGTACAGTCAGCCAACACAGTGGGCAATATTTAAGGGAGGCGATGGGGTTCCCACCTGCCGATCTGAGAGCTGGTGAGAGACCCGTGATCCCTCTTTTAGGGAAGGCCCACAGAATTAAGTGCCACTCAGGCACTTAACTGGACAGCGGCGGGCCTTCCACAGGATTAAGAACCCCAGGGGCGGAGGTAAGAGCTAAGGAGCAAAGAGCTGCCAGCCAATCGGAGGCCGGCAGCTCTACTGAATAGCAGTGCCCCAGAGGAGACAGTGGCTGCTGCCTGTACCACGCCCACCCAATGCCTAGTATCATTGCCAGATCCAAGGTCACAAGGTGAGTGAAGGCAGGATGTGGGTCACATGGTGGGTGGGGTGAGAGGAATGGGAGGTAAATGTTCAGCCATGATCTTATGGGACGGTGGAGCAGGTTCAGAGGGCCGTGCGGACAACTCCTGCTCCTGTCTCTTATGTTCTAATGCCCTATTGCTTATGTAAACTGGCAGTGATTATTGTTGTCTTCCTCCCCACCTCCCCACCCCCTCATGCCAAAGTATAAATCAAATGTGAGCCCCTGTTATCTTGTCATGCATTGTTTGTGGCTGGAAGCGATACCATATTGCAAACAATATTTCTCCTCATGTGTCACTGGAGTAGCTGCTTTCTGTTTTGTGTTGTGTTATCACAGCCGGACAGCTGGCTGGAAACTCTTCCGTTGAAATGTACCGCCAGGTCCTATTAGCGGGATGCCGGTGTGTGGAGCTGGACTGCTGGAAGGGGCGTTCGACAGAGGAGGAGCCAGTCATCACTCACGGATTTACCATGACGACCGAAATATGTTTCAAGGTGAAATGTCTTTTTGTTGCTGTTGGTCTCATTAAGCTAGTTCTTAGTTCTTAAGCTAGTTAAGTTAAGTTCTTCTCTGTGGCATTAAAGTTTGCTCAGTATTGAATATCTTATTCATGCTGTTGGTTTAAAGGGACCTGAAGGGTAATTATTAGGCTATGCGATGGCTTTTTTTTTTAAGGCTTCTGACATTCAGAATCTGGGTGATTTTCAAATCTCACATCAGAACAGTTAGCTGAACACGCAGCACATGCTTAGATTGCATAATTCAAATTCAACCTACAAAGTCACATCTCTAGTTCAAAATATTAAGCTCATGCCCAGGGGTCTGGAAGCTATTGCAGCCTTCAAGTGGAAACCTTTGTGGAGACATTAAAATACTTAATTTAATTGTGTTATTGTGATTTCTTAAATGATTTTTCTTAAACCTTTCTTTTGGACACTAGAAATATAGGTTACTAAATGAATATGTTGTGATTAAATGAATAGTCCAAAAAAGTATTAGGAGCGATTTATGGGAATCTGGTGGCCAGAAGGTGCAACCAATGGGCCGTATCTCCTCACTATAATGTTACAATCTCCATAAAGATCGATAACTTTTAAAAAGAGATTTGAACTTTCAGTTGACAGCAGAAGGAATGACAGAAAATATTTCACGTTTTAAAACGTTTACTGTAACAAATGACTGAAAACACTATTGGCCAAACATTATTTTCTTTTTGTAGGGCAACTTATTCTTTAAACTACAGAAAGGAATGTTTCCTTTTTATACTTATAAGCCATCACACTCTCCATGGAACTACAGTCCTTATAGCAAAAAGTCCAAAGTCGCTGCCAGATTCCAATGGGTTCACATTTCCCTATTTCACCAAGTAGTAACTTCAAGTGACCATCTCAAGGTGCTTTCCTCAGTTTTCAGAGAGTTTTTTAAATCCACCACCAGCTATAAGGCCTGTTCTGATGATTCTTCTTCCCCTGGCCTTGCCGAGTCAAATCTTTCAGGATCCTTAGATAGCTGCAGGTCTCTTCAGCTAGAGACCATCTCCATCCCGCATCCAGCTGTGTTAGCTCGCAAAATCAAGCAGCCTTGCCTTTTTGCTGACCACACAAAACTGCTGTCTGCCTGTGATATTTATTGATATATAGGGAAGCCTGTAATCTGATCTCAAAAATGGCTTCCTCTGCCCTCTTCCTTGTGGCAATGTGAAACACATTAACCTTACACCCAGGTAGAAATGTTGATTAGCTATACTTCACACCAACTCTCTTTCACCTTAGAAGTCAGTGGACAGTTTACAGCCTTTTACATCCCAATACATTCAGGACCTTTCTTGGACTTTGGGAACCTCAGAGTATACCCATTGTGAACTCAGAGACTGCTACCATTGTCTCCAAGTGTAAATACCTTGCACGTTCTTCACAGTAGAACAATCTAAGCCTTCCTTTGATCTCTAACGATCAAAACGGTTGCACATTCTAGCTGCCAGATTCCCAAAAATCACACCAAAACATTAATTTGATCACAAAATATTCATTTGGTAACCTATATTTCTAGTGCCCAAAAGAAAGGTTTAAGCAAAATCATAAAAAACACAGACCTCGGAACAGGTCACATGACCCTCTTCATTGATCCTAAATTTAAAGATACAGGCTGGAATTTTCCAGCCCTCACGCTGGTGGGATCGTCCAGTCCTTCTGATGTGAATGGAGATTTCGATGGCTCACCGGCCCCGCCACGGTAGAGGGGTGGGAGGAGGGGTTGGGGGAGGGGGCTGGAGAATTACGGCCACAGTCCCAAAAAATAATGATCTTCTATAACTCATACCCATAACTATAAAATAGCAATTATTGTGTATCACATCACTAACATTGAAAACATCTAGCACAGGACAGCCTACAGAAGCAACAGGCACTGCATGTATTTATGATGCATTTTCAATAAAAAGTTCACCAAACATGCTCAATTTAATATGGAATAAATAACGGGGTATGGAAACCTATAGAACAAATGCTCCAATGATTGTCTGCTACCATTGTGACTTTGGTTTTGACTGACTGTCGGTAATGGCTGTAAATTCAACTACATTTATCATTTTTCTGACAGGCCACTTTGATACATAATGCCCTGATATTACAGTAAGAATATAGGTGAGATGATCAGGGCTCCCCATTATTAAGGAGTAAATCAGAAAGCAACTTCTGCTGACTGCACAAGCAAAATCTAGACATTGCTATCCAAGTTAATCTGCTCCTCCAGAAGCTTTGCTTGAACAGTATCTCACTAAGAAAGCATTGAGATACACATAATGACATGAAGTTGTAATATCTACCCCCAGATACCCTGTAAACACACCAGAAAATATTAGGGATGTCCAGTTAAGTGTAAGTAATATATTAACATCTTCATTACTGCCAAAAAAAAAATCTCTGGCTGAAAATTAGCTTTTGCAAGTTTGGATTCTCATCCGTTCAGCTTTTAATTGTTCTTGGAGACTGATAGTTTAAAACATTAAATAATTTTTTTTTTTAAAGTTTTCTTTCTTTCTCTTATCTCTTTCTGTGTTAGACCCATCTTTCTCTCCCCCTGTTTTTTTTTTGCTTTCTGTCCATGATTTCACATTGAATCAAATAGTCTATCTTACACTTCTTGTTTTAGAATCCGTGTGAAGAATTGTAACACCCAAAAGTTTTAAACCCCACCACCTGCCCCCATGATTGGATCTCCCCACCCAACCATGGTCATCAACCCTTCATACCTGCCCCGAGTCTGTCTTCGACTCCCCCCACCTCCCCACTGCCCATCATGATCACCCCCCCCCCCACAACCCCCCAAGCCGTCGTGTGCCCACCCATCCCTGCCCCCACTTACAATTCCAACCCCAGCAGCACAAACTTGCCTTCTGCTCGGCTGCAGCCATTTCTTTTTTTGCTATGATCCCCATCCAGTAGGAAGCAGAGCCCACCAGGCTGACCTCTGGACAGGGGAACCTGTTGGAAAACCACTGTATATGCTCTGACATTAAAACTCCAACTTTCAGGGAAAGCTAAAAATCCAGTCCTGACCAGAACTTCGCATGCACCATCAGGCTTGGGAATCCCACCCCAGTAGAGATTTGTGCCTTAACAAGGGTTCTTCAGTGCCTTTGGTCAAGGCGATACACAGTTGCTTGCCCTGCTCTCAAGCCTCCTGTAGAGAGCACCGTACTCTTTCGCAATTCTAACCACCGCATTGCAAAAGCCCACAGAACGTCTGTGGGCAAGTATAAGCACAGTGAATGGAAGTATCTTTATCATTTCACTGCTGGCTGTAAAATCCGGGCCAATATATTACCCTGACAGTGGGGAACTTAACTGAAGGCTTTGGGAGTCAGGTTAAGTCTGTGAGTTGCAAGTAGGAAAGTCTAGAATGTGCTCAATTTGATTTTAATCCTTCTCTGCGTACTCACGGATTTATATTTCATTGTGTACTGCCGGTGGACAGCTTATTTGAGCGGGTTAGTCCCATTCTTGATGTATTTTCGTCTGTCATCCTGGTTTGAAGTCTGCTTCCTTCCCCCACAACTTTCAGTCAGGTAGATTCAAAGGTAGGGTCCAATACAGAATTGCGTTTGACATAAACATTAACATAAATGGTTGCTCATATTTTCAAAGTGAGGTACATTATTATTGGTCAGGGCTTCTGATTTTTTACTGCCTGAACAGTTGCACTTTTATGTTTAGGTGCCTCAGATTTTTGAAGCTGCTTTGATCTGTAGAAGCTTCATAAGATACGAAGTCTACACTGGTTGATGAAAGGAGGAAAATGGTGGGCGGCATGGGAATTAAAATTATCCCCTCAAATGACAGCAAATGAAACACTTCTTTTCATTGTTTTGCAGGAAGTAATTGAAGCTATCGCTGAGTGTGCTTTTAAGACTTCTCCTTATCCAGTGATCCTCTCATTTGAAAACCATGTTGATTCGTAAGTACTTACATCAACTTTCAGTGATGGCTTATTGTTGTAATTACTATATTCGCAAGGAGGGAAAAGTAATGAAAGTGAATGAAGACACACAAAGCTAGAAATTACATTTGAAGGTATTGATCAGACCATATTTCAAACATTCATAATAGAAAGACAAACAACAACTTTCACTTAAATAGTGTCTTTAATCTAGTAACGCATCCAAAGCCTCTTTAAAATAAGTGCATTAAGGCACGCATTTACATAGCAGTCAGAGAAATACTGTTGGCACATGTTAATATTACAGCATTGTTAAAAAAGTCATCATGACGATTGGCCAATCAGATTGACGAGCAGCTCTCTGGACCTCTCTCCCGGTTGAGGGATGGAAGTTCCGCCTCCAGCCAATTAACATTCCTTGGAGCATTGGTTGGCTGCGGGGCTGCTATGATCAGCAGGGGTGCGGTCCCTGCCGACTCTTTGGGTGGTGGTGCAGGAAACCCTAACATCCAAAAAATCCAGTAGCACGGCAGTATGAGATTTCCTCATTTCCTACCATGGGTTCAGACTATGAATTTGAACTGAGGCCCCAGAGATGAAAGGTCAAGTTTCAGAGCCATTGTGGCACGGCTGTTTATCTTTTATACTGGCTGCACCAGCACATCAGTAAAGGGGGAAATGAAAGAAGTCTTGCTTGTATAAAATATTTAGGTATACAGGGAAACAGTAGTGACAGTGCATATTGAACCAACATGTAGCATCAAGGTGCACTCTCTACTTCCCACTCTACCAAGTTCCCAATCTTAACCTTTGACAGTTATCTCCCCCTGGTGTTGGGATGAGGAGAGAACAATGAATAAGGAGGCGTGAGAGCAACCCATCTGCTTTACCTCTTGTATGCAAGAGTTGGAAATGATCAACAAGGAGAGAAACTGAACAAGAACAGGGTGCTTGCTGTTAGAGGAAATGGCTTGCATTCCAGAATAAGTGAGTGTTGGTCCATGACAACTTATCTTTGTGTTCCTTCAGTCCTAAACAACAGGCCAAAATGGCAGAGTACTGCAGGTCGATATTTGGAGATGCACTGCTGATGGAAGATCTGGAAAAATATCCGGTGAGTGTATGATTCACCGTCGTTGCTGTGCAATGACCCACACTTCATAAAATCATAGATTTATAAAGCTCTGATTAGGGCACAACTGAGTGGTATGTCCAGTTCTGGTCACCACTTTAGGAAGGATGTGGGGGGCTTTCTCCCTTTATGTTTTCATGAGATGGGGGCATCGTTGGCAAGGCCAGCATTTGTTGCCCATCCCTAATTGCCCTTGAACTGAGTGGCTTGCTAGGCCATTTCAGAGAGCAGTTAAGGGTCAACCACGTTATGTGGGTCAGGAGTCACATGTAGGCCAGACCAGGTGAAAATCTAAGATTCCTTTCCCTAAAGGACATTAGTGAACCGGGCGGGTTTTTACAACAATCAATGATGGTTTCATGGTCACCATTATTAAGGCTAGCTGTTGATTCCAGATTTATTAAATGAACTTAAATTCCACCAGCTCCCATGGTGGGATTTGAACCCATGTCAGTGTTAGCCTGGGCCTCTGGATTACTAGCCCAGTGAGAGGTGCAAAGGAGATTTACCAGAGTGGCTCCAGGGATGAGGGATTTTAGCTACAACATTAGGTCGGAGGAGCTGGGGTTGTTCTCCTTGGAGCAAAGGAGGTACAGGGGAGATTTGATAAAGATTTACAAGGTTATGATAGGTGGAGATAAGGTAGACAAAGGGCAGGATTTTCGGGTCGTTGAGTGGACGCAGTGGGCGAGCCCGGTGGTGACCAGGAAACAGTTCGCCGCCCGCCATCAGCCCCCGACCACAATTTCACGCTGGCTAGCCAATTAACGGCCCTAGAACACTGTGTCAGTTTATTTTATCTATTTTTATTGTCAGGTTCTAAGGGGTTGAAACTTCCTTTTTAACAGTGTGAGACAATGCCTTTTTTTTAACCTCTGCGATTAAAGAAATGCATAGCTTTGAAGTTTACAATTTTTCAAACTATAATTTAATTTACAGACTGTTCATTGCTGGAGCAAGTATATAGTCCCCTATTCTGGTTTCCCAGCGTAATGTTCTAGGGTTGCTATGTAACATCTGCTGGTTTCTAATGTGCTTGTAACTTTTCCCGTGCTATTCCTTCAATGACTTGTGCATCATTCCTGGACTGCAATTTGCCCTCACCACAAACTTGTGCCAATCTTGACATTAGCTTGAGTTGGTTTCCCTTGCCACTCACCTGATTATTTAATTTGACTGCGGGAGTATCTCAGAGAACCAGATACTCCACTGTCTAAATGCCCTGGAGGTGCAATTCTGGACTATATGCCCATGTATTAGCAACTGTTGATGTCATTTGGATTGTCACATGTACATCACTTCTTTGCACTTTGAACCTCATTTTTATAAATGAACTAAGACAAGACAGGATAACCAGGCTTCTGACCTGTCCAGCCTGACCCACATGATGGTGACACCTTGGGCGCAGGATTTTTCAGATAGCAGGGTGTCCCACCCCATCACCCAAAGAGTCAGTGGTAAAAGCACCCCCGCTAATCACAGCAGCCACCCCCCCAATTTCATTAATTGGCTAGAGATGGGACTTGCACCCCTCACTCAGAGGGATAGGGTAGGGGTCTTGACAGAGAAACTGGGAAGTCGGGAGCACATGCTGGGGTGGGGTGGCAGACCTGGCAGGGGTCAGGTTGCGGGGGGTATCTGATCTGGAAGGGGAGCCCTTGAGATGGGCTGCCCCACTTCTCACCAGAGCAGGCTAACCTTGCCCCAAACCCTTCCCACCAGCCTTAAAATTGAGGCTACATGGGAAACGGCCCTTAAGTGGCCAACAATTGGCCACCTAAGAGTCTCAAACCCGCCCGCACCCTGTGTGTTATAAGGTCCGGGGCGGGCGAGAGGATGGCCATTTGGGGAATTTTGTTGTCCCTGCCCCTTCCCCCCCCCCTCCCCCAGCTCCCACCCTACCCTTGCAAATCCACCGGTGCGGGACCATTCGATTCTGCTCTTTGTAGAACAATATTTACACTCTCCACTCGCCCAAAGACATATTATCTCCTGGGAGAGGAGGAAAAGGAAATAAAAACCCAGCCCAGCTTCGGGGGGAGAAAAGATCTGAGAGATTCCTCTCCAATTCAATGATTGAAACCAGTCCAGCAAATAACACTGGTCCTGATAACTCGACGCGGCCCTTACCGTTTCCATAAGGCAATATCTGGCTCAGAAACAGGTTCAGCTCTCGCTTGAAGGGATTTTAATGAATCAGCTTCCAACACACCAGCTTCTGCCCCAGATGGCCATCTGTATATTGGACATGTTTCATAATTACTTTTGGGTCAGTATATACAGTAGATGGAAGAGGTCAGCTTGCTGGAAATCTCAAAGCAGCTAATATTCACTGTTGCTCGGTCAAAATACGAATATACAAACTAGGAGCAGGGGTAGGTCAGTCGGCCCTTCAAGCCTGCTCCGTCATTCAATAAGTTTGTGGCTGATCTGATTGTAACCTCACGCCTACCCCAGATTACCTTTCGTCCCCTTGTTAATCAGAATCTGTCTAACTCTGCCTTTAAAATATTCAAAGACCCTGCTTCTGCCTTTTGAGGAAGAGAGTTCCAAAGGCTCACGAACCTCTGTGACAAAAAAAAATTCTCCTCACCTCTGTCTTAAATGAACGACCCCTTATTTTTAAAAAGTGACCCCTAGTTCTATATTCTCCCACAAGAGGAAACATCCTCTCCACATCCACTCTGTCAAGATCCCTTGGGATCTTAAAGGCTTCAATCAAGTCACCTCTTAGTCTTCTAAACTCCAGTGGATGCAAGCCTAACCTGTCAAACCTTTCCGCATAAGACAACCCACCCATTCCTGATATTAGTCTAGTAAACCTTCCCTGAACTGCTTCTAATGCATTTACATCTTTGCTTAAATAAGGAGACCAATACTGTACACAATACTCCAGATGTGGTCTCATCAGTGCCCAGTACAACTGAAGCATAACCTCCCTACTTTTATATTCAATTCTCCTCACAATAAATGAATACATTCTATTAGCTTTTCTAATTATCTGCTGTACTTGCATACTAGCCTTTTGTGATTTATACACTAGGACACCAGATCCCTCTGAATCTCAGAGCTCTGCAATCTCTCACCATTTAGATATAAGCTTCTTTTTTATTCTTCCTGCCAAAATGGCCTATTTCACATTTGCCCACGTTATACTCCATTTGCCAGGTCTTTGCCCACTCACTTAACCTATCCATGTCACTTTATAGCTCCTTAGGTCCTCCTCACAACTTACTTTCCCACTTATTTTGATGTCATCAGCAAAATTAGCAACCTTACCATCTGTCCCTTCATCCAAGTCATTTATATAAATTGCAAAAAGTTGAGGCCTTGAGGCCCCAGCACTGATCCCTGTGGCACACCACTTGCTACATCCCGCTAACCAGAAAAAGATCCATTTATGGCTACCCTCTGTTTCCTGTTAGCTAGCCAATCTTCTATATTTTTTAACCCCCCTACACCATGAGCTTTTATTTTCTGCAATAACCTTTGATGTGGCACCTTATCAAATACTTTCTGGAAACTTAAGTCCAGTACATCCAGTGCTACTGGTAGCATAGTGGTAATGACACTGGACTAGTAATCCAGAGGCCCTGGTTAATGCTCTGGGGGCATGGGTTCAAATCCCACTATAGCAGCTGGTGAAATTTAAATGCAATTAATAAATCTGGAATGTAAAGCTAGCCTCAGTAATGGTGACCATGAAACTATCATCAATTGCTGTAAAAACATATCTGGTTCACTAATGTCCTTTAGGGAAATCTGACGTCTTTACCCGGTCTGGCCTACATGTGACTCCAGACCCATAGAAATGTGGTTGACTCTTAACTGCCCTCTGAAATGGCCTAGCAAGCCACTTAGTTCAAGAGGCAATTAGGGATGGGCACCTTGGCAACACCCACATACTATGAAAGAATACAAAAAAGATCATGGCATGACAAATCTCCAGGACCAGATGGTTGCCATCCCTTACTTTTGTTCTTAGAGACTATCTATACAATCTAGATGACTATATCAGTGAGGAAGGCTGCTTTGGAGAGTGGCTGTGGGTTTGGATGGGAGCATCTTCCAAACCCACGACCGCTACCATTTAGAAGGGCAAGGGCAGCAGACGCTTGGTAACACCACAGCCTGGAAGTTCTCCTCCAAGCCACTTACCATCCTGACTTGGAAATATATCGCCCATTCCTTCACTGTCACTAGTTCAAAATCCTGGAACTCCCTCCCTAACAGCACTGTGGGTGTACCTACACCACATGGACTGTAGTGGATCAAGAAGGCAGCTCACCACCACCTTCTCAAGGGCAATTAGGGATGGGCAATAAATCTGGCCTAGCCAGCGACACCCACATCCCATGAATGAATTTAAAAAAGAAGGGGCAGAGTTAGCAGTTCCATTATTTTTCTCTGCGCCTGAGGGAGAAGAGTCATACGGACTCGAAACGTTAACTCTGTTTCTCTCTCCACATGCTGCCTGACCTGCTGAGTTTCTCCAGCATTTTCTGATTTCATTTTAAAACTACATACATTAGCTTGAATATCATTATTTCAGCCCAGTTTCTAATGTATAAACCCACACCAAAAAATTGAAGTCCCATCTAAGGCTAAGTTAAAATTGGTCCCACTGCACAATTTCAAACCTGTTGATTTTTTTTTTAAAATCTGCACCTTTTTCTGAAGAAAAAGGTCACAAACAGACAGAGCTTAATGCACTGCTCAGTAAAATATTGCCACTTTGATTGTGAAAGCTCTCCCTGCCTGCAATTTGGATGTAATTATCATTTTTTAAAAATTCTCCTTTCTATCTTAGCTTGAGTCAGGAGTCCCCCTTCCGAGTCCACACGATATGATCGGTAAAATTCTTATCAAGAACAAGAAGAAGGGACACAAATCTTCGGATGGAAGTGCCAAGAAGAAGCTCAGTGAGCAAGCATCAAACACGTACAGTGACTCGTCGAGCGTCTTCGAACCCTCGTCTCCAGGAGCAGGTATGCCTGCAGACTGCTGAACCAGGAGCTTACGGTGTTGGGTATGAGGAGTTCTTGGTTCTCGATCTGGATAAGGATTGATCTTTGTAATAGGATTGAAAGGTCACCAGAAAAAAAGTGGGAAGGAGGGAAGCCATTCAGCCCATGTGCTCACCTGGAAAAAGTTTATCCCATCCCCTTCCCAGCATCTGTTTCTGCTCTTTTCTGCATCGAAGTACATTATAAGACCATAAGACATAGGAGCAGAAATTAGGCCATTCGGCCCATCGAGTCTGCTCCGCCATTCAATCATCGCTGATAAGTTTCTCAACCCCATTCTCCCGCCTTCTCCCCGTAACCTTTGATCCCCTTACCAATCAAGAACCTATCTATCTCGGTCTTAAATACACTCAATGACCTGGCCTCCACAGCCTTCTGTGGCAATGGATTCCATAGATTCACCACTCTCTGGCTAAAGAAGTTTCTCCTCATCTCTGTTCTAAAAGGTCTTCCCTTTACTCTGAGGCTGTGCCCTCGGGTCCTAGTCTCTCCTACTAATGGAAACATCTTCCCCACGTCCACTCCTATCCAGGCCTTTCAGTATTCTGTAAGTTTCAATCAGATCCCCCCCCCCTCATCCTTCTAAACTCCATCGAGTATAGACCCAGAGTCCTCAAACGTTACAAGTTAATCATTCATTCGGGAAGAGATTTTTGCCTTTCATTAAATTAAACCATTTCCCCATCCATTTCTCATGCCTCTCTTTACCATGAAGTGGGCAGTCGAAGTCCCAAAGCACAATGTGAATGTGTGATTCCACAGTTCCGCTTTATAATCCAACTGCGCTTGCTATTGACCCTGCACTCCTAGTCAGCCCACAGAAAAATTTAAACTTCATAATTTATTAACGTGTCTGTTGTTCAATGTTAATGAGGCTTGTGTCACCAGAGATTTCAGATTTCAGAAGACAGGCGAGAGGGAGAACAGGGAGTATTGGCCAGGAAGAGGGAGGAGGTCATTACAGATGGAAAGCCTTCAATGTAACTGGATACCTAAATGTGCATGTTGCTGCATGCAGTACAAATAGGGTTGCCAAGCCTCCAGGATTGACCTAAAGTCTCCAGGAGTTGAAGATCAATCTGCATGCAGAACACTGCTGTGTCCAACCCTGGGAGAAAAATCATCAGGGCATTAGAGAAAGATTAAAACAAAAGATAAAAACAAAATACTGCGGATGCTGGAAATCTGAAATAATAACAGAAAATACTGGGAAAACTCAGCAGGTCTGACAGTATCTGTGGAGAGAGAAGCAGAGTTAATATTTTGAGTCTGTATGACTCTTCTTCAGGGCCCTGAAGAGTCATATGGACTCAACGTTAACTCTGTTTCTCTCTCCATTGATGCTGTCAGACCTGCTGAGTTTTTTCAGCATTTCCTGTTTTTATTTCGTTAAAAAATATTGTTTTTCTTTGGTCGTTTTCTTTGAACATTTCTCTTTACCAGATATAGAAATATTGAAAATGGAGGTAAAAAAGGCTGTTTAGCCGAGAGTCAAGCATCATCCAATTGGGTAATGAGTCTTTTTGCTTTCCAATTGGCGTAGGAAGTCAGTACATCACAAGGATGGATGTGTTAGTCGACTAATGGCTGGAGTGTGGGGGCAAGTCCTGTGATGAGACTTCCAGGAATGCGTTTAGTCACAGTCAGTAACCCTGAGTACAAACAGAGAAATTGTTGAAGATTATTGGACTACAGTAGGCCTAGCTCCTGAGGCTCCATGATGAAGTATAGCTGAGCAACTTGGCACCAAGTGAAGTGCACAATGAGCCTGATTTCAGGAAGAAAATAATTAGGGTTCATCTCAATTTGAGACAAAGAGTACGGAAAGGAACACAGAGTGAAAGAATGAAAGAATATGAATGCAAGGAAGTAGTTATCTATACTGGAAGAGAGAAATAAATATACTAACAATATCTTATTTTCACATGTTCTGAACAGGATAAGAGCAAATAAAAATGATTATTGAGACAGCGATGAAAGCTTTAGACAGTATCTGCATGCTGCTCAAATTCAGATTTAAAAATTGGTTTTAGTAATTTGACAAACCCTCTTTCTTCAGCTATCACACACCATCTAATAATCCAAGAGAGTCGCCTTTGTCAGCAACACAAAGAAATAACAAAATTCAAAATCTTGCACCAACGCACAGACTCCTTTACACCTGTAGGTGTTCAGGACATTTTTAGGGACTCATGTTGCATAACTTGAACCTTTATGGGTTTGTCATTGGCTGCTCCAGTTTTACGAGGTGCTTTCCTCTCATGCGTTGGCCTCTTGCGGGCTTCAAGCCTTTCCTTTTAAAATCCACAGCCTCCCACGCTGTGTAAAAATGCCTTTGTTAGCAGCCACTTCTCTTGATGAGGCTATGAGGACCCTTTTGTGATGGACACAATGACTGTTAAGAGAGCAAATGTATGCAAAACTGCCCTGCTTACTAAATGGAGGTTCAGGATGTTTGCCTGCATTGAGATTGGCTCGCGATGTGCCAATTCACAATGATTGTTAAGTCCTAAGAAATTGGTGTCACTCAGGAGCAGGGGTATAGATGGTGGCCACTTATCACTTAGTTCATCATCAAACAAGAAGCTCAACACCCACACAATGTGAGCTTTCTGTAACTAGATTTTTATACAGTCAGGGGGAGTTTTAACTGGAGGTTTCTCGCAAAGAACACATTCAGTTGAATGAACTCAGTTGCTAAACATTGAGTGGCTCAGTGGATTATAACACTATTCTTTCATCTTTGGAAACTATTTCAGTCAAACTCTCCTCTCTCCCTGTCATCTATCAGGACCCGTATTGCGTTGAGTTAAGGCGTATCAGTCCATTTCCTCGTCTGCAGCTAGTCCACAGTCTGAATCAGGAATGGAAAATTTCTTCCTGATGCAGAATCTTCCTGAATTCCTGTTGTGAGATATAGGCTAAGAAAGCCTTTGCACAGTAGTGTGAAGGTAGATTTAGCATCCAGTGGAGCCATGTTGTACATTACACAGGTGTACTCAATGCTGTGAGCACTGTTTTCAAACTGCACAATTTGCTGTAATACAGGAATAACACTTCCATCGATAAGCAATATCATCCCCTGACAGGAGGACCATCCTCAGCCAGAAGCATGTTCTGCCCTATGTAGTTGGTGCCAACCTTGAAAGAGTTGTTGGTGTCAGTCAACACTATTTTGAGCAAATGAAAATGGAAGCTCAAAGTGCTGAGATGGTTCAATATATGTCACATGACCCTCAGAAAATCCAAAAGAAATCATTTATATTTCATCAGAGCTGTAACTTATATTACAAATATCTTGAAGATCTTGACAGAGGGCAAACGTCACTGGAAAGCTATTTATCTTATTCTATCTGTGACACAACACTGGGATCCTCCAGAAATTACTCATTTCAAGTGCTTTTAACCAGCTCTGTGATCTGAACCCAGTTTGAGTGTAGAAATAATTTCAGGCAAGTGTTCCCATTTTCACAACATTCCTGAATTTGGCGAAGACATTGAAGGACAAGTCCCCTTATTAGAAATAACGCAAGTCTAAATTCTCTGTGTTACCAGTGTGCAGTGGCCTGGACGAGGTTTGTCAATGATTCCGCAAAAAGTCACTGCAGGGTATAAAACAAAATGTCCAATTTTGTGCTTGCGCTGACTTAATTTACAGGCAACATGTCACCTCCTCACTCCCAGAGATGTCCGGCCACCTGGTGTTTGACTAAGTGCAGAATATCTCGCTAGTGAAGATACTTTCAGGATAAAAGGCAGCCCAGAGCATGAAGGAACCAAAGTATTTGATCAACACATGAGCTTATCAAATAAAAGCAGAAAATGCTGGAAATACAGAGGCCAATCAGTCTATTGAAAAGAAATATAGGTTAATGTTTTGGGTGAGAGCCTTTTTCAGAATTCAGTTGTTCCTAGCATTCTCTGTTTTTCCTTTTTAATTTTACTCTGAGAAAGGTCCGATGCTGTTGCTTCATTGAACATTGGTAGTTTGTGGAAAATGTAGCTGATCATGCAGTCTTTGAAAGTGTCTCTTTAAATGAATTTAGGACACTTTGTGCTGAGGGCTAACCATTAAATGCTACTTTCGCATGAATGATTAATCATTTTTTGATTTTTGTGCATATCAGTCCCATTAGGTCAAGAAAATACGCACCATACTCAAAAACAATGCACAGCATTGTAGAGTCAACATCTTTTATGTAATGTCAATTTAAACAAACAAAATGCTCCAAAGTGGACATCCTGCACGAATTTGTTTCTGTGCCTTTCAATCCAGCTTCTGTCCCTCATTCTTCATGTCAGTCTTTCACTCTTAGTCTATTAATCCAGGTTTGCATACATTAGACTTGTACACAAACTCTTTGGGCGGAGTCGTTCCAGATTTGCACCAAGTGCGGTAGCAGGCGGGGAAAAGGGCGTTTTACCCGCTGTCCGCAATGGCGGGTTTTCGCGCCATATTGCCCCATTCCCGACGCCTCATTAGTGATGCATTCCCGGGAAACCCCAGGTCAAAACACCTCAGGCCTTCAGTAATCCGGGTGCCATATTTAAAGGGTTCCCCTACACAGAGTTAGCTCTCTCTAAGGCACCGGAAGCTGCCGCAAAGTCATGGCTGCAAAAGGGAGGAAACATGCCGCCCTCAAATTCAGCAATGCCTCCCTCAGGCACCTACTGAATGCAGTGGAGGCCTGCCATGAAGTTCTCTACCCCCTACCCCCCAGTCTGGGTGAAGACCAGCAAGCAAAATCACCAATCCAGCATGGGAAGCGGGGGCAGTGCTGGTCAGTGCCAACCCCCTGCAAAAGAGAACAGCCACCCAATTCCAAAAGAGGATGAATGATCTCCTCCATTCTGACAGGGTAAGTCACTCTCCTCATCACTCTCAACTCACACACTCTCAAACCCATTACACATCCACAAGGATCTCACTCACTGCCAGTTCAAGGGACATCACCATTCACTCTCTCACACACACACCTTCATCTGCCCTGCAGACCGTGTCCCCTTCCTGCCTGTGGCATCACCCACCACCCACACATGCCAGGCATCCTTATCATCTGGCCTGGCAGGCATCCTGCTTACACTCTCTCCATCTCTATTCATGCAGAACAAGCTGGCACACAACAAAAGGGAGAGGTTGCAGACCGGTGGAGGAATGCCTGAAATCAAGGGCCTCACAGACTTTGAAAATAGTGTCATCCAGCTAGCCGGCGAAGATCTGGACCGTTCCTGTGCTGATGATGAGGTCGGCGGTGCTTAACCAAGTGAGGGTCCAGCAGCGCAACATCCATCTGACAACCAGGCTGTGAGTGAGTTCCCCTGTTCTGCAGTCCCCTGCCAGGCAATAATTATCTCTCCTCGCTTTCACAGGCACATTTGGAAAGCAGCTGAGGGGGTCCACGAGCCAGGTCCTCAGCTCAAGCCCCGAAGACACCTCGGAAGAAGAATCAGATGACCCCCTAATTGAAGATATGTCACAGTTCTCACTCTCACCCTCCACCAGCGCAGAGACACACACCTCAGTGGGACCTGGTTCTAGAGCAGCCTCGGGTTCACAATCTGGTGGTCACTGCATGGATACGTGTCCACAGCAGGATGAGGCAGGTTCATCTGAGCTCCCTGGCACTCGGAGGACTGCTGGGGAAGAGGCATCTATCAAGTCCGAGTCAGATGGTGAGCCTCTGGATTCGGCCTTCCAACTCATCGTAGAGAGTCAGCAGAAGGCAGAGGAACATCACACAGAGCTGTTGGAAGCCCCTAACAGAGTGGCACATGAGTCAGAGGAGTGCGTCTGCCCGCTCTCTGATGAAGTGGTGCCCACATGTGTGCACATGGAGGTCTCCATGGGAAGGATGGCAGATGCCATGGGGACTCTGGTCCAGCAGAACACGGAGATGCCCGCAGACCTGCACTCCGTCGCGGTAGCCATGGGTGAGTTCCTGCAGTGGCAACACGAGGGGGAAACAGGGCATCTTGACGTCCCTCCAGGTACCTCTTTTGAATCAAAGATGATTGGAATATGTGCGAACAAAAGCAGAGTGAAATAGCCTCCCCCCCTCTCCTACATTTCCACTCAGCGCCTGTTCATAGCCTGGCACATAAGGATAATGCAGTGAATCGGCAGGAATATTATGATTGTTAGAGAGGAATATAGCCATCTCAGAGAGGAAAAATGGCTACGTCTTGGTCATAAACACAATCCCTTGGTTCAAGTTTTGAAACGTGTGGATAAAAGACAATGCATAATTTCAAAAGCAATAAAATATTTTCGTAAAATTGAAATCTCACAGAACGATGACCAATTACTGCAGCTATACACACAAAACACTTTATTTTCACTAGACGGTCGACTTCCCATTTTTAAAACAAATTGTTATAATCTTAAATGCTTTGAACATTATGCCTCGCGGAACTATTGCCAACATGGAGTTGTGACTTTATTGTGGAATATGATGGTTAAATGTGTTGTACGAAGAAATATTTATGGTGTATCTGTCCCTCATCCTAGAATGTTGTGTTAGACGCTGAAGGTCTGCACACTTGGGCTAAGTTTACATTTTTCTTCCTTTGTGGAGATAGAGTTAAGCTCCTCATTGAGGCAAGCCTTCAGTCTAGGAGGCATGAAAACCCAGTAACTTGCTGCACTGACGGAGACTCATTTATTTCTGCCATTCATAGACCTCTTGAGGCACATTTCATTAGCAGAAGAAAGATCCCAACTGGGTGCTGGGAAACATTTAATTAGAAGCAAACTTTGAGGTTAATTAGTCGGCAGAAGTTTGTCGGCGTATTATATGCCTGGCACGTACCATGTAACCCATGATAGTAAATTGCATGAATAAAGCATGAATGTAAATGAGATGCCAGAACAGAGGGTGACTGGGACTTTATATTGATCAGTTAAGGGCCTTTCTCCTAAGTGAGATTAGCCCATTACTGTGTGTTTACATTGCAATAACTTACATAATCAATGGATTTTCAGTTTACAAAGAGACAATAATTAACCATTTCTAAAATTGACTAGAGATGAATAGAGTATGTAGGGTAAGGCAGTGACATTCTTACTCCCATCAGAAACAGCAGCTTATTTTGCTGTTTATATCGTTGGTTTTGATAGGCCTTTTCTAAGTGTGCTTGAGTCACCTGATAGGCTGTAAATAAAGCCATAGAAGTTTACAGCACAGTTGGGGGTTATTTAGTCTATAATAACTATGCTGACTCTCTGCTAGAATCAAACTAATCTCACTCTGCACGCAGCCCTCTACCTTCCCCCATTTGGAAGAAGCAATGTTCTCTGCCTCCGCTGTTCTTGGTGGTAAAGCATTCCAATAAGCCACTGGGTAAAGGCGTTTCTCCTCTTTCTTCACTTGCTTTGTGGTCATTATCAATGTTGACCCCTAATCATTGATTCCCCAAGCAAAGGGAATGGACTCTCCCCACTGAGTCTATCGAAACCTTTAAAATTGACCAAACCCAGACCAAATTAAAGATAGTGGTCACTGACAAAATGGTTCCTTACAGAATGAAATGGGATTGCCCACCGCCGTGAAGGGTTGCTCTGGGATATCAGGGAACAACACTTTGCTGAAATTCCTCTTTCGTCAGAGGTGATTTAAACAGAGGGCTGGATTTTACCAGCTCTCTGGGGATGGTCTGAGAGGCAGGGCGACCTGGCGCAGGAAGATAGGGAGTGCCGTTGCCATCGTCTTCCCACCATCGTGCCATCCTGCCAGCAACGGCCTTCCCACACAGAAGGCAATTGAGCCACTAAAGTGGCCAATTCAGGATCGCTTTGCTGGCATTTTATCATGACAATGCCTGACCCTGTAGATGTGGCACCCCTTACCCACACTAAAAACACCCCCCCCTCACCTCCACCAATCAAGCAGGCCCTGACGACCCAGACCCCATTTCCCTGGATGTGAGGGTGCTATCCATCCATTGTGTCCTTTTCTTCCAGGTGCAGTCCCTGCAGTGGCCACCGGGGATAGTGGCACTGCTGAGCTGCTAAACCTCTGATTGGCCAGCAGCTCCTGAGTCCAGCAGACCACCGAAGCGAAGTTGCCTACCCATGTCCACCCCTGCAGACCCGAGCTTTGGTGAGATTCACACCAGTATGGCTAAATCCAGCCCGATGCATGAGCGGATTTCACAGGGTCATTGGTCCTGCACCAATAACCTTCATGTGATTTTAGACCTGAATAGTTTTAAATTACAATTTTTAATATGCATTGACAACTAACAGTATTGTTTTTATACACTTACAATTACATTAATTGATAATCCATTAGCATAACCCGTTTCTTCCACAATGTCTGAGCTGATCAGACTTGTAAACCTTGTGGAAAATGTTAAGGTGTGAAGACCTCCAACTATCCGTGGAGCACTCCAAATTTCGAAGGGACGAGGATCAGTCCTGATAATATTTGTCTCCCTTGGGTTGAACATACTCACAACAATATCCCACCAAGCCTACACCACACTTGAGTTATTTGCATTAAGTATTCATTTTTTCCATCTTCAATTCTGTCCTATGAGCTTTGTACGATATCATTGTACGATATTGCATGGGTCAGTCTTGATTTACTTATGGCCTAGAAGGCTTTCATAGTTCTGGCTGCCTTAAGTATCTCAAGCCTGTTCTTACTGTGATGTGTGGTGTCTAGGCACCTACATCCCATGCCTCAGTGCCTGATTCCCGTGGCTCAGCTGGTTTTGTACACGCAGAGATGAAAAGATTCCCGTCAGTGCCCCCACCCCATCTACTCCATATTCACTCACTGGCTAAAATGCCAGAGCAAAGCATGCTGGACTTGACATTGCCAACCAAGGTAAAATATTCTAACAGTTTGCTTCTGTTGAAATGATGCAGAGAGCAATTTCAGACAAGTACCTCGAATGTTCAAACACTATTATCCCCCAAAGCCCAATTGCAAGTTTTTTCTTTTCTTTATTCTTTCATGGGAGCCACTGGCAAGGTCAGCATGTGTCGCCCATCCCTAATTTCCCTTGAACCGAGTGGCTTGCCAGGCCATTTTAGAGGTGAAATTACGAGTCAACCACATTGCTGTGGGTCTGGAGTCACATGTAGGCCAGACCAGATAAGGATGGTAGATTTCCTTCCCTAAAGGGACAACAGTGGACTAGATGAGTTTTGACAACAATCAATGGTAGCTGTCACAGTCACTGAGGCTAGCTTTCAATTCCAGATTTGATTCATTGAATTTAAATAACAGAGCTGTCATGGTGGGATTTGAACCTCTGCCCCTAGATCATTAGCCTAGGCCTCTGGATTATCAGCCCAGTAATGTTACCACTAAGTCACCATCTCCCCAGATATGGGAATGTGAATACGTGGACAAGTGAATAAAGGATACGCGTTTGCTTATCAAAATATGTACAGCAGCACGTTTCTCTCTCTCTCTCTCTCTGAAGAATTGAGCAAATCACTTTGATCAATTTTCAAACATTAAACTTTTGAAGCACACATCATGTGAAAAAAGGAAGACAGATTTAGGTTTCAGATGAAGGGATCCATTGCGTTCCTTTTTCAGCTGTTGGTGAACTAGCTATGCAATTCCAGCTCTCTGTTTTTTGTTTCTTCTCATTTCTCCTTTTATGGAATTTCTGTACATACACTTGGTGGGGGGAGGGGGGTGCTAGGGGAAGAAGCAAAGTGTGCACTATCTGCAGAAGTGCAGTGATTGTCTGCTGGTGTCATGCATTTAGAGAGGGTCAGATCCAAAAAGCAGGCATTGCAACATTTTCAATGCCAACATATTATTACGGTTCAGGAAATAACGTGCAGCAAAAACTGAGACAGAAGGTTCTGGGTTCAAGTCCCACTCCAGAGGCTTGACTGCAAAAATCTAGGCTGGCACTTTTGCGGGACTGAGGGAGTGCTGCACTGTCGGACGTGCTGTCTTTTGGATAAGACGTCAAAGTGAGGCCCTGTCTGCCCCATCAGGTGGGCCTAAAAGTTGCCATAGCACAGTTGGAAGAGGAGCAGGGAAGTTATCCTGGCCAGTGTTTATCCCTCGATTAATGTCACTAAAGCAGATTGGTCATTAGTACATTGCTTCCTGTGGGAGCTTGCTGTGCACAAATTGTCTGCCGCATTTCCTTCTATACAGCACAACCATGACCGCATTTCAAAAGTACTTCATTGGCTGCAAAGTGCTTTAGAACGCCCCGCAGTCGTGAAAGGTGCTATATAAATGCAAGGCTTTTTTTGTGTAATCTTAAATGTTGTATTTTGAATAAGGTCTACCATATATAAATAATATATATCAAATATTTGATATATATTATTTATATATTATTAAGAAATATCTCAAAGTGCTTCACAGGTAATGAATTACCTACAGTGCAGACACTATGATTATAGAATCATAGAATGATACAGCACAGAAAGAGGTCATTCAGTCCTCTTTCAAAATGATATCCAATTAGTCCCACTGTCCTGCTCTTTTCCTATATCCAAGAGAGTTTTTCTCCTTTTAAGCACTTATCCAATTCCCTTTTAAGAAGTTATGAATTAAATCTGTTTCATGAAGTCTTGAGGCAGTGCAGTCCAGATCTGAATGCCACATGAACATTTTTTCCCCATGTCACCTCTGGTTCTTTTACCAATTTCCTTGAACCTGCGTCCTCTGAGAACCAGACTTACTGCCACTGGAAACAAATCTCCTATTGTACTCTCTCAAAATGTTGAACACCTCTAACCAAACCTTTCTCTACCCTGGGGATAACAACCCTGGTTTCTTCAGTCTCTCCACATGACTGAAGTTTTTCACCCCTGGTACCATTCTAGTAAGCCTCCTTTGCCCCCTCTTCGAGGTCTTGACATATCCCACATAAAGTGCAACAGAATTGGACACAACACTCCAGCTGGGCTATGTATCCTTACGTCAATGAAATTTGTTTCTAATCATCGCGCTCGATAAAAAAAATAATGGAAGCACGCCATTGCTGAGATGGTGCTTACAGCATACCTGCACGAACGTTAACCATTCAAAAAATCTTTACAAGTGACCCACTGAGTTTTCTTCAAAAGTGTTTAGAAAGCGGGCATGCTGACAACTGCATGTGTTTTTCATGCTTCCATGAGGAGCAGTGTGCCACTTCAGGCAGGCAAAGGCAGCTAACCAAAGCATCGCCGCATTTCAAGCATGCCTTCTGCTCGTCTCAGTTACTCCACTTGAAGCAGTCACACCTTAAGGAAAGAAAAGAAAGTCAGAGTTGCATTTATGTAGCAGTCTTCATGACTGCTGGGTGTTGTTTTAAAATTAATTTTACGGCGTGTGGACATCGCCAGCTAGACCAGCATTTATTGCCCATCCCTAATTGCCCTTGAGAAGGTGGTGGTGAGCTGCCTTCTTGAAACGCTGCAGCCCCTGTGGTGTAGGTACACCCATCGTGCAGTTAGGGAGGGAGTTCCAGGATTTTGACCCAGCGACAGTGAAGGAACAGCTATATATTTCTAAGTCAGGGTGGTGAGGGGCTTGGAGGGGAACCTCCAGGTGGTGGTGTTCCCATGTATCTGCTGCCCTTGTCCTTCTAGAAGGTAGTGGTCGTAGGTTTGGAAGCTGCTGCCTAAGGAGCCTTGGTGAGCTCATGCAGTGCATCTGGTAGATGGTACACACTGCTGCCACTGTCCATCAGTGATGGAGGTAGTGAATGTTTATGGATGGGGTGTCAATCAAGCAGGCAGCTTTGTCCTGGATGCTGTCGAGCTTCTTAAAGTTGTTGGAACTGCACTCATCCAGGCAAGTGGAGAGTATTCCATCACACTCCTGGCCTGTGCCTTGCAGATGGTGGACAGGCTTTGGGGAGTCAGGAGGTGAGTTACTCGCCACAGGATTCCTTGCCTCAGACCTGCTCTTGTACCCACAGTCAAAGCACTTTACAGCCAATCAAGTACTTTCAAAGCGTAGCCACTGTGTCATGTAGGAAACACAGAGGCCAATTTGCACACAGCAAGCTCCCATAAACAATAAGGTGATATTGACCGGATAATCTGGTTTTTGGGATGTTGATGAATGGATAAATTTTGATCAGGACACTGGGGATAACTTCTCTGTTCTTCTTCAAAATAGCGCCAGATGCACCTCAGGAGACAGATAAGGCCTCAGTTTAACATCTCATCCAAAAGACGACACCTCCAACAGTGCAGCACACCCACAGCACTGCACTGGAATGTCAGTCTAGATTTTTCTGCTCCAGCGGTTGAGTGAAACCTTCTGGTTTCATCGTGAATCATCCAGCAGGGCACGTGACTGTGTATGCCAGCTCACTTGTCTTGGGCACTGGTTTTTGTTACTTAAGTGACGTGGGAGGGTAAGGGTTCTCCCCTGTCATCATGTGCCAACATCATGAGTACAGGTTTCCCCTGACTGGTGATTCTAACAAAAATGATGAGCACCCTCCTTCCTGTCTCTGTTAACCTTAGACCAGTGAGAATCAGGAGTTAAGTTCACTGCAGCTGAACACAAGTGGAGTTTCAATCAGAAAATTGACCTTACAGTATTAGCGCTATCTCCAATTCCCCACCCCTCCTGCAATGGGAGCGTTGGGAATCAGTGAATTCATCGTGGTTATGCTTGCTACAATTGTTCAGGACTTTGGTGAGACCATACCTGGAGCACTATGCACACTTTAGGTCTTCATATTTAATGAAGGATATACTTGTATTGGATGTGGTACATTGAAAGTTCACTAAATTGTCTTCAAAGTTGAGAGGCTTGTCCTATGATGAGAGGCTGAATAAATTGGTCCTGTATTCTCTGAAGTTTAGAAGAATGAGAAATGATCTTATTGGAACGGAGAAGATTCTGAAGGGGGTTGACAGGGTGGATTCTGAGAAGGTGTTACCCCTGGCTGAGAAATCTAGAACACGGGGGCACACTCTCAGGATAAGGGGTTGAACACTTAGGACTAGGATGAGGAGAAATTTCTTCACTCAAAGGACCGTGAATCTTCGAAATTCTCTACCCCAGAGATTTGTCGATGCTCCAGCATTGAGTATATTCAAGAATGAGACAGTCAGATTTTTGGGAATCCAATCGAGGGGTATGGAGAGAGGGAGGGAAAGTGGAGTTGAGGCAGAAAATTAGTCATGATCTTACTGAACGGTAGAACAGGCTCAAGGAGTCACACAACCTACTCCCCTGCTTTTTCTCCTGTTATCCTTCTCAATGCCCAATAATTAATTAACTTCAAGCATTAACAACCCAAAGGGCCCAAACACAAGCAATGTACTGATATATGCATAGTCTAGGTCCTATACCTAAGTTACGGATTTATAACTCCTCAATATTGCATTTGGTTGTGAAGATGATAAGTGTTCAGAAACTTCAGAATGCTTCAGTGCAGAGGGATCTGGGTGTCCTCGTGCATGAATTGCAAGTATACAGGTACAGCAGGTAATAAAGAAGACAAATGGAATTTTGGCATTTATTGCTAAAGGAATAGAGTATAAAAATAGGGAAGTGTTGTTACAACTGTGCAAGGCATTGGTGAGACTGCACCTGGAATACTGTGCAGTTTTGGTCCCCTTACTTGAGGAAGGATGTAGTTGCATTGGAGGCGGTTCAGAGGAGGTTCACTAGATTAATTCCAGAGATGCGGGGCCTGTCTTAAGAGGAGAGATTGAGCAGTTTAGGCCTATACTTGCTAGAGTTTAGAAGGATGAGGGGAGATCTAATTGAGGTATATAAGATGCCAAAGGGGATAGACAAAGTAGACGTGGAGCGGATGTTTCCCCTTGTGGGGCATTCTAGAACTAGAGGCCATAGTTTTAGGCTAAGGGGTGGTAGATTTAAATCAGAGATGAGGAGGAATTACTTTTCTCAAAGGGTCGTGAATCTGTGGAATTCACTACCTCAGAGTACAGTGGATGCCGGGACGCAGAATAAATTTGAGGAGATAGACAGCTTTTTAATTAGTAACAGGTTGAAAGGTTATGGGGAGAGAGTGGGAAATTGGAGTTGAGGCCAAAATGAGATCAGCCATGATCGTAATGAATGGCAGGGCAGGCTCGAGGGGCTGAATTGCCTACTCCTGCTCCTAGTTCTTATGTTCTATTCCCACTCATGTCATTTGCCAACATAATGCCCATCAAACTGACAAAAACTAAACATGTTAAACATTTTCCATGCTATAGTATTCTTAGTGACACAAATGAACAAGGGGCAGGTGAGGACATTAGTGATATTGTTTGTCTGTCCCTGCTATGAAGTTTAGTTTTCAATTTAAAAAGCAACCAGAGAGTCAGTCCTCATGCTGATGATCTCATCATTATGAAGAGATTCACTTTATTTAGTCTGTACTGCCACCTGGTTCTCAATGAAGAGTAATGCAGTAGTGTTAAACCTTAAGAGTATTCAATTTTGTTTCATAGTGTAATCCAATGCATTGAACTGAAGTATATTACGTACAAACGTACGAATTAGGAGCAGGAGTAGACCACTCGGCCCCTCGAGCCTGCTCCGCCATTCAATAAGGTCATGGCTGATCTGAATGTAACCATAACCCCACATTCCGGCCTACCCCCGATAACCTTTCGCCCCCTTGTTAACCAAGAATCTATCTAGCTCTGCTTTAAAAATATTCAAAGACTCTGCTTCCACCGCCTTTCGAGGAAGAGAGTTCCAAGGACTCACAACCCTTTGAGAGATAAAATGTCTCCTTTTTGAAAGTTATTTCACATGCTAATGGGTTCCATTTAATATCAGCTTCCACTATCGTTCTTCAATTGCTAAAATCATACAGATTTCCAATTCATTGGTAATATTGAGTTCGGAGTCATGGGAACAGGAGGAGGCCATTCAGCCCTTCAAGCTTGTTTTGCCACTTTTGATCACAATTGATCTGTACTTAAACTCCACTTTACCCACCTTATCCTTAATATCTTTATCTAACAAAAATCTATCAGTCTCAGTTCTCAAGTTCTCAATTGACCCCAGCCTCAACTCAGTGAACTTTTGAGGGAGAAAGTTTCAGATTTCAACTACCCTTTCTACGAAGAAGTGCTTCCTGACATCACCCCTGAATAACTTGATCTAATTTTAAGGTTTTGCACACTTGTTCTGGTCTCTCTTACCAGAAGAAATCGTTTCCCCCCATCTACCCTATCAAATGCTTTAATCAATCTTAAACACCTCAATTAGGTCACACCTTAATCTTTTTTCATGGGAATACAAATTGTCCTCATAATTTGTCCCTTCAAATAAAGGCAATGCAAAGAGAAAAGAAAACATTTCTCGAAAAAGACTCATTTGCCATCACAGACTTGTTGTACTTCAGTGGGTGAGGTATCCAATCTTTAAACCATAAAGCAACTGATGAAAGCCAAACTTCAGATCCTAAAACATTATTTCTCAGGATAAAATGGAGGTGAAAAAGCTACTGGCAAGAAAGAAGATAATTTGAAATTACATATAGAGCCATTGGGGTTGGGAGCTGGGGTCAGGAGTCCCTGCTTTGGGGAGCTCCTGTTTCCCTGGTTTAGTCACAACCTGGCATTGGACTGGAGTTCATTTTGCAACATGAAGCAGATTGAAAAATGAAAGAGAGAATTTTCATTTATTAAGCATCTGTCATTACCTCAGGTCATTCATTCAGCTCAGTGGGGGCACAATCAGAAGGTGCTAAAATTCTCCTTTTAATTTAAAAAAAAATTCATTCATGGATGTGGGCGTCACTGGCTAGGCCAGTATTTATTGCTCACCTGCAATTGACCTAATTAAGAGTCAACCACATTTCTGTGTGTCTGGAGTCACATGTAGGCCAGACCAGGTAAGAACAACAGATTTCTTTCCCTAAAGGGCATCAACAATTGTTTTATGGTCCTCATTAGTCTTTTAATTCCAGATTTTTATTGGGTTCAAATCCCACCACAGCAGATGGTCCCCAGAGCATTACCCTGGGTCTCTGGGTTACTAGTCTAGTGACAATACCACTATGCCACCACCTCCCCCTGAAACAAAAGTAGTAGCGATTCTGTGTTCCTCAGTGAATAACCCCCCCTGCTTAAAAAAAAACCTGCTTTCTCAAGGCTGAGAGTTCCTGCAATTTTGTTAGAGATCATTCAGCAGAGTATACTATCCAGTTTCTGTGAGGAAAAAATTCACCCTATATGCTAAATGGATTCAAGCCAGATGGTGAAGTTATAAAAAAACACACCATTCTTTTCCTTGATAGTCAGTTTATTCACAGAATGCAGCATTACATACCCCTGCCTCCTAACAACAACAACCCCCATTGTCCTAGCTGACTCTCTTTATACTCTTTCAAGTATACCAATGAAATAAACAAATGACCAATAATCAAATTAACTAATTAACAGCCCTTTAAAGGGAAAAGTCTCTCACTTTATACAGTTTGGAGTACCAATAAAAATAAATAACAAATAAACCAAAGAACAAATATATAGCCTCTTAAAGGAGCACTGAACATAACTCCCTTTGTATGTGATCCCAGTCTTTTTAATCAAACAATGCCCATCACCTGTGTATCTTTAACAACATAATTAACAGACCATTAACACTTTATCTGTTCCATCGTTGGGTGACCTCATTCACAATGATTCCTGGGAAGTCTTGTGGTGCAGTGGGTAGCATCTCTGCCTTTGAACCAGAAGCTTTGGGTTCAAGTCCCACCCCCAGAACTTGATGCATAAGGAAGTGTGTTTGTAATGTTGTCAAACAAGTTGAGTATCAACCTGCAAATCCTTCTAACACACCTGCCAATGGCAGGTGGTAAGAATGGGAGAGAGTCCTAGTTAGCCATATGATCCTTTGCCATCACTCCAGACTATTTGTAAAAGTGCATGTTGTCACAGCAACTTGGACTCCATGAGTGAATACACCAGTTTGAAATAATGCACTTAGGCAGCAGACAACTGTTAGCCACTTGAAGGAGTTGTGAAACTAAAAGAATCTCAGTGATTCCTGTCAGCATGCCTTCAGCTGCCTGTGACCATGAGAGAGAAAAAAAATCTCCTCATCTCTGTATTAAATGAATGACCCCCCGCCACCCCAGTTCTATATTCTCCCACAAGAGGGAACATCCTCGCCACATCCAAGACCCATCAGGATCGTAAAGGTTTCAATCAAGTCACCTCTTAGTCTTCTAAACTCCAGCGGATACAAGCCTAACCTGTCCAGCCTTTCCTCATAAGACCACCCACCCATTCCTGATATTAGTCTAGTAAACCTTCTCTGAACTGCTTCTAACACATTTACGTCTTTCCTTAAATAAGAAGACCAGTACACAATACTCCAGATGTGGCCTCACCAGTGCCCTGTACGACTGAAGTATAACTTCCCTACTTTTAAATCAATTCCCCTCGCAATAAATGATAACATTCTATTATCTTTCCAAATTACTTGCTGTACCTGCATTCTAGCCTTTTGTGATTCATGCACTAGGACACCCAGATCCCTCTGAATCTCAGAGCTCTGCAATCTCTCACCATTTAAATAATAAACTTCTTTTTTATTCTTCCTGCCAAAATGAGCAATTTCACATTTGCCCACGTTATACTCCATTTGCCAGATCTTTGTCCACTGACTCAACCTATCTACATTACAACGTAGCCTCCTTATGTCCTCTTCAGAATTGACTTTCCTACACAGCTTTGTGTTGTCAGCAAATTTAACAACCATTTCTTCGGTCCCTTCATCCAATTCTCTGCCTAAACCTCAACCCTACCTATCTCTCTTCCTTCAGAATGCTCCTTAAACCCTATTTCTTTGACCAAGCTTTGGGGTCACCTCTCATAAGGTCTTCCTTTGTGGCTCGGTGAGGCACTGCATTTGATAATGCTCTTATTAGGTACCTTGGGGCTTTGGTGGTGTTGTTCACTCCATGCTCAAGCTGCACTACTAGTACAAAGCGATTTCACTTTAGACCAACATTGCTGTGAGCATGTATCAGAAGGTCAATTTTCTTACGTGCTCATTGCCTGCAAGATACTAACTGTTTGCCAAGAGCTGGGATACCTACCCTTGCAGTGCAGGTGCACCCGTGGACTTTCCCTGCCCCTGTCCTCTCCAGGTAACATCTACATGTTTTATACAGAAATAAGAATTCAGTGAATCAGTCATGCAGCATCCTGTGGTGTCCTGGCCAATATTTATTCCTCAACCAATGTCACCGAGAAAAGCAGATGATCTGGGCATTCATCTCATTGTCACATGTGGGATCTTGCTGTGGACAAGTTGGCTGTCATGCTTTTTTGTCAAAGTTCTACCTTACCATTGTGACTACAATTTAAAGGTTGTGAAAGGTGCTATGGAATCCTTAATCCAGAATTAATCAGCCTGTGGTGAGTAACTATGCAGCATTGCCTTGAGTGTCTAGAACCTCAAAAGCAGTACTGGCTTCTATTATACTAAAGGTGCACACTTGGGACTCCTTTAACCTTAACCCTTGCCTAACAGCAGGTAAATGCTTTGGACTCAGGTAAGTAAAGTATGAAGCTTGGGATTGTCGTATAAGGGTCTGGCACATGCAGGGTTAAAGTGGGTCTGAGTACAGTACTGCCCACACAGTGATGTAATACAGCACATGACCTGCACCCAGGGTCAGTTGAGTGTTGGACAGAGCTGTGTGTACCTGCAAGCATGGAGACAACTCCGAGCTTGTATCATTTACTATATTTATGTAAATAGGTCTAAGTCAATTAAGACTTACAGTTAACCTATGTATGACTTCTTCAGACCTACTGAACTTTAACCAACACTCCATAACAGGGAGGGAGCATACACTTTATATCAGACAAACAAAAACTTTGTGAATTTCTGAGTTGCTTAATATGGAGGATCTTAAGCATAATGGATTTGCCCACACGCCTGACACTTGACTTGTAAGATTCTGGGATGCGGGACCACAGATGCCTAAGATAGGCAGTTAACTATTTGTAAGTAATTTTAAGATAGTTTATTAAGAAGCAACAATTTGGATATGATGCATTAACTAATTAGAAAAAGTAAATGACCTGTGACAGTTGAGAGTGGCTTACTGATCCAGAGGACGGACAGACAATTGTCACAGACTGTGTTGATCTCAGTAGCTTGTGATCAATTCTGCTCTCGAGCTGAAGTATTAGGGAACTCTTCCTCCGATCTTTCTCCTCCTCCTCACCCATCTGAAGAAGGCGGCTGCCTGACGAACACTGCAACCTCACCTGGACCGCAGCCCCCTACCACCAGCATTACAACCAATGTATATACCCTTTTTTCAGGGCTGCTTGCTTACCCGGTGTTAATCATCTATCTAACTATTCTGACCACTGGATACAGGACAGGCGCTCCAAACATCAGGGTGGTTACCACCTCCCCTGTTCGTCATCCTGCTCAAGGTCCTCTTTTTCGTTTACATCACGCTGAGGGTCATATCCTGGCCCTTCCTAAACAATTGCATAGATAAGAAGGTACACAGGACGCCATCCTAACAACTTAGGAATGTCAACATGGCAGCCTGAACTAAGTGACCTTGCCTGTTTCCAAAGACTGTTTGACAACTGTTGCCTTTTTAGAAAGCTTTTTAGGGGGTTTTATATTATGCAGAAAATACCTTTATATTAAAGACCCGAATTTCTTACAGACTGACCGAGCAAAAATCCAAGTCCATACACCTCATTTTCACTCTGCACCTTTTCTCCAATGAACAGTTGAGGGGACCCCAAGAAACATCTTTAAAGTGCTTAAAAACGCAAATTAAGCAATAGGTGTGACATTTATGTTCTGAACTCCACAGAATGAACAACCTAAACGTGAGTGGGGGAAAAGAAAGTACATAGCGGTGTCAATACAACAATGGTCTGCCTTTTCTTTGTGTGCACCTTTATGTAGGTGCCCAGGCACAGCACAAATAAGCGCAGTGAAGCTAACATCATCACCACCTGCAAATTCCCCTCCAAGCCACACACCATCCTGACTTGCAAATATACCGCTGTTCCTTTACTGTCACTGGGTCAAAACCCTGGAACTGTCTCCCTAACAGCATTTTGGGTGCACTGACAACACACAGACTGCAGCAGTTCAAAAAGGCAGCTCACCAGCACCTTCTCAAGAGGCGGGTAAAACGGCGTTTTACCGGCCGGCCGCGATAGTGGGTTTCCATGCCGTATCATCCCAAACCCGCTACATGATTTACGCATTCGCGGGAAACACGCCATTTCCATGACAGGCAGGCCCCAATTTTCCCACCATGCCGTCACCCCATTGCTTCATCACGCCGGGCACCATATTTAAAGTACAGCCGCACTCAGTGCTTCCAGCCCAGGACTGCAGCAAAGAAGACATGGCCCCAAAAGGCAAGAAGACTGCAGCCTTTGAGCACCCTTTGGACACTGTGGAGGCCCACTGTGATGCCCTCTGGCTGCAGGAGGGGCAGCAACATCTACACTCCGGCTTGGTAGGCGATGGCAGTGGTGATCAGTGCCAATGCTGCACAGAAGAGGTTGGCCATCCAATGCAGAAAGAGGATGAATGATTTCATCCGTGCAGCCAGGGTAAGGCAACCATCTCATCACTCTAAACTCACACATTCACTGGCATCTCACTCACTGTCAGCAAGGAACTTTAGGAGGGGAATTGAAGGGAGTTGTAAAGAGTTGGGCCAAGGCTGCTCTAATGTCAAATGTGGGTGAACGGACTGTGAGCGCAGTGTTCGGGAGGAGTGATAGGGCCGGAGGAGATGACAGAGATGGGATGGTGAAATGGTTCCATGGATAAGAATGAGTATTATAACATTTCATAGGTTGGCGAATGGGGTGGGAAATGGAACGGAAAGGAAGAAGTAAACCGAAAGAAGGGTTAAATTCGTCACTACTTTGTAATATTTCCAGAGCGGTGTCTTTTTTGCCTTGCCTGCAGGCCTCAAACTAACAAAGGAAAAGAAAAGTTGACAGCAGTGTGAGCCTGGGCCCAACCATCTTCAGCTGCTTTATCAGCGACCTTCCCTCCATCATAAGGTCAGAAGTGGGGATGTTCGCTGATGATTGCACATGTTCAGCACCATTCGTGACTCCTCAGATACTGAAGCAGTCCATGTCCAAATGCAGCAAGACCTGGACAATATCCAGGCTTGGGCTGACAAGTGGCAAGTAACATTCACACCAAACAAGTGCCAGGCAATGACCATCTCCAACAAGAGAGAATCTAACCATCGCCCCTTGACATTCAATGGCATTGCCATCACTGAATTCCCTCACTATCAACATCCTGGGGGTTACCATTGACCAGAAACTGAACTGGACTAGCCATATAAATACTATGGCTACTAAAGCAGGTCAGAGGCAAGGAATCCTGCAATGAGCAACTCACCTCCTGACTCTCCAAAGCCTGTCCACCATCTACAAGGCACAAGTCAGGAGTGTGATGAAATGCTCCCCACTTGCCTGGATGAGTGCAGTTCCAACAACAGTCAAGAAACTTGACACCGTCCAGGACAAAGCAGCCCACTTGATTGGCACCCCATACACAAACATTCACTCCCTCCACCACTGATGCACAGTAGCAGCAGTATGTATCATCTACTAGATGCACTGCAGGAACTCACCAAGGCTCCTTAGACAGCACCTTCCAAATCCACGACCACAACCATCTAGAAGGACAAGGGCAGCAGACACATGGGAACACCACCACCTGGAAGTTCTCCTCCAAGCCACACACTATCCTGACTTGGAAATATATCGCTGTTCCTTCACTGTCGCTGGGTCAAAATCCTGGACTCCCTCCCTAAGAGCACTGTGGGTGTACCTACACCACATGGACTGCAGCGGCTCAAAAAGGCAGCTCACCACCACCTTCTCAAGGGCAACTAGGAATGGGCAATAAATGCTGGCCTAGCCAGCGATGCCCACATCCCATGAATGAATTTTAAAAATCCCAGTGCCCTGGCTGCATTGCAAGTGAAATTTTTAAAAATGTCACAACTTGAAACATGATTGGCCCCCACTTCTGTCGCAATGGTGTAGAATCATCATGGCAATAATCAAACTGAGTTTGTTCCTTCGTACAAAGACACCTTGGTTAAAAACATTGCTATTGGTGTGTGCTATAGTTAGCTGTTGCACACTCAATTGCTACCAACAGTATGCAAAATAACCAGTTAACTATATGCTTCTTCATAATGCTGGAACCACTGCTAAAGTATGATCTTAATTACAAACTTGATGAACAGTTTTATTAAAGGTTTTGTCTGAATTAACTAAATTAACCTTCTGTCCCCAACCTTCCATCTGCAGTACTGTCAGACATTCCCTTTGTTGTTTCTTCCTTCTCTGTGTGCTATACGATGAACTAAACCAACCTGATTCATCATTGTAGCTTACCCCAAGCACTGATCCTATTTTCTGGATGGATGGTGAACGGTCTAGGTGATCTATGTGGCTAGGTAGACAATTTGACAGTGTTTTAGTTGCAATTTATGGAAGAGAAGTTTGGGAACTCATTGGAACTGTATTCAGGGGTTGTGGCTACAACTAATCCTATAGATGTGATGGATAGAACCAACTGATGAACAAAAAAGAGCTAAGTGACTGTAGAGGGCACAAAGTACATGTAGTGACATTGTTTGTAGTGCCATTTATAATGAACTCTCAGGCAGATGTGAATCACTCTCCAACCTTCAGCCTGATTGATGGGCACCTCACAGCCATCATAACCTCCAACCATTTTTTCTCCATCCACCAGGACCATGGTTTTCAATTCCTCAGAAACTTTCACAATCAGAGAGAGGGTTGGAATTTGTGCTTATTGCCGCATGGTCTGTTTTGCTCCTTTGTCGAATTTTGGACTTTCAATCTATTGAACAATTATCTTTCCCCAATATTTTCTTCATTTTATGTTTTGCAATCGTGTGAGCTGCTTCAAATTAGACCCAGGAGGCCGTCACTCTGATCAACCTTTCTACCCGTGCCTATCCCAGAACATCTGCAGGTCAAACGGGTACTTCCTCCTTCCATTCCAAGCTCCTGTTTCTTTCCAACTACGAGGGAGAAATCATTTCTATTTAATCTCAGTTTTATGTATCTGCGTTTCACTTTTGTCATCAAGGCATCATCACAAATATGGGCATTTCAAAGCGTTATCACCATTGTGGTGTAAAGGTGCCTTCAATCTCATAGTGTCATAGAGTCATTACAGCACGGAAGGACCTACTCAGCCCACCTAGACTATGACTGCTCCCTGTAGAGCAATCCAGTTGCTCCCACTCTCGCACTCTATGCTTATAGTCCTGTAAGTTTATTTCTGTGAAGTGCATCAATTTCCTTTTGAGATCATTAATTGTCTCCACTCCCACCATGTTTGTAGGCAGCGAGTTCCAGGTCATTACAGCTTGTGGAATGAAAAGGTTCTTTGTCACATTCGCCCTGCATCTCTTGCCCAAAGCCTTACATCTGTGTCCCCAAGCCCTTGTACCATCAACTAATGGGACTTTTGTCCACTGTTATGAATACGAGGTTTCATACCATGATTATGTTTTGGACTGTGTCTCTAATTCAAGATGAAATGGAGCAATGAAGAGGGTCATGTGAATTGCTATGATTTCTGCCTGACATCAAGCTTGTGTGGCTTGGTTACCATGGAGGATGCTACAGTGGCCAGGAGAGGAGAAATACATGTGCTGTATTTCACACCTGAAAGGGGATCTCCACCTTTCGATGGCATCGTGGTAATATCACTGGACTAGTAATTTAGCAGCCCCAGTTAATGCTCTGGGGACATGGGTTCAAATCTCACTGCAGCTGGTGGTAGAATTTAAATTCAGTTAATAAAATTTGGAACTGAAAGCTAGTCTCAGTAATAGTGACTATGAAACTGTCATTATTTCATAAAAATCGATCAGGTGCCTTTTAGGGAAGGAAATCTGCCATCCTGACCTGGTCTGGCCTACAGGTGACTCCTGATCCACAGCAACGTGGTTGACCTTAACTGCCCTCTGAAAAGGCCGAACAATTAAGGATGAGCAACAAATGCTGGCCTTGCCAGTGATACCCAAGTCTCATGAAAGGATAAATACAAATAAAGGCAAGAGCAGCTAGGCTGACAGTGGACAGACTTTCAGTCTCTGAGTTTTTGAACAGAGAGAGTGGGAGAGGTCTCTCAGGAAAACGAAAGGCTGCAGCTCATGTGGTCAGCAGAGAGGAATGTGCTGTCAGTGTGGACTATCAGGCAGAATGCGGGAGGGGAGGTGGTCTCTGGTCAAAGATACGCATCCCACAATCTAAAGACTCCAAAAGATTTGTCCTGGTGTGGCTGGGAAAGGAATTGCCGGGAGTAGGTCTTATTGTTGGTAGTCAGTTCAGGACTACTCCAGAAACTGAGAGAAGCACCTTTAGACAGTCGCTCGACATTACAACTGGGCAAAACAGGGAGAAGCAACCCTACTGGAAGCTGGGAGTGATATTGGACTGGTTCCATTCTGCGAAGAACAGGCAGTGAAGTGGAGTTTTTGGCCATGTTAAAAAGTTGAAGGGAGATACCTTTTCTGTGGTTTAGAGTACTGGTTGCCTACTAAGTAGTGTTTAGATCTGTTGCTTTTAGTTTATTTGTTACAATAAAAGTCTTGAAACTTGAAATCTTGTCGTACAATTTCTTTAAGTCAGCCCCTGGGAATTCAAATACCTTTTCAAAAGTTATCAGCCCCTACGGGGATCATAACACTACCTTATCTATACCTGTCATAATCATGTACATCTCTATCGAATCTCCAAGTGCTTTGTAAAGAACTTCTGTTTTGACATTTTTCACACTAATGCTAATTGATTCATATGCAGAGTTTGTTGCTATTTTATCAAGACACTAACATTCTTTTAAATGGATTTATGCCTTTGTTAAACGAGTAGACAAAAGAGTTTCTTACAAAGATCTTTAGCATTCATGCACTATTATTTCAAGAGCCACATTTCGAGGCAGAGAGGTCTGTGACTGTGTTTCCACAGGATTTTAAAGAAACATAAATGACTGAAGTTTGCTCATGCAAACCTGATTATTGGTGGTTTAATATTCATTAGCTTCTATTCCAGTCTCCAACAACCTTATGTATAATACTGTGTGAGATTGCGTAACAATTTGTACCCTACAGTTTGTTCAGTTCTTCTTCTAAAATTAAAAGTTGTTTTTTTTTAATACATAGACGCAGAATCTTAACTATTTGTTATTTTCTGCACAACAGCCTCATCCAACCCGGAGGAGCCAGACACAGCCCAGCAATCCAACGTAGATGGATCAGACAAACCTGTGGAAAAAATAGGGAAGGAGGTGGCTGAACAGAAAGCAAGTGGCAGAAAATCAATAGGTCAGAGTGTTTGCAATTGTTTTCCATCTATTGTATTACTCTTGGACAGATTGATTCATCTCGTAGCTGACCGGTAAAAGTGTCGCAAGAGCAAAGAGTTAAGTCATTAAAATGGAATGTTGTTCAGTGCAAAAGATTGCCCGCTAATGGATGTGCCTATTGCTGGGATGGTTAACAACAGTACTTTAGTGGACGGCAAAAGGAATATAGGATCAGGAGTAGACCATTCAGCCCCTCGTGCCTGTTTTGTTCATGAGGATGTGGAGTCACTGGCAAGGCCAGCATTTGTTGCCCATCCCTAATTTCCCTTGAACTGTGTGGCTTGCTGGCCGGATAAGGAGGGCAGGTTTCCCTTCCGAGAGGACTTTAGTGAGCCAGGTGGATTTTTAGGTCAAGTGATGATTGTTTTGTCTTCATATTTACTGAGACTAGCTTTCAATTCCAGCTTCTTAAAGCTAATTACATTTATTAATTAATTTTAAGTTCCACCGGCTGTCGTGGTGGAGTTTGAACCCATGTCCCCCCAATGCCTCCGGTTACTAGTCCAGTGACAAACGCTGGCCTTGCCAGTGATACCCACATCTCACAAAAGAATAAATAAAAACAAAGGCAAGAGCAGCTGGGCTGACTGTGGACAGACTTTCAGTCTCTGAGTTTTTGAACAGAGAGAACAGGAGAGGTCTCTCAGGGAGACGAAAGGCTGCAGTTCGTGTGGTCAGCAGAGAGGAGTGTGCTGTCAGTGTGGACTATCAGGCAGGATGCGGGAGGGGAGGTGGTCTCTGGCCAAAGGTACACATCCCGCAATCTAAAGACTCCAAAAGCTTTGCCCTGGTGTGGCCGGGAAAGGAATTGCTGGGAGCAGGTCTTACTATTGGTAGGTAAGGCAAGTCCAGTGACATTACCACTATGCCACTGCCTCCTCAGTTCTGCCTCAGTTAGATCATGGCTGATCTGAACCTTAACCCCATTCACCCATTTTGTTTCTGTATCCATTATAATCACATATCTAACAAAAATCCATCAGTCTCCAGGAATTTGGGCTGATTTTCAGATTTTGCTCGCTGGTTTCATCCTGTCCACTCTTCTCCTGAAGTCCTTGGCTTCTTACTGAGGTGCCACAGGTTCTAGTGGCTTTCTTTCAGACAGAATAACTCTTCTGTTAAAGTAGCAGAGATAGGAAAGATGTTCAGCAGTCATGCCAACGTGGCTGCTATTCGTGTGTCAGCCTTTGGTAATGGCACCAGCTGACTTTCCTTGGATTGATCTGTTGTTGGGATGCTAGTTGGGGGTTCGTTGTGAGGGCTTTTTAAAAATTCGTTCATGGGATCAGGGCGTCACTGGCTAGCCCATCCCTAATTGCTCTTGGACAGAGGGCATTTAAGAGTCAACCACATTGCTGTGGATCTGGAGTCACATGTAGGATGGAAAATTTCCTTTCCTAAAGGGCATTAGTGAAACAGATGGATTTTTACAAGTCAGGCTTTTACTGATATTCAAGTTCCACCAGCTGCCGTGGTGGGATTTGCATCCAAGTCCCCAGAGCATTACCCTGGGTCCAGTGAAAATACCAATATACCATCACCTCCCCTAACATTATGGTTGAACATTAGGTTGAATTTATTGCTGCTGGTTTCCATGGCGATTTTCTGTTGTCAGCTCATGCGTAAAATAGATCCCAAGCCAGATTGTGAAGTATGAACGTAGACATAAATCCTGTTCTCGATAGCAGGTTTATTTACAGAAAGCAGGATTAGATATCTCTGCTTCCTACCTAGCAACTGACAGTGTCCCAGCAGACCCTTTTTATACTCCTTTGAGTAAGTGAGAAACAAATGAACAAATTAACTAATCAACACCCTTTAAAGGGGTACTGCAACTAAAACAAAAATTACAGATCAAACTTAGCAATTGAAAATAATGATGATGCACTCCAGCCCCTGAGGCACCCACCAATCACAGAAAGCCTTAATCGTACCAGCAGGCACCACGTTCCCCCTTTTCCAGGGACACCTGGGCATGGACTTATCTACGGAAGAGACGCAGACACTGGGGTCGAATGATCCCTTCAACCGCTGGTTGTCTGGTCCTGTTAATGGCCATCTTGGCCAGGCCCAGGAGCAAGCCAACAAGGAATTCCTCCGATCTGCACCTCCCCTCTCCCCCACCCACTCCATTCTGCACCGGGCGGCCAAAGATGAGGAGCATGGGGCTGAAGTGCAAACAAAACTTGAAGAGCAGCCCCCCTCAAATATTGGAACAGGGGCTACAAGCTCACACAACCCACGTAGACGTGGAACACAGACTCCTCAAAGCCACAGGAATTGCCAGGCAGCCTGGGAGCCCGTGAACCAACTTAACCTACGGCTGCACAGGACTGCAGCATCCAACATCATCCATACCAAATTCCCAGTGGAAAAGGGGAGTACTCCCATGTGGAGGGACTCCCACAGGAGACCCCGTGAAAGATGTAACTTCCAACAGTGCCATAATCCTTCAGCACTGGAGTGTCAGCCTTGATTTCTGTGCTCAAGCCCGAGAATGGGACTTGAAAATTGTGATGCAGAGGCGAGGGCGCTATCAACTGAGCCACGGCGGAGACTGTTAAAGGGTTATACAGGGTCCTAAAGTGTTAGGGGATGAGTGCCCTGCCTGAGGGCAGCTTATTGCCTGCTAATGCTTCATCCTGAGGCACAAGTTGTGGGGTTGAGGTTCCAGAGGAACGTTTCGGGACCCGAGGCCAATATGAAATTCCATCCGGACGGGGATCAGTTTAAGCCACCTCGACACCACAAGTGCAGTCGGGGCTGAGCACCATGTTTTTAAAGCTCTGGATGGCTTTGGCCATGAGCTGGACATCAAGAGACGCACGATGCACAAGTTCTTATGGTGTCCTCCAGCCCACTTCTTTGCCATCCAGCACACCCCCCACCCCACCCCACCCCCCACCCCCTCACCCCAACTCTGGTCGCCGCAGCAACCTGAGCCCTCTTTCACCAAGCACATGAACCCATACTGGTGGAGGTATGGATTCTTGACCAGCGGCTGTTGGACCATAGCCGCTACTCCTGGCAGAAGAGAGCTCCAGTGTGAGGCTACCAGGTTCCAGACTTTGATCAGTTCCTGGTAAAAGACAGGCAACTCCCACAAGGAGGCACAGAGAACTCTCAGGTCTATACACAGGAACTGCAGGTCATAAGTGAGGCTGTGCCCATGGCAGAAGAAATACATCACCAGTGCAGACCATGTAGAAGGGGGATTGACATGAAGCTATCGCTGTAGGGTCTGAAGGCAGAAAATCCCATAAAGTGTTCTGGTATGGCTGCTCTACCCAAAGGCAAGTCCTTGGCTCATTGTATGTTGATGCTTCATTCTGAGCTATTTTCTTGGCACTGGTGGTTTGCCATTGCCTTCCACTCTCAGACACAGGACAAGAACACAAGTCACATGTCTATCTCAGCCAGAACAGGAATTGAACCTAGGCTTTTAGGTGTTATTCTGAGTCACATATTAGCCATTTGAGCTAACCAGCCCCCTAAAGGCAACATCTCTCTCAGTACCACACTGGAGTGTCAGCCTAGATTTTTGTGCTTAGGTCCTGGAGTTGGACTTGAACCCACAGCCTTCTGACTCAAAGGCATGAGTGCTTCAACTGAGTCAAAGTTGACACCTCAGTCCCTTTTTATACTCTAAATTCAAATAAATAAAATAATTAACTAAATCCCTTAAAGGGACACTGTAACAAGAAGCATAAACTTGAACAGAAACTTATAAAATTAAATTAAAATATTATTTCCAGGGCTGATAATGAACTCCAGCCCCAAATTTTATGCTCAAGCCCTGGAGTAGGACCTGAGCCCAGGATGAGAGTGAGGCGAGAGTGCCACCAACTGAACCACATCTGACATGGTACGGTGCCTTTTCATACCCTTCTGAGTACCAAATGAACAAAATTAACTAATTCACGAAAGATCCACCTGTTAAAGGGTGACTGCAAAAAAAATAGTCAACAGAAAGTTAAAAAATTAACTTAACATGTCCTTATGGGTAGAGATAATGCACTCCAGCCCCTGCGGCGCTCGTCAGTCATTGAAGGCCTCAAACATGCCAGTGAACACTGCATACTCCCTCTCCAGGGACATGCGGGTGTGGATGTAAGCCATTTTTTATATGTACTCAAGAATACTTAATCAATCAATACCCTCTAGCTGTGTATCCTTAAGCTTAACAATACAATTAATATAACATTAACATATGTGGGAGCTAGTGGACACCATTGTGATCCAAGGCAAACGCATCTGCAGTAAGTGTCTGCAGCTCGAGGAACTTTGGCTCAGAGTTAATGAGCTGGACTCTGAGCTTTGGACACGGCAATGCATCAGGGAGGGGTAAAGTTATTTGGCCCCGACTCTTCCTCTTCCCCCTCACCCGCACAGGTAGCACTGAGCGCTACCGGCCGCGTATTATGCTGGGCGGGCCTTAATCACGGACAGCGATCGGCTCTGCCCCCACACCAGCCCGTTCCCGCCCAGCCTGCCCGTCATAGGAAAAATCCTGGCCTTTGTGTCTGTCTTCACTGTCAAAGACACAAATAACATCCCAAAAATATTTGTAAATCAAGGGGTGAAAGGGAGGGAGGAACTTAAAACAATTGCAATTACCTGTTGAGGGTACTGAGTAAATCATTGTAATTAAAAGCTGACAAGTCCACACGTCCTGATAGACTTCATCCTAGAGTCTTAAAAATAGTGGCTGGTGAGATAGTAGACGCATTGGTTTTAATTTTCCAAAATTCCCTAGATTTTGGAAAGGCATCATCAGATTGGAAAATAGTGAATGTAACTCCTGTATTCAAGAAAGGAGGGGGACAGAAAGTAAGAAACTATAAGCCACTTAGCCTAACGTCTAGCAAAGGGAAATTGCTGGAGTCTATTATTAAGGAGGTTACAACATGGCACTTAGAAAATCTCAATGCAGTCAGGCAGAGTCAACGTGGTTTTGTGAAATGGAATCATGTTTGACTAATTTATTAGAGTTCTTTGAGGAAGTAACAAACAATGTGGATAAAGGGGAACCTGTAGATGTGTTATACTTGGATTTTCAGAAGGCATTTGATAAGGTGCCACATCAAAGGTTACTACACAAAATAAGAGTTCGTAGTGTAGGGGGTAACATATTAGCATGGATGGAGGATTGGTTAGCTAGCAGGAAACAGAGTGGGGATAAATGGGTCATTTTCGGGTTGGCAAGGTATAACAGGTGGAGTGCCACAGGGATCAGTGCCAGGGCCTCAGCTATGTACAACCTTTATCAATGACTTGGATGAAGGGAACGTATGTTTGGTAGCTAAATTTGCTGATGACACAAAGATAGGTAGAAGAGTAAGTTGTGAAGCGGACATAAGGAGTTTGCAAAGGGAAATCAATAGGTTAAGTGAGCGGGCAAAAAATTGTCAGATGGAGTATAATGCGGGAAAATATGAACTTTACCACTTTTGCAGGAAGAATGGAGAAGCAGTATGCTATTTAAATGGAAAGAAATTGCAGAACTCTGCAGGACAGGGGGATCTGCATGTCCTGGTACATGAATCACAAATACAGACACAACAGGAGATTAGGAATGGCTGATGTAATCTTGTCATTTATTGCAAGGGGAATGGAATATAAAAACAGGGAATCTTTGCGACAGTTGTGCAGGGCGTTGGTGAGACCACATCTGGAGTACTGTGTACAGGTTTGGTCTCCTTATTTAAAAAAGGATATAAATGCATTAGAAGTTTAGAGAAGATTCACTCTACTGATATCTGGGATGGGAGGTGGTCAGTTTATGAGAAGAGGTTGGACCAGCTGGGCCTGTATCCATTGGAGTTTAGAGAAATGAGAGGTGATCTTACTGAAACACATAAGGTCCTAAGGAGATTTGACAGGGTGAATGCTGTAAGGAGTTTCCCCTTGTGGGAGAGACTAGAACTAGGGGACACAGTTTAAAAATAATGGGTCTCCCATTTAAGACAGAGGTTAGGAGAAATATTTTCCCTCAGAAGATTGTTATTTTGTGGAATTCTCTCCCAGAGAACAGTGGAGGGATGGTCATTGAATATTTTTAAAGCTGAGTTAGATGGATTCTTAACTGCCAAGGGAGTCAAAGGGTATAGGGGTAGACAGAAAAGTAGAGGCCACAATCACATCAGCCATGATCTTATTGAACGGCAGAGCAGGGAGGAGGGGCTAAATGGCCTACTCCTGCTCCTAATTTGCATGCTCAAATGGACTAAAACATTCTGTGCTGCTCTTGGATGGGCCGGTGGTGGGGGGTGGGTGGGTGGATTGGTGGATGCGGTGATGACTAGACAGTGAGAAGAAAGCATCAGTTTACTCTCTAAATCAGTTATAAACTGCAACTAGAGTTCAATTAAGCACACAAGGCAGCAGTGAAAAGGCTGTATGGTTGAGCATGACTAAGTGAGGAGGTGCAATCTGACAGGTCAGAAGCTACAAGCTCTTGCAAAAGATAGAAGGCACAACATTTACCTTCAGAACTCCAGCACGATGCCAGTGAAACCCAACAGCCAGCCTGCCCTCATGCCCTTCCCTTTATGTGATAGCTTGCGTGGCAACATCGGGAGTCCAGCATAAAGGTGGTATCTGAAAAACTGAGCATCTGAGTGTAGGACAAGTTGTTGGGCACAGTTACTTGATGGATGGGATTTGCTTTTTCAAGAAGTGGCATTGCTCTTTGTGAATGACATCTGCAATCAGTCTTCCTTGTTGGTAGCTCTTTGACCTTTAACCCTCTTACTCTGACCTAATTGTCATCCTGGACATTGAGGTGCTGCCTGAGGACTGGAGCATGGAGTAGATGATTATTATTCTGGAAAGATGGGTGTGATGCTGATCATTCTGATTGTTCTATGGTACTTGTGACCTTTGTACTCTGCTTCTGCCTGCGGTGGTGAGCGGTAGCTCGATGGCCTCCCTCTTCCACTCTCCATTTCCCTTCAAATAAGACCATTGAAGATAAAGTGGCCAATACTTCTGCTGAAATAGCAGACAGAGGAATATTGCATGAACAGGTTCAGGCATCTGTCTGCTCATATTGAGAATAGTCATTTCTAAGCTTTAATGTTCAGGGCTGAGTAGTTAGGTTGTCAGGAAACAGGCTATATTTAAACAGTAACAGCCTTCTGCACTGTTAAACTTGTCCTTTTGGCTACAATTCTACACCAGTACCTGTCTGAGACCAATCACTGGCGAAAGCAAAGTGCAGTCACAGCAGGCTGTGAATGTCACGCTGACCCCTCAGTGCAAACTCTGTGCTTTTATACGGCAATGCATCCTTTAACAAAATATATCGTGAGATCACAAGCGTGGGGTTTCATTTTCCTATAGTAAAAGTTTATAAAGTGCTCTGAAGGTCCATTTGGCTTTAGTTTGTTCAGACGTCTGAGGGCGGAGTGGGAGAGGCGGGGGCTGCGGAGACACCTAACTTCAGAACTAACATGCGTTCCATCTGTTTCTGGGCCATTCCTTGGAACAAGAAGGGCTACACCAGGCATCTTGAAAGTAATGTTTCTGAATGGGTTTGGAAATCCCAAAGAAAGCTTCCAAAATGATCTCAGAATAGCACAGATGAAATTTTTAACCGAAAATGAACCAGCACCTATAAATGTTGTGCATGCATAAATACATGTCCAACTGTTGGCTGGTCATGTGTGAGCCAATGCTGTATGTTTTCCAATGCTATTAAGCAATTGACACTCTGTTCTAGATGGTCTCACAGCCTATCGTTAATGGTCTTGATGGATAACATTCATTTCTGCGCATCGAAAATAGTAATAATAAAATAAACCTCTTCTGCATAAAATCATAATCAACAATTTCTAAACTTTTTTTCTCCTGTAACATCTCCACCAATTTCCTGCCCTCCTCCCACCCTGACATCAAGGTGCTGACTGTTGCTTGAGTGCAGCTCCAAGGGTACTTGTTAGTTCTGAAGTTAGGTGTCTCCACAGCCCCTGCCTCTCCCACTCCACCCTCTGATGTCCAAACAAACTAAAGCCAAGTGGATCTTCAGAGCACTTGATTAAGTAGCTTTCACAATGAATGCGGGCAAGTGTGTGAGATGTCTTTACTGACCCTGGTTCAGTCCTTCACCTGGCATCCACACATTAGCAGTTCTGGCAGGGGTTGCTGGACCTTAATGTGGAACAGGAGCTTTGACTGACTTCCCTATTCCCAGCCCAGGGTCACTGAAGCCACTGTAAGGCCTATGCACAAATTGAAAGTCTTAACGCTATTCATCTTAGTTATATTTGCACAAATGCTTCACTGTGTTGATTGGCCTCTGTCACAAGTAGCATCCAAGATAATTATTATTAAACATTTGTAGGAGATGGAGAAGCAGAAAGTGAAGAGGAAGAAGATGATGATGAAGATTCCAAGAAATCCTCAATGGACGAAGTAAGCCAAACAACTGAGTAATTTATATTACGTGCTAAATCTGTATGGAGCTTTCTTCATGGGGAAGGAAAATTCAGTTTGGGGGCAACATAAATAAGAAATGGAATTTAACTTTGTTATCTAAAAAGTTCAATATGGAGTTGCGTCCAAGGTTGGTGAATACAACATCCCATCTGGTATATCTATTAATAAGAGCCACAGATTTGCCAAATGCACAATGTTCTCTGAAATTACTAGTATTAACTTGTATGGCTGCCAGCATAATCAGTATTGTCAGCCTTGGCCCAATGGCAGTGTTCTCACCTCTGAGTCCAACAGCCAAGAGCTCAAGACCCATTCCAGAGATTTCAGTGCATATCTAGGCTAACACTTCAGTGCATTACCAAGGGAGTTCTACATTGTCAGAGGTGCTGCCTTTTGGATAACATGTTAAACGGAGGGACCCATCTGACCCCTCAAGTGGATGTAAAAGATTCCGTAGCACTACTCAAAGAGAATTCTCTCAATGCGCTAGCCAAATCCATCTCTGAACCCAAAACACTCAAAAACACGACTGTTTATCTGATCATTACTGTGGCCTTGCTGTGACATTTCCCTATTTTACAACAGTGACTACACTTCAAAAGTTCTTCATTAACTGTGAAGCCTTTTAGTTCTGATTCAGGAATCCATGGGGCAGTCATCAATGTGCTTCCTCCCAACCACCTACACCACTATCCTTCGACAGAACATAGCATTTCTAACAAATTATTATTGAAGCATTTTTTTAAATACACCATTTTGTATAGTTAAAGAAAGAATTGCATTTATATAACACCTTTCACATCCCAAAGCATTTTGCAGCCTATGAAGTACTTCTGAAGTGTAATAACGTAGGAAATGCAGCAACCAATTTGCGCACAGTAAGCTCCCACAAACAGCAATATGATAATGACCAGATCATCTAATGATATCGATTGAGGGTAAATATTGGCCAGGACACCAGGGATAACTCCTTGCCTCTTCAAGTGTCATGAGGTCTTTTGCATCCACCTGAGAGGGCACAATGAACATTGGTTTAACATCTCATCCGAAATGCAGCACTTCTGACAGTGCAGCACTCCTCCAGTACAGCGCTGGAGCATCAGCTTTGATTTCAGTGCTCAAGTCGTGGGATGGGATGTGGACCCAATAAGCAATAGCTAGAACTGAATTCCACTGTGTTCGATGTTCAGCTTCAAAATTGCTCAGAAAAGGTGAATATTAGTTGTTAATCAAAGCGTATATTCTGAAAGCGGTAAAGGTGCTTCAAAGGTTATGTAAAGATTGGAGCAGATTCACTTTTAATCTCAGTTTTATGGTCTACCATTTTCTCACCAACTGTTGTCAGCAATTTCCAGTCATTAAAACAAATGTTTTATTTCTTGAAGCTAATTATTATTCCTTTGGCATGTATTATAATGGGCTGCTTACACAAAACACATCCAAGAACATTATGACTTTATGTGACCTAATCTGCACTGGCAATCATAATTGTATCATCATAACTTAAAGTGCATTTTTGACATGTCTGGCATTTCGTATTTACAGTGCATTCAGCAAGACGTGGGATATTTATGTGGGAACTCTCATTATAAATTACAATGCTATCAATGCAGAGTGTAAATGAACCAGATGATAGAATTGATAGGTCTCCATTATTAAAAAAGAAAAAAAGTATTGGCCATCTGATTCTTGAATTAACTGTATAGCTCAGTGAAGCTACTCACAAAAAAAGTTGTTATATTTTTGACACGATGAGATGCCCCCGCCTAGCGCCCATTGCCTTTCGGGATGGGCTCCGACTCCTTGTGATCCTGGATTGGGTAAAGCGGTTCTGGGAAAGTGAGGGAGTGAGATCCGATGCAGGGCTCAGACCTGAACACAATTTACATTGCTGTGTCCTATAGCAGTAAACAAGCAAAAGAACACTCAACACTATTTAACAAAGTCCAGTGTAGTTATACATTACTTGATGGGAATAACATCAACTTGCATTTATATTGTCACTTTAAGAGTGACTTTAAGCATAGAGTACAAGGGCAAGAAAGTTATGTTGAACCACAGAATTTTTACAGTGCAGAAGCTGGCCATTCGGTCCATCATGTCTGCACCAGCTATCTAACTGAGCAATGCACCTAGTGTCATTCCCCTGTCTTCGACCCATAACCCTGCACATTGTTCCTTTTCAAATAACAGTCTAATTCCTCTTGAATGCCTCAATTGAATCTGCCCCCACCACATTCTCAGGCAGAGCATTCCAGGCCCCAACCGTCTGGTGTGTGAAAATGTTTTTCTCTCATGTCACTTTTGCTTCTTTTGCAAATTACTTTAAATCTGTGCCCTCTCGTTCTCAATCCTTTCACGAGTAGGAACAATTTCTCCCTACCGACTCTATACAGACCCTTCGTGATTTTGAATACCTCAATCAAATCACCTCTCAGCTTCCTCTTCTCCAAGGAAAACAGTCCACTTTGTCCAATCTATCTTCATAACCAAAGTTCCTCATCCTTGGAACCATTCTCCTGAATCTTCTCTGCACTCTCTCCAATGCCTTCACATCCTCCCTAAAGTGTGGCTCCCAGAACTGGACGCAGTACTCCAGCTGAGGTCGAGCCAGTGTCTTATACATAAGAACACAAATTCAACAGAACCTCCTTGCTTTTATATTCTATGCCCCTATTAATAAAACTGAGGATGCTGTTTGCTTTATTAGCCACCCTCTCAACCTGTCCTGCCACCTTCAATATCTTATGCACAACTTGTATAAGACATTAGTTTGGCCTCAGCTGAAGTATTGTGTCCAGTTCTAGGCACCACCGTTTAGGAAAGATGTGAAGGCATTGGTGAGAGAATCAGAAAAGATTCACGAGAATGGTTCCAGGGACAAGGAACTTCAGTTATGAAGATAGATTGGAGAAGTTAGGAATTTTTCCCTTGGAGAAGAGAAAGCTGAGATGAGATTTAATAGAGGTATTCAAAATCATGAGGGGTCTGGACAGAGTAGATGGGCAGAAACTGTTCCCACGCGTGAAAGGATCGAGAATAAGAGGGCACAGATTTAAAGTAATTGGTTAAAGAAACCAAAGTGACATGAAGAAAAACTTTACCATGCAGTGAGAGGTTAAGGTCTGGAATGCACTGCCTGAGAGTGTGATGGAGGCAGATTCAATGAAGTCATTCAAAAAGTAATTAGATTGTTATCCAAAAAGGAAGAATGTTCAGGGTCCCGGGGAGGAAGCGAAGGAGTGGCACTTGATGAATTGCAGATTTAGAGAGCCAGTGCAGGCATGATGGGTCAAATGGCCACCTTCTGCACAGTAACAACTCTGCAATTTAACAAAGCAAAATAGCCCAAAGACCTTCGCAGAGCTTAATAAGACAGAAATGGATGCCCCGACAGAGAAAAAGAGGTTGGGAGGGCAAATGATCAAAGCTCCAAAAGCTTAGCGGCTTTTAGGTAGGGCCATAAAAGAGGAGATGGAGGTGGTTTAAGGAGGCAATTCCTTTGTGTGGGACCCAGAGGGCTGAAGGCAGAGCCATCAATGGTGAAGCATCGACTGATGCACTAACACCTGGAGCCACTGGAAAAGAGTGTTTGAGCTACCTCTGCCAGGCCCCCCCTCTCCACTAGCTCACCTGGCTCACACTTTGCTGCATATCTTTCTCTGGTTTCTCTCCTATCTCCCCTCATGCTCTCTCTGAGCTCACCTTGTCCATGAGACCCAACAACTGTTCCCTTGACTTTATTACCAGTGAACTGCTGGCCACACCTCCTGGTCCCCAACTAACCGATATTGTGAATGGTTTTCTCTTTCTCTTTGGGTGTTGCCCTATCTCCTTCGAATCTACCGTAATCACTCATCTCCTTAAACTAACCCTTGTCCCCGCCGTCTTTGCAAACTACCGCCCCATCTCCAAATTCCCTTTCTTCCTCAAAGCCTTTGAGCACATTATCATCTCCAAAATCCCTTCTCATCGTTCCCGGGACTCCATCTTTGGATCTCTCCAAGGTTTTCACCCCGCCAGCGTACTGAAACAGCTCTTATCAAAGACACATAACAGCTGATGTGGCTCTGGCAAAGATAAACTTTCCCTCCTCGTCCTTCTTGACCTGTCTGCAGCCTTTGACACGGTTGGCCACACCACCCTCCTGCAATGCCTGCACTGTCGTCTAGCTGGATGGGACTGCCCTCTCCTGGTTCCATTCTTATCTATCTAACTGTATCCGCAGTATCACTTGCAATAGCTTCTCTTCCTGCCCTTGCAGTATTACCTCTGGTGTCCCCCAAGGACAATCCTTGGCCCCCCTCCTATTCCTCACCTTCATACTGCCCCTCGGCGACATCACCCTAAAGCGCCGCGTCAGTTTTCACACGTACGGGCTGACGATACGCAGTTCGACCTCACATCAACTTCTCGCAACTCCTCCACTGATGTTATGTTTATCCAACGTTCAGTACTGGATGAGCAGAAATTCCCTCTAATTAAACATTGGGAAGACCGAAGCCAGTGTTTTCGGACCCAGCTCCAAACTCTGTTCTCTAGCTAGTGGCTCCATCCCTCTCCCTGACACTAGTCTAAGATTAAACCAGTCTATTTGCAACCTTGGCATCACATTTGATTTTGAAATAAGCTTCTGAGCACATAGTCGTGCCATCACTAAGACAGCCTATTTCCACTCTGTCACTTCATCCAACTTCACCCTTGTCACGGCTCATCTGCTGCTGAAACCTTCATTCATTACCTTGTTACCTCTAGGCTTAACTATTCCAATGCACCCCTGGCTGGTCTCCCAGATGCTACCCTCCGTAAACTTGAGAGTGCCCAAAACTCTGCTGCACTTCCATTAACTCGCACCAAGTCCCTTTCCCCTATCACCCCAATGTTTGCTTATTAGCTTCCGGTTAAGTGACATCTTGATTTTAAAATCCTCACTCTCATTTTCAAATCGCACCATGGCATCACCCCACCCCATCATGTAAACTTCTCCGGCCACATAAATCCTCCGAGATATCTGCACTCATCTAATTCTGGCCTCTTGTGCATCCCTGATTTTAATCGCTGCACCATTAGCAGCCGTGCTTTCAGTTGTTCAGGCCCTAAGCTCTGGAATTCCCTTCCAAAATTCTCTACCTCACTTTCCTCCTTTAAGAGATTCCTTAAAACCTAACTCGTTGACCAAGCATTTGACCTTTTGACCTAATATCTCGCTCAGTGGCTTGGTGTCAAATTTATAATTCTCCTCTGAAGTGTTTTGGGATGGTATATTTCATTGAAGGTGCTGAATAAATATAAGTTTTCATTGTTGTTGGTTGTGGGACTGGTTAGTTAAACATACAGAGATGCAGGATCTTGAAGGTATTTAAACATGAGGATGAGAATTTTAAATTTGGGGCTTTGCAGGATTAGAAGCAATTACAAACCAGCAAGAACAGAGCCAATGGGTGAAAGTGAGAATTGTTTTCATCCACAGTTTTTAGTCTTCGGGCATTAGTCACCGGGCAGAATTTTCCCAGATTGCACTAAGTGCGGTAGCGGGTGGGTAAAATGGTGTCCTACACGCCAACGAAAATGGCGGGTTTTCACACCGTATCGTCCCGAGCCCACCTCATTATTTATTAATTCCCAGGAAACACACCATTTCCATGGCGGGCGGGCTCTCATTCACCCGCTCGCCATCACCTCGCTGTTGCATCACCCCAGCCGCCATCTTTAAAAGGCAGCCGCCAGCAAAGTCCTCATCGCCACCAGCTCATCACCGCTGCCCGGGAGACACGGCCAGCAAAGGAAAAAAGACTGCAGCACCCCCCCCCCCCCCCCCCAACCCCCGGCTTTAACAAAGGGTCCCTCGAGCGACTGCTGGTTGCCGTGGAGATCAGTAGGGTTGTCCTGTATCCCCGCTCCAGCCATAGGATGGGCAGCAAAGTCACCAACCCGGCTTGGGAGGTGGTGGCAGCGGTGGTCAGCGTGAACACCCTGCAGAGGAGGACAGACACCCAGCACCGCAAAAGGATGAATGATCTCCTCTGTTCCGTCAGGGTAAGTCACTCTTTTCATCACTTCCAGCTCACACACTCACAAACCCATCACACATCCACAGGGCCCTCACGCACTGCCAGTGCAAGGGACATCACCATTCACTCTCTCACACTCATCGTCATTGTCCTCATCCCATCCATGGGACCACTCACCACCCACACATCTGGCCAGGCACACTTATCCTCTGGCCTGGCAGGCGTCCTGATACACTCTCCCCATCTCTATCCATGCAGGACAAACCGGCACACAACAGGAGGGAAAGGTCGCAGACAGGTGGAGGGATGCCGGACATCAAAGTTCTGACAGAATTCGAAAAGAGAGCCATCCAGTTGGCCGGCGATGACCGGGACCATTCCTGTGCTGACGGTGAGGTCGGCGCTGCTCTACTAAGTGCGACGTCCATTAAGACAACCATGCTGTGAGTGATGTGTCCTGTTTCACAGGTCACTGCCATGCACTAATTATCTCTCCTTACTTTCACAGGCTCATCTGCCAAACAGCCAACAGAGTCCATGACCCAGAGCCTCCAGTCAAGCTCCAAAGAAACCTCTGACGAGGAATCTGAAGGCACCGTCCCTGAAGTCCTGTCACAGCACTCACCCACACCCTCCTCCAGCTCAGAAACACACACCTCGGTGGGAAGTAGCTTTAGAGTAGCCTCAGGATCACAATCTGGTGAGTACATCACACTTTCTGATCCACAGCAGGTGGAGGCAAGGACTTCCCAGGTTCCCGGCATTCTGAGGACTGCTGGAGGCCAGAACGTTGCAGAGTCTGAGTCAGATGACAAGCCTCTGGTCTCGATCATCTCACAGTTCCTGGAGCTGCAAAGACAAGCTAGGGAATATCAGGAAGGGATGTCTGCTGCAATCCTAAGATTGCAAGGCATGATGGAGGAGCCTGTCCACCTTCAGGCTGAGGTAATAGCACTAGCATTGCAACGCACCCAGGTCAACACTGGCAGGATGGCAGTCGCCATGGAGACCTTGGTCTGGGACATTACTCCTGCACTGCTGTGCGGGCTTAACTCCATCACTGATACCATAGTTGGCCTCCAACAGTGTGTACGCAAGAGGGGTGCTGGGCAGCTTGATCTCACTCCAGTTACCCCTTCCGCTCACAGAGTCACCCAGGGTCCCTCAGGCACCCATAGGGATGAGGCTCAGCAGGTGCACACTCCGGGGCCATCCACCCAGGTGACTCTGGGAGTGACCGGCCCATCCGAATCCCCTCTTCCTGTGACCTCCGCAGTTCCAGCTTCACAGGCCGAGGAGGGTGCCACTGCCACATAGCAGGACCCCAAAGGCAGGCTGGAGCCCACCAAGTCTCGGCCCTCCAGAGGACACCTGCCAAAGTCATCACAGACCAGGATCACAGTCAGCAGGCTGCCTCCAGCTCTGCTGTGGATGTCTGGGGAGCACGAAGACATAGCAGCAGGGTTAGGAAAGTTAAGTAAAAGTGGTTGCACAGCCTGGGCACGGGTGTTGATCACTTGTACAAACTGTTCACTATTGTCAATAAACTCCTAAGAATGTCTCCCTGCCTATGGCTCCTTGTTCTGATGAGCAGTGTTCTTGTCACTCAGATGTGAAACCTTTCTGCACAAGATAAAGGCAGGTGTCTCAGTCCAGGGCCTCTTCCCTGTGCTCTGTGCAGCCTTCAGACCACAGTGATGGTCCAGCTTCACACTCCCTGGACACATTACTGATACCCGCACCTCGGCGATGCTGGTCATTGCTGCCAGAATGTAGTGGGCAGATGCCACAGAGTTCTCTCATCCTCTCTGCTCTCAGCACCTTTAAGGTGGGGCTGGCCCCCATCACACCAGCATCTGCGACCAGTGATGCTGTGCACCAGCTCCTGAAGGGCTGAGGTGCTGAAGGCGGACACAGCATCAGATGCATCTAAAGTTTCATGGCTGCATCTCTGAGATGGCCCTGATCATGGAGCGCAAGCGAGCTGCCCTCGGCCAGACAGGAGTCAGACATTCTCAGAGGCTGTGTGAAGACCTCTGGAGTGTCGTCACTGCATGTTGTCATCATCATCCTCCTGCGATCGAGTGACTATTAGGGCCTCCACTGCATCTCCATGACAGGAGCATTCTCACAGAGGGTATTGGCGCTCGGATTAGCCAGACTGGAGTCAAACGTTCACAGATACAATGTGAGGATCTATCCTGTCCCCTCATTGCATGTCGTCATCATCCTCCACAAATCTGGCAGCTATGTGGGCCTCCCGAGCATGCCTGCTTCGTCTGGCCAGTGCAAGAGCCTCATCCCTGTCATCATCACCATCGAGGACCCCCGTCACCGTCCTCATCGGAGGAGACATGCGGCTCCTCCATCTCCTCCTCAGCCAGCTCCTCTCTCCGTTACAGCGCCAGGTTGTAAAGGGCGCAGCAGATGATGATGATGATGCATGACACCCTCTGTGGACTGTATTGCAGGGCTCTACCAGACCAGCCCCGGCACCAGAACAGCACCTTCAGCATCCCAATGGTCTGCTTCACCAAGTTGCGAGCTGCTGCATGAGCCTCATTATAGCGCCGCTCTGCTGCAGTCTGAGGCCGCTGCATGGGTGTCATCAGCCACGTTCTCTGTGGGTAGCCCTTGTCCCCGAGGAGCCAACCTGCAGCTTCTGTGGACCCTGAAAGACTGCAGGGATCTGTGAGTGACTCAGGATGTAGGCATTGTGCACACTCTCTGGAAACCTTGCACATGCCTACAGGATGCGTTTCTGGTAGTCGCATACCAGCTGCACGTTCAGTGAGTGGAAGCCCTTGTGGTTGATGAAGTCCACTGAGTGTAGCAACAGAGACCTGAGCGCCACATGAGTTCAGTCGATCACACCCTGCACCTGTGGGAATCCCGAGATCAGGGCGAATCCAATGGCCCTTGCATCCTGGCTGTCCCAGTCCCAGGCGACATGCACAAAGTGTGTGCCATGGAGAAGATGGTATCCATGACCTCATGAATGCACTTGTGGGTGACGGAGTGTGACATCCCAAAGAGGTCACCTGTGGAGCCCTGAAAGGAGCCACTGGCAGAGAAATTGAGTGCCGTGGTCACTTTCACAGCCACTGGCAGTGGATGCCATCCATGTCCCCTTGGTGCCAAGTCCTGCACTAAGTGCATACAGCTAGGTCACCAGGATCCATAATCCTGACGTGGTCCTCCTGCAGCATGAAAGAGAGAGAGAGACATGGTTATCATGGCCGTACTTAGCACCTTTCCTGACCCTGTGTGACCGCCTCTTCACACTTCCCGGAGAGTGCTGGTCACCCCTCGGATGGCCAGAGATGAGTGCGCTGCATGGCTGCCCTGTCATTTTGCGACATGGGGGACACTGGTCCAAACTGGGATGCTGAGATTGCAAGAGGCTGTGGGCACCTCCAGCAGTGACTGCTACATGGCCAGCGTTGGCGAGGAGATTGTACAACGTGTGCAGTCCAACTGCTCCATGGTCCAATAAAGTGCTGGCGGACTCGAAGCCTGTGCCAGGGTGTGGGGGTGGGGGGACAGGGTGGGGGTGGGATGGGGGGGGTGGGGGACGGGGCAGGGGGGGGTTAAGGTATGGAGTGCCTGGTGGCTCTTTGGTGCCTCCACATTGCTTTCATGGGCGGGCAGGCTAGGAGCCCGACCCCAATCATATCACTGTGGCTGAGCCTGATCTGTCTCAGTTGCACCTGTTTATACAGGCGTCCCTAATGCGTTGCCACTTCCCTCGCTTACCCTGACCCCCACCTCGATTGCCTGTGCGTGGGATGCAGCGCCAGGGCAGCACTTGACCCGCCCCCTCACCAACAGTGGTCGCCTCTGAGGCTGGCCAGCACTTGCCGCCAGACATCCCCCCCCCCCAACCCTCAGCAGTCGCCTCTGAGGCCAGGCATCAGTTGCCCCCACCCCCTGGCGCCCCTGAGGCCTGTAAACAACTGGCGAGCTGTGGAGAACGCTGCTGCTCAATCACCTCAGTCCCCCCCAAAGTGAAGGCCGCCAAGTGGTGAAACACGTAATGGTGCTTTCCCGCCATCGTGGGCAGACGATACGGGTGGGGTTCCAAGAGCCTGGCGGGATGGCCTTTTAATTATCTGCTGATGTATTACAATCAGCTCCCCGCCGACCAATGGTGGGAAACACAGCCCACCATCGGCAGGCTGAGCGGACGATCGGGACCTGTCTTCATGCCGTCGTGATGCAGGTCACACCATATTTTCCACGCACACCACCTATCACACCTGCCGCTAGCGGGCTCGAAAAATTCTGCCCACCGTGCCACAGCTGAGATCCATTGGCAACCTGCTCCTGTTCTTCTTCCTCTCCTTAGCTGATACCTGGGATGGGAGGGGTTATCTTACATGAAAAGGTTGGACAGGTTGGGCCTGTGTCCATTGGAGTTTAGAAGAGTGAGGGGTGATCTTATTGAAACATATAAGATCCTGAGGGAACTTGACAGGGTGGACGCTGAGAGGATGTTTTCCCTTGTGGGAGAGCCTAGAACTAGGGAACACAGTTTAAAAATAAGGAGTCTCCCATTTAAGACGGAGATGAGAAGAATTTTTTTTTCTGCCAGAGGGTTGTGAATTTGGAACTTGCTTCCCCAGAGAGTAATGGGAGCCAGGCCACTGAATATTTTTAAGGCAGAGGTAGATAGATTCCTGACTGTCAAGGGAGCCTGGGGTAGGCAGGACTCTGGAGTTGGGGCTACGATCGGTTCAGCCATGACCTGATGGAATGGCGGAGCAGGCTTGAGGGGCCGAATGGCCTACTCCTGCCCCTAATTCATGTGTATGTATGTTCTACTAGTGTAACCATAAAATAAAGTCTTGCAATTATCTAGCATCTTTCACAATCTCAGGACTTCCCAAACATCTTTACAGCCAATGAAGTACTTTTTGGAGTATTACTGCGCAATTTGCACACAGCAAGATCCCACAACCAATGACGATATGACCTGATAATCTGTATTTTAGTGATGTTGGTTACATGATAAATATTGACCAGGACATCAGGGATAACTTCCCTGTTCTTCTCTGAAATAATGCCCTGGGATTTGTGACACCCCACAATCCCAAGAAAGCAGACGGGGGCCTGATTGTATCTGAAAAGCAGCATCACCAACAGTGCAGCATTCTTTCAGTACTGCACTGGATTGTCAGCCTAGACTTTTGTGCACAAGTTTCTGGAGTAGGTCTTAAACCCACAACTTTCTGATTTGGAGGCGCAAATGCTACCAACTGAGTCCCAGCTGATACTAGACATGGCATTAACTCAGTTGCTAAGGTGTGCACAAATGCCAATGGCAGAGTCACAGATAACATGAGCACATGCCCGAGTGCTGTACTGTGAACTAACGCAGCAGGGAATAACAGCTGTGGCTCAGTTGGTAGCTCTTTTGCCTCTGAGCCAGAAGGTTGTCAGTTCAAGTCCCACGACAGAGACTTGAGAGCAAAAATCTAGGTGGATGCTTCAGTGCGGTCCTGAGGGAGTGCTGCACTGTTGGAGATGCTGTCTTTCAGATGCGATGTTAAACTAAGGTTCTGTCTGCTCTCTCAGGCGGTTGTAAAAGATCCTGTCGTACTATTTCAAAGAAGATCAGGGGAGCTATCCTGGTGTCCTCACCAATATTTATCCCTCAGTCACCATCACAAAAAACAGATTATCTGGTTATTATCACATTGCTATTTGTGGGAGCTTGCTGTGCACAAATTAGTTACATTGCACCAGTGATTATGCTTCAACGACACTTCATTGGCTGCAGAGCGCTTTGGGGCATCCTGTGGTTGTGAAAAGTGTGATATAAATACAAGCCTTCCTTTAGTGCACTGTCTGACTGAAAATGCTTTTACATTTGAATTCAGAAATGTACTCACTCACAGGACTGACATTACCAGGCTTGAAACACAGTGTGTTCTAGAGGACTTGCAAATTTAACATATTTTGCTGCCTTGTTTTGCAGGGAACTGCTGGATGTGAAGCCAGTGCCACAGAGGAAATGTCCAACCTGGTTACTTACATCCAACCTGTGAAGTTTGAGTCTTTCGAAGTGGCTAAGAGTGAGTGGTTTTCTGTTTGTCAATTTGCATACCACAGAATATCATCATTTGCTTCCATTGCTTTGAGGATTCTGAGTCCAGGTATTGTCATGCAGTAGAATATAATCCAATGGGGAATTCAGAAGAAGTTTTTTTTTACCCAGAGAGTGGTCAGCATGTGGAATGCGCTGTCACAAGGAACATCCTTGTTTTCAAACCATGGCCTCCCCCCTGCCTCTCGCAGTAATCTCCTCCACGTCCACAGCCTTCCCAGCCATATAAGGAGACACTTGATGTGCTGCTACTAAAGGCTGGTATTAGATTTCCTGCATTTCGATGATCAGAGGTTTAATCAGGGTATTTGTAGTTAGTTTGACTCGACTTTACTCAAAGGACTGTTTGCATTTGGGACCTTGATTTTTCAATAGGGAGCACTCGTTTTTTAATGCAATGCAGAGGAAGTCACACTTATGAATGAGGTTGGATTTGAGACTTCAAGGCAGGAGTCACCGAACGCATCTCTTCCTTAAACTGATACCCATTTACCAGGGTCGACAGATCTTCAGAAGACTGCACTTGCCTCCTGTCCCCCTACTAGGGATTGTTTTGGGAAAATCCTGCAACATCTGACTTAAGACCGACAGCCCACTTCTCCAAGGGTACATGAACGGCCATACCAGTCCAATCGCCACTGCCTCGAATTCCTTTGCATTTTGATCCTTCCGGGCAGCTTCAGGATATCCTTGCTACTCTAGTCAAGCCGTCAGTCAACATCACATCAACAACTGAGGTTGGAGGGGTACAGCGGCTCTGCATACTGACTCTGAAAGCAGCGTAGTGCCTTTGTCAATACGGCTGTGGGGTCGGGTTGGGTAAAAGAATATTTGAAAGAAGGTGTACAATTCTAACTGTGTTGCCTACAACCCTAACTAGAACGTCTCAATGGTTAATGCGATCTGGTTCAAATTCTTATTTGGTATTTGACATTTCAGTTTGAACATGAAAATGAATTAAACCTTAGGCTCTCGTTAATAGATTATCTGCAACAACTGGCAGAAATAAGGTTTGAAATATAAAGAAAAGAAATTCATTACCAAAGTTTAATGCCCACGTTGATTATCAATTCCAAAATGGAAAATGTATCGAATAACGTATCAAAAATTAAGGTTTTCCGTGGAGAGTCGTGGAAAGATACCTCCAAACTCTCCTTGAAAATAAATCTCATGCCTTTAATACATGCATTCCCTTTCAAACTTACTTACTAATGTTATTTTTTTTCTTCCAAATGCAAATGAAGGAATGTTGGGTATTCCTGTAGCTCAGTTTACAGGTCCTGTCTTGCTGCATGTTCAGTGTGAGTGTTTGCTTTTACATGTCATAGGCTCACGTTCATAGCCAATTTTGAGAAGCCGATGATGCTTAATGCTGTTTGTCGACGGCTATAAGCTGTTTGGGTCACCACGGTTTGATAGCGCATTGCTGACTCGTCTGTACAGCTGCTTTATCCTTTAAGATGCATTTCGGAAAAGGGGATTTTCTTATTTGTTTCGGTACGAAACATATGTTAAGTGTAATATGCAATTTCCTGCTGATTTGAGCATTCTTTACATATAAGTGCAATATTCAATGTGACTTCAAGATAAAATGATTCTTTCAAACTCTTATGCAATGCATAGAATTACATAGTCTGACTATTAACAGTGCTCCACTACATTGATTATCCTTTTGGGTTAATTGTCTTTTGATCATTTCCTTCCCTATGTTGGACCAGCAATGCTTGGGCCCAGGCTCTGAGCAGCCTAAGGCAGAGGATTAGCCGAGCATCAATGCAGTCCATGTAGTGTCAGACATATGGCTACTGGCGGCATGAGACAGTGAGCCACAGCTCCCACGGATAGAGTTATCCTTTGTTGAGAATTAGATAGGATCACTCGTTTTCCTTTTGGCTTTAGAGCATGTGACTCTGAAAGGAGTTTTACATTCTCCAGCTGGTACTGATTTTACTGTGATGGTCTTGAAATGAAACTGTATTATTCTACAGTCACACACGAGGTCAGCAACATTAGTAACCCTAAGTACAAAGAATTGCTGGCCATTCATAATACATTACCTTTTGGAGATTATGAGACCGATGCAGCCATTTGGTTGAACTGGGATTTGAGTGCAGCAGTATAGTGGTTGTGTTACTGGTCAAGTAATCCAGAGATTGGACGAATGATGTAGAGACACGAGTTCAAGTCCTGCCACAGCAATTCCATAAATTAAATAAATCTGGAATAAAAAGCTTTTGTCAGCAATGGTGACCATGTCAATAACAGATTGTGGCAAAACCCCAACTGCTTTGCTAATATTCTTTAGAGAAGGAATTCTGCCGCCCTTACCTGGTCTGGCCAGGTAATGATGTGACTGCAATGCAGTTGATTTGGCTGCCCTCTGAAATGGTCGAGCAAGCCACTTAATTGTATTCAAGAAGGCAGCTCACCACCACCTTCTCAAAGGCAATTAGGAATTGGAAATATATTCTGGCCTGGCTAGTGATGCAGCACGTCCTGTGAAAGAATATATTGAAAAAAATTTAATTCCTATTCAGCATCTGGTCCACTGTGAAATTCAGGTTATCTGAATGTTGCTGCATAGACAGAGTGAGAGAAAGAGTGAGGGAACGAGGAAGAGAGAGCAAAAGTCAGAGAGAGAGAGAGAACAAGTGACAGACCAAGAGACAGAACGAGAGAGAGAACAAGCGACAGAACGAAAGTCAGAGAGAGAGAGAGCGAGAGAGAGCAAGAGACAGAATGAGAAAGAGAGAGAGAGAACAAGTGACAGAGCGAAAGTCAGAGAGAGAAAGCGAGAGAGAGTGAGAGAGAGCAAGAGAGAGCGAGAAACAGAGAGAGACAGAGGTAGAGAGTTTCACTGAATTACCAGAGAAACTGGATGTTTATTATATCTATTATGTATTAGCAAGTAAGATTGTTTTGATACTGGAGGCCTAGTCCCATTATCCAAACGTGGGTTCAAATTTCACCCCGGCAAAGGGGTATGAAAAGAATCTTACCCAATTTGAGAGCAATGTTGAAACTTCTTTCAGGTTTAAACGTTATAGAGAGTTAAAAGTTGTGGGAGGTGAAGAGATATCTATTATGAAAGAGGAAATCAAACCCCTTCCAATATTGGAGATACAGAGTTCCTTTTGAGGTCAGAGGGTTCCCAATCATCCAAGATGACCAATAGACATTAGTGTCAGGTACTGTAAATAACTATGACTGGTTGCCTGGTGTGGAAAGTCAGAACTGCGCTAATTGTAAATAGAATTATGTCCCGGCCTTTACCATGACCTGCTCGGTGCCATCAGCTACAGGAGATGGAGACCAGGGAATGACAGGCTTGCAGGTGAGGGGGACTGGGAGATGGGGGCTCAGGGAGAGAGAGATGGACACTGAGAGATGGGGGCTCAGGGAGGAGAGAGGCCATTGGAGTTTGGGGAGAGAGGAAGCCTGGCACAAAGAGACTTGAAGGTAGATAGAAACCGTGGAATGGGAACTTAGGGAGAGATGGAAACTAGGGAATGGAGGAGATATGGAGGCTGGGAATGGGGGTTTGTGAAGAGGAGACTGGGGAATGCGGGCGGGGGAGAGAGATGACATGAAATGGGGACAGACTGCTGATTCACCATCGCCTGCTTAGTGCTTTATCCCGATGTGACTTTAATCCCTGTTTCCTTAAGGATCTGAATTAAAGAAGATTCTTATCCCCCTTCCTCCCACCTCTCAACCTCCAAACATGATGTTGACAATCAAGATGCATTGAGAGGACTGGAGGCAAGGAAAGTATGGAGCAAACACTGGCCAATCAGATTGATCCAAACTGGCTGAAATTTTATTGGTTGTATTTGTCAACTGGGTGTGTCCAACAGGTGGATGTGATGTTGATGTTGATGTGATGCATCTAGCGTGTGTGTGAAGGAAGTTAGTGTGCTTTCCGCTTTTGTGTGCTTATTTGCTTCTTGTTTTCAGCCTTGACTGATGACTAGCAGCAAGCAAAAAGGGAACCAAGTGTGTAATTCTCTCCCTGTCAGTGCACAACCTTGCCATTGGAGGGTCCTCAGCTGTGCCTCCCCGTGATGGCGCTTGGAAATTGGGTCCCTCGTGGCCCCCAGGCTAAAGCTTCAGAGAAACTCGGAGGAAGTTTGGCCCCCAGAAATGCAATGTGCAGGCCCATCGGCATGTGGACGTGCACTGGCACTCATGAATCAAAGCCCCCAGCTACGGGCGGATAGCCCCACTGCCTTGTGGCTATCTCGGGAGAGTTGACGGCTAAGGGAGTAAACCCTGACCGAAAAATCTGGAGTGGTGCCCAAAGGCGGACGGATGTCTAAATGTGTCATCCTTCTGTCAATTCCTGCGACCAAGCCAATACTAAAAGTAGTGCATTACGTTCCTTTGGACCCAACCACGGCAGCAGTGTTGTCAACTTGCAGGTGCCCATTTCTCTGCTGAAAAGAGGGAACTTGACTGTCAAAGTCAGCGGGCTGGGGGGGCCTGGGCCAGAGAGAGCTTAGCCAGGAGGTGGGTGCCTGAACTTTGCCTGATGCAATTTTCAGGCAGGTGGATAGGCCTCAAGAAGGCTGCTTATCGGGGTCCGACATCGGGAGCAGCTCCAAGAAACATTTAAGCTCAGGAGCCAAATAATGTCACCTGGTGCGAGCAGGGCTGATTAAATTCTTCAAATTCACAGAGCTTTTGTGAGCCTGCAAAGGGAATCCCGTGTGACATTGGATTGACAATGTGTAAGTCTATGTTTAACCAGCAGAGGGAACTTGTCAGTCATTTAGTTCGCTTCAGGTGGACTGGTCAGAAAAGTCAAAATAGGCCAGAGGCAGTGGTTTTGAAAGCAAACTCCCAGTCTATGTGGGGCAAATACACTCAGAATGCCATTAGGAAAGACGTTCCAGGATTTCGAACCAGCAACAGTGAAGAAACGGTGATACAGTTCCAAGTCAGGTGGTGTGTGGCTTAGAGGGGAAATTGCAGGTGATAGTGTTTCCGTGCATCTGCTGCCCCTTGTTCTTCTAGGTGGTAGAAATCACAGGTTTGGAAGATGCTGTCGAAGGAGCCTTGCTGCAGTGCATCGTGTCGACGGTACACAATGCTGCCGCTGTAGATCAGTGGTAGAGGGAGCGAATGTTAAGGTGGTGGACACGAGGTCGATCAAGCGGCACTCCAAACGCAGATTATTTGAGGTTGTGCATTTAAGGCATTTCATTGACACACTGCGGTAACTGAAGGTAGAGCCTCTCCTGCTGTCTATCAGGGGTCATGTGATGTTCTTGGAGGCTCCGACCAATGAGCCCTAAGCATGGGTAATCTCGGGGGGGTGCGGGGCTTCCTGACGAGAGTCCTGGTCGAGCACGTAGCATCTGAAAAGTGCTCTGTATTAAAGTTCATCTGTTTCCTGTTGAAACCTGGGGCAACGTCAAGTCATTACATTTAGCGACGAGGGTAAAATATCTCTGACGCTGCACCTCACCTGGTTGATATGAATACATCGAACCTTAAGACCAAAGAAAAGACTACTCACCAGTGATGCCGCTCTTCGGCAGAATCGATCCTTATGATGCGACTATGGAAGACTGGAGCCAGTATGTAGAGCGCCTTGGTTTTTATTTCGTAGCGAATGAAATGACCATGGAGGAAAAGCAGAAAGCCATCCTTTTGAGTGTATGTGGTAGCAAGACATACAATCTCATCCACAGCCTGACAGCCCCAAGCGTGCCCAATTCTAAATCCTTTAATGAATTGGTGGACCTCATGAAAACACATTTCCAAATGAAGCCATCTGTAATAATGTGGCGTCTCAGGTTTAATTCCAGAGCTAGGGCCCCGGGGGAGTCCATTCGCCACCTATGTAACGAAGCTGAAGCAGTTGACGAAACTCTGCAATTTCAGAGACACATTAAATGCGGAACCAATTAGTTTGTGGAGTTTCAGGATGGCGCCATTCAGCGCCATTTACTCGCGGAGGCCGACATCGACTTGAACCGCGCCCTGGAAATATCCCTCGCCATGGAAAGTGCTGCGAGAGACTCACAGGCTTTGCAAAACATGCAACATGGCGCCGTTCTTTATGTGGGGCAGGAGCCCCACATTTATGCCGAGCGCAGTGTGAAAACCAGACCCACAGCATCGGAGCAAGATGCAATGCCCACTGTTAGGAACATGAAAAGGCCAAGCAGAAACGCTTCAGCAGCGACTCCAAGGTTAATTCATTATAGATGTAGGGATGACCATGGACCAGATACCTGCAGATTCAAGGAGGCAGGATGCCATTACTGCCATAAGAAAGGTCACGTAGTAAGGCAATGCAGCAAACCAACATGATTGAATTAAAAAATACAGCAAAGCCTGAAGCTGCCGATACCAACACCTATTCCCTGTACAATGTCACCGCTGTAAAAACCAAACCTATCACAGTCACAGTCCAAGTTAATGGGAAGCCACTAGTAATGGATGTGGATACAGGAGCCTCAACCACAGTGATGGGAGAGCACACATTCAAATGAAGGTACCCAGCCACTAAATCTGGAGCGGATAACTGCTGAATTGAAGACATACACTGGAGAATCTATTCAGGTAAAGGGCATCGCCACAGTACCAGTGCCTTATAGGCAACAGACAGCCCAGCTTCCAGTGATAATGGTGACAGGCAAAGGACCTAGTCTTCTGGGCCAAGACTGGTTACAGAAACTCAAGCTTGATTGGTCTGAAATATTTCACCTGAAAGCAGGAGTTCCTGAACTGCTAAGAAAATACAACCGTGTATTTCAGGACAAATTAGGGAAGTTAAAAGGCCTGCAAGCAAAAATATATGTGGGTCCTCAGGCGACACCACGTTTCCTTAAGGCCAGACTTGTGCCTTATGAGTTGAAGGAGGAGATGGATGCAGAACTGTGCAGGTTAGAAAAGTTGGGCATCCTCCAACCAGTCCAATTCTCGGAGTGGGCTGCACCCATAGTTCCAGTGGTTAAGCCTGACTAAACCATATGCATTTGTGGGGTTTATAAATTGACCGTAAACAAGGCAGCCAAACCAGATAAGTACCCCATTTCAAGGATAGATGACTTATATGCAAAGCTAGCTGGAGGCAAATCTTATACAAAATTGAATATGAGCCAGGCCCACCAACAATTAGAGCTGGATAGCACGCCGAGAAAATACTTGACTATTAACACGCACAAGGGTCCTTATCAGTACACTCGCCTGCCCTTTGGAATGTCGTCTGCTTGCACTATCTACCAAATCATAATATTCACAGCAAAGCTCACACATTCAGTATTGGAGACAGAGTATTCGTATGACATTTCGGAAGTGGACCTTGTTGGGTTCCTGGAACCATTGTCTCAGAGACTGGTCTCTTATCCTTCCAGGGTTGAAGTGGAAGATAGAATCATTCAAAAGCATGTGGGCCATATTCATGCTAGAGACATTCCAACAGCCAACTACTCTGCCTGTGATTAAAGTCAAACCATCAATTCCTGAGACGACAGATCGACCTAGAATAGACATTCCTGATACCTCTGTAGAGTTGCCTAACCCAAAACTGCCACTTTCTAAGCATGGATCTCGTGCTGCCATTCCTGATCATGTCGATCCTATGGAGGAACCTCAAGTGGTAGGGTGGTACGCCACTCTAACCAAATAAGGAGAGGAGCTCAGAGGCTTAATCTTTAATCACCTGAAGTTGTATATAGGTATATGTTGTTGGATATTCAAATGTTCTCCATAAATAGAAACTGTAAAAAACTAAAGGTAGTAACTGAAGGTATAGCCTCTCCTGCTGTCTATCAGGGGTCACGTGATGTTTTTGGAAGCTCCAGCCAATGAGCCCTAAGTGTGCGTAATCTCAGGGGGCAGGGCTTCCTGAGAGTCCTGATCGAGCATGTAGCACCTGAGAAACTCTCTGTTAAAAAGTTTATCTGTTTCTTGTTGAAACCTGTCCATTCCATCAAGTCATTATACACACATTACAGAAAAAATGTGTTAGTGAAGTGCTGGCATTAACACAGTCAATGATGGGCAGAAAGTCACTGTAGGTCACTGGCAGGAAGTTAAATATTAAGCAGTGGAAACAAAAACAATTGGAGAAGCTTGGCACAAAGAATACTATTTCCCTAGTAGTATATATACATATAAGGGCATAAGATCATAAGAAATAAGAGCAGGAGCAGGCCATTCAGCCCATCAAGCCTGCTCCACCATTTAATATAATCATGGCCTATCTGATTGTGGCCTTAAGAGCACTTTGTGTTTGTCCCCTTAACCCTTGACTCTCTTGTCAATCAAAGATCTGCCTAACTCAATCTTGAATATATTTAATGACCCAGCCTCCACTGCTTGCTGGGGAAGAGAAGAAATTCCTCCTCATCTCTGTCTTAAATGGGAGATCCCTTATCTTTAAACTGTTTCCACCCGCATCCCTGTTCTAGATTCCCCCACGTAGGGAAACATCTTCTCAGCATCCATCCTGTCAAGCCCCCTCCGAATCTTATATGTTTCAATAGATCACCTCTCATTCTTCTAATGAGTACAGGGCCCAACCTGTTCAACCTTTCCTCATAAGACAACCCCCTTCATCCCAGGAATCAGCCTAGCAAACCTTCTCTGAACTGCTTCCAAGGCAAGTACCATCCCCCCCTTAAGTCAGGAGACCAAAACTGTATCCTGTGCTTTAGATATTGTCTCACCAACATCCTGTACAGGTGACATGTGGACCTTCTGGGGGAAAAGATTTATTTTTCACGTTGCATTTCCTTGTGGACAAAAAAAATGATAGAAATCCAGAAACCAAGGTGAAAAAAGCAGGAAGGAAAGGGGCATCAGTTGTGTTCCAGACTGAAATTCTAATATAATGACTGATCCAGCTTTCTGTGAATGTTACAGATAATTGTAGCTCTCAGGGAATCGGGAAGAGTGCTCATTCAAATTATGCACCCACAAAAAAATTCAGTGTTTCTGACCATTTTTAAAAGAAATAAATAGGAATAATATGGTGCAGAAGAGAGTCACATCAGCTGACATGAATAAAAGTGTCAGCATATCTAGGCTATGCTTCAGTGCATTGCTGAGAGAGTGTAGCCCTGCCAGAGATGCTGATGAGACGTTTGGCTCTGCTCCCACAGGTGGATGTAAATGATTTGGTGACAATAATTGAAGCCAATCAGAGGAGTTTTCCCGGTGTCCTGGCCAGTATTTGGAGCGACATCAATAAAAAGCAGGATATTGGGCCATTTGTCTCATTGCCGCTTCTCAGACTTTATTGGGCACAAATTGGCTGCTGAGTTTCCCCAATTAACGCCAGTAAATTGCATTTACATAGCAACTTAACATCGTGCACAGTCAGTAGACTTCAAAATTACCTCATTGGTTGTCAAGTGGTTTTCACCCTATCATTCCTTCAAGCACAAACGCTAGCTTCCTGAACATACAGATAGCAGAAAAGTTGAAACTGCTGATTATCAGTAGCATCGCTTATCAAATATTTATGAATTTCCAAATATCTTTAAAGACCTTGTTAAGCTGAAGGATATTCAGATGAAACTACACATAGAATGATCTCTGCAGCCTTTCAAAGTGGCCTCCAGAGATAGTACTTTGGGGTCTTATCTCAAGCTAAGGGATTGACATCTTTGGTACCTTGAATGTGTCAGATGTGATCTTGCTAAGACCACTGTTACGAGTGCAAGGTTTTATAAGATGATAATGTTTTAGGTTGTCTCTTTAATTCAAAGTACAATGGAGTAATGAAGAGAGTCATGTGATACGAGCTTTGCCTGACAACCAGTTTGATTACCATGGAGACCGGGGACCCAGGCTGAGACTTAGTGAGAGCAGGGTACAAAATGTTCTCACCTGAAACCAAAGGCAGGAGCAGCCGGGCTGACTGTGGACAGAATTTCTGTCTCAGTTTTTGGACAGAAAGAAAGAGGGAGAGGGGGAGAGAGGTCTAACGGGGACAAAAGGCTGCAGCTGGTGTGGTCAGCAGAGAGGAGAAGGCTGTGGGTACCAGGCGGAATGTGGGAGGGAGGACGATCTCTGGGCTGAAAAGACGCATCCCTGGCACACTAAAGGCTCTGGAAGATTTGCCCTGGCTAAGCCTGGAGGAGAAAACACCACAGTGGGTCTTAACCTGCTGTGGTCAGTTCAGGAATTAGAGGACTTGGGGAGAGGACCATCGACAGTCACTGTATGTTACAACACGGTGAAATGGGGAGACGTGAACACATTGGAAGTTTGGAATAACTGTGGACTCTTTCCCATAGAGACTGTAATCCTGTGGAGAGCATGTTGTCAAGTATACATATGCAGCGTGGGGTTATCTGTTGTGTTAAGACATTAATAAGTGTCATTGTTTCAGTAGTTTAGACTATAAGTTGCCTCTTAATAATGTTTATCTGAATTGCTTCTAGCTTGTTTGTTACAGTAGAAGTCTTAAAACTTAAAATCCTGTTGTGCAATTCTTTTCTTCAATCACTGGGAATTCAAATCTTTTTAAAGGTTATTGGTGTCTATGGGGATTGTAACACAGCTCACTGAAGACGGTTCTGTCGTCAAGTGCCTCTGCGGTGAGAAGCTAACTAGGGTGGTCATGTGCGGCTCACACTTTATCCTTAAGCCCCCCTTATTCACAACATTACTACTGGAACTAATAGTGAATGATGTGGATTGTTCATGGATGGAAAACATACCAAAACCTTAGGGCAGTTGTAAAATTTGCTTTCTTGTGATGCTAATGTGTAGTAATTGATCCGATATGGAGATTTCCAAAATTATTAATGAAGGATAATGAATCATGTAGGCCAGAATGTCCCTCAGAGTTCAGACTGATTAAGTAAATTTGCACCAAAACACAAGTAGACTCATGTGTCTGCTACTCTAAAAAGGAGCCTACTCAAAAAGACACTGACGTCTTCTTAAAATATTCATAGGGTAATTGTTGAGGTAACACATATATTTTTGTGATAGCACTATGTTGGTTTCCTGTTGATGTAGGAATTGATACATTTTTTTCCATCTGTTAACACTGGCAACTTGTGGCCAGGCAATAAAATTATTGGCACCATTTTCCTTCCCCTCACAAGGACTTTCTTGTATTTCATTAGTGCCTCATGAATAAGGTTCCCAACAACCAGCTCAGAAAATGGCCGAGCGCAGAATAAGAGGCCATCAGTTTCAAAATATTCTTGCATATTTCACTACCCTCACCGCGCCCCCCCACCCCTCCCCCCGACAGTTTACAATTTGATTCGCATTCCTAGGTTAGATTAGATCTTGTAACTCGCTCCAAAGTATGCAGCATCCACATGCCAAGAACCATGAAATAAATCCCTAAATTGTTTCAGTGTCGCCACCAAGCTGTATCAGTCGGCTGTTTTAAGACCTAAAGATTACCATCGGCGATCGATTAAAAATTCTGTGGTTTTATTGGATATTTATGCTTTACTTATAGAGAACAACAAGAGTTTCGAAATGTCATCTTTCGTGGAGACAAAGGCTCTGGAACAGCTGACTAAATCACCAGTGGAGTTTGTGGAGTATCCTTTTAATGTGTGCTGACTGCACTTTCTATTACCATGGACTAAAAGTAATTCAATACACTTTAATTTCAGAGAGGGGAAGTTCAGCAGAGGTTCAAATTGTACTGTGTGATATCATGATGCAAACAAGATATTTAGCTTTAAGACAGCACCGGCAAAGGATCTTCATACCCACATGTCAGCTTCATGTTCACTTAACATATTTTTTTCACATTGGAAGTCAGAGAATCTTTACAATGCAGAAGGAGGCCATTTGGCCCATCAAGTCTGCACTGGCTCTCGGAAAGAGCATTCTACCTAGTCCCACTACCCTGCCTTATTCCCGCAACCCTCCATTTCTTTTCAGATTGCAATCCAATTCCCATTTGAATAACTCGATCAAACCTGCCTCCACCAACCTCTCAGGCAGTTCTGTCCAGGCCCCAACCACCGCCTGGTGAAGACATTTTTCATCACTTCACTATTACCCCTTTTGTCAATTATTTTGAATCTGTGCTCTCTAGTTCTTGATGTTCTCTTGAGTAGGAAGAGTTTCTCATTATTTACCCTGTGCATACCCCTCAGGATCTTGAATACCTCTATCAAGTCTCCTTTAAGACTTCTTTTCTCCAAGGAAAACAGACCCAACCTCTCCAATCTATCCTCATAGCTACAGTTCTTTATCCCTGGAATCATTCCTGTGAATCTCCTCTGTACTTTCTCCAATGCCTTCACATCCTTCCTCAAGCATAGCACCCAGAACTGGACACAATACTCCAGATGAGGCCTAACAACTGTCTTATACAAATTCAACATGACCTCCTTACTTTTGTACTCAATGCCCCTATTAATAAAACCTAAGGTAATAAGTCAGACTGACACTGATGATATATTTTATCCTGTCATGTAAGAACATAAGAAATACAAACCATTCAACAAGGTCAAGCTGATCTTCTACCTCAACTCCACCTTCCCTCACTAGCCTCATTAGCTTTGATTCCCTAAGTACACAAAAATCTATTGATCTCAGTCCTGAATATACTCAACCGCTGAGCATCCACAGCCCTCTGGGATAGAGAATTCCAAAGATTCACAACCCTTTGAGTGAAGAAATTTCTCCTCATCTGTGTCCTGAGTGGCCGATCCCTTATTCTTAGACTGTGACCCTGTGTTTTAGATTCCCCATTGAGGGGAAACATTTTCTCAGCAACTACTTTGACAAGCCCCTTAAGCAGTGTTATGCCATGGCAGGTGATGTGTGCCAGGCGAACCAAATCCATAAGGGAAACTTGGCCACGCTATCATAACAGTTTTGCGATTTGTATTTATTACAAGAAGATTTGGGCACTGAATTCAGAAGTAATGAGTCCACTAACACCTTTAGAGATTTTAAAAACTAAATTAAAACATTTATTAACAAAATAAAAGACTTCAAACACATACATAAGATTACTGTTACTTAATACTATAACAAATCCCAAAATTTAAAAACTGACTCCTAACTATACACCCCCTTTAAGGCAACAGTCCAAAATAGGTTTTAAATGTAAATAGCAAGCCAGAAAATTTACCAAAGCACCCATTTGGCAGTGGAATTCCAAAGGCTTTTCTCCAATTTTAGTTACTGGACACAACAGACTTTTGCAAACATGGCTTGAGGCTTCCCCAAGGCTGTTTTACACACTCCTTTTAGTTCTTGCATGAGCACCATTACATCACCATCCATTCCTCCTTTATATATATTTCTCTCTCTTTAATCTGTTAATTCCATCGTTCTATGTGTCTTTGGAAATGTACTTTTCCCCATAATATAAAAATCTTTCATGTTGCCAATATGGTCAGTACTTTTTAGGAAAAATAAACATAATAACCTTGCCCTATTTATCTTGTTAGTTGCAAACATCCTACTATTCCTTTGAAACCCAAACAACTCCTTCACTTACCTAAAAATGTAAATTTCCTTCACACCCTACATGCTAAGACCTCATCCATGCTCACTCATTAATATTTAAAATGCCTTTTACCCCAACTCCTTTTGATAATATGAAGCTTGCAGTCTATCTGACTCTAATTCAATTAAATCACACAGACAGAACCATCGACACAAACACCCTTAAGCCTACTTTACAATAAAGCACGATAATATTATGAAACCTATTATAGTTTTGTGACAGCAGTTTATATGTTTCGGTTAGATCACCCCTCATTCTTTTAAACTCCAGGGCATATAGGCCTAGTTTACTCTATCTCTCCTCATAGAAAACCCCCTCATCCCAGGAAACCGTCTAGTGAACCTTTATTGCACTAACATAAATGGCAAGTAAATCCTTCCATTGGTAAAGAGACCAAACCTGCACATAATAATCCAGGTGTGGCCTCACCAATGCTCTGTATAATTGACTAATTTTCTTACTTAACTAAAAAGAATCCCAAGGAACGATGTTTACTATCAGAAAAAGGTGCTGGAAATTCTTTAAAACGATTAAGAAACACCAGTCCATGGCACTGTTTATGGGAGCTGCAGTTCAGTTGGTAGCATTGTTGCCTCTCAGGTAGAAGGTTTTTTTATAATCATTCATGGGATGTGGGCGTCGCTGGCTGGGCCAGCATTTATTGCCCACGCCTAATTGCCCTTGAGAAGGTGGTGGTGAGGTGCTTTCTTGAATCGCTGCAGTCCGTGTGGCGTAGGTACACCCACAGTGTTGTTAGGGAGAGAGTTCCAGGATTTTGACCCAGCGACAGTAAAGGAACGGTGATATATTTCCAAGTCAGGATGGTGAGTGACTTGGAGGGGAACTTCCTGCTGGTGGTGTTCCCTTGTGTCTTCTGCCCTTGTCCTTCTAGATGGTATTGATTGTGGGTTTGGAAGGTGCTGCCTCAGGAGGCTTGGTGAGTTCTTGCAGATGCTACACACTGCTGCCACTGTGCATCAGTGCTAGAGGGAGTGAATGTTTGTGGATGGGGTGCCATCCTAGATGGTGTCAAGCTTCTTGAATGTTGTGGGAGCTGCACTCATCCAGGCAAGTGGAGAGTATTCCATCACACTCCTGACTTGTGCCTTGTAGATGGTGGACAGGCTTTGGGGAGTCAGCAGATAAGTTATTCGCTGCAAAATTCCTAGCCTCTGACCTGCTCTTGTAGTCACAGTATTTATATGGCTAGTCCAATTCAGTTTTTGGTCAACGGTAGCCCCCAGGATTTTGATAGTGGGGGATTTCAGTGATGGTAATGCCATTGAATGTCAAGGGGCAATGGTTAGATTCTCTCTTGTTGGAGATGGTCATTGCCTGACACTTGTGTGGCACAAATATTATTTGCCACTTGTCAGCCTAAGCCTGGATATTGTCCAAGTCTTGCTGCATTTGGACATGGACTGCTTCAATATCTGAGGAGTTACGAATGGTCCTGAACATTGTGCAATCATCAGCGAACATCTCCACTTCTGGCCTTATAATGGAGGGAAGGTCATTGATGAAGCAACTGAAGATGGTTGGGCCTAGGGAATCCCCCTGATTCCCACTGACACCAGTTTTGCTAGGGCTCCTTGATGCCACAGTCAGTCAAATGCTGCCTTGATATCAAGGGCAGTCACCCTCACCTCACCTCGGGAGTTTAGCTCTTTTGTCCATGTTTGAACCAAGGCTGTAATGAGGTCAGGAGCTGAGTGGTCCTGGCGGAACCCAAACTGGGCGTCAGTGAGCAGGTTATTGTTAAGCAGGTGCCACTTGATAGCACTGCTGATGACCCCTTCTATCATTTTGCTGATGATGGAGAATAACTAACAGATGGGTTGATAATTGGCCGGGTTGGATTTGCCCTGCTTTTTGTGTACAGGACGTACCTGGGCAATTTTCCTATAGCCGGATAGGTGCCAGTGTTGGAGCTGTACTGGAACATCTTGGTTAGGGGTGTGGCAAGTTCTAGAGCATGAGTCTTCAGTACTATTGCTAGGATATTGTCAGGGCCCATAGCCTTTGCAGTATCCATTGCCTTCAGCCATTTCTTGATATCATGTGGAGTGAATCAAATTGGCTGAAGACTGGTATCTGTGAACCTCTGGAGGGTGCTGAGATAGATCATCCACTCAACACTTCTGGCTGAAGATTGTTGTGAATGCTTCAGCCTTATCTTTTGCGCTGATGTGTTAGGCTCCCCCATCATTGAGGATGGGAATATTTGTGGAGCCTCCACCTCCAATGAGTTGTTTAATTGTCCACCACCATTCACAACTAGATTTGGCAGGACTGCAGAGCTTAAATCTGATCCGTTGGTTGTAGAATTGCTTAGCTCTGTCTATCACTTGCTGCTTATGCCTTTTGGCACCCAACTAGCCCTGTTACAGCTTCACCAGGTTGAAGCTTCGTTTTTAGGTATGCCGGGTGTTCCTCCTGACACACCCTCCTGTACTCTTCATTGAACCAGGGTTGATCCCCTGGCTTGATGGTAATGGTAGAGTGGCGGATATGCCGGGCCATGAGGTTACAGATTGTGTTTGAGTACAATTCTGCTGCTGCTGATGGCCCACAGCGCCTCATGGATGCCCAGTCTTGAGTTGCTAGATCTGTTCAAAATCTACCCCATTTAGCACAGTGGTACTGTCGCATACGTGATGGAGGGTATCCTCAATGTGAAGACGGGACTTTGTCTCCACAAGGGCTGTGAGTGTTCACTCCTGCCGATACTGTCATGGACAGATGCATCTGTGGCAGGTAGGTTGGTGAGGATGAGGTCAAATATGTTTTTTCCTCTTGTTCGTTCCCTCACCGCCTGCCGCAGACCCAGTCTAGCAGTGATGTCCTTTAGTGCTCGGTCAGCTCAGTCTGTGGTGGTGCTACCGAGACACTCTTGGTGATGGACATTGAAGTCCCCCACCCAGAGTACATTCTGCATTCTCACCACCCTCAGTGCTTCCTTCAAGTGACATTCAACATGGAGGAGCCACTGATTCATCAGCTGAGGGGGAGCAGAATGTGATAATCAGCAGGAGGTTTCCTTGCCCATGTTTGACCTGACACTTTGGGACTTGGGGTCCAGAATTGATGTCGAGGACTCCCAGGGCAACTCCCTCCCCACTGTATACCTCTGTGCCACCACCTCTGCTGGGCCTGTCCTGCCGGTGGGACAGGAAACATCCAGAGATGGTGATGGTGGTGTCTGGGACATTGTCTGAAAGGTATGTTTCCATGAGTATGACTATGTCAGGCTGTTGCTTGACTGGTCTGTGAGACAACTCTCCCAATTTTGGCACCAGCCCCACCCCCCAGATGTTTGCAGGGTCGACAGGGATGAGTTTGCCGTTGTTGCTAGGCCATTTCAGAGGGCATTTAAGAGTCAACCACATTGTTGTGGTTCTGGAGGCCAGGCCAGGTAAGGATGGCAGATTTCCTCCCCCATAGTGCATTCGTGAACCAGATGGGTATTTACAACAATGGTTTAGTGGTCATCATTAGACTTCTAGTTCCAAATTTTTGTTGAATTCAAATTTCACCATTTGCTATGGTGGGCTTCAAACCCAGGTCCCCAGAGCATTGCCCTGGGTCTCTGGAATACCAATCCAGCGACAATACCTCTGTGCCACCACAAGGTTGTGGGTTCAAGTCCCACTCCAGGACTTGAACCCACAAATCAAAGCTGTCGCTCCAGCGCAGCACTGAGGAGGTGCTGCACTGTCAGAGGCGCTGTCTTTAGGAGATGTTAAACTGGGGGGCCCCATCTGCCCTCTCAGCTGGGCGTAAAAGATTCCCCGGAACTATTTCGAAGAAGAGCTGGGGCATTCTCCCCGGAATTCTTGCCAATATTTACCCCTCAATCAACATCACAGATTGTCTGGCCATTGTCATTTGGTATTTGTGTACAAGTTGGCTGCTGCATTTCCTACATTACAATGGTGACTACACTTCAAAAGTACTTCATTGGCTGTAAAACTCTTTGGGGCATACAGTGGTTGAGACAGGTGCTGTATAAATGCAAGATTTTATTTTTAATTTGAGGAGGTGGATGAAAGTTATGTTGAATTTTAACTTATGTTGTCGTGCAAACACTTAGATGATATATTATAACCTCTCATTCTGTGTCTAGATGTTGCTTCTGTGACCAGTGCCTCAGGCCTTGTTCTGTTCGAACAAGAATGTTTCTCCTATCAAATCCCATAGAACCATAGAAAAGTTACAGCATAGAAGGAGGCCATTTGGCCCATCTTGTCCATGCCAGCCCGAGGACACCCAGGTGCCCTTTCTAATCCCACCTTCCTGCACCCGGCCCATAGCCCTGCAGTTTACAGCACTTAAGGTGCAGATCCAGGTACTTTTTAAAAGAGTTTAGAGTTTCTGCCTCTACCACCAACTTGGGCAGCGAATTCCAGACACCTACTACCCTCTGCGTAAAAAAGTTCTTCCTCATGCCCCCCCTACACCTTCTGCCACTTATCTTGAATCTATGTCCCCTGGTTCTAGAATTCTCCATCAAGGGAAACAATTTTATCTTGTCCACTCTATCTATTCCCCTCAATTTTGTACACCTCAATCAAGTCACCTCTCAGCCTTCTTTGTTCTAAGGAAAATAAGCCCAACCTATCCAATCTCTCCTCGTAGCTACACTTTTCTAACCCCGGCAACATTTTTGTAAACCTCCTCTGTACTCTCTCCAGAGCTATTACGTCCTTCCTGTAATGTGGTGACCAGAACTGCACACAATACTCCAGTTGTGGCCTCACCAGTGTTTTATACAATTCCAACATTATATCCTTACTTTTATATTCTATACCTCTGCCAATGAAGGAGAGCATTCCATAGGCCTCCTCTGAAGGCGGAGGGGCACGTTAGTGGGGTGGTGAAAAAGGCACTTGCCTTTATCAATCGAGGCATAGATTACAAAAGTAGGGAGGTCATGTTGGAGTTGTATAGAACCTTGGTGAGGCCACAGCTGGAGTACTGTGTGCAGTTCTGGTCATCACATTATAGGAAGGATGTGATTGCACTGGAGGGGGTGCAGAGGAGATTCACCAGGATGTTGCCTGGGATGAAACATTTAAGTTATGAAGAGAGGTTGGATAGACTTGGGTTGTTTTTGTTGGAGCAGAGAAGACTGAGGGGTGACCTGATCGAGGTGTACAAGATTATGAGGGGCATGGACAGGGTGGATAGGGAGCAGCTGTTCCCCTTAGTTGAAGGGTCAGCCAGAAGGGGACATAAGTTCAAGGTGAGGGACAGGAGGTTTAGGGGGGATGTGAGGAAAAACCTTTTTACCCAGAGGGTGGTGACGATCTGGAATGCACTGCCTGGGAGGGTGGTGGAGGCGGGTTGCCTCACATCCTTTAAAAAGTACCTGGATGAGCACTTGGCGCATCATAACATTCAAGGCTATGGGCCAAGTGCCGGTAAATGGGGTTAGGTAGGTAGGTCAGGCGTTTCTCACGTGTCGGTGCAGACTCAATGGGCCGAAGGGCCACTTCTGCACTCTGTGATTCAGTGATTCTGTGAAATCAAAAAGCTGTTCATTCAGACTGTGACCACTGGGTGGAGCTGTGTCTTAACAGATACAAGCAGTCGCAATAAGCCAGAGTGATTCAAATAGTTATTTCTTAGTTTACTCAAATATTTAAAAAATATTTTTAATAATAATAATTCTGTAAGGTAAGGATGTGATACATATTATTAAGCAGTTTATTTAATATATATTTATACATAACTTGCAATGCTGATTAATAAGAATTTTCAGTTTGTAAGTTCCTTTAGGTAAGAGCTGTTTTAACTTTTCAGAGAAAGTAGTAGGGTCAGCTCTGTACTTGTAAGATCATAGTTTGTAGGTTCATCTTGACCCTAAGAAAGTCCAAAATAACCTATGGTGTAAATAGAAAGTGCTGGAAATACACAGTAGGTCAGACAATTCTTAACTGCCCTCTGCAATGGCTTGGCAAGTCATTCAGTTCAAGGGCAATTAAGAATGGGCAACAAGTGCTGGCCTTGCCAGCGACACTCGCATCGCGTGAAAGAATAAAAAAGAAAAACGAGCAACATCTGTGGAGAGAGAAACAGAGTTAACACTTCAAGCCTGTGACCTTTCACCAGAACCTGAAATTTGAGCCCTGTTTTTCTCTCTCTATTTCCGGCATTTTCCGTAAATATTCCAGATTTCCATCGTGGGCAATGTTTTTGCCTTTTTCCAAAGTCAGATGACACTTCTTGGGGGGGGGAGAAGAAAATAAACATTATGACAAGGTGGATTTTTTTCTCAGAGGCGTTACTTTCGAACAAATGCATTTTCTGGCTGCAGCAATTTGTCTCCATGTCCATGTTGTTTTGGTTTGCAGACTGTCCAGCGTTTCGATTAACTTTTCCTGTGCCTGTTTTACAGTTTGGGCCAGGGAAACCAGGGTTATTCAGATTCATTCAGGCTCTATCCAAAAACCATGTCCTTTGGCTCATTGTCCGCTGCTCCGTCACCATGAGCCATTTTCTTGGCTTTGGAAGTTCCAAGGTCCAGATTATGTGGAGGTCATTGACTTACATCCACCACTCGTTGCAGAACAACATGGGAGAACTTGGTGTTTGAGTATTGCCTTGTGATGGACTTTAGCACTGTTAGGATCTCTTGGACTTGGAACGAGCGCAGATCAGATTCACCAGAATGTTACCATGCTCCCGGGAGAGATTACATAAACCAGGCTTGTATTCCTGGGAATAGAGAAGGTTAAGAGGTGATTTGGTTGAAGATTTTAAGATTTTGAAAGGGAGATAGGGAGAAATTATCACCGCTGGCGGGGAGATGTCTAGACATAACCTTAAAACTAGAGCCAGGTCATTCAGGAGAGATGATGGAAAACACTTTCACAAATATTGGGAGAATTCTGCAACTATGTCCCACAAAAAGCAGTTGATGCTAGCTCAAGTAATAATTCTCTGGTTGATAGGTTTGTTTGCTAGACCAGGCTATGAAGGGATATGAAGCCAAGGCAGGTGGCTGGAGTTAAGATACAGATCGGTCATGATCTCATTTAATGGCAGAACACGCTCTTGGGGCTGAATGGCCTTCTGTTCCTGTGTAACAAGCGGTCCCCAGTTCCTCTGGTCCTTTCCATGGTGATTGTATTTGCTGTATTGCTTTATGCATTTGGAATACGTTTGAGCCCTTCATTTTCTGTGTACCCTTCCTTAGCAAACGCTCTGACAGATATAATAAGAGGCAGCTGAGTCGTATTTACCCAAAGGGAACCCGAGTAGATTCCTCGAACTACATGCCTCAGGTGTTCTGGAACGCCGGATGTCACTTGGTAGCTCTTAACTTCCAGACGTTAGGTAAGTATCACAATTTTTGATTGATTGACAGGGTCGATGCGGAGAGGCTATTCCAGTCTCAAACTCAGGGTCATAATCTCAGGGTAAGGGGTCAGCCATTGCGAATGGAGATGAGGAGAAATTTCTTGTCTGAGAGGGTTGTGTATCTTTGGAATTCTCTACCCCAGAGAGCTTTGGATGCTCATTCGTTGAGTATATTCAAGGCTGAGATTGATACATCCCTAGGCATTAAGAGAATCAACGGGTATGGGGATAAGGCGGGAAAGTGGAGGTGCGATAGAAGATCAGCCATGATCTTATTGAACAACAGTTGAGGTTCAAAGGCCCACATGGCCTACTCCTGTTCCTATTTCTTGAGTTCTTCTGTTGTGCTGTTTAGAAGGTTCAGTTACACAAAACTGAAGCCACTGAGCAGGATCAGGCCTTGTAGAGATCAGCTGATGGGAATGGGGTCATTTTCTGAGGCCCCTTTCCCTGAGATAGGTCTTCTCAGCAACAAGTGCATGTCGGAAAAGTGGGACGCGGTACTGTAGCCCATTGCCAACCGATGCCCTCACTCCAGGCCTGAATACTCATTAAATTACCCTCCCAGCCTTTTACATTGGTAAGGGTGAATGAAATTTAACTCACAGGGGCCTAGTGCATTAATCTGGCATTGTTAGGGGCGGAGCCACTAGCATTAAAATTGAATAGTGAAGTTATCAAATCAAACCCTAAGCATTTAAAATGCTTGGAAGTTATTGGAGGCAGATCAACCAAGACCTTAGTGTAATAACTGGGCTGGGCCAATCAAACTATATAATTGTTTTGGAAAAAGCCCTAATGGAAAATGAGAGTACAATGTGTTTATATTTTATGTAATGCATTTGTAAGATGCATTACAAATTCAAGCTCCTTCAAATCCCAATCAGAGAAAAGTCAAAATAAATAGGTTTTGTTTACATTGAATATCTAAACTAGCCTACCAAAACAGCCTGATGTGGAACTCACAGTATCATACAGTACAGAAGGAGGCCATTCAACACACTGTGCCCATGCTGGCTCCCTGAGAGAGCTCCTTGATTACTCCCATGCCCCCTGCTCTCTCCTCACCGCCCTCCAAATGATCCCCACCTTCAAATTCCTTTTGAACGTTATAATTGAATCTGTTTCCGCTGCCCTTTCAGGCAACGCATTCCGGAGCATCAGTGCTGCTTTGTGCTATGTTAATTAATCTCAATAAAATTGACCTTAAGTGTTAGACCATAAGATCATAAGACTTAGGAGCAGAAATAAGGCTATTCGGCCCATCGAGTCTGCTCCGCCATTCAATCATGGCTGATAAGTTTCTCAATCCTATTCTCCCGCCTTCTCCCCGTAACCTTTGATCCCCTTACCAATCAAGAACCTATCTATCTCGGTCTTAAATACACTCAATGACCTGGCCTCCACAGCCTTCTGTGGCAATGAATTCCATAGATTCACCACTCTCTGGCTAAAGAAGTTTCTCCTCATCTCTGTTCTAAAAGGTCTTCCCTTTACTCTGAGGCTGTGCCCTCGGGTCCTAGTCTCTCCTACTAATGGAAACATCTTCCCCACGTCCACTCCTATCCAGGCCTTTCAGTATTCTGTAAGTTTATGTTGCTAGACTAGGAAGAGAAAAGATTAAAAAGGTAGGTTAGTGTGTTCCCACTCCTGATTGTTACTGAATGACACCAATATAAAATGCACTGCGTGTGGGGTGGTAATGTTTCCTGATGTCACACACGACCAAGGCTTCCTTCCGAAGGATTGTTGCTTGGATGAGATACCAACAGCTGCCTGCTCCTCATGGAGAAATCCACCCATGAACCCCAGAGAGGAGGGAGAATCTAAAAGGATAATGAAGGAGTCAGTCATCGCCAGCTTTTATTGCCATAGCAAAATGCTAACAGATCCCAACTCCCATAGTTACAGTGAAAGTCCTGAGCTGAATTTCTTTTTTCGAATCCGCTTGATATGCTGATTACACCAAAAGGATAAAGTCAGAAATAGGAGAAGTGATACATTTCTTTTGTTTTTCCTTGAATGGTTTATTCAGACCTGGCTATGCAGCTGAACATGGGGATGTTTGAGCACAACGGGAAAAGTGGTTTTCGCCTAAAACCAGAGTTCATGAGACGGACGGACAAACACTTTGACCCTTTCACCGAGACTACTGTTGATGGGATAGTGGCCAACACCCTTTCAGTAAAGGTATGAAACTCTCAATTTTGATGGTGATTTCAAAAGGCGTTTATAACACTGTGGGGCAACAATTGGCCTTTGACAAATTGCAATGTGGACTATAGGATGGCTACAGTGTTAATTCCAATAGTTGTATGTTGAGGGAAGAATGAATCTGAAGCTAGCCTGTACCTTAAAGCAGGTTTATTTCCCATACAGCAAAGTAAAGTCACAGACTCACCCAGTTCCTCCCAGACACTCAGAGTGAACTGGTTTATATACTCTTGCAATGATTCCCTAATCCTTCCCCAACTGGGGACCGCTGTGCTTAATTACCTACTTAAAACATGTATTCTATTGCAGCACAATTTCAATATTAACATAGTGCACTGTAGGAGGCCATTTGGCCTGTTGAGTCCATGCTGGCTCTCTCTGCAAGAGCAAGTTAGCTAATCCCACTCTACTGCTCTTTCCTTATAGCACTGCAATTTTTTTTTACCCCTTCAGGCGCTTATCCAATTCCTTTTTGAAAGCCACAGTTGAATCCACCCCCACCTCCACTACACACTCAGGCAGGGCATTCCACTCGCTGCATGAAATATTTTTCTCTCATATCGCCCTTGGTTCTTTTGCCATTCACCTTATATTCACCTTCTGGTTCTCAATCCTCCATAAATTCATAAGTGATAGAAGTAGAAGTAGGCCAATTGGTTCACTTAGCCTGCGCCCCCATTCAATAAGATCATGGCTGATCTGATTGTGGCCTTAACTCCCCTTTCCTGCCTGCCCCCGTAGCCTTTAACACCCTTGTCAGTCAAAAATCAGTCTAACTTAGCCTTGAATGTATTCAACAGCCCAGCCTCCACTGCTCTTTGTGGAAGAGAATTTGAAAGACTAACCACCCTCTGAGAGAAGAAATTTCCCCTCATCTCAGAGCATAAGACCATAAGACATAGGAGCAGAAATTAGGCCATTCGGCCCATTGAGTCTGCTCCGCCATTCAATCATGGCTGATAAGTTTCTCAACCCCATTCTCCCACCTTCTCCCCGTAACCTTTGATTCCCCTTACCAATCAAGAACCTATCTATCTCTGTCTTAAATACACTCAATGACCTGGCCTCCACAGCCTTCTGTGGCAATGAATTCCATAGATTCACCACTCTCTGGCTAAAAAAGTTTCTCCTCATCTCTGTTCTAAAAGGTCTTCCCTTTACTCTGAGGCTGTGCCCTCGGGTCCTAGTCTCTCCTACTAATGGAAACATCTTCCCCACGTCCACTCTATCCAGGCTTTTCAGTATTCTGTAAGTTTCAATCAGATCCCCCCCCATCCTTCTAAACTCCATCGAGTATAGACCCAGAGTCCTCAAACGTTCCTCATATGTCTCATATGTTAAACTATGTTAAGCAGTCTTAAATGGGAGACCCTTTATTTTTAAACTGTGCTTCCTAGTTCTAGGTTCCTCTCAGCATCCACCCTGTCAAGCCTCTTCAGAATCTTATATGTTTCAATAAGATCACTTCTCATTCTTCTAAACTCCAATGAGTATAGGCCCAGCCTGCTCAACCTTTCCTCATGAGATAACCCCTTCATCCCAGGAATCAGCCTAGTGAATCTTCTCTGAACTGCTTCCAATACAAATATATCCTTCCTTCAGCCAGGAGATTGAAACTGTACCCAGTACGGATCTGCCAATGGGGACATTTTCTCTCTATCTGCTCTGCCCAGAAACCTCTCGATTTTGGACACCTCAATTAAATGTCGTCACAACCTTCTCTTTTCCAAGGAGAACAACCTCAACTTCTCCGACATGTCCAATGTATGAAAATTGGATGACAGATATGACAGGCCAAAGACCAGTTTCAGCCCCGAAGACTAAGGCGAAAGAAATGGAGGCCTGAATTTTTGGTGCAAAAAATGTGGTGACTGTCACACTTTTGGCCCTGGAGAGATAGCAGCTCTGAGAATTCTAAACCGGAACTTTCTCATTCATTGGGCTGGGTTTTACGCTCCCCTCTGGTGGATTTGAAGGTGGGGAGATTCGTAAAATCTGGCATGTGGCCTTCCTGCCACCTGCCTGCCTCCCTGAGATGTATGAAATTTTTCAGGGGTTGGTGGGGCGGGGGGTAGAGGCGTCAGGTGACCCGACTACCCTTGGGCCTATTGAGGCTCTTAAGTGGCCAATTAATGGCTACTTAAGGGCTTCATCCTGCCCTGCAACCATTTATCCGTGATAGGGGGCGGCCGTGCCAGGCAAGAAGCCCAAGAGCTTTAGCTGCATGGGCTGGTGTTGGGCAAGGGTTGGGGGATCCTCCTCCAGAAGTCCCCTGTGCCCATCAGAGACATCCTCCCTTCCAAAATCACACTTGCCCCTTTACCCTCGCCACCCACCCCCCCCCTCACCAGCATCTCAAACCCAGGCCCCCTAATCACCCACCCTTCCATCCCCTTCAACCCCTCACCAGGGCCTTTCGGCCTGGCCCGGTGAAATCCGCACCCCCCGCACCCTACCCAACTTATCTTGGTGTCCGGCCCCAGCAACTCTCTCCGTTTGGGGGATTGCCTCATCCCAGCAGTGGGCCCTGGTCCCTGCTGGCACGGCTGGGACCACAGAGCTGCCCGCCATCCAATTGGCTGGCAGCTCTCTGAGGTGGGACCTCCTGTCTCTGACGGGCAGAAAACCCCTTCCAGCCTATTAGCAGCCAATTGACTGTTAAATGACAGCAGGGCAGCCAGTCCCTGGGCAGTTCCCCATCAATCTTTCTTTTTTTAGCCAGGGTGTTGGGGGATAGGAGCTGGAGTGCGGCACACTATAAAATCTAGCCCGTTGTATTCCTCGTGGCATGTTGCACGTGGGGTAGGTGTTACATCCCTGAAGATCAGAAGTATGTGAAGGACAGACAATTGCAAAGCCCAACATGGAGGATACTTATGCTGGACCACATCCATGGCAATCAGATTCAAGAGTTTAATGTTATACAATTGTCAGGTAAATGTTAGTGATCAATCATATTGACTTACATTGGAGATAACTATGCAAAAGAATTACCCAGTGAATCTGTTTAAACCTTTTCTGGATTGTATCCTTCAGTTGAATGGTAATATTTTTTCCTTTCTTTATCTGTTCTAAACAGAATTTGCTCCTGTGTGTTAGCTGAGGTTCAGTGCTAGTGCTCTCACCTCAGAACCAGAAGGTAATGGATCCAAATCCCACTTCAGGGGCTTAAGGCAGACTGACACTCAAGCATAGTACTAAGAGAGTGCTGTATAGTTGAACGTGCTTTATGAGGCGTTAAATGGAGGCCCATCTGCCCTCCTGCTAGGTAGATATAAAAGATCCCACAGTGCTGTTCAAAGGAGAACAGGCATGTTCTCCCCAGTGACCTCAACAAACAGCACTAAAATAGACTAGTACTGAAAAGAGAGACATGTTGCTGAAGCTTTTTATCTTACACCAGTCAGGACAAATGCAAAAATGCCAAATTTCAAATGTACTGTTTGTACTGCAGAGGAAGAGGGTGCTGATTACTTGGCAAGTTGACCCTGATTGGTCAAGGTGTTGCCATGGAGAAAGAAATGGGGAACTATAGGCTCCCCAAACTCCCAGGTAATTCAAAAAAGGCACAAGGCTTGAACATATTCCTTTTGTTTGAAGAGAATGGGTCCCTGTATATTAATGTATGTCACTTCTAGCAAGCATAAATGAGCCACATTACGAGCTTGACTGATTATTTTAAATCGATTCTTAGTGTTGCCAATCAGCACTCTTTTCTCCTGTAGTATAAATTGTTGTGATAGTTTTTTGAAATTTGGCATTCTTGTGTTTGTCCTGATGAGTGCAAGATGAAAAGCATCAGCTGTGTTTTCAGCAATATTAAAATAGACTACTTAGTCAGCTATCACATTGTTGTTTATGGGATCCTGCTGTGCACAGATTGGCTGCTGCATTTCCCTCATTACAACATTGCCAATAGTTCAAAAGAACTTCATTGCTGGTAAGGCTCTTTGAGGCATCCCATGACAGGTGTGAAACGAGTGCAAGTCTTTTTTGGTTCATCACTGATTCTCTGGTTAAGAGAACTGAAGGTGCAAATGGAAAAGCTTTCTCAGTCGGAATTCTTTCACCGAGTGGCGATGTATCTTTGTGTGTGCCTCTCTCCGATTCTCATGGTTACAGTGTTTGCTTAATTGAGGTTGGCGCAATAATGCACCTGAACCTGAGCTCAATGATCAGGAGCCGTTTTTACCTTTGCTCAAGGTATCGAATGTTGGATCTCAATTAAGATAGCGTTTTGTTGTTTCCTCCAGGTACTCTCGGGTCAGTTTCTTTCTGATAAGAAAGTTGGCACTTACGTGGAGATAGACATGTTCGGCCTTCCGGTGGACACGAGACGGAAAGCTTTCAAAACAAAGACTTCGCAAAACAACGCGGTCAACCCAGTCTGGGAAGATGATCCCATTGTGTTCAAAAAGGTTCGTCCTTTCACTTTTGAGACAGTGCAGTGTGTCAATATTGTACTGGACACCAGTTAAACATGTTTTCTCTTCTTTGGAATCCTGGGACAAAAGGCAGAGAAGAGGAACAGAGTTAAGGTTTCGGGGTTGATTCGCCGCAGATGCTGTCGGTTCTGCCGAATGTTTCCATCCTGTTCTTTCTTCCTTTCTGACTTATGTGTCCTCTTTGTCCTTCCCCGGGATTAAGTGGCATTGAGCACTTTTTAAATTAGTTCAGAGGTGTCGGCTTCATTTGATTCACAATCCGTTTATGCAGGAGATGTGCAGGCATTTATTTCAGACGGATGAACAGGATTCTGCATACGTTCAGCTGACTCAACACCAATAAATTCCTGCACATGCATCAGCAGTTCCATTTTCCAAAGCTCTTCTGGCCGGACTCTCATCTTCTACTCTGCATAAACTTGAGCTCATCCAAAACTCCGCTGCCCACACCTTCATTCACACCAGGTCCCGTTCACCCATCATCCCTGACTGACGTTGGGTCCTGCCCCCGGGACGCCTCTATTGTAAAATTTTCATCCTTGCTTTCATATCCCCCATGGCCTGGCCTCCTCCCGACCCTACAGCCCTCCACGATAACCGTGCTCATCTCATTCTGACCCCCTTGCCCGGGGGAAACTGTAGCATAGCGGTAATGTTACTGAGCTAATAATCCAAAGGAGTGGGCTAAAGCTCTGGAGGCACATGTTCAAATCCCACCACCACAGCAGCTGGGGGGAGTTAAATTTAATTAATTAACAAGTCTGGAATAAAATGCGAGTCTCATTAATAATGATCATGAAACTACTGGATTGTTATACAAACTCATTTGGTTCTCTAATGCTACCGGGTCTGATCTACACGTGCCTCCAGATACACAGCAATGTGATTGACTATTAATTGCCTTCTGCAATGGGCCAGGAAATCACAGAACTGTTCCAGTGCAGAAGGAGACCATTCAGCCCATGGTGTCTACACCAGCTCTCTGAATGAGCAGTTTACTTAGTGCCACTCGCCTGCCTTATCCCCATAACCCTAGACATTCTTCCTTTTCAGATAACAATCTAATTCCCTTTTGAATGCTTCGATTGAACCACTCTTCACCACAATCTTGGACAGCGCATTCCAGACCTTAACCGCTCGCTGCATGGAAGAGTTTTTCCTCATGTCACTTTTGCTTCTTTTTCAAGTTATCTGTGCTTTCTCGTTCTTGATCCTTCCATCAATGGGAACAGTTTCTCCCCGTCTACTCTGTCCATACTCCTCATGGTTTTGAATACCTCTATCAAATCTCCTCTCGGCTCTCTCTTCTCTTGTGGAAAACAGTCCCAGCTTCTCCAATCTATCTTCACAACTAAAGTTCATCATCCCTGGAACCATTATCATAAATCTTTTCTGAAGTAGGTGGATCACCACTACCTGCTCAAGCCTCAAGGGCAATTAGAGGTGGACAATGCTCACATCCCAAGAACGAATAATAGAAACATGAATCTTGCGCATCTCCTATTTTAATCACTCCACCATTTCATTGCCGGTCCTTTAGCTGCCAAGGCCCCAAGCTCTAGAATTTTCTACCTCTCTCTCCTTAAAACCTGTCACATTGACCAAGCTTTTATCATCTGTCCTTATGTTCCTCAGTGTCAGGTTTTGTTTGATAACCCTCCTGTGAAGCGCCTCGGGACATTTTATCATAAAAGGCACTATATAAATGCAAGCTGTTGGTTGAAAAATAGCTCTGATTATTGGAATATCTGAATCCGACTATCAGTGACACAAGCCTTGGATTTTCTTTGACACTCCGGTTAGCAGAGGATGCATGATAGCGCAGGAAAATTTTCTACACATTGCCATATCTTTGATGGACTCCCGCTGGTATTGCTGACTGCCCTTTGGGGCTTTAGCACTGGTTGGGGGTTGTGGGGGGGGTAGGTGGTGCGGAAAGTTACTGCCTCAGCTTAAAGGGCTAAACAGCCTTCCTGAATGAAAATGATGTTGGCGCCTCGGATAAAGTTGTCAAAAACGTGCCACTTTGGAATTGGTCGCTGATCATCCCTGCATAAGTTCACAATCGTCCATGGAATGTAAATTCAATAACGGGCACTTTTAATGTGTCTACTAGAAGAGAAGCAGAATTACCCACTCACGCATGTTCAGCTGGGGAGAGATCCAGTGTAATGGGTCCAAACCCAATGTTCGTGCTCCTGCATTACTAAACCAGTGAGAATTAAGAGGAAAATCCTGTCCAAGTCTTCATGAGACTCAACACTCTCGTGCTACCTTTAGATATCCCACCATGTCCATTTGTATTAAATTAATTCATGACTGACAAAAGTTGGATCTGTAAGCTGACAAGAGCAATATTCCTAAATGTAGACAGTACCACATTCACATTGAAGCTGAGTCCACTGGGCTAATGGTCATAAGACATAAGAACTAGGAGCAGGAGTGGGCAATTCAGCCCCTCGAGCCTGCCCCGCCATTCATTACGATCATGGCTGATCTCATTTCGGCCTCAACTCCAATTTCCCGCCCTCTCCCCATAACCTTTCAACCCGTTACTAATTAAAAATCTGCCTATTTCCTCCTTAAATTTATTCAGTGTCCCGGCATCCACTGCACTGAATTCCACAGGTTCACGATCCTTTGAGAAAAGTAATTCCTCCTCATCTCTGATTTAAATCTGCCATCCCTTAGCCTAAAATTATGGCCTCTCGCTCTAGAATGCCCCACAAGGGGAAACATCCGCTCCACGTCTACTTTGTCTATCCCCTTTAGCATCTTATATACCTCAATTAGATCTCCTCTCATCCTTCTAAACTCTAGCGAATATAGGCCTAAACTGCTCAATCTCTCCTCATAAGACAAGCCCCGCATCTCTGGAATCAATCTAGTGAACCTCCTCTGAACTGTCTCTAATGCAACTACATATTTTCTCAAGGGGACCAAAACTGTGCACAGTACTCCAGGTGTGGTCTCACCAATACCTTGTACAGTTGCAACAACACTTCCCTATTTTCATACTCTATTCCTTTAGCAATAAATGCCAAAATTCCATTTGCCTTCCTTATTACCTGCTGTACCTGCATACTAGCTTTCAGCGATTCATGCACGAGGACACCCAGATCCCTCTGCACTGAAGCATTCTGAAGTCTCTCTCCTTTTAAATAATAAGCCGCCTTTTTATTCTTCCGACCAAAATGGATAACCTCACACTTATCCACGTCGAACTCCATCTGCTAAATTTTGGCCCATTCACCAAACCTGTCCATACCCATTTGTAAATTTCTTATTTCTTCATGTGGTCTTAATGTTAGCCATGTCAATACCAGACTGATTATAGGAGGAGGCCATTCAGCCCTTCATTCTGGCTCTGTTATTTATTTTAAAAATGCCTGATCTGTATTTCCAGTCCATTTGCCCACCTTTATTCTATATCCTTTGATACCCTTTAGGGTATTGATACCCAGGCTCTAAGGGTTAAGCTACAAGGGGGAATTTTGAAGGTTAAGCGATGATTTGATTGAAGCTTTCAAGACATGAAGGGGAACAGATAGGGTACATTGGGAGAAAATAGTTCTACTGGTTGGGGAATCCAAAACCAGGGAGTATAGGGTAAAAATTAGAGGCTGACCTCCTCTGGAGTGAAATTAGGAAACACTTCTACATGAAAAGAGTGACTGAATTTTAGAACTTGCTTCTGCAAATGGCAATTGATGCTTTGAATTTTAAAACTGAGATTGATGGATTTCTGTCAGGAAAAGTGTTGAGGGTTATCGGGTAAAGGCAGAGGACATGGATTTAGGTCACAGATCAGCCGTGATCTCACTGAATTCCAGGACAGACTGGAGCAGCTGAATGGCCTCTTCCTTTTCCTGTGCTCCTATTTTGGGTGGAATTTGAAGACCTTTTTCCCTTCCTGTTTTATTTCATTTGTTTGGTTGCACACAGGACCTCACATCCCAAGGTTTTCAGCCATACTTGTCAAAATTACTGACAGCACTTCAGAAGCAGTCCTGGTTCAGTGAAGTAATTGGGACATCCAGAAGGAGTAATAAGTTTCTGCGTAAAGCCAGGTTCCTTGGTAATTCCTTTTGGAGTGCCATCTTGGCTATTTGAGAGTCATCCAAGCCCAACTGATTAACTAAAGAATAACACAATCATAAAACTTGTCGGGCAAGGGCAACAAGCATATGGGAAGACCACCACCTGCAAATTCCCATCCAAGTCTCACACCATCCTGACCAGGAAATGCATCACTGCTACTTCACTATCGATGGGTCAAAACATCACACAGGCCGCAGCGGTTCGATCATTGTCGCTCCACCATTGGTGTTTGTGCCTTCAGTTGTCTATAGGCCCCATCTCCGGCATTCCCTCCCGACATCTTTTCATCTCTTTCCTCCTTTAAGACACTTCTTAAAACCTACCTCTTTGACCAAGCTTTCGGTCATCTGACCAAATATCTCCTTATGTGGCTCAGTGTCACACTTTGGACAGAATTTTGCCGTCGGCGAGCAGGGTGCGGGGCCCGCTCGCCGATGCGTAAAATGACACAGGATGATGTCGGGCGGAACCCCCGAATTCCCATTTAAATTTTCAGGAAGGCAGGGGCACAGCAAAATCAACTGCGGGCCCGCCGACCTGTCAATTGAGGCCATTGACAGGATCATTTAAACAATTAAAGGACCTGCCCGTCCAACCTTAAGGTTGGCGGACAGGCCAGGAGCCCCGGCGGCAAATAGAAAAAACATGAAACCTCATCCACCGGCGGGATGAGGTTTCATGCAGGGTTCTAAAACGTTTAATAAAGTTTTATTGTAATTTATGAACATGTCCCATCTCATGTGACATTGTCACACGAGAGAGACGTGTTAGGGAATTTTTATTTTTCTATTTTTAATCTTTTTAAAAATGTAAGCGATCTCATTGAAGCAGCACTTAGCCTCAGGGAGATGTGCGTCTTTCATGCACATGCACGGAAGAGCGCACTCTCGCAGTTGGGGAATCCCCTCCCTCGCCCGCACAGGGAGCGCATAGCGCTTCCCGCTGGACGTCACACTGGGTGGGCCTTAATTGGCCCGCCCACGTAAAATGGCAGCGGGGCCCACTTCTCCAGCAGGGATCGGCTCCCCGCCCGCCAGAGATTGGGTCGGGCCCACCCGCCCAACAGGCAGAAAATTCTGCCCTTTGTTTTATAATGTTCTTGCAGCACACCCTGGGATGTTTCATTATGTTAGAGGCACTATATGGATGCAACTTCTTGTTGTTGTTGTTGTTGTTGTTCAAGAAAGCACCTCACCACCACCTTCTCAAAGACAATTAGAGATGGCCTACAAACTTCTCCCTGGCAGCGATGTCCACCTACTGTGAACGAAGATGAACAAAAATCACAAGTAGATTTAACTATTGTGACATGAACTTCAACTTATTAAATCACATGAAGTTCTTCAATTGTCATTCCTATTCCCAATTCATTCTTTTTTATGACTACAGCTCCTCACACCCCACTTCCTGTAAGGACTCCATCCCATTCTCTCAGTTCCTTCACCTCCGTCGCATCTGTTCTGATGATGCCACTTTCTAAAACAGTTCCGCTGACATGTCTTCCTTCTTCCTTAACCAAGGTTTTCCACCCACGGTGATTGACAGGACCCTCAACCGTGTCCAGCCCATCTCCCACGCACCCACCCTCACACCTTCCTCTCCCTCCCAGAACCATGATAGGGTCCCCCTTGTCCTCACGTATCACCCCACCAGCCTCCGCATTCAATGGATCATCCTCCACCATTTCCGCCAACTCCAGCATGATGCCACCACCAAACACATCTTCCCTTCACCCTCCCTGTCAGCATTCCGTAGGGACCGTTCCCTCCGGGACACCCTGGTCCACTCCTCCATCACCCCCTACACCTCAACCCTCTCCCATGGCACCTTCTCATGCAACTGCAGAAGGTGCAACACCTACCCCTTTACTTCCCCCCTCCTCACCGTCCAAGGGCCCAAACACTCCTTTCAAGTGAAGCAGCACTTCACTTGCACTTCCCTCAATTTAGTCTACTGCATTCGCTGCTCACAATGCGGTTTCCTCTACATTGGAGAGACCAAATGCAGACTGGGTGACCGCTTTGCGGAACACCTTCGGTCTGTCCGCAAGCATGACCCAGACCTCCCTGTCGCTTGCCATTTCAACACTCCACCCTGCTCTCATGCCCACATGTCCATCCTTGGCCTGTTGCATTGTTCCAGTGAAGCTCAACCCAAACTGGAAGAACAGCACCTCATCTTCTGACTAGGCACTTTACAGCCTTCCGGACTTAATATTGAATTCAACAACTTTAGATCATGAACTCTCTCCTCCATCCCCACCCCCTTTCCCATCCCCCTTTTTCCAATAATTTATAATTTTTAAAATATATATATATATATATTTATATATTTTTCTTTTCTCACCTACTTCTATTATTTTAAAATTTATTTTCATCCATTGTTTTATCTCCACCTTTTAGCCTATTTCAATCCCTTCCCCTCACCCCACCCCCACTAGGGCTATCTGTCACTTGCTCATCCTGCTTTCTGCCCTTAATGTCCCCATTAGTACATCCTTTAGCTAATATCACCACCGTCAACACCCCTTTGTCCTTTTGTTTATGACATCTTTGGCAATCTTTTCTTTGCCTCCACCTATCACTGGCCCTCTATCCAGCTCCACCTGTCCCACCCCCCTCTACCAGCTTATATTTCACCACATTTCTACTTTTCCTTAGTTCTGTTGAAGAGTCATACGGACTCGAAACGTTAACTGTGTTCCTCTCCGCAGATGCTGTCAGACCTGCTGAGTTTTTCCAGCTATTTTTGTTTTTGTTTCAGATTCCCAGCATCCACAGTATTTTGCTTTTATCATTCTTTTTATGTTCTGTCTGTGGATTTATTTTTTATTGGTTAATAGCGTGGCCTTTTTAATCTAACTTGAACTGTGCTATCTTCTCTAACCATGCTTCCTCTGAAAAAAAAAGTTGGTTTCACATCTTTTACTTACCGGTAGCTGTTCTGTTCTTCTGGAGAAAGTTCATTTTGGAGGGAGGAGCAAGTTGATGAGAGTGAGGTTTTCATTGACTGAAGGTCATTTTTTAAAGACCTATTTTGTCCAGTCACTTGAAATAAGTAGATGTGTCAGGATCGTTATGCGCAGATGACCAAAGCTGTTTTGTAAATTAAATTTTTTTTTTCATTACTGATAGATAAAGAAAAGCAGAAAAGAAAATCAGGACATATTGTGTGAAAATGCAGTACAAAATTTACCATAAGCTTTCAAGAGCTTTTTTAAAAAAAATCATCAAATTCTTTTACATTATTTGAAATGTGTTTTTTTTTAATGTAAACTCATTTCATCTTCAGGTTGTGCTACCATCTCTGTCTTCATTAAGGATATCTGTTTATGAGGAAGGAGGTAAATTTATAGGCCACCGAATATTGCCTGTACAAGCTATTCGACCAGGTGAGTACAACCGTGTCGCGTATACCTGTCCACAAATGTGTGTGAGGTTTTATTCTGTTGCCATTTGCCATCTTCTACCTGCAATATTGCTGAAAACAGACATGTTGCTGAAGCTTTTCATCTTGCACTCATCAGGACAAACACAAGAATGCCAAATTTCAGACGATCACAGCAATTTATACTACAGAGGAATAGGGTGCTGATTGGTTAGCAAGTCGACTCTGATTGCCCGAGGCATTGCCATGGAGAAAGCAATGGGGAACTACCAGCCTCCTCAAGCTTCCGAATAATTCAAAAAAGGCACAAGCCTTGAACATATTCCTTTGTTTGCAGAGAATGGGTCCCTTTTTATGAATGTATGTCACTTCCAACAAGTGTAATCGAGCCACATTACGAGCTCAACTCGTTATCTTAAATTGTTGTTAGTGTAGCTATTAGCACACTCTTGATTATACCTGTAACTTTGGTCTCTCCTATATTTTAGGTTATCACTATATCTGTCTAAGGAATGAACGGAATCAGCCCCTGATGCTTCCTGCTCTCTTTGTATACATAGAAGTTAAAGATTACGTCCCTGATACCTTTGCAGGTAAAAATGAAATGCTTTGTTCTGTTTTGTTTTAGGTAGCGAGCGAAACTACAACCAGTGATAAACAATGGAAGAATACTTGTGTTGGCCAATCTATCCACATCTACTTATTGATTATAATTAACATAGAAGCGTTTAAAGGAAAGATTGTAAAAAAAAGTCTTTTTACACAAAATTAATTCATTAAACCCTCATCCACCCCACTGAAAATTTAATCTACAGGCTAATGTAAATCTTGCAAATTTTCCTCAAGCTTCCTTCCTTTTATCTTCACAGATGTGATTGAGGCACTGTCCAATCCTATTAGATATGTGAATTTGATGGAACAAAGAGCACAGCAACTAGCGGCTCTAACTCTCGAGGACGAGGAAGAAGAAAAGAAAGATGTAAGCAGTGTTTTCATCTTGCTCGAGTGTACAAGTGTGCAAGAGTAATCCTGTTTAAAGCTGTTAAAATAGGGGGGCGTCTCCCGTGTGAGGAAATGCACAAGATCAGATGGAACACCAATTTTGCACTCAAAAATACTCATCGACTTCAATGGAGAGTCAAATGTAGGGGTGTGGGGGGAGGGGTGGAATCCGGTCAGTTCGCGAGTGACCAGTTAGGTTAAAATTGTCCCCAGTGCGTCAGAAAAGATATTACATTCAGAAAAACTATTCCGTCTTTTCTCTATCCATTGTTACTTGCTGGAAGATTCGCTGCTTACAGTGTTTCGGGTTGTTTCTACTCTATAAGGCGTGAATTTTGTTTTATTTATTTATTTGTTGACGTCCCGTGGAATTGCTCACTTTCTCCCCTTCCCTGTGGCTTTTTTTTAATTTATTCACGGGATGTGGGCGTCGCTGGCTAAGCCAGCATTTATTGCCCATCCCTAGTTGCCTTTGAGAAGGTGGTGGTGAGCTGCCCTCTTGAACCGCTGCAGTCCATGTGGTGTAGGTACACCCACAGTGCTGTTAGGGAGGGAGTTCCAGGATGTTGACCCAGTGACAGCGAAGGAATGGCGATATATTTCCAAGTCAGGATGGTAAGTGCCTTGGAGGGGAACTTCCAGGTGTTGGTATTGCGATGTATCTGCTGCCCTTGTCCTTCTGGATGGTAGTGGTCGTGGGTTTAATATCTTTCTGTTTGCATTTCTCTTTTTGTCTCCCGCTCTCTGTAGAATACCCATACATTTTCCCTCATTACCAAATGTCTGGTTTTTTTTTCCCTCAGACTCCACCTCCTTTGGTCTTTTGCCTCCATCTTTCTAGTTTGGAACTTGCAAAGCAGGAACGCAGTGCTGAGTCTGGGTGAGCAGGGAGGCTAGGAAAGGAGAGTGCAGGGAAACTAAAGTGGGGAAGAGCAAAGCCTAAGAAGGAGGCTGAGGAATGCAGATTGAAGAAGCATGCTTGGATTGGACACTTAGAAATCAGACCAGGCCAGGCCAGATCAGGCTGCAGCAGCCCCTGCAAAATAGTACAGGATATGAAGCAAGATGGTAGTGCACTTATGTTGCTTTGAATTGGTCCCTTGTAACTACATGGGACAAGTCAGAGCTGAGACATGGTTGGCACAGAAAGCAGTTGGCTAGAAGTCAAAGGTGAGTGGGCAGGTATTCAATGGACGCAAATGTTCACTTATTTATAGATTTAAAAACATTAGTATAGAATAATGGATCAAGTGTTATGGTAATGAGTTAGTGATGTATGTCATGATGTAACAGTGACATCAGCAGTCATGTACAAGAGAATAAGAAGAAAGCTGGAATAGTCTGTACAAGAGTGAGATGTACTTACCTCGAAGCCTAGAATGTATTATGATGTAAATAAAGGAGTTTTTGAAGAAACCTACCTGAGTTAGACCTTAGTTACTCATAGGTAGTGGGAAACCCTTGCAATCCTGATCAAGCCACAAGTTACCTGAAGAGAGATCCAAATACTATTCAAACCAAACCACAAACCATTTATAAGTGGAGACTGAAGTATTTCCCATTTTCTGGCATCCAGGTTCTTCCATATGCCTGTAGATAACAGTATGCATATCCTGTAGATAACAGTATGCATATGCCTGTAGATAACAGTATGCATATCCTGTAGATAACAGAATGCATATGCCTGTAGATAACAGTATGCATGTCCTGTAGATAACAGTATGCATATCCTGTAGATAACAGTATGTATATCCTGTAGATAACAGTATGCATGTCCTGTAGATAACAGTATGCATATCCTGTAGATAACAGTATGCATGTCCTGTAGATAACAGTATGCATATCCTGTAGATAACCGTATGCATATCCTGAATACATTGATCCAAAATTTCTTACTCCACCAATTTAATGGGGGTGTTTAACCATGTTTGTCACCTCTGTAAAAATAGAGGCTATAGAGATTTCAGAGGAATGCATAGTGCTTGTACGTTATTATCCCCAAGATGTAGCACTGGGGCCCAGTCAACATCAAGTTCTCCTTCTTCTTTCAAGTAGGGTCACACGGACTCAACGCGTTAACTCTGTTTCTGTCTCCACAGATGCTGTCAGACCTGCTAAGTTTTTCCAGCATTTTCTGTTTTCATTTCAGATTTCCAGCCTCTGCAGTATTTTACTTTCGTAAGGTTCTCCTTGTTAGCTGTCAGTCGGCCAACTAACAGAATAAATCTCCTATACTGTTACAACAACGTTCCCCATCCCCAGCCTCTATCCCCTACTCCATCAGTAAAATGCATTTGGATTTTCCCCACCAGATATCTCTGTGAACTCAGTGAGTGAGATTACCAGTCTAGTGCCTATTATCTGCCCAAAATTTGGTACCACGGGACCTCATCAGTGGAAAGTGGGTTGGCACCTCCAAACTTATTTGAATTTTACAAGATTACAAGAATTTAACAAGAGGCTGATACCCAGCAGAGAGAAATGTTTCCCAATAATCTGAACTGTGTTCAAATTCAGGTCTCTGAATTTGATTTGATTTACCTATTGACAGATACCCTGCGGCCATGCCCTCAAACCATTTTCTCAAACTCTCCTTCCCTGCGATCCCCCCTAGGAGGCAACAGTGGCATAATGATAATGTCACTCTTCTAGTGATCCAGAAGCACAGGCCAATGCTCTGGGGACGTGGGTTCAAATCCCGCCACGGCAGCTCGCGGGATTTTAATCCAATCAACAACATTCAGGGTTGAAAGCTGGGGCAGAATTTTAAGGCCCCGTTTTGGCGGGACGGGGGCCGTAAAATGCGGCGAGACATCCTAAACCCCATCGGCTTCAGCGGGAACGTAAAATCCCGCTGCCGTAAAATTTCGGCCCCTAGTCTCAGTAATGGTGACCACGGGTGGGATTTTCTGGTCCTGCCAGCAGTGGCCACGGGCCTGCTCTCCAAATTTTCCCGTCCTGCCTGCTGCATAGCCCATTAGCGGAACCGGAAAATCCAAGCCCAGGAAACTATCACCAATCGTCGTAAAAACCTATCAGGTTCACTCACTTACTTTAAGGAAGGAAATCTGCCATCCTTACTCTGCCTGGCGCACATTTGGACTCCAGATACACAATAATATGGTCGACTCTTATCTGCCCTCTGAAATGACTTACACCACCCAATCCGAGATCAGTTAGGGATGAGCAACAGATGTTGACCCTGCCATGAAAGAAGAATTTTTTTTTTTTTAAATTGTCAATTTTTTTCTCTGGTTTTCTGCTTGTGTTCTGTTTTTTGTCTGTTGAATGTTCACACATTGTTCCGTTGATTTGAGGCCAGGATTTTCCCCTCGGCGATTTGGGGGCGGGGCCCGCTCGCTGAGGGGAAAATGACGCGATATGACGTTGGGAGGAACCCTCGACGCCATCCCGGTCCCTTTAAATATTCAGGAAGGCGGGCGGACAGCGAAATCAGCTGTCCGCCCGCCGACCTGTCAATGGCCAATTGAGGCCATTGACTGGCTCATTAAGATAGTTAAATGCCCTGCCCGGCCAACCTTAAGGCTGGCGGGCAGGCCAGGAGCCCCAGCGGCCTGTAGATTATTAATGAAACTTCATCCACTGGCGGGATGAAGTTTCATTACCGTTTTGTAAAAATTTAATAAATTTTATAAGTTTGTTATCAACATGTCCCATCTCGTGTGACATTGTCACATGAGGGGGACATGTTAATAATTTTAAAATGCCTCTATTTTTTGACTTTACTTACCTGTCAGTAAACTCCCTGAGACAGCACTTTTCCTCAGGGAGCAGAGCGCACTTTGATAGATGGGGATTCCCACCTCCCCCCCAGAACAGGAAGCACATAGCGCTTCCTGTTGGGGATGCTGCTGGGCGGGCCTTAATTGGCCCGCCCACTCAAAATGGCGGCGGGCACCGTTTCGGTGGCGGGGGTCGGCTGCCCGCCTGCCGCCGAGCCGGTGGGGCCCGTCCGCCCACCAAGGGCTAAATTCTGCCCCAATGTCCATTTAGAGCACACCTGGAGTATACTGAGAGCAGATCTGGGTGTCACACCTTAGGAAGAATATATTGGCCTTGGAAGGAGTGCAGTGTAGATTTACCAGAAGGATACCTGGACTCCAAGGATTACGCCATGAGGAGAGATTAAACAAACTAGTGTTCTCTGGAATTTAGAAAGTTAAAAGGTGATTTGTTTGAAGCTTTCATATTGTTAAGATGAATAGATAGGGTCAATAGAGAGAAACTATTTCCACTAATTGAGGTGCCTTGGACCAGAGGGCTGTTGGATCCTGTGGATCCTCGTCGCCAGTTCATTGTGAGAGGTGGCCGAGTTGACACTATAGATAGATTGATCAGCAGACGCTTCTTAGGTGGGAACTTTTAGTTTATTTACAAATGTACTCAGCAGCAACTATATGGTGCTTTTACATCAAACCCTATCTCTACACTACTGACTACTAACTACAGAGGTCACCCTCTCCTATTGGGCTACTAAAGATCACGAGATCTTCCTTAACAATCATTATTCTAAAAAGTATATTACACACTAAATAAAACCATAATTACCACAGGAGCGGAATCAGAAAAATAAGAAGCCCAAGATCTTTCAGGCGTGAAGTTAAAACACAAATATTCGTAAAAAGAATGGTAGAGGTTTATAACTTTCCATTGCCAACTGTCTTCTGGTGTAGTATACTAATCAACTCAGACGCTCCAGCGCCATACCTAGCACGGAGGAAGATGGTTGTGGTTGTTGGAGGTCAATTATCTCAGCTCCAGCACATCACTGCAGGAGTTCCTCAGGGTAATGTCCTAGGCCCAACCATCTTCAGCTGCTTCATCAATGACCTTCCTTCCATCATCAGGTCAGAAGTGGGGATTTTGCTGATGATCGCACAATGTTCAGCACCATTCGCGACTCCTCAGATACTGAAGCAGTCCATGTCCAAATGCAGCAAGACCTGGACAATATCCAGGCTTGGGCTGACAAGTGGCAAGTAACACTCACGCCACACAAGTGCCAGGCAATGACCACCTCCATCAAGAGAGAATCTAACCATTGCCCCTTGATGTTCAATGGCATTACCATCGATGATTCCCCCACTTTCAACGTCCTGGGGGTTACCATTGACCAGAAACTGAACTGGACCAGCCATTTAAATACATTGGCAACAAGAGCAGGTCAGAGGCTAGGAATCCTGCAGCGAATAACTTATCTCCTGACTCCCCAAAGCCTGTCCGCCATCTATTAGGCACAAGTCAGGAGTGTGATGGAATACTCTCCACTTGCCTGGATGAGTGCAGCTCCCACAACACCCAAGAAGGTTGACACCACCCAGGACAAAGCAGCCCGCTTGATTGGCACCCCATCCACAAACATTCACTCCCTCCACCACCGACACACAGTAGCAGCAGTGTGTAGCACCTACAAGATGCACTGCAGGAACTCACCAAGGCTCCTTCAACAGCACCTTCCAAACCCACGGCTGCCACCATCTAGAAGGATAAGGGCAGAAGACATATGGGACCACCCCACCTGCAAGTTCCCTTCTAAGCCACTCACCATCCTGACTTGGAAATATGTCGCCATTCCTTCAATGTCGCTGGGTCAAAATCCTGGAACTCCCTGCCTAACAGCACTGTGGGTGTACCTACACCACATGGACTGCAGCGGTTCAAGAAGGCAGCTCACCACCACCTTCTCAAGGGCAGCTAGGGATGGGCAATAAATGCTGGCCCAGCCAGCGAAGCCCACATCCCATGAATTAATTTTTTTTTTAAAGTCACCCACTGCCTCTCCCTGACCTTGTTTAGGACCATATTTTCATATGGCAGGTGACCGTTCTACCACATAATACCGGTGAAGCTGTTTCAGTTAATTGTCCTTTGAAGCTGTTCTTCCCCTCAATTTCACAATTTGATTGGGAGCAGGATCATAAATTGAACCAGCCAGTTGCTGGCAAGCTTGCAGAAAAGCTAACGTGGCAAATCATTTTCATGAGCCTGTTGGCGGCCGCAGAGTCGGTGTGAAAGCTCCATCCATCATTGGCAAATATTTTAATCCTTCAGGTGGAACACAAGCGCTGGTCTATAAATCTGGACTCTTGTTACAGCAACGTGATGTGAAACCTTGGCCAACTAACCCGACAATGTGTCCTGTGCCTTTCTCCCGTTAAAGTGAAATAGTTAATGGGCTCCACTCTTTCCAGATTTTCCTGTATCTTAATACCTTTTCTCCCGTTTTTAAAAAATGTTTTGAAGATAAGTGCTTCGATTACTTTAACTGTAACTCTTCAATTGCAGTGCGCAAATGGCAACCTGTCTGTGGCCATGTTTCACTCACCTTGGGATATTGAAGGGTGTCTTATGACTTATGCTTTTCACTAGTGACTTGGCAGCAGGTTCTTTACCCTCTGTATGGGGTTACTTTCCAGAAGAATAGAAGTGAAAAGCAGGGAGATTATTTTAAACTTGTGTAGAACCTTCATTAAACCACAATTGGAGTACTGTGCACAGTTCTGGATTCTGTATCACAAAAAGATACACTAGAGAAGGTACAGGAAAAAGATTTGCAGGTGTGCTATCAAAATGGAGAGATTATAGCTATCAAGAAAGACAGAAAAGGCTGTGGCTCTTCCCTCTGGAAGGTAGAAGGCTGAGGGGTCACCTAACGGGATCTTTAAAATTTCAAACAGATTTGATAGAGAACGTGTTTCAACTTGCGGGGAGCCCAAAACGAGGAGTCGTAACTATAAGATGGTTAATCATAAATCCAATAAGGGATTCAGGGGCTGAATCTTCGGCTCGGTGAGCGGGGGCGGGGCCCGCTCGCCAAAGGGTAAAATGATGTAGGGTGACATCGGGCGTCTGTCCCGACATCACCGCGCGCCATTTAGATTTTCAGTTCGGCACGCGTGCAGCCAAGTAGACTGCGTGCCCGCCAAACTGTCAAAGGCCTATTAAGGCCTGGTATAAAGCAATTAAGGCAATCAGCTGAGCTGCCCGCCCAACCTTAAGGTTGGCGGGGGGGGCAGGCGAAGAGCTCAGGCGGCCTTTGCATTTTTCATGGAACCTCATCCACGGGCGGGATGAGGTTCCGTGAAGGGTTTAAAATTTTCAGAAAGATTTTTATTAAAATTAATGTACAGCTCATGTGACAGTTTCACATGAGGGGACATGTCATAAAAATTTTTACAACACTTTATTAGACTGTTTAAACTTAAAACTAATCATGTGCGAAAGAGCGCACTCCCAACTCAGGCAACAACCCCCCCCTGCACGGACACGGAGCGCTCAGCGATTCCGGGCGCGCGTCACGCTGGGCGGGCCTTAATTGGCCCACCCACGTAAAATGGCAGCGCCCAGCCGATCTGGGGCGCCGATCAGCCCCGCGCCCGCCCCCACACAACACCCCCGATGGGGAGAAAATTCTCTCCTAGGAGGATCTTCATTACCCAAAGCCTGCTTATAGGCTACCACATGGAACACTTGTAGCAAATAATACAAATACATTAAAGCTAGATTAGTACATGAGCTGGAAAGGAATTTAACAATAAGCTGAATACGAAACCGAATAGTGTGGGAGGAGGCTCGTGTGGAGTATAAACAGAAGCGTGGACTAGTTGGCTTGAGTGGCCTATATCTGTTTTATCTTTTATGTCTGTTTTCTGTGCAGAATAAAAGAAATAAGCAGGTTTGCTCAATTTTGCCAGTTGGTGAAGAGGAAGTTGAAGATGTTGCATGATTGTTAACAATTGTTGATATTCTGCTTCATTTTATGGTTCTTCAATTCTGAAGCAGGAGGCTTTGGTACTTGTCCCATGAGGAATTACATTGCCATCCCCCTAGCCTATTGTCCAGGTACATCACAGAATGAAAAAGCGCATGTACCACATGCTTTGGAATAAAAGGTGTCTCTGTGAACTTGTGTCACTTGGTCATTCATTTGGTGGATCACTGTAGCAAGTAGCTGAGGCCAGCTAAAGCTGCTGATCAGTTATTCAGCTCCGAGCCCTTTTTAAATTAGTATTCATTCATGGGGTATGAACATCGCTGGCTAGGCCAGCATTTATCGCCCATCCCTAACTGCCCTTGAGAGGGTGGTGGTGTGCCGCTTTCTTGAATTACTGCAGTCTGTGTGGTGTCGGTGCATTCACAGCGCTGATCGGCAAGTGGGTTCCAGAATTTTGACCCAGGAACAGTGAAGGGACAGCGATATGGTTCTAAATCAGGATGGCGTGTGCCTGGGAGGGGAACTTCCAGGTGCCGGTGTTCCCGTGCACCTGCTGTCCTTAAACTTTTAGTGGTAGATGTCACGGGTTTGGAAGGTGCTGTCAAAGGAGCCATGGCGAGTTGCTGCATCTTGTAGATAGTACACAGGTGGTTTAAAAAAAAAAGAGCCTCCTGTGGCCCCTAATTGGCAGCAGGAAATGGGACAGACACCTCTGCTCACTTTAGTGCCCATCCTGCTTCTGCCATAATTTTGTTGTGGTGTGATGGTATCGGACACCCCTTTCTCCATCACTTCCGCCTTATTGTGCTCATTTGTATTCACACCAGTAATCCCATTGGGATTAAGGATCATCATGGAGAAGACACAAGGGCCTACATTGAACTTACACAAATGCATTTAAAAGCCATTTTGTAAATATGTTTTAGTTCTCTGGTTTTACACAGGAGTATAGAGGCACAGAAACAAGAGTTGGTCAAAGTGCTTCCTGATTTCACTCCTAACCCTAATTTTGAGATTGTGGCCCCTTGTTCTGGATTTCCCCATGAGAATAAATAGTTTCTATCTAACGTATAGAATCCCTTTATCATTTTCAGGACATTGATTAGGTCATCTCTCAACCTTGTAAATTCAAAAGAGAATGAACCAAGCTTAACCTCATAATCTAACCTGTAACATTCTGGTCAATTCCACAGCCAATTTATCTGTCCTGAGGCTCAATCTCCAATATTGAACACAGTACTCCAGATAGGAGACTAACCAAGGTTGTGTACAACTGAAGCATCACTTCCTTAACTTTGGATTGAACCCCCTTAAGATAAAAGCCAACATCCCATTAACTCTTCAAATTAATTTTTGTTTCTGTGCTTTTAGCGATTTGTGGACATGAGCATTTAAATCTGTTTGCTCCTCCACATCTCTTAGCCCCTTAGCCATGACGAAAGATTTTCTTTGTCAGATCACATCCTTCCCCATATTGACCTCCACCTGCAGTAGCTTTTCGCACTCCTTGAGTCTGTCTCCGTACCTTTGTAACTGTCTAATCCCAGCCATCCAACTGATTGTCCCTCCTAACTTAGAATCACCTGAAAACTTGGAAATCCTATCCTCTAATCTTTCATCCAGACCATTAATGTGTGTGGCCAAAAGCTGAAACCCCATGACAGATCCCTGGGGGATACCACTTGTCAAATCGCACCAACCTGAGAACATGCCATTTACCCTTAATTTCTGCATTCTACCTCTTAATCAATCATGGCACAAAGCTACGTCCAATTTCATGTGCTTTTCATTCTTGCTTATGATGTCAGGCATGGAATTTTATCAAAAACCTTCTGGAAACCCACAAAGAGAGCATCCGTAGGCACTCTCCTATCTCCCATTCGAGTGGCCTCAAAAAATTCAGTTCCATTAGTCAAATATAACCTACCCTTCACCAATGTGGACTCTCTCTGATCAGCTAATACTGCTCCTAGTGCTCAGACATTCTGTCTCTGCTGATAGATTCCAGTAACATCCCCACAGTCGATGTTAAACTGGCCAACCTTTAGTTACCTGGTTTCTCTCTCCTTCCCTTCTTAAATAATGGAGTGACATTTGCAATTTTACAAACCAAAGGCACAATTCTGGATTCTCGAAAGCTTTGCAAAATTATGACTAATGCATCTGCAATTTTCCCACTTATTTCTTATAATATTCTGGAGTGAAAACCATTAGGTCCCAGAGATTTATCGACCACAAGCTTCATTATTTTCTCCATTACTTTTTTTTTAAACTTCTATTAAATCCACTGAGTTCCTTCCATTGACTTTTTTTTCCAGATTCCTTTGTACCAATAGTAATCTGTCCCCAGTCGACACTGTGAAAGCAGATAAAAAGTATTCATTTAACAATTCTGCAATTGCTTAATTGTCCATTATAGACTCGCCTGCATCTGTGTTAATGGGCCCATATTCTTCTTTAGCGGTCTCTTAGTATAAATTGGTTTCTGGGAATAGAGGGCTGCCCTGTGAGGAGATAGAAAGGGCCTACATTTTCTGGAGTTTAGAAGAATGAAGGGCATTAAAGCCTATAAAATTCGGACTAGAAGGATGGATTCCAAGAGGCTGTTTCTCCTGGCTGGAGAGTCTAGAACTAGGGGTCATAGTCTCAAAATAAGGAATCAGCCATTAGGGACTGAGGGAAATTTCTTTAGTCAGAGGGTTGTGAATCTTTGGAAATCCTGACCCCAGAAGCTGTGGACGCTCAGTCATTGAGCCTATTCAAGACTGATATCTGTAGGTTTTTGGGCACTAAGAGAATCAAGGGACGTGGGAGTCAGAGGGAAAGTGCAGTTGAGGTAGACAATCAGCCATGAATTTACTGAATGGTGGAACGGGCTCCAGGGGGCCGAATGGCCTACTCCTGCTTCTACTTCTTATGTTAATATATTTATGAGACCATCTGCTGTTAGCTTTAATATCCCTTGCCAGATATTTTTAATATTCCTTCTTGCACCTTTTTTACTTGACCCTGCCTTGCATGGCTGTTGTTCCTTTTCGTAGGCCAGGATTTTACAGCCCCATCACGGTGTGTCTCCCCCCGGTTGATGCGGTGAGCCATTTAAATCTCCATTCAGTTCGGCGGGACCATAATATCCCACCGGCGAGAGGGGCTGTAAAATCCTGGCCATAGTTTTTTCCAGCCTTCTGGATTTCTGTTTTTCCTTCCATTTGTCTTTTCATTGAGTTCAACATTGTCTCTCGCTTCATTTGTTGATTGTGGTTGCTTAACTACACAAGTGGACCTTTTGGGTTGATGTACTGGTTTTGTATTGTGCCAAATACTTTGCGTACCTATAACTATTAACTGGAGTTAGTCATTAACGGCTCCACCCAGTTTACTGTGGTCAATTCATGCATGATCCCTTTGGAATTTGCCTTACTTGAATTTAAATTCTTGGTTTGTAATTCCCTCTTGAAGTTAATATTAAATTAATCCACATTGTCATCATTATTTGCAAGGCATTCCCTTACCGACAGTTGCTAACTAATTCTAGCTTGTTACTCTTCACCAGGTCTAGTATGGCCTGTTCCCTTCTCAGTGGGGTAGAACTTAGACCTCTTGCCCATTTTACACCGTGTCCGATTTTGGGGACCCATTGGGTCAGGCAATTTTGTCAGGCATCACTGACAGGAATGGTCACCTCGCGGCTATGCCATTGGGCTAGCAATCCTGACACCTGGACGAATGATCTAGTGATTTGAGTTCAAATCCCCACTGTGGCAACAGGGGAGTTTAAATTCAGTTAATTAAGTAAATCTGAAACAAAAGGCCTGTCTGAGGTGATCATGTGATTCTGGATTACTGCTGTTAAAAACCCACCCACTTCAATAATGTTCTTTAAGGAAGGAAATCTGCCGCCCTTACTAGGTCTGGCCTACACATGGCTCCAGATCCACAGTAATGTGGTCGACTCTTAATGGCCCTCAAAACGGCCTAGCAAACGCCTGAGTTGTTAAGAAGGTGGCTCACTGCCATGTTCTCCATAGCAATTGGAGATGACCTTGTCAGCGATGCCCACATTCTGTGAATGAACAAAAAAAACTTGACTATTGCTGAAAAAACAGACATGCCTAAGCTTCTCGTCTTACACTCGTCAGGACACTCGCAAGAATACCAATCTAAGGGGAAAACAACAATTTATACTGTATGTGAACAGAGTGCTGATTGGTTTGCAAGCAACGTTACCATGGAGAATGCACCACTGTTGGTGCCTGACAGTTAACTGCCTAGTGTTGTTTGAAATTTAAAACAGGCAGCTTGACCCTGATTGGTCAAGGCATTGCCCTGAGGAATGAGTCAGCGAATGGCTGTTACTTATTGTTGGGCCCTGACATGTGTAAGTGAGACGTTTATCACGTGTTTTAGACCACATGCCAAAGTTCAATGTTGCAGAACAGGAACCAGGCCTGTCCCATTCACAATTCTTAAGCTGAGGGCAACTCACTGTTTTTTAAAGAAAGACTAATTTGTGAGCCTTGCTTTGTAGAGTGCTTTAGTATTTGGTAAGGTTGTTGATCCAGTGAGCCTTTGCACCTGTGAGCTAATAGTTGGCTAATCAGATATCGTAATATGTTATTGTAATTTATTCAAGCAACAGCTGTACTAAGCACAAGGTTTTGATCTATATACGATACAAGGCAGCTGGAGCAAGGGGACTGGTCTCTGTTTATGACCAAGATGTGTCTATTCTAATTGCTTAAATTCCCTCTGTGTTCATTCACATGCAAATTTTGAGTGTTGCTCTCAAAAAGAGCCCATTATTTCCATCTGCTCTTTTTCCTCCTCTCTAGCTCTATCTCCCCACCAACCGTGCTCCTCCAACCCCATGCACGCCCCCCTCTCCAACCCCCCTGCAACCTTTCCTTCACTCAAGCGGAACACATTTCATTTCCCTCCTCTTGAGAACTTTGCCCCCTCTCCAAAACACAGTCTGCCAAACTTCTCAGCCTTTCTACTCATGCTGCCTTTCCAGGCATGAATCATCCTTTGTTGAGCCCACATCTGTTCCTCTTTTTGCCTTCTCTGGGATGCCGATCGAGGCATTGACGGGCGGGAACCATAACTGCCGCTCTCTTCCCAACTGTGTCGCCCAAGGTCTCCACTGGGTGTGATCTTGCCTCCTTGTTGTCCTGCTTATTCCATCCACTACTGGCCACCTCATGCTGCAGTTCAGCCAATAATCATCGCCCCGTCCACATTTCCCTCCAGAATGCCCGTTCGTGTGTGGACAAGGCACTTGCAATCCTCAGCCTTCTTGTGTTCAATTGCATTGACATCCGGACCTTGACTGAAACTTGGCAAATGAAGGTGGAGGCAAGGTGTCACCATCCAAGTCCCTCAAGTCCAAGGAGCACGGCGTTGAACATACCTGGTGCAAAATTGGTTTAATTGTCCATCACCAGAACTAGATGAACCGTATCAAGAGCTATCAGGTCAAGCTCTGCCTCACTGCACAGACATTAGTTTGAAAAATTCTTTGGCTTTTTTCTGAACAGCCTCGAGCAGTCCCTTTAGAGATCGCTAGCAAAGCCATTCAATGCCTGGTACATCTGGGCAGAACATTCACAGTTTACATGCCCCACTCATTTTTAACCTAAGGATAGCAATCTGGGTAAGACAGCCAGTGTAGGACTCCGAGTTATGTTTTTAATCAGTCATTTACCTGAAGCTCAATCACCGACAGGCCTGCCTGAAAATTGCGCCCATATCAGCCTTAGTTATCAATGGGGCTATGTTTTGGTGAGGAATGGCATCTGCCAAGTGGAATGGTCTCCCGCCACCCACACCCACTTCAGTGTCAGCATCAGATCCAGTCACTTGTAAATGACCTTTCTATAAATTGGTTTTCTCATAATTTCCCCCCTTTTTTCCTATACTTGGTGGCAATTTCTCACGCAGAGAATCAAGACAAAGCAAAGGAATGCTACGGAGGTAAGAATGTTTTTTTTTTATTCGTTCATAGGATGTGAGCATCGCTGGCAAGGCCAGCATTTATTACCCATCCCTAATTGCCCTTGAGAAGGTGGTGGTGAGCCGTCTCCTTGAATCACTGCAGTCCATGAGGTGTAGGTACATCCACAGTGCTGTTAGGGAGGGAGTTCCAGAATTTTGACCTAATGACAATGAAGGAACGGCGATATATTTCCAAGTCAGGATGGTGTGTGGATTGGGGTGGAACTTACAGGTGGTGGTGTTCCCATCTATCTGCTGCCCTTGTGCTTCTATGTGGTAGAGGTCGTGGGTTTGGAATGTGCTGTCGAAGGAGCCTTGGTGAGTTGGTGCGGTGCATCTCGTAGATGGCACACCCTGCTGCCACTGTGCATTGGTGGTGGAGAGAGTGAATGTTTAAGGTGGTGGATGGGGTGCCAGTCAAGCAGGCTCCTTTGTCCTGGATGGTGTCAAGCTTCTTGAGAGTTGGAACTGCACTCATCCAAGTTGTATTCCACAACACTCCTGACTTGTGTCTTGTTGATAGCAGAAAGGGTTTGGGGAGTCAGGAAAGACTTATATGAATATTATAGGTTCAGTAGGTCTGATTGGGACCTTTCACTGTGGCTGTGAATTCTGGGTCAGACTGGCTTGACTTTTTGACTTTCTGACTTGCCAAACTTTAGTAGCAGTACTCATACTCACAGAGGGAGGTGGTGGCATAGTTGTATTAGTCTAATATGGACTAATATTCCAGAGACCCAAGTTAATGTTCTGGGACCAGGGCTCAAATCCCACCACAGCATATGGTGAAATTTGAATTCAATAAAAATTCGGAATTAAGAGTCTGATGGTGATCATGAAGCCATTGCTGATTGTCATAAAAACCCATCTGCTTCACTAATGTCCTTTGGGGAAGGAAAGTCAACAGCTCTCCATATTTTTCCATCCTGCCCATGACGATGTCCACCGGTGACAGGGCCAGAAAATCCCGCCCAATGTTTTGAGTCCAACATGACTTCTTCGGAAAGAGTCAGATTCAACTCAAAACGTTAACTCTGTTTCTCTCTCTACAGATGCTGCCAGAGCTGCTGAGTTTTGTCCAGCAATTTTTTGTTTTTTATTTTGTTGGTGTAATGTTGGCTGAATTCACAAGACAAGTGGGTAAGCCATTATCACTCCTCCTCATGACTTTAAGGGTGAGGAAGGCAAGATTCCATGCACGCGTTCACATATGTGAACACAACTTAAGCTTAAACGTACTTTTTTTTTTGGGATGGGTTTGACTGTGCCTGCTTTTATAGCCGTCTCAAATGCCCAGTGAAAACCTCTTCAGGCTGTGATAAGTGATTGGCTGGAAGCACTAATTCCTGTGGTTGCCAGGAGACATGACTCAGTGGCTCTAATGATAACTGAAGAATTTCGGTGACTCAGAGCTTTTGAAAAGAGACTGCAAAAACACTTCAAAATTTCCCCATTTTGATAAAGGACGTGTAGGCAATGCCAACTGATGCTGAGCAGCGTCAAAAGATGCCCAGCATCGAGCTAGATCGAAACCCAGGTGACGGAGAGCAGCCAGCAGACTGGTCAATGCTGGGGGTGGCAAAGTTCAACCAAAAGTTAGTGAGTATCCCTGGCTACATCTTTGGGTGCGTGGCGAGATCATTGTTTTTGAGAGTGTGGCTTATTGTATATCTTCACTGATTGTTCTGAGTATTCGTGTGTCAACATGGTTCCTTGGGTGGCACTCATGCCTCTGAGCCAGAAGGTCGTGGGTTCAACTCGAACTCCAGGACTTGAGCAGAGGAGTCACTCCAGTGTAGCACTGGCTGAGTGCCGGACTATCAGAGGTGCTGTCTTCCTGACGAGACATCAAACCAAGGCCCTGTCGGCCCTCTTGGGTGAATGTAAAAGACCCCATGGCATTATTTCGAAGAACAGCACTCCTCGGTCTCCTGGCCAATATTTACCCCTCAATCGACACCGACAAAAACAGGTTATCTGGTCACTATTACATTGCTGTGTGTGGGAGCTTGCTGTGCACAAATAGGCTGCTGTGCTTCCTACATCCTGCACCCCAAAAAATGTACTACATTGGCCGGGCTTTTCCAGCTCCGGTGTGGCAGATGCGGCAAGCTAGCCAAAAGTCCGTTGACTTCAGCAGGACCGGAAGATCCCGCTGGTGAGCAGGGCTGGAGAATCCTGCCCATTGGCGGGGAAGGTGCTTTGGGACATTTAGTGGTTGTGAAAACTGCTAAGTAAATGCAATTCTTTCTGTTTTCCCTTTCTCGTTTATTCTTTACTTAACAAAGGCACGTATTTTATCATGGTCTATTTTCTGGCAGATATTATTACATTGTAGGTGATCCAATCAAGGATTAGAGGTGATGCAATGGTGTTTTTTTTTAATCTGCATTATGCAAATGACCAAGTGCAGGCCAAGAGTAAGGTTTATATTGTAACGACCAACTCCAGAGCACCAGCTAGGGTTGCCCTAGAGTCTCCAGGACTTGGAACTTGATCTCCAGGACACTGTTGCGAGCAAGCCAGGGGAAAGATCACAGAGGCAATATAGAATCATAGAATGGTTACAACAGAGAAGGATGCCATTCAGCTCATCATGTCTATGCTGGCTCTCTGCGAGAGCAAGTCCGTTGGTCCCGCTCCCCTGCCCTTGCCCTGTTGCCCGGCAATTTCTTTTTCTCTTCAGATGCTTATCCATTTCCTTTTTGAAATCGATGATTAAGTCTGCCTCCACCTCACTCAGTGCATTCCAGATCCTAACAGCTCTGCTTAAAAAAGATCGCCCTCATGTCGCCATTGCTTCTTTCGCCAATCATCTTTATTGCTGTCCTCAGATTCTCGACCCTTCTGCCCACCCCTTTCCACACGAAAAGACAATCATTTTGGAGAAGGTTTTCAAACTATTGGGAATGTAAAGACTGACGCAGTTGGAAAAAATAATGTGTTAGGACAGTTGTGCTTTCCCTTGAAATGAATATATGCTTTAAAAATGTAATAACTATTTCTAAATTATGTCAGCTGGTATTGCTTTGTTCCAGACACCAAATTTATATATCAGAAAAATAAGGTAAACCTCAGGGAGAAGGGACATAGAATGGACTGAAAAATGAAAGTCATGAGCTGCCTTTTTCTCTTTACAAAGCATACAAAAATTGCATTGCCATTAATCGCTGGTAAATATATAATTAATCATTCAGTCATGAATCATAAAATGACAAATTTATCTGAGATGTTCCTGTCTATATAATTTAAGCAAGAGTTCTCGCGCTGGTGGGACTAGGTAATGCCATGAAAGGGTTTTATTTTCCTGCTGATTCCCTGTAATTACCATCAAGGAGTGAAAGGAAAGCTGCCTGAAGAACAAATCTGAGCTGAAGCGCACAGGGCCACTCAATCAGACGCCATGGCAACTGGTCATCAGAGTTTGACCATCACAGAGTCTGAATTGCCCTACGGAGTGTAGGAGTTTTCAAGGGGAAAATTGGAGTGAGTGTGTGTGTGTGTGTGTGTGTGTGTCTGAGAGAGAGAGAGAGCAACTGCAGATTTGGCATTCACAAGAATAATCTGATGCCGACTGCCAATCTACAAACAGAACGCATAGAGGAGAGAGCAGACTGGATAGGATGTTGAAAACATGCTTCGAAAAATTGGACATCACAATTATGTTTACTCACTTTGCAGCAAAACAGAGGTACTGTTTCTCTTAAAATGCTCTGATGGCGATGACTGCTCTTTATTTGAGGTGAATTTCTGAAAACTTGGTTCCAATTAACACCCTCCATTTGTATGTACCTGGGCAGTGTCGAGCACTGGTATTATGTAGCAGCAATTGTAGAATTTTGTTTTTGAACTTCTGTCAATAAATTGGGTCATTAATCAGCAACCCACCTGCAGATATTTTGGGCAAGGGAAGAATAGATTTGTTAATGTACCACAGCGATAGTTTTCAATGGGATTGGTGAACTTCTTCATTCTTAAGGGTGAACAATCTGTCCCTGTCTTTCTCTCAGGCTGAACCTGGTGACATTCCCGCAGAGCCTAATAATGATCCAAAGACAGCTCCAGCAGAGAATGGTGTGAGTCATCCATCTGGTCAAACATCCAAACCCTCCACCCAAGTCACCCATGTTCAACCTGCACCAGGTACGTGAGTTTATGCTTAATGGATTTTTGTTTAAAAAAAGGAATTGAACAAATAAGTTTTTGCACTCATTTACAAGCCATGTTATTAATCCAAAATCTTTTTGCGTTGTGTGTTAGCTGCAGTCAAAACAGCTGGCAAAGCAGAAGATCTCATACAAAGCGTCTTGTCAGGTAAGATGTTAACAAATTCGGTGTGACACAAGGACTTAAAATCGTTCCTATCCCAAATGTTAAAATCAGAGAAAATGTAGAGGTGAAATAAGAATTATATACCTGTACAGTACATTATAAGATCTAGGATGGAATTTTTTTAAGTTTACACATAAGCAGACAAGATAGTACAGATTCAACTGAAAAGGTCCTGACATGAGAATGAAATCTTGCCATTTAAAAACTTATGATTGTTACATGACTTTTAATTATCATTTAACAAACATACAAATGATGAAATTGCTATATATATATATATATATATATGTATGTATGCCATATATACTTACACAATATTAATCATCAGTATCAGAGAACCACAGTTTGGAACATTCACATTTAAAAGAATGTTATCCTGCTAAAAAAAAAGGCTTAGAAAACCTATCTTTCTTCAGAGGGAAAAAGGACAAGTTATATATCATTTTTTTTATATAGTGAACATGCACATAAATGGAGCATTGATGCTATCGATACAATTTACCTCACTGCATCATTTGCTTATAAGTAAATAAGAAAAGTTTTACCAAGCACGTTCTTGTCACAGTTTCCACAAGCAAACTAAACACCTCATTTCTGACTGATTACAGAGCAATCTTCATTTGGTTCGTTTCTACCCGCTTAAACCAAATTACAGAGTGCCTTCACCATTCAAACACTTTAATGCATCCCTTTGTCATTTCAACAGCATGCAATAACTTGCTTAGCACCTCTGTTAAACCAGCCGGCAAAAGGAATCGGAAAGAAACGTGTATTTGTCACTCAGCGCCATTTCAAGGCTTCAGACTCGTGTTTAAAAAATCGTCCAGAATATTGAGGCAGACGAGGACAGAAAGTTTGAATATAAATGAATTTTCTGCCTGTGTGAGTTATACAAAAGCAAATTGGATTTTTAAAAAGCGAAGGTATTGTGCTGAGCAGTACTTCAAGGTGTCCAATCGGATGACAATAAAGTCACTAGGATTCCAAAATTCTGTAGGCAGTTCAGATGTGTGCAAAATGTCTAAAAACAAAATTAAATCACATGCTAACTTCATGCTCGGTGCGTACTTGATATAGTCCACGTTTAACCCGTTCACCAACATCTTTCAAAGTGCGAGCGCAAGAACAACGGGTCAAGTGGCCTCTTTCTGTGCTTTAAAATTTGTTAACTTACTTCAGGGCAGTTCTAATCATCATTTTTTTTTTCAAATTTAGATGAGTTAGTAATTTTTAAGTATCGCTTCATCCAATATGAGGAGTTCATAGAATCATAGAACAATACAGCACAGAAGGAGACCACTCAACCCATCATGCCCATGTCAACTTTTTGAAAGAGTTATCCAATTAGTCTGTGCAATAAATTTCCTATTCAAGGATTCATATACTCTTGATAGTTCTCATTGCTGCAGCCATTTCACTGAGGATGCGTGGCAGGTGGTTTATACAGCAGCCTGAGCCATTGCAATAAGGCATTTACTAAAGAAAGAAGGGGGGGGAAGAAAAGCAATTTGATGTGACAAATTGGTTTCTATAAACCGCTGCAGAGGTGGAAGCCCAGACTGTGGAAGAGCTAAGACAGCAAAAGGCATTTGTGAAGCTTCAGAAAAAGCACTACAAAGAAATGAAGGAGTTGGTGAAGAAACACCATAAGAAAACCACTGACCTGATCAAAGAGCACACGGCAAAATCCAGCGAGTTTCAGAATGAGTATTTAAGACGCAGGGTGCTTCTGGAAAAATCAGCAAAGAGAGATGGTAAGAAGAGGTAGGTGCAGCATTCTGAAATACTTTTGTGTACTTACAGTGGGACTTTGTCTCCTTTCTAACCTCTTGTCTCAAGGGCTTTTTTACCCCAAAATATTTGTTGCAGATAACTAAGTGGTAAATTGATCCTTCGCGAGCTAACATTAAAATAATTCTAAGAAGTGTGGTTTTATACGTGCCTTTATCGTGGCTTATTTTTACATTGTAGAAAGTGATGAAACTTTCAATTTTAAACTCCTGGCACACCCTGTGACATTTTTTGCACTGTTAAAACTGACCTCACCGACATAAGCATCACAGGTTGACGGTGAGTGTTTAAAACGTGAAATATTTCATATCACAAGCAGCTGGAAAATAACACAATTTTTGGGCAATGATCCACGTTTCAGTGGAATTGACTGAATGGTTGAAGGACCTCCCTGGGAAACAGCGTTTCTCAGAAGTTTGTTTCAAATTTGCGTAGCGGACAACCCGAACGCCAGAAACTGACAGAATAATACATCAGACACATTAAATACAAAAATTGCCTATTCATCGTGTAAAATAAAACTCGTAGTCAGCATGGGATAATAAAAGTCTCGAATTTGAAATGCAGCATGGAAAATCACCATGTCAACGACTAGCACAATTTCCAAGCAATCACTTTGCTAAGCTGCTATCTCAATTACCATTCTAGATTTAGCCATAACAAAAAGTTGGTTTTAAAATTAACCCTATGCTTCTGATTCAGGGCAGTATAGGCAGCATTTCTTTATAAAAGGGGGAACTGATGAAAGGGATGGTGATTATCATGGATGTGTTTATTTAAACATGGCTTTGTTGAGCGAGCTGGCCTGGATAGGGTATGCATTTCACAGTCTGAGCGAGCTGCAATGACATTCACAGTTGGAAACACCCGCTTTGTGAACAATTGTGCCTCTAATGACATTGACTCTGTTCTCTCTCAGCGCCGGTGACACCTCCTCAAAGAGGCCCTCTACATTACCATGGAAATCCAAGCAAATGGTTATTTTTTGACATAAAAATAAAAGCAAAATACTGCGGATGCTGGAAATAAAAGTGAAGTTGCTGGAAACGCTCAGCAGACCTGGCAGCATCGGTGGAGAGAGAGAGAGAGAAACAGAGTTTTGAGCCTTCCGAAGAAGAATCACATTCGATTTGAAAAGTTAACTCTGTTCCTTGCTGCGCAGTTGCTGCCAGACCTGCTGAGTATTTCCAACACTTTCTGCTTTCATATTGTCTTATTTTTGATATTTGCTTTAAATGGTAGCCAGGAAGCCAAAGTGCACATTAAAGAAGCCATTTTGCGAGGCTCTACTCCCAGCATAGAGCTGGATAGACTGAAGCCTATGACCCAGAATCAGTGTTCTAGCTCTATCTTGGACCCACACACCTCCTCCTGATGAGAAACCTCACTGGAGATGGGACTTCACAACCCTACCCCTAAAGTGCAATCACAAGCATTTTGGTAAGGCAAATGCACGGTATTGTAACCCTCCAAAAAAGCACAGAAACAGATGCAAAAAGGTGAAAAGTTAACTCAATCCGTCATTATGGTTCTTCTTGATGAATGAATTTTCACTACAGTTGCTTACAGTAAGACAGGGCTTTACAACAGCAAGCTCATTTATACCATGGAACATGCTACTATATATGCGTTATTATATAATATTAGCTGATTTAAAAGGTGTTGCAAGCAGCAGAGTGGATGAAGTGCTAACTTATAATGACAGGAACATTACACCATAATGCATGTTAGGCCTGATTGCACTCTTGGGTACACTGTCATGCTGGTGCTGAAGGGAGGACATAAAATCAAGCGATTTCTTGCTTCATGTTCACTAAGTGCTTGTTCTCAACACACATCATCTGTAGGCTTCATGCCATGCCATTCCGAAGTTGCAAGTTGGCTGCAAGCGTTCAGGCAGCAGATGATGAAGCTGCGCCCATTTGATCCAGATCAACCTGAGGCAAACGTCCTCTCTCATTGGCGGGTAGTTTTACCAATTGTTCCAGGTGGTTTGGGGCCTGTTTGCCTCCATGGTATCTTTACTTAATCTTGTACCTCAACCAGAAACTACTGTACTTTAACTACTTAATGAGTTTCAAAAAGGGCTACCACATTTGTTCTGGGAAAATGAATACAAATCATAATATTAGAAATCTAGACAACATTATCCGATAAAAGCCACACTGTACCATGAACACTGGAAAGGCAAACGTGCAAAGTCAATTAAAGAGCTGCTTTGCCTCTGTAATTTCTCTTGCTCCCATTTCAAGTGAATACACAAGGGGAAAAGAGCAAGCCTACCCAAATCTTACTGAGTTATGCCTCAAACCTGATGTCCTAAGGAGATTAATAAAACAATGACAACTTATATCAGAAGAGTGCGGAATTGCAGCCGAGAGAGAACTCGATCGGCCCCAGCGAAGGGGACGGGGCCACAATCGGGAGGCCCGGGCCGGGGGAGGGGTGCTGGCAAGCAGGCGTGGCTATTTTCATTGGGTACATTGTGCCCGAACCTGAGGGGGTCCCCCAGGGCCCACAGCGAGGTCGCGAGGGTTTGACTGGTGGCCTTGCCACATGGCGTGGGCATCCCTGCTGCTGTTAAAAAGCACTTTTTTAAAAAGCACCACTTAAGGGCCCCAGCTGGCCCACGCCCAACACTTAGCCCGTTGCTGCTAAAATTCCAGCGGATGTGGGTGGGAGATGGTAATGATGTTCCCCCACCCACCCCAGGCCATGCTGCCCAAATTTACATTCCCTACCCCCCCTCCCCACCCCACCCCACTGCCTTCCCACCTGCTCCCCAGGATTCTGGGGTTGGAGAAATTCTAGCCATAGAGTCATTACGACATGAAAGGAGGCCATTCAGCCCATTGAGTCCATGTCCATATCATACTGGTTAATATTGGGAAACTCTGGGCATTGCAAGCACAGGTATAGGTGGAGACTCCCCTCAGCTGACAGGGTGCTGGACATAGGGAACACACCAACTACAAGCCCAGGCTTCTTGATAGATGGCGAGGCCTCCGAGTGAAAACACTAAGCAAGGTATTCAAAGGCACAAGCAATAACTTTACATGTGAGTTTAATCATCTTATTGTGAAATATGTATTTTTAAAATTTGTGAGAAACTTTAGTCAGCAGCCTGTGGTGGGGAGGAAGGCAGTAATTGCTGACCAAAACAAAAAGATTTCAGAATAGAGTTTTGATCTTTTCTTTCATTTGTTTACCTGGAGGCTGTCCAAGAACGATTAGGCTGTGTTTTTGAGCTTGTGATTTCCATGCTGGTTCATTACCAGACGATTGGTGTGCTGGAAACCTGTTCAGATATAATTTGCTTTATTCAGAAAAGAAAATTTGAGTCAATTAAGGCCAGGTGTAGCCAAGAAGTTCAATGTGTTGGGCCACAGTGTGACAGGTAAAAGGAAGTGAGATATTAAAATGTGATGCTCAAACCTTTTGCATTGTTACGAGCAGTCCCAGGGCGAGGTCCCCCTATTTGTTAATTTCCTGAACAGGATCCCAGTTTTGTTATGCTCCCGGGTGAGGAGGATTGAGCTGTCTCCCCTTCTTTATTCAACCCCCTCATTTGATTACAACATGGTTAAATTGAAAAGGAATCCCTCTCCCCTTTTCCCAGTCCAAATGTATTTATTTTTTTAGAAGGAGCTAATTTAACCAGATTTTCTTGAGTCAAGGAAAGATTAAGTTTAGTGGTTACTAAAACCCGAGAAAAATAATAGAAAAGCTTCACATTTCTTTTATTCCTTTACGGGATGTGGGCGTCACTAGCTAGGCCAGCATTTATTGCCCATCACTAATTACCCTTGAGAAGGTCGTGGTGAAATGCCATCTTGAACCACTGCAGTCCATGTGGTGTAGGTACACCCACAGTGCTGATAGGGAGGGAGTTCCAGGATTTTGACCCAACGACAGTGAAGGAATGGCAATATATTTCCAAGTCAGGATGGTGAGTGGCTTGGAGGGGAACTTCCAGGTGGTGGTGTTCCCATGTATCTGCTGCCCTTGTGCCTCTAGGTGTAGCAGTTATGTGTTCAGAAGGTGCTGCCTAAAGTATATGAATCAGTCTTTGGCTTGTCCATGAGGTGTAGATGACGGTACATTGCGGCTGTTAAGTTGGGTGATTTCGATAGAGCTGGCTTTGGCAGTTTCGCAGTTAGTTTGGAGACACTTGGTTCTGCAGGGTGACTGAAAGGCTGTCCTATTTCCTTTATATTGTGGCTTCTGCTGAGCTTTGCCTCCAGCAAAAGAGAGAGAGAGAGATCCTTTGGCTGCAAACTGATTTTCCCCTGTGTATTCTGGAAGGAAAAAAACTATGAGCGGAATCGTCCCAGATTTGCACTAAGTGCAGTAGCAGGTGGGTAAAACATCGCATTACTGATGCTTTCCCAGGAAACATGCCGTTTCCATGGCAGGTGGGTGGATGTCTGCTGAGACGTGCGAATCAGCCTTTCGTCTCCGCAACCATAGGAGATTAAAGTTCAGTTTTTTTTGCATTTTTCCTATTTCCCTTTCAAATATCTCTGCTTGAAGAAGGCGATGGCACCTTTCAGGAGTGATATTCCGTGTCCTCTCAGGGCCAGTCGGTCAAGTTTAATCCACATAGGAATCTTCCAGGAAGTGGTCACTTTACATTATCAGCCATCTTTTGCTCAGTGCCTTTGCTTGTACTTCTCTCAAAATAGAACCCACAGGTCTTCCTTAAAAATTTCAAATTGCCCAGAGGTAATTGATACCACTAGTCCACTGTCATAACACTTCCCCGGACCACAAATTAAATGAGATTCATTCTCATTTCATTACAATGGGAAAAAAATATATAACAACAAACACACGCACACATTAATTCTCCTGGCCTTGGTCAATATTATCTCTTCAGTTCCAGCTGGGTCTCTCTAAGTTCTGGACAGGGCGTCTGTAGTCACATTTGATTTCCTGACAATGTGGGTGATTTTTAGGTGCTACAGTTGGAGGAAAAAATTTCAGCAGGATAATCTGGTATTCTATGTCTTTAACTTTCCCGCAGAGTTAAAGGGTTGTGGTCAGCATTGACTGTCGTCTCTCTGTATCCATTTTGGACATATATCTCAAAGTGTTCGAGAGCCAGTAATAAACCAAGGGCTTCCTTCTCTACTGTAGAAATAGGTCAGCTGAGCGGTAGCGAACATGCTCTTTGCGAGCTTGACCACTAGGTCAGCTGACTGTACTGTCTGGAAGAGGGCTTCCAGTTGTTCTAAGTAAGTTTCCCAGGTGTCGCTGTACACTAGGAGGTTGTCTAGATACACTACGCAATTGGATAAACCCCCTCACTTGCTGGTTAATCAACCTTTAAAAGGTGGCTGGGGCATTTTGGAGTCCAATTGGCATGTCTTGCACTGGTATAATCCATCCGGAGTTATGAAGGTGGGGATTTCCTTCACGCCGGCAGTCGAGGGAACCTGCCAGTATCCCTGATTAAATCTATCTTTGTAATGTAAGCCACTTTACCTACCCTACCAATGCAGCCTTCCAGCCGAGCTATTGGATAGGAGTCGGCTCCAGCATGTAGCTAATCTCCTCCTGAGCCCGGGCCAGCTTTTCTAAGCCTAGACCATAAGGATGTTGCCTTATGGGAGGGGCCTCTCCCACACCCACATCATGTAGAGCTAGTGTGGTGCAGCCTGGCCTGTCTCTGCATAAGCCTTTTAAATGCAGTGAGCAGCCTCGTCAAGTCTACTCCCTGTTCTTCGCTTAGATAGATGGATAAGGAGTCTAAGTTCACTAGTATCTCCGATTAGACACTCTACAGCCTTCCGGACTTAACATTGTGTTCAACAACTTCAGACCATGAACTCTCTCCTCCACCCCCACCCCCTTTCCCAACCCCCTTTTTCCAATAATTTATATTTTTAAAATATATTTTTCTTTTCCCACCTATTTTTAAATTTATTTCGATCTATCGTCTTATCTCCACCTTTTAGCCCATTTCGATCCTTTCCCCCCACCCCACCCCCCACTAGGGCCATCTGCCACTAGCTTGTCCTGCTTTCTACCCTCAAGGTCACCATTAGCACATTCCTTAGATAATATCACCACCGCCAACACCCCTTTGTCCTTTTGTCTATGACATCTTTGGCAATCTCTTCTTTGCCTCCACCTATCACTGGCCCCCGATCCAGCTCTACCTGTCCCATCCCCCTCAACCAGCTTATATTTCGCCTCATTTCTATATTGCTTTAGTTCTGATGAAGATCATACGGACTCGAAACGTTAACTGTCTTCCTCTCCGCAGATGCTGTCAGACCTGCTGAGTTTTTCCAGCTATTTTTGTTTTTGCTTCAGATTTCCAGCATCCGCCGTGTTTAGCTTGTATCTCTGTGTTGGTTAGCCGGGTAGTAGGGGGTTCAATGTGGGCCTCACCCACGTGTCCCTCCAATTCGTCCCCAATGCTCCCCTCGTCCTCTAGGTTGGGTGGTAATGGAACAGACTGTTACCTGGTTGCCCCCTTCTCGGCTGTGATATTGCTTTATCATGTTGACATGACGCAGCCTTTGCTTTTTCCCCCGATCGGGGGTCTCACTTAGGTATTTTACTTCCCCGAGCTTCTTTGCCAGTCTGTACAGGCCACTAAACTGGGCTTTTAAGGGCTCACCTGGTATTGGTAGGAGCACTGACACATAGGCCAGAATCTTCCGTTCGGTGTGCGCGGGCGGGCTCCACACACTGCCGTGTAAAATGACGCGCGGTGACTTTGGGCGTGTATTCCGACATCACCACACGTCATTCCGGTCTCCCGTTCAGCAGGTGAGCACCGGAGTCGGCTGTGCGCCTGCCAAACTTTCAAAGGCCTGTTAAGGCCATTAGTTACCTAATTGCAGTGACCGTCAGGGCTGCCCATCCAACCCTTAATGTAGGCGGGGGACAGGCAAAGAGCCCAGGCGGCCTTCACATTTCTCATGAAACCTCATCCCGCCCATGGGATTTATAAATTAAATAAAAGGGTTTCTAAATTAAATAAAAAATTTTTAATTAAAATTCATTAACATGTCCCAGCTCATGACACTGTCACATGAGGGGGACATGTCTGAATAATTTTATTTTTTTATTTTGAAAATCTTTTGAACTGAGCTTAATCTCCCTGAGGCATGGAGCTGCAGGGAGATTCCTGCGCTCTTCCGCAGGCCCCGACTCTCCCTCCACCCCCTGCCCGCACAGGCAGCACTCAGCACCTAAGCCTTCATTGGCCCGCCCACGTAAAGTGGCCGATCGCGGGTGGCTGTCGGCTCCACGCCCGCTCCCGACCGGCTCGCCTGACGGGGAGAACATTTTCCCCATAGTCTCCTGGCTGAAGGCTTCAGGCCCTGGCATGTCTGTCTGGCTGTTTCTTCATAGCTGCCTGGGAGATTTTTTTAAGCGTTCTTGGGCCACATCAGGGGCTCTCATGAGTTGCTCCCGGAACACTGTTACGTAGTCTAACTTGGAGACTTGCTCCTTGTGTTCTAAAAACCTCCTTGATTGGTTTCAGAGGCACCCGCACTTGGTGCCCGTAAACTAATTCAGATGGAGTGAAACCGGTGAACTCACTGGGTGAGCCTCTGGTGGTGAACAGAAGAAAACCTGGTCCTTTATCCCAATTGTGGGGGTGCTCGTGGCAGTCTGACCTGATCACTGTCTTTAGGGTCTGGTGGTACCGTTCCGGTGCCCCTTGCAGCTATAGGTGATACACTGAAGACTTCAGCTGGGTTACCCCCAGGTTACTCAGGACTTCCTGGAATATTTTGGGCATGACACTTGAGCCCTGGTCTGACTGGATCTCAGTGGGCAGCCCATACCTGGTAACGGATTGGGTTAATTACCCAACCATTATTTTGGCACATGTGGTCCTCAGGGAAACAGCCTCCGGGAAGTGGGTATCCATGACGGTGAGGATATACTGGTAGCCCCCTTATGTTTTGGCCAGGGGCCCCACACGGTCCACTAACATCTTGCTGAATTGGTCCCCAAAAACCGGCACGGGAATCATAGGCGCAGGTTCAGTGTGCACTGCCTGAGCTAATGGGCTGAATTTTCCCCCCATCGGGGGAGGGAAGTTGATGGGCGGGCACGCTTCCGATCGGCACCCCCGATCAGAGGCATGGCGCCATTTTATGTGGGCGGGCCAATTAAGGCCCGCCCAGCGTGAAGTTCGTACAGAAGCACTATGCGCTCCCTGTGTGGGTGCGGGGATGGGGGTGGAATCGCAAAATCGAGAGTGTGCTCTTTCACGCATGCGCACGGAAGAGCCCACTCATCTCCCTGAGGCTAAGTGCAGTCTCAGGGAGATCGTCTGTAAATGCAAAAAAGACAAAGATAGAAAAATAAAATTTCCCTTACCTGTCCCCTCATGTGACAATGTCACGAGTTGGGACATGGCCATAATTTTTACAAAATCTATATTAAAATTTTTTAAACTCTACATGAAACCTCATCCCGCCGGTCGATGAGGTTTCATGTTTTTTCTATTTGCCGCCAGAGCTCCTGGCTGACCCGCCAACCTTAAGGTTGGACAGGCAGGTCCTTTAATTGTTTAATTGACCATTGACAGGTTGGCGGGCGCGCAGCTGATTTTGCTGCGCTCCCGCCTTCCTGAAAATTTAAATCGGGCGCGGTGACGTCGGGAGTTCCCCTTGACATCACCGCGGGTCATTTTATGCGTCGGCGAGTGGGCCCTGCCCCCGCTCGCTGACCGGTAAAATTCTGCCCGATGTTTTTAACAGTGGGTCAGCTTGCTGGGCCGCTACCAAGGCAGATTTATTTATTACCTCCTGAGGGTCTTCTAGACACCAGGAAAAAGTTTCAGATAACCAGACCATAGGGTCTTCTGTCTGCAGTGCCACCTCACCCTCCACTGACGGAGCTTGTCTGGCCATAGACCGGGTTACCACACCGTCAGGGAAAATGCCAACTTTGTTCTGCAGCTGCTCAGTCTCTCTGACCTCAGTGGGCTTTTCTGAGACCACTGGGGATGCTTTCACCTTTGACCCCGCCAAGTCATTGCTGAGGAGCAGGTCGATCCCGTGCACAGGCAAACCCGCGGTCATTGGTCCTGACACGAGGTAGCATTCCAGATGCACCCGGTATAAGGGGATGGGCTTGTAACCTCCCTCAATCCCCTTTACCAACACCTTGGCCCTTACTGCACTCTCTGGTGGAAAGGTCATGCCTTTTCCCAGCAGTAGGGTTTGGCTGGCCTTGTAACCCTCAGTGTCACTATCGGCTTACTCACCTCACCCTGGGGAAATGTGGCCACCCTTCCTTCGGATACAAAATCCCTGTAACTCTCAGGGATTTGTTTAACCTTTGGAGTGCATCTACAGGGGCTCACAGCTGCAGTCAGAGGCAACGCCTGGTCTGCTATGCTCTCTGACTGACTCCCATTATCTGCACGGGGATTATATGCCCCAATAAATCCCACTGGTTGGCCTCACTTTTCATCCCAGCACCACCCTTTCTGCCCTGAGGAGGGCCTCCAGCATTCCCCTCTCTCCCACGGGTGCTCAGTTTCCTATCACTCTCTCCACCTCTATCCTTCCCAGTTGTTTGGGGGGTGACTAGGGGAGGGTCTCTTCCAGGACCAGGGTTTGTGGATCAGCCCATAATCATCAGGCAGAGTGGCTGCCTGCCTGACCCCTGTTACCCTCTATTCCTCTATGTGTGACCTTATTGGGAAGGCTATGGAGTTTCTCAACTCCTCAAGAAGAATTATTTCACAGAGATTTTTGTAAGTAGCTTCTGTTTTAAGTGCCCACACCCGCTGGTCAAAAGCAAGTTGCTTAAACCTGTCAAATTCCTGGTACATCTGCTCAGGCCACTTCCTGAGGGTGTGGAATTTCTGGCACTAACTGGTACACGCTTAAAATAGCCCTTTTTGTTGCCTCATAGTCAGTGGCACTTTCCTCAGGCAAGCGGGAGTAAACCTAATGAGCTTTTCCTGAAAGCTTACTTTGCAGTAGTAGGGACCAATGATGGTCTGGCCACTTTAACTGTTGTGCCAACCGCTCGAAAGAGATAAAGAAGACTTCCACCCCTGCTTCATCAAACTTAGGAATTATATGAGCAAACTGGATTGCTTCAGCCCTTAAGTCTGAGATAGTAATGTCTTTAAGTGACACATAAGGATTCCTGCCCCTCAGCTTGAGCTGTTTCAGTTTAAATTCCCTTTCCCTTTCTCTGTCCTGAAATTCTCCCTCTTTCGTCTCTGCCCTTTCCTGTCTTTCCTCTTTCTCTCTTTCCCTTTCCTTTCCTCGTTCCTGAAATTCTAATTTCCGCCACTCCAATTCTCTACCTCCAAACTCTATCCGTTTCATCAACCTCAATTTGCACCTGTAGATCGTTGGCCACCCCTTTTAAAAGCTTACGTTTCCTGGCTTTCGGGCGAAATTCTAATCCTAAGTGCCTCGCTGGCTCTTTCAACTCTTCGAGGGACTGAACTGTTCAATTTTCATAAGCAAAGTCCCTTCCATCAGTAAAAACACTGGCACCAAACGTGGACATTTTTACATTTTCGGGCAGACTCAGGAAAACCTTTTTGCGTTTTTTTTTTAATTGGCTTCACATGAACAATTTTCTTTCCCCACTCTCATTCATTCATTTTGTCTGTGGGAACTATCTTAGCATGAGCCCTCAATTTGTTATGACCAGTCCCCGGGCGAGGTCGCCCAATTTGTTAACTTCCCGAACGGGACCCCAATTTTGTTATGCTCCTGGGCAAGCCGGCTCCTCTTCCTTATTCAATGCCCTTGGTTGATCGCAACAAGGTTAATTCAAAAGGGATCCCTTCTCCCCATGTGTACCTGTTCCGAGTCCAAATGTATTTACATTTTAGAAGGAGCCAATTTAACCAGGCTTCCCTGAGTCAAAGAAAGATTAAGTTTATTAGTTACTAAAACCAGAGAAAAATAATAAAAACACAACACACATATACACAGATCAGAGTTGAGAAGTTAGGAGTCCAAATAAAAGTTTTCTTAAAAATATACAAATCAGTCTTTGGCTTGTCCATGAGGCATAGGTGGCAGTACGTTGTGGCCATTAAGTTGGGTGATTCCTGTAGAGTTGACTTTGGCAGTTTCCCAGTTAGTTTGGAGACACTTGGTTCTGCAGGGTGACTGAAAGGCTGTCCTATTTCTTTTAGATTGTGGCTTCTGCTGAGCTTTGCCTCCATAACAGAGAGAGAGAGAGAGAGAGAGAGATCCTTCGCCTGCATGCTTCAGGAGGTTGACTAGCTTGTTCTTCTGCTTGCTGTCACACACAGTCACACACCAGCACGCCAGTTTTTTAACTGATTTTCCCCTGCGTATTCTGGAAGGGGAAAAAACTATAACACGCACCCAGAGTCCATGTTCTATTTATCTCAGACCATTTACACATTCTGAGATATAAATCACAGGAGATAGAGTTCAGATGTCTGCTAAGACATACAAATCAGTCTTTTGCCTCCGCAGCCACTGGAGATTAAAGTTCAGGTTTTTTTTTTTGCATCTTTCCTATCTCCTTTTCATGTGTCTCAATTTGAAGAAGCCTATGACACCTTTCAGGTGCAACATTCTATCTGCTCTCAGAACCAGTCGATCATGTCTAATCCAGATAGGAATTTTCCAGAAATTGGTCAAGTTACATTATCAGCCATCTCTTACTCAGTGTCTTGTATTTCTTTTTTTTTAAAAACTGACCTTCCTTAAAAAGTTCAAATTGCCTGCAGGTAATTGGTACCGTTAGTCCACTGTCATAACAGTGTGCATGAGAGGCCACACTACTTATTAATATATTTACAGCACTCCCATGTCTTTGCTCAAAGCATGTCCAGTGATATGCTGCTTTATAAGGATATAGATTGGTGGCCTGTGATGTATTATTATGTTGCTCGGTTGAAGCTGCAGTGCTTTCAAGGTGGCAAAATCTAATTGCTATCGAGTCGATACTGGATGAGTTTATCCAGTCAATAGTCTTCAGGCCAGAACCCTGGCTTTGTTTGTCTTTGTTAAGTATAATTAGTGAAGTCAATTAAGCGGCAGCTGATGTCCTTACGCCAATGTTTCCTCTTCCTGGAGAGTATCTCTACACGTCCCAAATGACAGCCTTTGTTTCTTCATACTCCTTTTCATAGTGTGACACTGAAACCTGAATAGGACATCTGAAGTGAGTTGGAGAAATGCATCCGGCATGAAACGGAGAAGTACTACGGCAGCAAATGTGTGCCAAATGTATCGATGATATATTTAAATATATATGTCAGGCAACTTCTGTGGAGAGAGGAACAGAGTTAATGGCCCAGACCTTCATACGATCATAAGAAATAGGAACAGGATTAGGCATTTGGCCCCTCGAGCCTGCTCCACCATTCAATAACATCATGGCTGATCTGATTTTAGCCTTAATGCCACCTTCTTGCCTGCCCCTCCATAACACTTGTCTCCCTCGTTGATGAAATATCTGTCTAACTCAGCCTTGAAAATATTCAATGATCCAGCCTCCACTGCTCTCTGAGAAAGAGAGTGACAAAGACTAACAACCCTCTGAGAGAAGAAATTCCTCCTCATCTCTGGGTGGCTCTATGTTTTTAAACTGTGCCCTCGAGTTCTAGATTCCCCCATGAGAGGAAACATCCTCTCAGCTTCTACCCTGTCAAGCCCCCTCAGAATCTTATGTTCCTGTTAGCGACAAAGTGCAGGCTTGAAATAATATTCCTTGTGCCAAGCTTGTCCACTTGTTTTGGTTTCCATTGCTTAATGTCTAACATCCTGTCAGTGACCTTCAGTGACTTTCGGCCCATCATTGAGTGTGTTAACTCCAGCCCTGCACTTAGAACACATTTTTTCTGTAATATGTGTCTATGAAATGCCTTTAAAGACAATCCCAAATAATCTGCGTTTGGTGCACCGCTTGATCGGCCTCACGCCCACCACCTTAACATTCGCCTCCTCCACCACTGATGCACAGTGGCAGCAATGTGTGCCATCTACACGATGCACTGCAGTAACTTTCCAAGGCACCTTCAACAGCACCTTCCAAACCTGCACCCTCCACTACCTAGAAGGACAAGGGCCATTCAACGCCTCAACTAACCAGAGTCGACTGGCTAACCAATCAGCACCCTTTTCTCCTGTAGTATAAATTGTTGTGATCGTTTGAAATTTGGCATTCTTGCATTTGTCCTGATGAGTGCAAGACGAAAAGCTTCAGCAACATGTTTCTCTTCAGCAATATGGACGAAATAAGCTAATTTCTCCCAGGAGGGACATCATTACTTTTATCTGAGGAAGCTAGGGCAGAATTTGGAGGTGGAATTTGGAACCACCGAACTCCTGTCCCATTGTGCACCAATTCGTAAACCTGAGGAACCTGGGTACGAGCGTATAATATTTGGGTATATTATAACACTATTTAACTGCAGAAAATATGATATGCAACATATTTCCTCCATTTGCAGCCTAGGCAATCTGGGCACAAGGGCTCTGTTGGGAACATAGGAACGGAAGTCGGCCATTCAGCTTGTCGAGTCTGCTCTGCCATTTAATATGATCGTTCCCGTGCTATTTCCATATCCCTTGATGTCATTAGTCTCCAGAAATGTATCAATTTCTGTCTTGAACATGTTCAATGATTGAGCTTCCACAGCCCTCTGGGGTAGAGAATTCCAAAGATTCACCACCCTCTGAGTGAAGAAATTCTTCCTCATCTCAGTCTGAAATAGCCTATCCCTTATCCTGAGATTATATCCCCTGGTTTCAGACTCACCAACAGGGGGAAACATCTTATCCACATCCAGACTCTCACGCCCTTTAAGAATTTTGCAAATTTCAATGAGTTCAACCCTCATTCTTCGAAACTCGAGGGAATACAGACTCAGTCTCCCCAATCTCTCCTCATAAAACAATCCCTCCATCCCAGGGATTAATCTGGCCCACCTCTGTTGCACTGCCTCTATCGCAAGTATATCCTTCCTTAGATAAGGGGACCAAAACTGTGCACAATACTCCAGGTGAGGTCTCACCAAGGATCTATATAACTGCAGCAAGACATCCTTACTCCTGTACTCAAATCCCCTCACAATGAACACCAACATATCATTTGCCTTCCTAATTGCTTACTGCACCAGCATGCTAACTTTTAATAACTCATAAACAAGGACACCCTGGTCCCTTTGGACACCCATACTTCCCAACCTCTCACCCTTTAAGAAATATTCTGCCTTTCTGTTTTTTTTGTCAATGTCAATAACTTCACACTTGTTCCATCTGCCATGTTCTAGCCCATGCACTTAGCCTGTCCAAATCCTCTTGAAGCCTCCTTGCATCCTCCTCACAACATACTTTCCCACCCAGTTTGGTGTCATCAGCAAATTTGGAAATATTACAATTGGTAGCCACATCTAAATCATTTATATAGATTGTGAAACAGCTGTGGGCTTAGCACTGATCCTCATGGTATCCCACCAGTAACAGCCTGCCATCCTGAGAATGACCTGTTTATTCCTACTCTCTGCTTCCTGTCTATTAACCAATTCTCAATTCATACTAGTATATTTCTCACAAACCCTGGGCTCTAATTTTATTTACATACCTCTTGTGTGGGACCTTATCTGAAAAATCCAAATACACCACATCTGCTGGTTCTCCTTTATCAATGCTACAAGTGATATCCTCAAAACACTCAACAGGTTTGTCAAACATAATTTCCCTTTCACAGATCCATGTTGACTCTGCCCAATTTTATCATTCTTTTTTAAATGTCCAGTAACCACATCCTTTATAATAGATTCTAGCATTTTTCCTACTACTGATATCAAGCTAACAGGTCTGTAGTTCTCCATTCTTCCTCTTTCTCCCTTCTTAAAAAGTGGGGTTACATTTGCTACTTTCTGCAGGAACCTTTCTAGAATCTATAGAATTCTGAAAGACAACCCGAATGCATCCATTATCTCCCTAGCCACTCCTTCAACACTCTGGGATGAAGTCCACCTGGTCCAGGGGATTTATCCACCTTCAATCCAGTTAACTTTTCAAGTACTACCTCTCTACTAATACTAATTTCTTTTAATTCCTCAGTTAAACAAGTCACTTGGGTGCCTAGTATTTCTGGGAGATTTTCTGTATCTTGTTCTGTGAAGACAGACGCAAAGTAACTGTTTAGTTTCTTCTCCATTTCCCTGTTCTCCACTATAAATTCTCTTGTCCCCAACTGTAATGGGCCCACATTTGTCCTAGTTTATTCTTTTCCTTTTCAAGTACCTGAAGAAGCTTTTACAGTCCACCTTTATGTTTCTCACTAGTTTGCACTTGTATTCTCTTTTCCCTTTCTTAATCAGTTTCTTGGTCCTCCTTTGCTGGGTTCTAAACTGTTCCCAATCCTCAGGCTTACCACTTTTTCTGGTACCCTTATAAGCCACTTCCTTTGAATAATGCAATCTTTAACTTCTTTCATTAACCACGGTTGATTTACCTCTCCCTTTGGGTGTTTACAGAGGAATGTATATCTGTTGTAGACTGTGTAGTATTTCTTTAAATACTAGCCACTGCCTGTCTACTGTCAAATCTTTTAGTGTATTTTCCCAATCCACCCTAGCCAACTTACCCCTCATACCTTCATAATTTCCTTTCTTCAGATTTAAGACCCTAGTTTCAGAATGAACTCTATCATATTATGATCACTATTTCCCAAAGACTCCTTTACAGCAAAGTTACTAATTAGCCCTTTCTCATTAAACAACACTAAATTCAAACTAGCCCGATCCCTAGTTGGCTCCTCAACATACTGTTCCAGAAATCCATCACATACACACTCCAGGAATTCCTCCTCCAGAGCATTAGTGCTGATTTGGTTAACCCAGTCAATGTGTAAATTGAAGCCACCCGTGTTACCCATGTTGCATTCATCTCTAATTTCCTGATTTATAGTGTGCCCAACATTAGCACTACAGTTTGGTGGCCTACAAACAACTCCCACCAATGTTTGCTGCCCCTTCCTGTTTCTTAGCTCCACCCAAACTGATTCTACATCATGACTGCTGCAATTATACAGGGCCTTGGTGAGACCACACCTGGGATATTGTGTGCAGTTTTGATCTCCTTATCTGAGGAAGGATGTACTTGCTATAGAGGGAGTGCAGCAAAGGTTTACCAGACTGATTCCTGGGATGGCGGGGCTGACATATGAGGAGAGATTGAGTCGGTTAGGATTATATTCGCTGGAGTTCAGAAGAATGAGGGGGATCTCATAGAAACCTATACAGTTCTAACAGGACTAGACAGGGTAGATGCAGGAAGGATGTTCCTGATGATGGGGGAGTCCAGAACCAGGGACTAGTCTGAGGATATGGGGTAGACCATTTAGGACTGAGATGAGAAGAAGTTTCTTCACCCAGAGAGTGGTGAGCCTGTGGAATTTGTTACCACAGAAAGTAGTTGAGACCAAAACATTGTATGTTTTCAAGTAGGAGTTAGATATAGCTCTTGGGGCGAAAGGGATCAAAGGGTATGGGGAGAAAGCGGGAGCAGGCTATTGAGTTGGATGATCAGCCATGATCACAATGAATGGCAGAGCAGGCTCAAAGGGCCGAATGGCCTCCTCCTGCTCCTAGTTTCTATGATCTTTCGATCTAAGATCCTCTGTTACTAAAGTATTGATCTCATTCCTTATTAAGAATGCTACCCCATCTCCTGTTGCTTTTTGCCTATCCACCCTAAATGTCGAGTTTCCTTGGATATTCAGCTCCCAATCTTGGTCACCCTGTAGTCACGTCTCTGTAATGGCAATTAAATTATACCCATTTACCTCGGTTTGTGCATTCAAATTTTTGCAAATGCTAGGTGTATTCAGATAGAGTACCTTTAATTCTGCCTTTTTAACATTATTCTCTATTCTGATCCTATTTGATGGCTGCCTTCACGTCGTCTGTCTTCTATTTTTGCTTTCTACTTTTCTATTTCCTTTTACTAGTTTTACTTCCCTCGAGTCTGAGCTCCCTCTCAGGATCCCATCCCCCTGCCAATCTAGTTTAAACCCTCCCCAACAGCACTAGCAAAACTTCCTGTGAGGATGTTAATCCCAGTCCTGCAAAGATGTCTGCCTTATTCAGGTCCCACCTGCCCCAGAACCAGTCCCAATGCTTCAAAATTCTGATGCCCTCCCTCCAACACCAGTTCTCTAGCCACATGTTTAATCACTCAATTCTCCTATTTCTGTGCTCACTAGCACATGGGACTGGGAGTAATCCTGAGATTACTGCTTTTTCAGTCTCCTTCCTAGCTCCCTGAAATCTACTTTCAGGATCTCATCCCCCTTCCTACCTAAGTCATTGGTACCAACGTGGACCACGACCTCTGGCTGTTCACCCTCCCCCAGAAGAATGTCCTGCAGCCACTCCATGACACACTTGACCCTGATACCAGGGAGACAACATATCATCCTGGACTCACGTCTGCAGCCTGTCTGTTCCTCTAACGAAAAAATTCCCTATCATTACTGCTTTTCCCCTCTTCTTCCTCCCCTCCTGTACAGCTGAGCTACCAAACCTGGCTGTGAATACACTCCTCCAAAGAACTAACACCCTCACCAGCATCAAAACCAGAAAAGCGAGTGGGACCTCAAGGGACTCCTGCACTATCTGCCTGGTTCTCTTGGACTGCTTGGCAGTCACCCATTCCCTTTCTGCCTCTATGCTTCTAGCCTGTGGTGTGACCACCTCTCTGAACGTGCTATCCATGTAGCTCTCAGCCTCGCGGATGCGAGTGACTCCAATCGCAGCTCGAGCTCCGAAACCCGGAGCTCAAGTTTCTGCAGCTGGTGACGCTTCCTGCACAAGTAGTCATCTAGGTCACCGGTAGCACCCATGACTTCCCACATACGACAGGACATGCATTCCACGCGACCGAGCTGCAATGCCATGTCTTAACTTTATTTCACCTATGGGCAGGATCTTCCGGTCGGCGAGCGGGGATGGGGCCCATTTGCCGATACATAAAATGACGCGGGATGACATCAGGTGGAGCTCCCGACGTCACCCCGCGTCATTTCCATTTTCAGGTCGGCGGGGGTGTAGTCGAGTCAGCTGTGCGCCCACCGACCTGTCAACAGCCTATTGAGGCCATTGAAATATTAATTAAAATCATTAATGGACCTGCCCATCCAACCTTAAAGTTGGCAGGAAGGCCGGGAGCCCTGGCGGGCTTCAGACAAAACATCAAACCTCATCCACGTGCAGGATGAGGTTTCATGAGGGTATTTAAATTTTTAATAAAGGTTTCAGTTAAAGTTATGGACATGTCCCAACTCGTGTGACAGTGTCACATGAGGGGACATGTCAGGGAAATTTTTCTATCATTTTTATTGCAAATTTTAATTCGGAGCCGATCTCCCTGAGGCAGCACTTAGCCTCAGGGGGATCAGTGCGTATGTGCGAAAGAGTGCACTCCCAGCTGAGGGAATCCCCCCTCACCTCCCCAGCCGCCTGCACAGGGAGCGTATAGCTGGACGGGCCTTAATTGGCCCGGGGGCGCCGATTGGAAGCTGCACTTCCCTCCCACCCCCCCCCAACGGAGAGAGAAAGTTTTTCCCTCTGTTAACTTTTATTTTACTTATATTAATCTTACTTGGCCTGAAATTAATAAACCTTGCAACTATTGATAAATCTTACTAGTACTGATAAATCCAACTAACACTTAACACACTTTACTAGCTTCAATAAACCTTACTTAAAGCATCTCTTTCCTCCGTGCATCGGATTTCCGGGTGAACCTAATTTGCAACTCACTTGGTCTACGCCTCACTCGAGTGTCGTCTCCTGACCATGCGCCCCTTACTAAGTTTTAAATGGGCACTTTCCTTACCACAATCGACTCTCATATAAAATTGAGAGCTTAGTGTGAGCCCAATCCCGTTCAAATGTTTTAACCAATCTAAATAGGGCTCGGTGTGTTATGACTGAAAGGGGTGATGTAAATATTTATATATCCCTGTGACATCGCTGCGATGCAGCGCCACCTGGTGGCCAGATTTCCATTCCGAGGTTTTTGTCGCCTTGTTGGTCACAGCTCTTGGGCATCGGTGTGAGCTGCTGGCACTCAAACGGTCACCCATGGCAAAGCAGCAGCTCTGCCCTATCGTGGAAAGGCTCCAACGTGCACCGACGTGCACAACAGGAACCTCTGGCAAAAAGCCCTGCCTGCAACAGCGGGCTGCCAGAAGGTCAGATGCCGAGATGTTAAACATGTTACAACCTTTAACCAAAGGTGGCCCAGAGCTTTCCTGCAATAAAGCTACCTCCAAAAACTAATGACTGCGGTTAACGTTAATTTTTAGTGCCGGGGGGGATAGATCATGAGGAGAAGCGTAGATTGCCAGACGGTGACATCACTCCTTCTTCAGCAAGTTAAAATTACCCCCACTAATCCTTGAGAAATTTTGACGGATAGAGTAAAATGATTTTGCATGTGCTTCATTTAATACAGGGGTCATGTTAACCCATCGCTTTTCCTTTCCAATCAGACCTGCTGTATATTTCCGTCATTTTCTCCTTTTAATTCAGATTTCAAGCATTAACCATGTTTTTCTTTGTTTTGACTCACGTGGTTGTGTCAAATGTCAAACCTGTTTCAAAATGATTTAAAACAGGGATAATTTGGTTGACATCAACGATAACTTTATGCCTTTATATAGCACCTTTAACGCAGTAAAACGTCACAAAGTGCTTGACAGGAATGTTATCAAACAAGATTTGACACTAAATGACTTTAAGAAGGCATCAGCACAGATGAGAGAGGTTTTGAGGAGCATCTTAAAGAAGGAGCAGGAGATAGAAAGAAAGGTGGAGGGGTTTTGCTAGGGAATCCCTGAGCTTAGGACCCAGGTGGCTGAAGGGCCAACCACTAATGACGGAGCGACGAAAATCATCGGGATGCACAATGTCGTGTTTTTATAATGATACAAAAGGCACGAATTACTCATAAGGGATTGTGCAAAAGATGTTGTGAGTTCACTTATCAAAACTAGGCACAGGAGAACATTTATATGAGGGTAGAAAGCTTGAAGACATCAGCTACAGAGCTGTGTGTGCTGCACTCTGCTCACAGGCCAAAAGTGAAACCGAGACTGGATCACATGACACACTTCCCTTCTCATGATGACCTGCTGCTCTCCCTTAAAAGCATATTACAACACACAAGCAAACAGAATTGGAAGAGCACAGTGATCTCGAAAGGTTGTACGGCTGGTGGATGCTATGGAGATAGGGAGGGGCGAGGCCGTGTAGGGATTTGAAAACAAGGATGAGAATTTTAAAACAGGCTAAAATTGGCAGGAACCTCTTTCACAACGCTTACAGATGGAATAGAAAAAGTAATTTTTTAAATGAAAAAAAATACACTCATGATTTCAACAGAAGGAAGCAACGATAATGCTGGAAGGAGGGAAGGGTAAAACTCCAAGAAGTATGTCTAATGGGAAACAAAGCAGCAGGTTAGCATGTGGGGGGGTGGATTCAACTTCATGGAAAATTATGAAAAAACTGAAAAGAAAGGAGAGCCCAGAAGAGGCTATTAAAGTCCCCAGAACACAAAATAGGACAGAGTGTTTGGAAAGGGATAGGAATCTAACTTCAAGCACATCAGGTAAAGGGACGACACTGAGAAAGGGGACGGGAAATACAGGACTGAAGGTGTTGTATCTGAATGCACGCAGTATACGAAGCAAGGTAAATGAACTTGTGGTGCAGATTGAAATTGGCAGGTATGATGTGGTGGGCATCACGGAGACATGGCTGCAAAGGGATCAGGACTGGGAGCTAAATATCCAAGGATATATACATCCTATCGAAAATATAGACAGGTTGGCAGAGGGGGTGTGGTTGCTTTGTTAGTAAGAAATGAAATTAAATCGATAGCAAGAAATGACGTAGGGTCAGATGATGTAGAATCCGTGTGGGTAGAGTTGAGGAACCGCAAAGGTGAAAAAACCATAATGGGAGTTATGTACAGGCCTCCGAACAGTAGTCAGGATGTGGGGCACAAGATACACCAGGAGATAGAAAAGACGTGTAAGAAAGGCAAGGTTACAGAAATCATGGGGAATTTCAATATGCAGGTAGACTGGGAAAATCAGGTTGGTAGTGGATCCCAAGAAAAGGAATTTGTGGAATGTCTACGTGATGGCTTTTTGGAGCAGCTTGTGGTGGAGCCCACTAGGGAACAGGCAATTCTAGATTTAGTGATGTGTAATGAGGCAGATTTGATAAGGCGAAGGAACACTTAGGAGGAAGTGACCATAATATGATAGAATTTACCCTGCAATTTGAGAGGAAAAAGCTGGAATCAGCTGTAATGGTATTACAGTTGAATAAAGGCAACTACAGAGGCATGAGGGAGGAGCTGGCCAGAATTGACTGGGAAATGAGCCTAGTAGGAAAGACAGTGGAACAGCAATAGCAGGAGTTTCTGGGAGTAATTTGGGAGACACAGCAAAAATTCATCCCTAGGAAGAAGAAGCATACTAAAGGGAGGACGAGGCAACCATGGCTAACAAGGGAAGTCAGGGACAGCATAAAAGCTAAAGAGAAAGCATACAATGCGGCGAAGAACAGTGGGAAACCAGGGGATTGGGAAGCCTACAAAAACCAACAGAGGACAACTAAAAAAGAAATAAGGAGGGAGAAGATTAAATATGAGGGCAAACTAGCCAGTAATATAAAAGAAGATTGCAAGAGTTTTTTTAGATATATAAAAGTTAAGAGAGAGGCAAAAGTGGACATTGGGCCGCTGGAAAATGACACTGTAGAAGTAGTAGTGGGGAACAAAGAAATGGCGGAGGAACTGAATAGGTACTTTGCGTCAGTCTTCACAGTGGAAAACACGAGTGACATCCCCAAAGTTCAAGAGAGTCGGGGGGCAGAGGTGAGTATGGTGGCCATTACCAAGGAGAAGGTGCTAGGAAAACTGAAAAGTCTGAAGGTGGATAAATCACCTGGACCAGATGGATTACACCCCAGAGTTCTGAAGGAGATAGCTGAAGAGATAGTGGAGGCATTAATGGTGATCTTTCAGGAATCACTGGAGTCAGGGAGGGTCCCAGAGGACTGGAAAATCGCTAATGTAACCCCCCTGTTTAAGAAGGGAGTGAGGCAAAAGACGGGAAATTACAGGCCGATTAGCCTGACCTCGGTCGTTGGTAAGATTTTAGAGTCCATTATTAAGGATGAGATTTCAGAGTACTTGGAAGTGCTTGGTAGAATAGGGCAGAGTCAGCATGGTTTCATCAAGGGGAGGTCATGCCTGACAAATCTGTTAGAATTCTTTGAGGAGGTAACAAGTAGGTTAGACAAAGGAGAGCCAATGGATGTTATCCGTTTGAACTTTCAGAAGGCCTTTGACAAGGTGCCGCACAGGAGCTGCTCAGTAAGATAAGAGCCCATGGTGTTAGAGGCAAGGTACTAGCATGGATAGAAGATTGGCTGTCTGGCAGGAGGCAGAGAGTGGGGATAAAGGGGTCCTTCTCAGGATGGCGGCTGGTGACTAGTGGAGTTCCGCAGGGGTCAGTGTTGGGACCACAACTTTTCACTTTATACATTAATGATCTAGATGAAGGAACTGAGGGCATCCTGGCTAAGTTTGTAGATGATACAAAGATAGGTGGAGGGACAGGTAGTATTGAGGAGGCGGGGAGGCTGCAGAAGGATTTGGACAGGTTAGGAGAATGGGCAAAGAAGTGGCAGATGGAATACAACGTGGGGAAGTGTGAGGTCATGGACTTTGGTAGGAAGAATAGAGGCATAGACTATTTTCTAAATGGGGAGAGAATTCTGAAATCTGGAGTGCAAAGGGACTTGGGAGTCCTAGTCCAGAATTCTCTTAAGGTTAACTTGCAGGTTGAGTCAGTAGTTAGGAAGGCAAATGCAATGTTGGCATTTATTTCAAGAGGACTAGAATATAAAAGCAGGGATGTGCTGCTGAGGCTTTAAAAGGCTCTGGTCAGACCACATTGAGAATATTGTGAGCAATTTTGGGCCCCATATCTCAGGAAGGATGTTCTGGCCCTGGAGAGGGTCCAGAGGAGGTTCACGAGAACAATCCCAGGAATGAAAGACTTAACATATGAGGAACGTTTGAGGACTCTGGGTCTATACTTGATGGAGTTTAGAAGGATGAGGGGGGATCTGATTGAAACTTACAGAATACTTAAAGGCCTGGATAGAGTGGACGTGGGGAAGATGTTTCCATTAGTAGGAGAGACTAGGACCCAAGGGCACAGCCTCAGAGTAAAGGGAAGACCTTTTAGAACAGAGATGAGGAGAAACTTCTTTAGCCAGAGAGTGGTGAATCTATCGTATTCATTTCCACAGAAGGCTGTGGAGGCCAGGTCATTGAATGTATTTAAGACCAAAATAGATAGGTTCTTGATTGGTAAGGGGATCAAAGGTTACTGGGAGAAGGCGGGAGAATGGGGTTGAGAAGCTTATCAGCCATGATTGAATGGCGGAGCAGACTTGATGGGCCGAATGGCCTAATTTCTGCTCCTATGCCATATGGTCTTATGGAAAGCCTGAAAGAAAACCAGAAAAATCTAGTCACAGCCAGAGAAAACTGATTCTCATTTCAACTGGGTCATTTCAGTTGAACGGAATGTGACATCAAGGGGTATGGGGAGAGAGCGGGAGGATGGCGTTGAGATAGAGGACCAGCCACGATCATATTGAATGGCAGTGCAGGCTCGAAGGGCCGAGTGACCTATTCCTGCTTCTATTTTTCTATGTTCCTATGACATGGGGTCAGAACGAATACTATAATCTGGTGTTTTTTGCATGTCAGTTGAAGTGTTCTGCATGTATAATGCAATGCCAGATGTCTCTAAATGGATGGGAAGATAAGTATTTACAGTGGATTTTTTGCTTCTGTGTGGGTAGTTTAACTTACGTCATGTTTTTTTTTCCTGACAGGCCTGAATCAGCAAGTCCAGAGCATCCCAGTTCAAGTATCGAACAAGAACTTACTGCCCTTGATGCAGAAATGACACAGAAATTAGCAGAGCTCAAAGAACAACAGCAGCAACAACTACTAAACCTGAGACAGGAACAGTATTACAGCGAAAAGTATCAGAAACGTGAACATGTTAAACAGGTTTGGACAAGTGTCACTCAATGCTTTGTTTCATAGTGCGTGTGCGTGCATTAAATGGGCCACCAATATGCAACTCAGTCATTTCTATTGGTTATACATTACTAAACCCACTCACTCACTCACTCACATACACATATTGGCATTAATTGCCCATCTCCCAGTTATCCTGAGAGGGTGGTGGCCAGGCTGCCTTCTTGAACCGTGCAGTCTGATAGATATTCTTTATTCATTTTGGGAATGCGGGCATTTCTGGCAAGATCAGCACTCATTGCCCATTCTGAGCTTCCCTTCCACAACTGAGGAGAAAGCCAGGCCACTTCAGGGGACAGTTAAGAGTAAAAACAAAAAACTACTGCGGATGCTGGAAATCCAAAACAAAAACAGAATTACCTGGAAAAACTCAGCAGGTCTGGCAGCATCGGCGGAGAAGAAAAGAGTTGACGTTTCGAGTCCTCATGACCCTTCAGCTGAAGTTCTGTTGAGGGGTCATGAGGACTCGAAACGTCAACTCTTTTCTTCTCCGCCGATGCTGCCAGACCTGCTGAGTTTTTCCAGGCAATTCTGTTTTTGTTTTGCAGTTAAGAGTAAACCACTTTGGTGAAGGACAGGAGTCACACATAGACCCAGACTGGGTAAAGGCAGATGTTTTCCTTTCCCAAACAACATAGTGAACCTTTTGGGTCTTTAGGACAATCTCGTGGCTTTAGGGTCACATTTACTGATTCCCCGCTCTTTATTTCCAGATTTTTAAAACGGTATTAAAATTCTCAAACTGTCGTGGTGGTAATTTGATCTTATTTTCTCTGGATTATTAATCCAAGCCAGTGGATTACTCGTCCAGTAATATAATCACCACATTGCCCTACTCATAGATAAAGCTTATCAACTGGTTCACGGTAAAACTGTAATGCCAGTAATTTGACCTTGAAAATATAACTCCCGAAGACATGATACTCATTGAGCTTCACTTGGATCAAAAACCTAGCTTATAGGAATTCAACACCAACCACAACTTATATTTATATAGTGCCCCAACATGATAAAATGTCCCAAGATGCTTCACGGGAGCATTATAAAGCAAACTTTGACATGGAGCCACATAAGGCAACATAGAGGGAGATGGCTAAATCTTGGTCAAAGAGGTAGGTTTTAGGGAGCGTTTTAAATGAAGGTAGATAGGCAGAGAGGATTAGCGAGGGCTTAGGGCCTAGGCAATTGAAGACGCTGCCACCAAATACAATCAGGTATGTTCAAGTGCCTAGAATTAAATGAACGTACATGTCTCGAGGGTTGTGGGACTGGAAGAGATTACAGAGATAGGGAGGGGGCAAGGCCTTGGAGAGATTTGAAAGCAAAGATGAGAATTTTAAAATCGAGGTTTTGCTTGATTGGGAGCCAGTGTAGGTTAGCGAGCACAGGGGTGGTAGGTGAACAGGACATGGTACTAGTAAGGACATGGGCAACAAGATGTTCAATGACCTCAGGTTTGAATGTCTGTTACATAATTTTGTCATCATTACATGCAGAATTTTCAGCTATTCTGCTTTAAATGGTGATGTATGTAGCAATAGTTGCTCTGCTTTCAAATTCACTGCACACAAAGCGCTTTGGGTTTTTTACATGTGATGTGCTGAAGTGTGATAAAAACGCCTTTCTTAAATGTTTTTCAAGACAATTACAAGGATCTGGGAGTGTACACAGAGTGCTGAAGGGATTGCACACTGAACAAATATTCTTTAAACCAAGATTTAACATGAAAAAATCATTTTGCATTTGTTCAATTTAATATAGAAGCACAGGGCAGGATTTTCCCCCCAATCGGGGGTGTAGTTGAAGGGTGGGTGTGCACAGGCGTGCTTCCGACGCCATTTTATATGGGCGAGCCAATTAAGGCCTGCCCAGCATGATGTCTGCACAGAAGCGCTATGCACTCCCTGTGTGAGCGAGGGGGGAATCCCAAAATCAATCGAGGGTGTGCTCTTTCACGCATGTGCACAGAAGAGCGCACTCATCTCCCTGAGGCTAAGTGCTGCCTCAGGGAGATCGGCTCTAAATGTAAAAAAGCTAAAAATAGAAAAATAAAATTTCCCTAACACCTCCCCTCATGTGACACTGTCACATGAGTTGGGACATGTCCATAATTTTTACAAAAACTTTATTAAAATTTTTTAAAACTTACATGAAACCTCATCCCGCCCGTGGAGGAGGTTTCACGCTTTTTCTAATGCCCGCCGGGGCTCCTGGCCTGCCCGCCAACCTTAAGATTCGACGGGCAGCTCCATTAATTAGTTAAATGACTCTGTCAATGGCCTCAATTGGCCATTGACGGATCGGCGGGTACACAGCTGATTTTGCTGCGCCCCCGCCTACCGGAAAATTTAAATGGGGCGGGGTGACGTTGGGAGTTCCGTCCGACGTCATCCCGTGTCATTTTACGTGAGCGGGCCCCGAAAATCCTGCCCACAGTCAATGGGCTGAACTTTACTGGCCCCTGGCAGGCATTTTTTCCCTGCGGTGGGGGTGGGAGAGGGATGTAAAATGATGGGGGTGGGGCATGTAAAATAGGGTGGGTGCCAATCCCACCACCTCCAAGCTTACTCCCATAATACAGGGGTCGGGGTCGGGGTTGGGCGGGGGGGTTGGACGTTGAGATTGGCAGCCCGTCTGCCATATTTAAATGAACAATTAGGGATTGGCTAGGCTTGTTATCAAGCCAATTGACCCTGATAATATGCTGCCCACGCCATAAAATATTTGGCATGGGCAGCAGCGCGGGAGAGGGAAGACCAATTTATTTTTTTACCTCAAGTGCTTAAAGGGCCGGAAGGAAGTTGGGATGCTTTTTGGGGGCTGCCCTTTGATGATCAGGGGGGTGCAGCCACCCTAACCTAGAACTGCCCCCTTTCTTCCTACCTGATTCCTCCCTTAAACCTACCCCTTTCCCCCACCACTGCCCCACTTCCTAACCTACCCAAATCCTCCTGGCCCAGGACCCCGGACTTACCTGCCCCAGGGATCCATCTCCTTCTCCTCCTGCAGTCCCGGCAGTGGGCCAATGATGCCTTCCTAGCGTTGTCAGGACGGACGAAGCTGCCAGCCAATCGGATTGGCTCCAGAGGGCGGGGCTTCCTCCCCAATGAGGGGCAGAAGTCCCACTCGGCCCTCGTTAATCCGCCTTGCAGCACCTAATGGCTGCTGGGCGGGTTGGCGTGGGGCATGTTGGTTCTCTGCCAATGTAGTTTCCTGGGGGGGCGTGAGGCCACGAGGGGGGGGGGGTGGGGCGTGCCATCTGCGTTCCCCCCATATTGTTCAGCCCAATGTACAAATTGGACTTTACTTAGCAGATTCTGCCTTTCTCCTGAGGTCACCCATTTCAACCAGTCTAAGCATCATTTGCCCTGGTAACCTTCCATTTTTTTCCACTCTGTCTATTTTATTAACACAGCCTTGCGCACTGTTCCTCCAAATCTCTTCTTCTGTTCTTCCTCAGCTCTAGATATGCATTCCACACACAATCCTCGCCCCATCCTTCCCACGTCAAACTCAAAATATCCCCAATCTCAGACCTTCAAGAACTCAAGATCAGAGTCCTCTAACCGTTGATTTAATTTACCTTACCTCCACACCTCCACCCCCTTCCCCACCCCACATCCTCCACCTCGCCCCAACTCTACTCCTGCCACCATTTTCTTTTCAAGCTGGTTCATGTCCTGGACTCCGCTCTGCCCTTTGGCCCTTACAGGTTGAGCAGATACATTTCTGATCTGACATGTAGCCAGAACTCATTGTCCAAGTAAACACTCAGTGTTACACAGCGATGACGTTTGTGCGCTCCTGAAGGTGTTGTCTTCTGGATGATTTGACTTTCCTTTCTTGTCGCTTCTTAGAAGTTATCATTCACATTTACTGCAGGTTTATTAACACAGGCTGTGCTAGATAACTCGTGGGTTGTGTTAGCTGTGGCTTGGTGGGTAGCACTCTTGCCTCTAAGTCTGAAAATCATGGGTTCAAGTCCCATTTCTGGGCTTGATACAAAAAATCTAGACTGATACTCCCAGTGCGGTGCTGAGGAAGTGCTGCACTGTCCGAGGTGCCGGCTTTCAGGTGAGATGTGAAACAGTGGTCCCATCTACGCTCTCAGGGTTATGTAAAGGATTCCATGGCACTACCTTGAAGAATGGCAGGGGAGTTTTCCCCTGGTGTCCCAGCCCATATTAATTCCTCAACAACTGAAGACATACTTCATTGGCTACCAGGCCCTTTGGGACAGCCATGCTGATGAAAGGTCAACTCTTTGCGCCTTTCAAGACCACAACTGTTCTAAAGGGCTTGACAGCCAATGGAGCACATCTTCAGTTGATTGGGGAATTAATATTGGCCAGGACAAATGCAAGTCATTTTATTTTTAAGAATCTGATCTTCATCTCACTTTTCAAATTTTCTCCGCTTACCACCACCACAGCACACTGCCCCCCTCCACCCCCACCCCAACCCACCACTCCCCACCTCTTCTCCAGTCTCATACTGAGCTTCATTCAGTTCCATGGGTGCAAGAGGACCCGTAGTCCCTGAGGAACTTAGGAATGAGAGTCGGTCATTTTAGCCCCTTAAGCCTGTGACGCTATTTAGTGAGATCGTGGCTGATCTGTATCCTCACTTCGTCCACTCTGGTTTAGCCACATGATCACTCTTCAAGTGAGGGCTTGGTTAACAGTATTGCCAAGCTGTTTGAGTTATGGTGAGTTCACTGGTGAATTCAATAAATCCCCTGTAGTTAAAAGCAAAATACTGTGGCTGCTGGAAACCTGAATTAAAAACAGAAAATGCTGGAAAAACTTAGCAGGCCTGACAGCATCTGTGGGGAGAGAAACAAAGTTAATGTTTCGACTCTGGGTCATACGGACTCGAAACATTAATTCTGTTTCTCTCTCCATAGATGCTGTCAGACCTGCAGAGTTTTTCTAGCTTTTTCTGTTTTTAAATCACCTTTAATGTTGAATTTTTCAGTGTTTGACTGTGTGAGTCTGGTAACTGATCAATACTCACTGTGATTGATTGATTAAGCCTGGGTGCGGACTCAGAGCAAAATAAGCAGACACCACAGAAGCTACTAGAAGCTGAGCTGTAAACATGAGTGCAGACATTTGTGATTGCAGAGATATTTTAAAACTCTTGTAAATAAACCTGTTGCATTGCTCTGAGATATATAAAATATAAAACACTCCTGTCCAATGAACACAGTCTAGGAATGGTCACTAAATAGTGGCCAGAAGTTGAACTCCTGATTGATCTTTTTCATCTGTCTACCTGGGTGTTGCTGAGGACAACTCTGGGTCTTCTCTTCTAGCTGAGATCATCTAACTCAGTATATTACCAAGAATGGATCCCAAAATTTCCCTCATCTGTAAAGTTCAGTAGTTGTCAGCCTTGGCTTTGTGATGGCTGCCTGACCTCACTCCAGAGACTTCAGTATATAACCTAGGTTTACACTTCAGTGCAGTGCTAAGGGAGTGCTGCATTGTTGGGGGTGATGAGTTTCGGATGGGACGTTAAACCAAGGTCCTCTCAGGTAGACATAAAAAAAATTCCAAGGCACTACTCAAAGAAGAACAAAGTTTTCCCTGAGTCCTGGCCAGTAATATCCTTGAACCAACATCAGTAAAAGAAAACACATTTTCTGGTCGTCTGTCTCTTTTCTTTTTGTGGGATCTTACTGTGCGTGAATTAGCTGTGACACCTGTCCACCTTTACAGCAATGACGACTATTCAAAAGTAGTTCATTGCTGTGTAGGACAATGGGACCTCTTGAGGTCATGGCCAGCACTGTGGAAATGGATGTTCTTTCTCTCTTTAACACACCAACAATGCATTGCTTATCCCAGTACTGGATGTCCTTTAGGAGGTCTTGCGGCGCAATGATTGCATCCCATCCTCTGAACCACTAGCTCTCGGTTCAAGTCCCACTTCAGGATTTGATGGCCATGGAAGGTGCATTTGGAATGTGGCCATAGAGGTTGATTATCAGCCTGTAAATCCTTCCAATGCATCTGATGGCAGGTAGCAAGAGCGGGAGAGTTTCCTGGTCAGCCATACTGCAGAAGGCAATGGCAAATGATGGCTATGCCACTATCTCTGCGTGTGTAACATATATGTGGAAGGAATGTAGTGGTGAATCCAACACCGCAATATGCATGGCGCTATTGCATCTGCTCCTACCCAGTTGGACAACTATAAAACCAGCCCCATGGACTCTGCTTTGGTTTGGATATTGGGAGGCCAGTGCCAGTGAGTAGCCTCCCCATATATCCACAGCCAAACTTGGCTTTGTCATCCCAATGATGGAATAGGCAGACCATATCCTGCCACCTGGATGAGGGGACCTGTTAGTTGGTTATGTTCATGATTGGCTCTAGTTCCTCAATTCCAAAGTAAAACATCGCCAATATAAAGAAACAACGTCCTTCAGTGGCCACTGTAAACATGCATGGCAGCATTGTGATCTAGGAATAGAAACACACCCTCCTTGAAGTAAATGAAATTTCAGTGTGTCAAGACAGTCTGTAGCCGAGGGCAGTTTAACACTGGGTGAGCTGGTAGTCTAGAGGCCCAGGCTAATGCTCTATGGACCTAGGTTCAAATCTCACCACGGTAGCTGGTAGAATTTAAATTCGATTAATAAATCTGAAATTAAAAGCTCAGTATTGGTGACTGTGAAACTCTCATTGATTTTTCTTAAAAACCCATCTGGTTCGCTAATGTCCTTAAGGGAGGGAAATCTGCCATCCTTACCTGGTCCTACATGTGACTCCTGACCCACAGTAATGCGGTTGACTCTGAAATGGCTTAGCAGCCATTCAGTTCAAGGGCAATTAGGGATAGGCACAAATCTCATGAAAGGATAAAAACAAAAGGGAACAAAATAAATTATAGGATTAGTATGTCATTTACAGAGGTAAGTGAGTGACTTCTTACAAATTACATTAATGGGAGTGGGGGGTGGAGGGGGGGGGTGCGGAATAGGAATTTTGCCTGTTTTTTTTCCCTGAGGAAGAGAATTTTAGCCCAAATGATTATTCAGAGGTTCCTAACTACTGTGAGTCATGTGATTTACTGTCCCAATCCTTGCAAATACAAGGTTGGGTTTGAAAAACTGAAATAATGGACCACATTTTGCTGTAGCAGGTTATCTAGTGGGATATACTGTTAGCTAAACTTGCCCCTGTACCAGTCATCTCAAAACATTATTGGCTGCAAAGCTGCAGAAAGTGCGCGTTGATAACAATGCAGAGAGGGAAAAAGGATACCTGAGACCTGAGCGGACGGGGAAAGCAATTATGTATCTCCTGCACCAATGAAATTTAGGGATTACAAAATATGCAAAGGAAGGACTGAGAAGGAGAGCTGAATTCAGTGTCAAATCAGATGGAGAAAGAGAGAATATAGAGAGGGAAGGAAAGGATGGGCTAAGAGAAAGACGAGAAAAGTGGCAAAAGTAAAAAGTAAGAAAAAACATTTTAATTCAAATTTTGATTTTTTTTAAATCTCCCCCCAAAAAAATCAAAACCTGAAGGAATGAGACTACACACTTGTAATTTTCAGTGCCAAAGAGGTTAATTGACAGTAATTAACACACATCATGTCATTATTAGGGTACTTACAAACTTAATGGAAAGACCTGGCATTCTGTGCCAAGTTTGATGGGCAATTAATGGGCAAATACAGCAAATTCCTAAAAAAAGAATTGAGGCTAAGGGCACGATGTCATTTTCACAAAGCTAATGGCAGAATGACACAACTCGGACAGCAACATTTGGATATTCACATTTAACCTCACATCTGCTCCTCGCCTGAAGTTGCTATATCATGTATACATAAATAACAGAGAGTGTCATTGTCCTTCCTGTTATTTTGACAGCAGGTTCTAGTTGTAGTTACATTTCACTTGTGAACGAAGTTAGCCTGTATTATACAGGACAGTAGATGGGCAGTGCAAAGATTATGCGATTTCCCTCGATCACAGGGAAATAAAACCTCAGCGACTCTGCCGTGAGATTCACTTATTATTAATTGTGTCTTCCGATTTTTACAGCTTGTGCAGAAGCTCACTGAGGTAGCTGAGGAATGCCAAGCCAACCAGTTAAAGAAACTGAGGGAGCTCTGCGAAAAGTAAGACTCGCCTACAACATTTAAAAACTTTTTCTGTTAAATCTCCAGCTGAAATTGTTGAAGATAAATGGACCTTGCGTTGTTATTCACAGGGAGAAGAAAGAATTGAAGAAGAAAATGGACAAAAAGAGGCAGGAGAAGATCACCGAGGCAAAATCAAAAGACAAAAATCAAATGGAAGAGTGAGTCTTTCAGTCTTTGCATGAGTGCATTGTTGTAATCTTCAAAGTAGATTTAGCGACGCCTGCCAGCAAAGATTTTCTTTTATTAGTTTTAAAAACTGCTGGCATGGAGCCAGGAAGAGCAGAGAAGCACTCCACAGTATTCCGATCACTCCCTGCCCACCAGACATACCCTCCCCTCCCCACCCGAGGGACCTTCAAGGGAGGTAAATAGCCCAATCTTTATTTTTTTTCAAATAGTAGAGCTGCCTGTGGAAGTCAAGAGAGGGGTCACCCCCACCAGAAACTGTCTCCTTCTATTCCCAAACGAGTAGCACCAAATTCATTTGAATGGCTCCCTGAAATTTCTGAATGTCCCCCATTGTCTACAATTGAAGTATTAATGAGGAGCAGAGTTCTGCAAATCGTTTCATCTGGCTTGAAGACATGTTTCCTGTCCGGAGAACGGTAACCGCTTGATGATTAAATTGGATTTAAAAGCAACGTTTTTTTTTAAAATAAATCTAAATCTGAATCTTACCAAGATCCTTCTGTGGCAATGGAGTCAGAAATCCTGAAATGTGACAGAGGGAATCTTTTCAAGGCACATTTGATCTTTCTCAAGTCAGATGAAAAGGCAGAAATCTTTCCCTATTTGGTAATGGACAGAGACTTGGCCTTTGTCGCAAGAGTTAAAGCACTATCTTTGAATAACCACTCGCATTAGCATGGTGCCCATGCATCAGCACTTGCTACAAAGAACTCTGCATTGCTCTAATTGTCCTCAGCAACAAGTGACTCCTACACTTCGATCAAAATCTTCAGCCAGTGACCTTGGCATTTAAGGCAGTCATGAGCAGTTTTATTTCTTTATTCATGACAGACAAATGGAACATATTTTCTTAAGTGTAGGCAATAGCTATAGATCCACAATTGCTGGTTGTCAGCTCCGAAGGTTATCTCATTTTCTGGCACTCTGTTTAGAACTTTGTGGAAATTAGTTCTGATCGTTTAGAGACCTATTTATTCCAAACTATATTCTGTGATGGAGTGTTATTTAAAAAAGAGCAGTGGAGCTCTCAAGACAGTGTGTGCTGTTTCTTTCTGTCTCCATGTTTAATCTCATTTCACAAGCCTGTGAGCCAATTTTTCTCCCACTTGGCTGCTTTATCAGACAGTGGCACAAGAAAGTAAAATGTGCAACCTAGAAGCTGCACAAGCGGTAGGAAAAAATATCTTTCGTTAGCGCAGATAAATGTTCCTTGCATAAACGTTTTTTGGATGTTTATTATTAACTGTACACTTGTTTTCTCCCTGACTCTTTTGTGCGTGTTAGCTTGTATCTAACAGTGTTGCTGTATTGCATGGCACTGACCGAACAGGCGCTTTTAAAAGCAAGTTTTTAATGGGGCATTTCTATAAATCATCATCAGCTTGCCTGAATCCTTTACAGCCAAGAATGCAAGAACAGAATTGCAGTCCTGTTACAGCCAATGATCCCTTTATGTCAACAACAGGAGATGCCCCAAGCCTTTGCCCTCACTTCATTCACTTCGCTCGCCACTGCTCCTACATGGAGATGCCACAACCTCTCTCCGATTCATCCCTACTTGACACAGCATGCTGAAGACTGGGAACTGGCTAGAACTTGCTTCTGTTCCTGGTCCGGGGCATTTCTGACATGGAGCCTTGGAGAAAACTCTTGAGTTAGTAGAGTCAAAGGACAAGCCCATTAGCTGCAGCATGGACACAGGAAACCACCGAGGCATGAACATAGCCTTAGTGGGATCCTCCCACACCGCCATCAGTCAGTCTACCACCAGGCAAATCACAAGACTGTGTCATCATGCTATCACATCGGCTATCTATGTAGTTGTTAGCTCAGGTCTTCACATTGACAAGGCTTCACATAGTGTGGTATATTGACAGGATGGCACAATCATAGAATCTTAAAGGTGCACTTGGAGGCTATCCAGTCCATCACCAGCTCTTTGAAAGCTATCCAAATAGTCCCACTCCCCTGCCCTTGCAGTATTTTTTTTTTTACTTTCAGCTACTCATCCTTTTGAAAGATACTTCTGAACTTGGCTCCACCACCTCTTCAGACATGGCACTCCAGGTCACAACAACTTGCTGTGTTTAAAAATAAAAATTCCAAAGCGCTGACAGTACGTATTGTACATGTGGGATGAGTTCTGTCAGCCATAGCTTCAGCGTGAGCCCTGCAGAAACCTTGGGAAAATGATACCAAGGCTATTTATGCTGCTTCCCTGGGATTCTGTGGCTCTTTGAGGTTTTAGCAACTGAAGAATCCCACACTTTTCCCGCAGAAATTTAATCCCCGAGGAACCTTCGCAAAATCAAAACAAAACGTGGTAAACAAAACGTGGTAATTGCGAGTGTAATAATAGATCAGCATTCTACACTCATGAACACAGCAGGGTGGGAGTGATAGCAGCAGTCTGTTTAGCTCTTTCATTCTGGTGGATATTACGGTGTCTGTAAACAGCTCACTGCCATCTCTAACTGAGCCTCAATACTTAAACAACTGGCAAGTAACCATCTGCAGGATATATTATTGGTTTCCTGGGATCCAGCCGTGGTAGTGAGATGCTGAAGGGGTTTTTTTTTAATCTCCCTGCATGCTGCGTTCCATTGTCAATGGACGTAGTTCTAATTATTATTTAAGTCGGGTGCAAGGAGCTGATCTTTGAGCATGAACGTCTGACCATACTGCCGCCTGGTGTCGTTTTGTTTTCATTTTGCCCAGCGGGCAATTTCCCCGCCCCCACTCCACCACCACCACCACCTTATTCTGTTTCCGTGGTAACTGGGATGCCAATTTGGTTGCACCATCTCTGGAATATGTTCACTGCACTTTAACCCCACACATCTGTTCAGTTAGCAATGTGAGCACAACGTGTGGGAGGTAGCTGAGCTGGTCTAATGTATTGTTTGTTAACTCGTAAAGCTAACGCTGCCCACTATTTGGGAACACCGCGCAGGCTTTATTAGCTTGCCTTGGGCGCCACACCCATACACATGAAATATGTGGATCTGGATCTTCCGGTTGGAGTAGTGGCGAATGTTGAGAGTGTTGCTGCTGTTGAGCGCCAAGATCTGGAGGAAGTCCCGACGGGCGCACGTACACGGTACCTGGGTGTAAACTTTAAACTTTCCATGGGCAGGATGTGCTGCCCTGACAATTCTGTGGATGCCTCCAACACTGCACGGAATTGACCCTGCCATCAGAAATTTGGGTTTGATGCCCTGAAACTGCCCGGGAATTTACTCCAGGATACTTATGCCCAGAGTAGGAAGTGACTTACAGCGGAAGCTCTGTCAAGTGGCATAAGGTGTATTTAAAAGCAAACTTGCAGGACGAATCCCCCCCACCCCCACACCACCCTCAACCCCTCCATATTCCCCCAAAAGGCAAGGCCACAGTTTAAATTGCGTTCCGCAGCATCTGCATAGGCCTCACCGCTGAACGGAAGATCTGCCCCGTTATGGATATCACTGAAGAACATTAACAGCGCAAGTTCAGTTTTTTAATGCAATGTCTGATCTCGTCACAGTGTTCTCCATTAGCGGAGAATTCTACTACACTTTAAAATTCTGATCTTCGCTTTTTCACTTGTTAGGAAATGGAGATATTTTACGTAAGTTATATGTATATTTGGGTGTGTTAAGAATGAGGTATATTTTTGATATTTAAGTTTGATTTGTATTTATCGGTTAAGGAAAGAAGTTGAATTTTAGTTTCACTTTAAAAGATGCCTGCATTTCTAATGAGATTTTTACAACTCTTGAAGGAGAGTTAAAGCCAACAAGAGTAGAAAAAACTGTGCTGTTGCCTAGTAACAGGGATCCAGAGAAGGAGGCCCTACACATGCGCACACAAAGAAAACGAAAGCAATTTGAGTTCAGTTGGTCATTATGCTGTAAGTTGAAGGGGGCAGTTTAAGTCTCTCTCTAGCTGACATACAAGCCGACTGCTGAGGGAAATAACTCTAACAATCGTAAATGAGTTGCTCTAAAGTTAAAATAACAGTGAATGTCGAGTGAGTTCTGGATCTCAAGGGAGATACCAGCAGTCTATTGGGAGAGGGAACTGCAGGGAGATTAGATTCCCCAAAAGAACTGAAAGCTCCCAAGGCCAAGGAGCAGACAGAAAGGAGGGGGTCCCAAGAAGACCTTCTAGTCAAAGGAAGAACAGGATCTGGCAAAAAGCTGCAGGAAGCAGATTTAAAGCAATGTGAGCATGCAAGAAGCCAGAAGGTCCAAGGAGACATCTGAAGGTCCGTAACTCTTTACTACGGGTAAGTGAAGCAGTGGTGTATCACTGATGGCTAGGTCAGTGAGAGAGAGTGCGTGGAAAAAAATTTGAATGCATGTGGTGATCCAGGGCAGAGGAAGATAGGAAGGAGAGTTAGAAACCCTGGACATGGACCCTTGTGGAAAGCATCTGAGAGAAAGTGTTGTTTGGGAGAAGATTCCAGAGCAAGTTCTTTGAGAGTGGAGTTTGGAAACCTCGTGTGTGAAGGGCAGAGTTCAGTGAGATCAGTTGGTTCATGGTGTGACAAGTATCTGGGGGAAGTTGATGAGAGATCCATAACGTCGGTTTGGGGTGGTTCTGTCACTTGGTTTCAGAGTGTGGTGTGTCTGACCACAAGTCACCTATTGGTTTACATTGCCTGTGTGCTTACAGTGAACATTAGAGTATAAGATAGCTTTTGTAACTTGTGTTATCCTTAAAAATCTGTATATATCTGTAAAGGTATAGTTGTGGGTGAAGGAGTATTGTAACATAGTTCATCTTTTCTTGTTTAATAAATGCCTTATTCTTTTGTTAAAAGTTCATCAGCTGACTCCTGTGACTTTGTTCAGTAGCCACTCTCTACGTATCTAAACAAAAAATAAAAGTTAAGATCTATCAAGCCCTGGGATTTGTCTTGTCCAGTAGTAGCATCAGCTGGGATCATAACATGCTCATTGGACAATTGCTACCAAGTTGCCATATGACATATACTCAATTAGACATGGGGAGACCAGAGAAACTGAGATTGCTTTCCTTAGAGCAGAGAAGGTTTAGGGGAGATTTAATAGAAGAGTTCAAAATGATATAGGGCTTCAATCGAGTAGATAGGGGAAAAAAACTGTTGTTTACTGGCAAGAGGGTTGATAACCAAAGGGCACAGTTTTAAAAGAGCTGGAGGATGAGGAGGATTTTGTTTTTTTACACTGTGTGTTATGATCTGAAAAGGGTGGTGAAAGCAGATTCAATAGTAACTTTCAAAAGAGGATTGGATATATAAAAAGTCACTTGGTATTACAGGACTCGAATATTGCTGACAAAGGAAATGTTGTCAAAGCTCCTCGCCTTGCAAGCATCAGGGCAAATGCAAGAATGTCAAATTTCAAGCGATCGCAACAATTTATATAACAGGACAAAAGGATATTGATTGGTTGGCAAGTGGAATCCGACTGGCCAAGGTGTTGTCATGGAGAAAGCAACAGCGATATTTAAGATAGTCAGTCAAGCTCATAACATGGCTCATTTATGCTTGTGACATATGCAGAGACCCATTCTCTGTAAACAAAAGATATATGTTCAAGCCTTGAGCTTTTTTTGAATTACCCAGAAGCTTGGCGACCCTATAGTTCATTGTTGCTTTCTCCATGGCTATGCCTTGGCAAATCAGGGTTGACTTGCAAACCAACCAGCAGATTTTTCTCCTGTAGTATAAATTGTTGTGATAGTTTGAAATTTGGCATTCTTGCATTTGTCTTGATGACTGCAAGAGGAAAAGGCTTTGGCAACATGTCTCTCTTTTTAGCCATATTCAAATTGGTATATATCCTTGAAAATTGCTTAGCTATGGGGAATGAATAGAGGAATAGGACTAATTGGAATGCTTTCTCAAAGAGCTGGTACAGGCCTGATTGGCTGAATGACCTCCTTCTCCGCTGGTAAGGTTGAATGATTATTTATTCCATATATATTCACTTTGAATATTGGAACCAAAGCAAACCTGGAATGAAAAAAATGTATTTCAATCAATCAAACCTGCTTCTTCTGCAGACCATTGATACTCTAACCTAATGTGAGCTCTTCCTCAATCTCCTAATTAATCATTATGCATAAATTCTCCTGGATCATAACAGGTTATCAATAAAAAAAGTCCGGGATGTCGAACTCCCTCACAATTGCACTGTTCAGTGTGGTCCAAGCATCGAACTACATTCTGTCTCTCAGGCAGCAGGAGAGCAGTTGGAGACGATATTCTTATCCTTTGCACCCCATTCCCTGTGGTGTTAGGGAGATGAACAAAGAGGCATAAACCCATAGCAGTGGATTTCTGGCAGGTGTGAGAACAGGAGTAGGAAGCCAGAAGTTCCAATAGTCCCTGCGCCTCTTTGCAACGAGGTCACTTGGAATCGATGCCTTAATGTACCTGGGCCTCCTGGGTTGCTGGGCAATGGATAGTGCCACCAAGCAGATTTCAAAGAAGGTTGTCGTGGAAATTAGACACAATTTTTGGCCCAGATTCTTCTATCGCCTGGTACTTCAGTTCTTATCACAACTTTCTGGTGATCCCTTTACATTGTTGACATGAAAGAACTGACGTTTATATAGCGCCTTTCACAGCCTCAGGATAACTCAAAGTGCTTTACAGCCAATGAAGGACTTTTGAAGTGTAGCCACTGCTGTAATTTTGGACTGACATCACCCGAGGTACTGGGAATAAAAAGATGGCCAGCAATGGAATGTTAAGCACCAAAGCTGCTCCTGGTCCTCACCCAATTGCATCTGCAGAGGTGACCAACCAGCTCCTTGACCAATGCTCAGAGCATGCAGAGGCTTTAGCTGACATTGTGACAATAGGCTTATCGTTGCACCTACCTGGCGCCTTCTGCTGCGAAGTCTCTTCCCAGGGCCTGGACCAGCAGAGAGCCAGATGCAGAGCTGTGCCATCACCTGCAATCTATAACATACAGCATAGGATTGGCACAACCAGTGAATTAACTGGGTATCTGCAGCCTCACTATGGATGCATGCCTTGTATTCCCTTCATTTTTACCTATTGCTTGTTAACCTATGCCCTTTAGTCTTGGCAAAATCTGTTAATTCCTTCAGGTGTCTAGAACCCAAAGCTCTGAATCCCTACTCCCACCCCACCACCTCTCTTCTCTGTCTTCCATTGAGAAACTTTGGGCAGAATTTTATGCCGCGGGATTTTACAGACCCGTTGAAGTCTATGGATTTTTGAACCGGTCTCTGCATTTTATGGCCCGGGTCCCCGCTGTAAAATTCCATCCTTTGGATTTATGTCCTAAAATCATCTTAGGTAGCTCAGTTTCAAATTTTGATAAGCTCCTGTGATGCGTCTAGGCGCCTTTTATTATACTGTTAGTGTCAGCTGTGGCTCAGGTGGTAGAAGTCTTGCCTCTGACTCAAAAGGCTGTGGGTTCAAGACCCCTCCAGAGACCTGAGCTCAAACATCTAGGCTGGCACTCCGGTGCAGTACTGAGGGAGTGGCGCACAGTCAGAGGTGCTGCCCTTCGGGTGAGATATTAAACCGAGGCCCCATCTGCCCTCTCAGGTGATAAAGAAGAGAAAGGGAGATGGTGGTGTAGTAGTAATGTCACTGGACTACTAATCCCAAGTCCCATGGGGACATGGATTCAAATCCTATGATAGCAGCTGGTGGAATTTAAATTCAAATGAATAAAAATCCGGAATTGAAAGCTAGTCTCAGTAATGGTGACCATGAAACTATCATTGATTGTTGTAAAAATCCATCTAGTACACTAATGTCATTTAGGGAAGGAAATCTGCTATCCTTACCTGGTCTGGCCTACATGTAGTCGACTCTTAACTGCCATCTAAAAAGGCCTAGCAAGCCACTCAGTGGGCAGTTAGGGATGGGCAACAAATGCTGGCCTTGCCGGCAATGCTCACATGAAAGAATTTTAAAAATCCCTTGGTGCGCTGGCCAATATTTATCTCTCAATCAGAATCACAAGAAACAAATTGTTTGGACAGTATCACAATACTGTTAGTGGGAGCTTGCTGTGCACAAATTGGCTGGTGCTTCCATTACAATAGTGACTACACTTCAAAAGTAAACAATTGGCTGTAAAGCACTTTGGGACGCTGTGAGGTCATGAAAAGCATTTTCTAAATGCAAGTATTTCTTTCTTTATGTTATAGATGCTGCGTAAATACAAGTTGTTGAGAAACATTTTGAAATTTTCTGAGGGTAGTGAAAATATCTGTGTGTCCCCCTGTGTGATATTCTGCTTTTATTACCCAACCCTTTTTCATTTACACACTATCTTTTGATAGTAAGGCTAGCCTGGCCTGGCCTGGGTCTGGGTCTGTGATCAATGAAAAATAATTTAGCAAATCCTAATTCTGGTGGAATTAGCATCAGTTCGTAACCCATTAGACACGACTTCCACCCATAAAGGAATATTTGCCCCACTGTGTCCTATTGGGTGTTATATCACTTTAATCTATACTTATCCCTGTAACATTCACTCCCGTTTTCAACCAATTAGTCTGAAAAAAATAACCAGCTTCTTCTTTGGGAGACTCACCCACAAATGTAAATCACTAAATGAAATCTTTATCATGTATTGTTCATTAGAGAAACTATTTTAATTGTGAATTTAGTGACCTTGATTTGACCAGTCTGAGTTTATTTGTCAAACACCTCGCTTGGCCCAATCATAGCTGTAGGGTAAAGGTTTAATAGTTATGTTAATTAGACAATGATGTTAATGATGCTGTAAGCATGACATCAGGGTCAGATGACAAGAGACGCCAAAGGAATAAGGTGTAGAACAGTCTGTCTCCAGAGAACAACATGGGGTCTTGGATGTAAATAAATAGTTTCAAGAAAAATGAAATACTGACTATTTCCAAGTCAGTCTCAGAGTAAGTGAAACCTCATCGAGACAAAAGATAATACAAGTAAAGTACAACAAGCCAAACAAATTGAACAAGGCTGCTGTGTCTCTCTGTTCACTCAAACGCTACCATTATTCACAATGTCTTGTACATAGTTCACATAATATCAATGGCATTGGGACTCTGGGTGCTTTTGCTGTTCTTGTTTGGCTATGTATTCAAGTTAGCCTTTTTAGTGTAAATTTGAATTCAAGTAGTTACACAGAATAAAATTGGTACATTAGGTTGAGACAGAGGTGCCTAAAGTTTGACAGCGAGGGAAAAACAGTAGAGGAACACTGAAGTAATTTAGGGCGATAGTTATTAACATAAAGGATGTTTACTTTGCTGCCTTTCTGTGAAGAGGAAGTCAGACCTATGATAGCAGAGGGCACAAGTTGTGGACTAATCAGATAATATAATGCTGGTAGTGAATTGCACCTCAGCATCACTGTATTATAAGGGACCACTCTGTGATGGCTGACATTCAGATAACACCACTCATTCAGGGTTTATTTTTTAAAGTCCACACATTGTTATACTGGAGATTAATATGACCACACAGAAAGGTCTGATAAAGTATGGTACAATCAATTCAATATCTAAAACCCTGACTAATTCACTGTCTGATTACAGGGAAAAGACAGAAATTATCCGATCTTACATACATGAAGTGGTTCAGTCAATTAAAAGGGTAAGTAGGAAGTATTTTTATTCTGTTTCTGTCAGCTGAGGCCTTATAAAATGTTTACCTTTTCTGATGCCTTTGTCAAGGTCAGAGAAGTCAAGAAGCTGGAGAACAGAGCGCTTTTCTATTTTTGGCTTAATGGTATCAGTGTCAGGTCAGGGGTTCCACATCCAAATGTAAGGTAAAGTTCCCCATGCTTTACCGGAACAATATGCCCTGGCTCCAATCTCAAAAGAACATCTCACTCATGTTCTATATCCATTCCCCCCGACCTGCATACTTGGAGTCTGTCTAACTGGCCCTTCCAAGTTAATGGAATGTTGTACCTAATCATGGGGTAGGTTTTTGTGTGAATCTATCCCTTCTGAGAAAAATTTCACTGCCCAACTCTAACCTCCAGACCTTTCAATGTCCTCCCCCCTTGTCCACCATCCGCACCGACACCAGCATCTTTGCCAGTCGGATCAACAACTCCCATGCCATTGTGTCTGCAGATCGCTCGCATGGCTTCACTTGGTAGGGCACCCTGAGCTCTGGCTGGAAGTGAGAGCGTGTATGGACTCTGTCAAGCCCTGGCTGCCCATTCAAGAAGATATACACTTGGCCACCTTGAGCAGTGGTGCTTCTCCCAGCTGCAGGACAAAGTCACTCTGTTTGGCTGTGCTTTTGGTGCTCTCCCTGTTCCCTCTACTTCCAGCTTAATGTTCACTTCAGCCCTTTGAAAAGGGCTCTGAGAACTTCTTTTATGTGGGGAGTGATGTCTGAGTATAAGGTACTCTTGTTGAACAAGCAGGTTGAAACTACTCAAGTCCTCGGTTGCTTCCAATGTTCGTAAATAATAGTAAAATAAGCCAGCATGGACTCCGTGGGCCAAATGGCCTCCTCCTATGCCATAATGACACTATAACTGTGTGTCAATGCCTCTAGCTAGAGCTGGGTAGGAGTCCAATTCCAAGGATAAAAGGAGTAGCATACTAAACTACAATTTCTCTCCTCCACCCTTTGCATCAGGTATTTGGTGGAAATTAGTATATTTTTCTAAAACTTCAGCATGCATTTATCTTTCACACAATAGCATTTAGTTTATACAGTGTCATTTTAACTGTTCATTTTGAAGTAAAGTTTACCATCCTGTGTTTGTTTGTGTTAATGCATTGGGTCCATGTACTTGTCTGATTCAATGGACTGGACATTGTGAGATCTCTTAATTATCAATTAATAAAAAGCAATGAAAAATGTATTAACTCCATAGCAACAGGGGGAAAGGGCAAACATCTTGTTTTCTCTTTCTTGGTTTGATTTGGGGAACCTGCATCTAAGGGAAAAAACTTTAAGGTAGGCTTCTTGGGCTTTTAATGTACGTACTGTTATATAAACTGATAACTTGCTTGCAACCAATTGTTGATTATCACTTGATAAACCTGCAGTGACTATACCACAAGCGTTAATTGCTAAGTGTGCATAATCTCATCGAGCATCACTGATGTACCACAGCCTTAGTACCGTAGGGAAAATTAAAGGGGCAAAAACATGAAGTAAAGCTACACAAGTAAACTCCACAGAATAGATATAACGGTAAAAGGTAACTGATGCGTGGAAGTAAATAAGGCAGACATCGCATTCCTAAACCATTCCAGCTTTGCACCCATTCTGTTTGCTACGTTTTAAGACTGGATCATATGGAGGTAATGACCTATGTGTCCAGGAGAGGGAGCCAAGTCCATAAGGTAACAATGTTCTTCATTGGACCTGGTCCGTGCTGATGTGAAGAGGATCAGTGAGGATCAGAATAGCACTCCTGAATAGAGAAATGGACGTCTTGTGATGGGTCTGATTTCTCTTGTAAATTAATGAAATCCAGATTCATGCAGGTCTCTAACGTTGTCTGAACTCCTTTCCATCCTGAATATCTTGGCCTTTAAAAAGACAGCAAAAGTTGCTTCTCTAATGGGAGCTGAGTGACACCATCTCCAGCTATTCCTCTTCTGTGGCCTTCTTCCTCTGAAATGTTTGCCTGGTTTTTTTTGTTCCTGCAAAAGCACTTCCCACTAAAAGGTGTATGCCCTCCTGTTTTAAGACTCAGCCACTCAATTCACTTGGCGTTTTTTGCTAAAATGGTATAATGTGCAAATGACGCAGTGAATGTGTTTCATGCCACTGAGCGGTACCTTTGTTAACCAATAAACAAGAGGTTTAAGATAATGCAAACAACTTTGCTTGCATGGGCATGTTGAGCCAAACCCTACCTGTAACTGTAACCCTAACCCTAATGCTGCATATCCTACAGCCTATGTAAACTTGAATGAAAGCCATTTTGTTTAATCCCAGCAGAAACGCAGTGTTCTTGCCCCTGCTTCAATCCCCCGATTAGATGCCGACTCAAGTTTAACCTGACACTGTCCAACCTAAATGTCCTCATCAAGCTTAGGCTCAACCTTAAACCTTCATCACCGAGATCATCTGATACCACATCCAAAATATTCCACACTGAGCTCAGCTTCACTCCCACTCAAACCCTAATCTGCATGCTTGTCACATCCAGATTCAACATTTAAAAGTACTGGGAGCACTGCAGCCACTGTCACCAACCCTCTTGACAAACCCCGTTCCCTATCCACTGATTTCATTCCTCTCCCTTAACTATTGTCTCAGGCTGGACCAGGCAGTTTGCAGCCTCAGTTGTCCGATTTGACCCTCGGATGAGCTTCCGACTCCATATCCTCTTCACCAAAAAGACCACCTTCCTTCCATCTCCATTATAGTACCTGTCTCTGCCTCTGGCTCAGCTAATCTGCTACTTCTTGTTACTTTCAGGCGCAACTATTCCAATGTTTTCCTGGCTGGCCTCCATTTCTTCCCCCCCCCCCACCACCCCATAAGCTTGCGCTCATACAAACATCTGTTGCCCATGTCCTAACTCTCACCAAGTCCCCATTCACCCAACACCCTTGTGCTTCCTGACCTACAGAGGCGCTCAGTCCAGCAATATCTCGATTTTAAAATTCTTACCCCCATGTTCACATCCCTCCATGGCTTTGCCCCTTCCAACCCCAGTAATCTCCTTCTTGAGAGAGTTGTGTTTCTCCAACTCGGGCCTCTTGCTTATCCCTGACTTCTTTCCTCCCATTATCAGTGGCTGTGCCTTTAGCCAACTTGGCCCTAAGCTCTGGAATTTTCCCGCACGCCTCCAAATTTTCCACGCCACACATTCCTCTTTAAAACCTAATTCTTCAACTAAGTATATAGTCATCAGTTCTCATGTTCCTTTGTTGTTGTCGGTTGTTCATAATAGGTAGCGTGCAGACCGAACTCAACCAGCCCGCGCTTGCAAAACCCACCATCTACTGTTAGATGTGATTCCGTGATTGGGAGCACTTGCTGAACAATCCTGAGTGTGCTAATAACTACACTAACAACCAATTTAAATAATCGAGCTCTGGCTCATTTACACTTGCTAGAAGCAACATACATTCATACGCAGGGAACCGTTCTCTGCAAAGAAAAGGAATATGTTTGATTAAAGCAAAATACTGCAGATGCTGGAGATCTGAAACAAAACCAGCAAATGCTGGAAAAACTCAGCCTGTCTAGCAGCATCTGTGGAGAGAGAAACAGCGTTAATGTTCAAGTCCAATATGATGACTCTTTGCAACTGAAGAGAGGTAGAAATGTGATGGGTTTTATGCTGTTGAAAAAGTTGAGGAGGGGCAGGTGGAACAAAAGGGAACATCAGTGATGGGTTAAGAGGGCAGGAGAGATGTCCTGGAACAAAGATGTCATAGGTCCTCAGTAGGTGTTAATAGCAGGTGTTAATCCTCCATTTTGATTTTTTTTTCCCCCAAGTGCCAGTCTGTATTTTAATTTGCTTTCAGACTGAGCTGACCTTTATTCTACTATTAATACCCACGCTGGACCTATGCATTGTTTCTTTACAATAACCACTACCACTCCCATTGCCTTTTATTGCATGACATATTTGGTATCTAATCTTCCCTGCCCCCTAACTCATCCCAACCTTCCCTTTAGTTCCACCTGACCCTCCTCTCTTTTTAAATAACATAAATCCCATGACATTCCTACCTCTCTTCAGTTCCCGAAAAGAGGAATATATTCAAGCCTTGTGCCTTTTTTGAATTGCCCAGGAGCTTGGGGGGGGGCTATAATTACCTTTTCCTTTCTCCGTGCCAACGCCTCGGCCAATCAGAGTTGAGTTGCCAACCAATCAGCAGCCTTTTCTCCTGCGGTATGAATTGTTGCGATGGTTTGAAATTTGACATTCTTGTGTTTGCCTTGATGAGAGAAAGATGAAAAACTTTGGCAACGTGTCTCTCTTTTCATGATATTAATATTTCTTCCTTTGGCTGGAAGTCAGTTTTTGTCTCATTACCCTCCTGCATAGGCCCTTGGGATGTTTTATTATGGTTAAAGGCATTATATTCGGACACGTTGTCATTGAGACTTCTTGCCATGTGAGAGGTGCTATCTAAACGTCGACGTCCAAGTTGTTTAAAGTACTGCTATCAAGTTCGCAATCTCTGACCCGCCCACACTATATACACAGTAATTTGTTGCTTCCCCCCGCCCTCATTATCCATAATTATAGTATGGGACCTAATACCTGCCTCACATGCTGGTTTCCTCTTCACATTGTCGGCTGCCTCTGTGCTTAGCACGGGGCCGGTGAGCATTATGCTGATGTCACACGTGCAGCTAGACTGCTGTTCTTAAAGGCAGTCTGTCCCTCCCAAAGGAAAGCTGTACCGAGTAATAATGCTGGAATTTAAAACACGGGAATTGGAACACCAGGGAAAAGAGAGGATTCCAGGGTGACACCCAGCACTGGAGGCATTAGTGGTGGAAGTGGGCCTTAGGAGAGATGCCCATGGTTCTGCAAGTCCCCAGGGGGTCACCCTCAGGAGCGAACAGGAGCAGGTGGCTAGGGACCATGCTGCAAGAAGTCTAATGACTTCACGTGGGTGGTCAGGTACGTAAATGCATCATCACATGACATCACCTACCCATTCATATCGCCAACTTCTCACCCGGTTCAATGCACTACATCCCCATCACTCACCCAGCCGCCCCCCCTTGATATTTTAGATTCATGCCTAACATTCAGATACACCTACCAAATGCAGCCAGCCTCACACCCATCCCTTGCTGCTCCCACATACCTCCAGCTATTCAGCGGTCGCAGGTGCATAGCACACTACACGATGGCCGACATTCTGCCCTCTCTCTTGCAGGACAAGGTGGTCCACAACAGTAGGGAGCAGAGCAGAGCCAATAGGGAGACAAGGATGGCTACATCCCCTGAGCCCTGTGGAGGGAATGAATGTCAGCATCACGGGGTTGGCTGTGACACAGCCCACGGCATCACTGAGAACATCGAGGAAGATGGTATTTTTCCACCTGATGACCCCTCTCAGCTCCTGGCACACCCTCACTGTGTTGTCTAGCACGATGAGCCAGCCGCTGACGGTGTGACCATGGACCTTGTGCCTCCCATCCCGCCCACGCACCCCCCTCCCACCACCACCACCCCAACCTTCCCCTTCTCAGTTCCTGCTTTCGGACATCCAAGAACTACCACCTGCCCTGCCAAGCAGCCCAAGGAAGAAAGAAAAAAAAGAGAGAGAGAGAGAGAGAACAACACAGCAGTACTGAAGAGGAACCCCCCCTCCCCCACCCCCGTCACTTTATCTGCTACTCACAGCCCCAGCTCAGACACTGGCACTGCCCATACCTTGGAGGCCAGTATAGACTTGGGATCGGTGCTTGGTGAGTCATCTGGGCATGAGTGGCCTGCAGCCAGGCCATGGGGGAACAGGATTGATCCTTTGCCAGTCCACTGGATGGAAAGGTCATCAACAAATTGTGCCACAGACGATTCAGATGAGGCTCTTGATGGGGTAACATTCAGTTACCTTCAGTTCTGCTGAAGGGTCATGAGGACTCGAAACGTCAACTCTTTTCTTCTCCACCAATGCTGCCAGACCTGCTGAGTTTTTCCAGGTAATTCTGTTTTTGAGATGCTGGGTGCATTGGCTGGCCTGCCAGGCAGCCTCCTCTTGTTGTCAAGGGGCATGGAGAGGGGGTGGGGGGGGTGCGGTGGGGTATGGTTGACAGTGGGCATAGCACTGAACTTGGCCTTTCTGCAGACTGTAAGCCGCAGAGCCAGGGGCACTGTCATTTCTGCTGTCCCACCCCACCCCACCTCACACAGCCTCTAGTGTGGACAGGTCACCTAATCCTCCACCCTCCCTGTGAGGATGCTTCAAAGCTCTCAGACCTAGAAGCCCACCACAACACCAGCAAAAACACTTCAGAGTGCTTAGAAAATGCAGAAGTTTTTCAAAAGGCCGTGTTTGCTTCCACCACAACTGCAGGAGCCGCATTCATCAGACATGTAGCCGCAGTGCCTGTGACAGCTGCCTGCAGCAAAGAGTACATCATCCCATAACATTGAGCAATAGAAAGACACTTAAACAGATACCACATCAATAGAATGTGTCTTTCCACCATGGTTAAGGATTGCGGTTTTCACAGAATATTGACCCCCCCCCCCGAAAACACCATTTAAAAACGCTGGGATCGCCGCAGTGATTTGCTCCCCACCCTGCTCACTGCCTCACTGGTCATCCCGCTCCCGACCCCTCACTGCCTCCTCCTCGCTCACCGCCCCTGCTCCTTCACTGCCTACAGGCAGCAAACGGCGCCGCAGGCAGAGCAGCCAAAGTTTCGGAGTGGGGGGGCGGTGGCAAGCGAGGCAGCAAGCGGGGTGAGAGATTGGGTGGTGAGCGGGCGCACAACGATGACGTCAGCAACACCACACATGCACCCACGGGCGGAGTATGTGCTGACTTCTTGTTCCAGGCGCACAGTGATGATGTCAGCGGCACCAACTTCCTGTTCCAGTGTGTCAGCAGGAGATGGAATGTATTCCAGATGACCTGACCTGCAAGATGGGTGCTTGGCCCTTTAAGTAACCCTCGCACTGGGGCCCTCTTATCTTTATTCTTTCGTGGAATGTGGGTGTCGCCCATACGTAATTACCCTAATACTGAGTGGCTTGTTCACAGGACAGTTAAGAGTCAACCACATTGCTGAGGGTCTGGAGATGCACGTAGGCCAGACCAGGTAAGGGCAACAAATTTCCTTCCCTAAAGGGCACCCGTGACATTGGTTTTTATAACAATCGATGATGGTTGTCACGGTCACCACTACTGAGACTAGCTTTTATATTCCAGATTTATTAATTGAATTTAAATTCCACCAGCTGCCATGGTTAGATTTGAAACCATGTCACCAGAGCACTAGTCTGGGCTTCTGAATGATTAGTCCAGGGACATTATCACAGCGCCACAGTCTCATCTCCCCACTTGTTTGCAGAGTTGCTGTTATAGAGTTGATTTTCCAGGTAACTTTTCTTGGTGGAAATATTGAACTTTATTTACAAGGCAGCAGCAGCAGCTACATGTGTGCATCCAACTCAATAACTAAAGTTCCTAGAGGTTCCCCACGCTGCTAACTGATTGGTTAGCACAGATCATGTGATCTTATAATGCAGGGTCATTCTTAAAGCTACAGTCCTGCAGTTATCAAAACTATAATTACTACATTCCCCCCTTTAACTTTTCTGCACATTTTTTATTTTTTATTTAAAACGATATTTAGCTCATGACATTACAATGTTTATACAGGTCATGAAATTACAAGTTCAGTCTTTCGGGTGGTTTCCTGATCCGTGTGGAGTGTCGCAGCTCCACAACTTCTGATTCTTTGGCAGGAACCACATTCTCTGGAACTGCGTTAACATCAGGTACCTCCTTAGGCACAGGCAGCTCAGTGTCTACCACTCAGACAGAGACATCGGGCATGTCTATTCTTGGTTGAGCAACTTCAACAGGAGCCACAGGTTCAGCAATGGTTGCAGGTGGAACATCATTATGTTGGGGTATCTCCCTTCTTCTTAAATGATCCACATGCTTACAGGTGATCCGGTCCTCCACTTCCACGTGGTACGACAATGGCCCAATCACAGAGTTTACTTTACCAGGTAACCACTTCAGTCCTCCACCGAAATTCCTTACATACACTTCTTCACCAACAGTAAATTGTCACTCACGACTATGCAAATCATGAGTCGCTTTTTGGCTCACTTGACTTTTCTCCACCTTCTCCTCCAAATTGGGAAGTATCAGGCTTAGTCCTGTTCAAAGAGGGCAACTCATCAGTAATTCTGCAGGTGTTGTACCTGTCGTAGTGTGGAGAGTTGTTCTGTAGTGAAATAGGAAATGAGCAAGTTTAGTTTCCAACGATTCACCTGTTAACATTTTCAGTCCCGCCTTAAAAGTTTGTACTGCTCTTTCCGCCAATCTGTTAGATGACAGATGGTATGGTGCAGTCTTCACGTGGTTAATACCACTTAGGTTGACAAATCTTTGAAATTCAGCTCTCGTAAACGCAATACCATTATCTGAGCTGGTTACTTCTGGCAATCCATGGATAGAAAAGCTTTGGCGTAGCTTTTCTATAGTAGCGCCTGACTTTGACAAATTAACCTCAGAAACATCTAACCACTTGGAAAGAGCATAGATAGTCAGTAGAAACATGGTTCCAAGAAAAGGGCCGATGTAATCTATGTGCAACCTTACAGGATCCACCACGCCACTCCCATGTGTATAATGGGGCTGCCACCGGCAACTTTTGTAGCTGTTGCCATTGCACATGGTGTTTAACCACCTCCTCAATATCGCCATCCATTCCTGGCCACCAAAGGTAACATTGCACTATCACCTTCATCCTGGAGATTCCCAGATGGGCTTTGTGTAACTCTACTAACAGTGGTTTCTTGTGAAGGAACCACCAATTGTGCACCCTTTAATAGAATACCATCCTGACTGCTCATTTTGTGTCTTTAGTTGAAAAATGACTTCATTTCATCAGAGACTGGTTCCTGGGACCAACCGTGTAACACTTGGTCTCTCACTTGAGACAGGGCTGGGTCACAATTCATCCAGTTTCTTATCTGCCTGGCACAGACTGGTGAGGAATACAGGAAATTCATCACTAATATGAGCTCTCGGGGAATTGGGACATGGTCGTTGTTCTCTTGCAAAGGAAGGCGACTTAGGGCATCGGCGTTGGTTATATGAATCCCTGGCCTATGCACAAAAGTGTATTAATATGCCGCTAAAATTAGGGCCCATCTTTGAATTCATGCAGAAGCTATGGGAAGTATTGCCTTTTCCTCACTAAAAGACCCAAAAGTGGTTTGTGGTCTGATGCTATGGTGAAATGTCGCCCACGCACGTATTGGCGGAATTTTTTTACACCAAAAATAATCGACAGCCCTTCCTTTTTGATCTGAGAATATCCTTTCTCAGCTGTGGCAAGTGTCCTGGATACATAGCCTATCAGCCTCTCTGTGCCATCGTCCATCTTGTGAGATAGTACCGCTCCCACTCCATAGGGGAACGCATCACAGGTGAGCACCAACTCCTTTGTCTGGTCGTAGTGCACTAACAAATTTTGAAGAGTGCAAGAGCTGTTTTACCTTCATGAAGGCTTCTTCTTGGGGTGACTTCCAAACCTAACACTGGTTTTTCTTTAGCAGTGAAGGTAGCGGGGCTAGAACCAATGATAAATTTGGTAGAAATTGGCCATAATAATTTACCATCCTAAAAATGATTTTAAGTTCAGAGACATTCTTAGGTGCTGGTGCCTCTCTGATTGCTTTAACCTTCTCTTCAACAGGGTGTAACCCTTGGGAATCTACCCGGTGGCACAAACAAATGAATTCATTTGCCTAAAAAGTGCATTTTTCCTTCTTTAGGCGCACTCCTGCTTCTACAAATCGTTGCAGGACTTCCTCTAGATTAGCCAAGTGTTCCTTTTCCGTGAATCCAGTTATGAGTACATCATCCAGGTGGACCACAACTTGAGGTAGTCCTTGTAGCAAGCTCTCCATTGTCCTCTGAAAAATGGATTTGCAGCCCTCCCAATGGAAACTGGGTTCTTCAAGAGGGCCATCATATGGGCCACGCCAGAAGTATCTGGCCGTGCAGCACGCCACAGATGAACAGCAGGGGCCCACCGGAGAACCACTGTTTCCAGCGGTGCTACAGAGATGGAGTTTGTGCCCAAGAAGACAAACAGGAACATGAACCTATACAGATTTGATGAAATGAAAAGGCATTAACCTCGATGGATATGAATGTCTTTCAAATAGTATTTTTAACCAGAAACCCGCATCTGTTAGTGGGATCTTTCATTCCCAGTGTCCCAACATTTAAATTGAAACCATCTGTTTCAAGTCTGAAAAGCAAAATGAAGAATGTAGGCTATTTATTTTGGGTGATGGTACACCACTCTGATGTGGCTTCTTTACATGGTTGGGTAGGTTTCGATGATGTTAGCAGAACAGGAGACAATTTTTCAATCTGAACGTTTACATTTTAAGGGGATGAAATGGCTATTAACAATTTTTCATATTCAGGTGATTTTTGCAGTTAGTTTAGAGGGGGTGAACAGAAATGTTACGATTTATGATATGTCTTTCAAACAGGACTTTAACCAGGAATCAACATCTGTTGGTGCGATTTTTCATTCCCAATGTTTAAATCAGGACCATTAATTTCAACAAACGGTGCAGCCACTGGAATACCAGTTGATCAGCTTGAAACAAAAATCACTGAAATTAAGTTTGTTAGTACCCATTTTTTTTTGGCCAGCCAGAACTGCAATCTCAGAGCAGGGCAAGGACGGCATTGCCAATGACTATGTAGGTAACAGTGGCGATGGTATTTTTTTTGACCTGGTTCCTTCCAGGCTGGAGTTGGAGATATTTGCATCCTCTCACAGTCTGCTGTCCACTGTTGGGTATGGAAGGTCACTGAGGCTCTCTGCGCAGTGAGAGTTAACTGTATTTCGTTCTCTGTTGCCAGAGAGGAGGAGGCGGAGCCAGGACACGGCTTCCGCTAGGATTGCAGCTTTCTCCACGGTGTGGGGAGCCATTGACTGTACCCACATCGCTTTGCAGATGCCGCTGTCAACTCTGCCATGTACCAGAGCTGAAAGGGATTCCACTCCCTCAAGTATCCAGCTGGTGTGTAACTGTGGGCCAGGCATCGTGCCACTTATTGCCCAGTATGCCAGTAGCAGCCATGGCGCTTTTACTCTGTGGTGGCCACATGTGTCAGCTGTATCTGAGCCACCATGGAAACTCAAGGGGAAGCTGCTGAGTGACAAGGGTAATCTGCTGATGACATGGCTGGTTACTCTCAGGTTCGCAATCCACACACGCACACGTGGGCGCTACAAGCATTCAGTGAAAGCCAGATTTCCACAGGAAATGTGATAGAGCAGACCAAGCCTTGCCATCATGAGAGGATAGCCCTCCCTGCCAGTTATCAGCTGAGCAGCTCAGCAGCAGGAGCAGGAGGAAGAGAAAGGGAGGAGGCAATCTAGACGGCCGCTTTCTGCCCTGCTTCCCATGAAGAATGTATCAAGTGCAGTACCACTAAACACAACCATAAGTCCCCACCCACCAACAGTCCCACACCTTACCTTCCCTGTGTCACTGACCATCACTTGGCCACAATTCAAAATAAAAACCATCACAAAATCAACACTCCAAACCAAGTTTTGCAAAGAAAATGATGTACCCTGCAGGCAAAGATCAACAAATCAGCCATGTGCCTTTAGCTTTCCTACTGCTCCTACACAGCACTACCTCAGTGATTGCAGCATGGCTGGTGGAAGGCTGATGAGGAGGAGGAGACTGCAGATGGCCCTGCAGAATGATCATTAGAAGCTCTGGGCCTAGGTGGCCCGGCTGTGGACTGCACTATCTGGGCATGCGCGGTAGCCATCTGGCTAGCTGGCAATAGCAAGGGCACTGAGGGAGTGTTAGGGGAAGGAGAGCGAATGGTAGCTTCCTCTGAGAGAGGACAGGAGGCTTGTGTTCCACTCCCACTGCCACTCCCTCGGTTAGCGCATCAGAAATCCTAGTGATGTGTTGGAGGACGGATTGCTGTGACACTCTACAAACGCTTTGCACACTGTAATCTACAGCCATGATGGTAGCAGTCCGAACTTCCACTGCACTCAGACATCCAGTGCTGCAATGGAACCTGCAACAACATCATGGGTGGATCTACAAGATTATGAATGGAGTTGCCACCACTTCCATGCTGGAAAGAATTTGCTCCAAGCTCTTCACAAAGTCCCGTGCCATGTTTATACTGGGCTCCTCCATGATCCCGACTGTGACCACAGACTTTCTGACAGGCTTCCAAATGCAAGAGAGAGGGAAGTGTGTCAGTCAGCAAACTGTTTGGTTGACAAGGCTGTCATGGTTGAATAGCTGACCGCGTGTGCAAGATGTGAGTGTGAGGCCTGGGGCAATGCTAAGTGTGTGAGGGTGCACTGGAGCTTTTTTTTTCGTTGATGGGATGTGGGTGTCGTTGGCTAGACCAGCATTTATTGCCCATCCCTAATTGCCCTTGAGAAGGTGATGGTGAGCTGCCTTCTTGAACCGCTGCAGTCCGTGTGGCTTAGACACACCTACAGTGCCTTTAGGGAGGGAGTTCCAGGATTTTGACCCAGTGACAGTGAAGGCAAGGTATTTCCAAGTCAGGATGGTGTGTGTCCTTCGAGATGGTGGCAGTCGTGGGTCTGGAAGATGGTGTCTAAGGAGCCTTGGTGAGTTCCTGTAGTGCATCTTGTATATGGTACACACTGCTGCCACTTTACATCGGTGGTGGAGGGAGTGAATGTTTGTGGATGGGGTGCCAATCAAGCGGGCTGCTTTGTCCTGGATGTTGTCAAGCTTCTTGAATGTTGTTGGAGCTGCACTCATCCAGGTAAATGGAGAGTATGTGTACCACTGTGCCACCACCTCTGCTGGGTCTGCCCTGTTGGTGGGACAGGACATACCCATGATGTGTGATTATGACTATGTCAGACTGTTGCTTGACTACTCTCCCAATTTTGGCACAAGCCCCCAGATGTTAGTAGGAGGACCTTGCAGGACCAACAGTTTGCCATTGTCATTTTTGGTGCCTAGGTTGATACAGGGTGGTCCGTCCGGTTTCATTCCTTATTGACTTTTTTGATACAACTGAGTGGCTTGCTTGCGAGGCCATTTCAGAGTCACAGCAATGGACCAGACCAGGCAAGGACAACAGATTTTCTTCATTAGTGAACCAGATGGTTTTTGATACAACAGTGGTCATCATTAGACTTTTTAATTCTAATTTTTTACTGATTGAATTCAAATTCCACCATCTGCCATGGTAGGGTTCAAACCCAGATCCTCAGAGCATTACCCCGGGCCTCTAGATCACTAGTCCAGTGACAATAACACTATGCCGCCTCCCCTATGTTAGGTATGAGTCCTGATTGATAGAGTTGTTGGTGGATGAGTGTTGCATCCAAATTGTTGCTGGACTCCTGACATTGACCTCCATGGCCACCTGCATTATCTACTTTTGAGCATGTGTCTGGAGGGCCTCCTGGGATGCAGGACATCTCTCTTTTCCTCTCTTCACCTAGGCCTCCACTGTAGCCTTTGAAGCCCTTGGAGTCCATGCCCACCCATGTTGGGCCATGCTTCGCTAATTCCCAGGCCAGATTCACTCCCTGCACGACTGACAGCACCTGCTTCAGTCACATTGTACCTCCCCTTTAAGAGGTGCAGGCTGTCTTTAAGTGAAGCTCGCACGTTGCAATTTTAGGCCCCCTGCTGATGCATGCAGCCAATACAAAGTGTCGTTAGCACTTGCTGCATGCAACAATCATGGAAATGAGCAGAACGTTGATATTCTGCCTGCATGACATTGAAAGGTGTAGTATAAGGTATTAACAGATGGGATATGCTAATGCATGACGTAGATGATGATGTACTACTGACACTAGTCAATCAAGTGTTAGACTCTCAAGAGAGAGGTTGGAATCATGCCTAAGAGCTACGAGCCTACTCTGTAACCTGTTTAGAAGTAGCAGTAATGGGCAATTGTTAAGCAGATACCAGAGTATGTCCACAGTTTGGCTAAGAACCAAGTCCCAAGCCTATAGTCCAATATGGAAGGACCCAATCTCAGAACAGAACGGTGCAGGGTAATCACGTATTGTGACCCCTGTGAACCTCAGGTGTGGCTTTTGTAACAAAATTTGTCAGGCACCCTTATTATTGCTGACTTGCAATAATCCATCACTCTTTCCACGTTGTATTGATAGCATTTCACGTTGCTTTGTTGTTTCCCTAGTTGGAAGACGCTCAGTGCAAGAGGCAAGAGAAATTGGTGGACAAACATAAAGAAGTGCGTCAGCAAATTCTGGATGAAAAACCCAAGGTACAATTACAATTACATTGAACTCGTTTGAAATGTATAATTAAATTATACATAATCAAGGGGCTTAATCATCTGGCTGCAAGTAACATATAAACAAGCCTCCAAGAATAGAGCATAAATGTTGTATTAAGAGGTTTTTTGATACAGTCTTTATCCTACCTGATGCAATAGGATCAGGGTGTGTGTGTATATATATATATATATATAATATACACATATTAATATATATGGCAGGCTGACTGCCTGTTTTGTTTTGCCCTTTTCTTTCTGGGGGTTAGTTTTGTCAAAATATCAACCTTAATTAGCACTGAAGGGTATGAATACTTGCATTGGAGAGAACAAGGAAATCTGTAACTGACTTTGTAAGCAAATATCAAAGATAACCCACTATCATCAGACCGGCCTACTTGCATTGGAGATGGTACTGCAAAAAAGTTCACTAAATTGGCCCCTGGGATGAGGGGGTTGTCCTATGATGAGAGGTTGAGTAAATTGGGTTTATATTCTCTGGAGTTTGGAAGAATGAGAGGCGATCTCATTAAAACCTACAAGATTCTGAAGGAGCTCGATAGGGTAGACACTGAGAGATTGTTTCTGCTGGCCAGGGAGTCTAAAACACAGGGGCAGAGGACGGGATTTTCCACACCCGCCCGCAGCCGGGATCTTCCGGTCCCGCCACAAGTCAATGGACTTCTGGCTGGGGCACCGCCTCGCCCACAGCGGGTCCCACCCCTGACAGGGGCCGGAAAATCCCGGCCACAGTCTCAGGATAAAGGGCCGATCATTTAGGACTGAGCTGAGGAGAAATTGCTTCTCTCAAAGGGTTGTGAACCTCTGGAATTCTGTACCCCAGAGGGTGATGGGTGCTCCATCGTTGAAAACATTTAAGGCCGAGATAGACAGAAATCTTTGGTCTCCCAGGGAATTAAGGGATATGGGGAGTGGGTGGGAAATGGAGTTGAAGCCCAAGATCAGCCATGATCGTGTTGAATGGCGGAGCAGGCTTGACAGGCCGTGTGGTCTACTTCTGCTCCTATTTCTTGCGAATTCATCTAACAATTTTGTGCAGCAACATTGTAAATGCATTTGTGAGGATTTTCACGGCTAGCATTAAAAGTGGATTTATAAAATACAAGCTCAATTAGCATTTTCACAATTTTGCTTGAAGCACTGGAATAAACCTTCATAAATGTATTTCTGATGATGTCACGCATAGGGTGAGATAGAATGCTCACCCCTTTGTGCTGACAAAGGTAAAGAATTCTGTCATTGCTGTGTGTTCTCTGAGAACTATCAACATGGAGACTATGAAAACAGTTGATTTTATACCAGTTTGATGAGGAGATGAGAAAGTGAACACTTCATGTCCCTCATTTCGTCTGCTGCTATTTTGGCAATTGCCAGAGAGTGGGGCCCAGGATATTGAATTCCTAAAATCATTGCAGTGAAATTCGCCTTGGGCAGGAACACAAAATGAGTGGTAGTGAATTTCTTTCCATTTTAGTTCCAATTGATTTAATTAGAAAGGATCATCCAACAGACTGTAAAATGGGCTGTTAGTTTGCTAGTCCCTATTCTGCACTATAGCCTAAAAACAACTTCACCCTGATTATGCCCGAAAAACCTTTATAGAGCCATAGAGTCTTAGAGCACAGAATGAGGCCATTTTTTTTTAAACGAGCTCTCCACTGAGTCCCGCTCCTCCTGCTGTTTCCCCACCTTGGGCTGGATTTTACAGCTCTGCACCCCCCTCCCACCCCACCCCACCCCACCTCTTCCTCAGGGGCATGTTGGCCAGGGGGAGGAGGAGGAGGTTGCCATAAAATTAGGCACCATGCCCACCTCCTCCTCCCCACCCACCCATACCCTCACCGCAAGTTTAGCAGCGATGGGGAAGGTGTCACTAAATCGCAACTCAAGGCCTCATCCAGCTGCTACTGGAATTTAATGGTTAAATCCAAGCAGGGCCAGGATAGGGCCCCTCGCCAAACGCCCAGTCCAACAGCTTTCACTACACAGACTGGTGGTAAGCGAGGGTATGGGGGGGTGGTACCACCTTTATAGGACCCCTGGGCCCATTAGAGGCCCTGCCCCCACCACCACCACCCCCCCACCACTACCACCCCTCCCCACCACCACCCCACCCCCCGCCCTTCCCAAGTATTCTACCTCGCACATTTTCCCTCCCCACCCCACCTGCTAGCCCGGTCCCCTCTGAAACCCTGGCCCACTTATCTTTAACTCTGGCTCCTTGATACCCCTTGAGGACTGGCTGCAGCCCCAGCAAGGGACACTGCCTCTAGTGGTGCTGCTGGGACCAGAGAGCTGCCGGCCATTCGATTGGCTGGCAGCTCTCAGAGGTGGGACTTGCTCCCCAGATCGGGGGGGGAAGAAGGTCTGCCTCAAGACAATCAACAGCCTGATGGCCATTAAATGGCTGAAGGGCAGGCCAGCAGAGCTTGCCCACGATTTTTTCACTCAGGCAGTGTAAAATCCAGCCCCATATTTCAATCTCCTCCTCCTGCACACAGATCTCCACGATATTCATTTGTTTGTTCACTTTAACCACTGCTAAAATTGAGCTGGTTGTCTGCGTAGCCATGTGGTTATTTTGCTAGTTTTTAGATCTCCAAAGTGAGCTAAATAACATGAGAATAAATGCTACTTCGCAGGTTTTAAAATTCATGGATACAATTACACAAAGTTAACAACTGGCCATTGTGCTGCCTTTCCAAACTATAATTCTAATTCTGATAAAACTTGGAAAAATTCAGCAGCAATTGTGGAGGTGCTGCACATACACCTGTATTGCACAGATACAGTCACCCCAGCCTCTCAAATACACTGGCTATTTATTTTAGAAATAAAAATGTGATGCAGTTTTTATAACATTATTAATTGCAATCGTTGATCATTATTCAAACGAGCTGTGCACAGTGCTAACAGCTGCCTTTTTTGAGCCTCTGATTGTGCAGAGGAGCTAACAGTTATAGTATATGGGGACAACTCAGAGCATAGGTTTATAATAAAGTTGTAAAATGTCATAGTCCTGTAGTGATAGATGTAGAAAGTGGCATAATACTTTTGATCCTCTCTCCAGAGCTGAGTGGGTTCCACAATGAAATGTTATTGTTGGGCAGGAGATAAAAGCGATTTAAGTGTTTTTCAGGAGATCAAAGGTGGAAGTTCATTTTTATTCTGCACAGATTCTGAGCTACACAGCGGTGTTTAACCCATTCAACCTTGTTACATGTTACAGACCACAATTGCAGTTCTAATCATGTCACTATTAGAAGAATGGAAAGGCCTTTAAAATGTGAATGAAAATGTTACTATATGATCCCTAATCAAAAGCAACGCGCCCATTTTATTCATCAGCATGGAATTACAATGGATGGATGCTAAAAACAATTAAACATAAGGGAGTTGATCCAATGTCTTCCACTGATATTACATTATTCAGTTAAATACAAATGCGTTATTGTAATGTTAAGCAACACAATGGTAATGTAGTCTAAAAGCTTAAATTATGGGGAAATTCACAATTAGATCTTAAAATCCTCAGCTCACAAACTTGGCTCTTATACATTCAGTATACCCACCGCTAGTAATGCACCACAGTACCTGAGAAGTGAGAGTTTCCATCTTAGGGTGTATTTGCCCCTATTTTCATCATGTGTCTTCCAAGAGGCAGATTGAGTTTTGCTCCTGAGAGGGCAGTCAAAAATTGTAACCAGATCTCTATTGTTTTCCTGGGTACTATGCTGGAAGATGGGGATAACCTTGCGGAATTTTACGACCAGTTTATTTTGGGAAAGGTGCAATTTTGGCTTTTGTGATGCGACAAGTACGCTATGTACCAATTTCCTTTAAAAAAAATCATAATAGGTGAACAATGCCCGGAACTCCCTACTGAGCAGCACCATGAGAGTACCTTCACCACACTGACTGCAGCAGCTTAAGACAACACCTCCTTCTCGAGGGCCATTAGGGAAAGGCAGTAAATGCTGGCCTTGCCAAAAGCGCTGACATTAAATTCTTGTTACGTATTTGCAGACTTGCCTCACTGCCTTGCATAAACCAAAAACGTATGGCCGGAATTTGCCGACCCTGTCGTGACCGGACCCACCACGGGAGATTCGGCAACCCAACCAAAAGCCCATTGGCTGGATGATCCCAATGGCGGGCGGGGCCGGAAAATCCCACCCTCAATCATTCACTTGCTCACAGGTTCGGGGCAGAGGTGAATCTATGTAGATGCACACCATCACCCTCAGCTCTCCTGCTCTACTGCTTCTCCTGATGCTGGATTGTTCTGCCCTCCAAATGCAACCACCCATAGCTGTGACACCACCTGGAGCATGACCTTCGCAGTCTGGTTGTTGAATGGAGCCATTGTGTCCTCAGCCAACTTAGAGCCTAAAAAGCTGTAAATCTTTTAAGGGTAGTCAGCTCCAATTCAAGAGGAACGGGCACAGAAAATTCCACTTTCCGACCGTGGAGCATTCCCAACACATGTTTCATTGTTGAAGTGCTGGCAAATTGTGCTGAATGACCTCCCCTCGCATTAGGCGTAGGTATATCCCTTGTCCCCTTATGAGGCGAGGCCAGCTGGTACTTTGGGTGTGAAGGTAATATCGGGAAGGAGCAAGGGTGGATTCTAAGGATCCCTCACACTTACACCTGGCATCCTTTTCCTTTCATTTCTTATCTTCTTTTCAGTTACTCATTCATTCTTTCACGCAACACTTCACAATGAACCTTTTCTGTGTAACACACAGCACTGTCTTGCCATGTGTAGCTATCTTTCAAGGAGTGTCTCACTGCAAGCATTGTAAGTTGTTTTCTTCTGATTCTCCAGGTGCCCAAGAGTAAGAGAGTCAAATCAACTGTGCAACCTCAGCCTAGCCGTAAACAATACATAGGGTATATTCTGCTCCGCCTGTAATGAGCACCAACACAGTTATAATCATTGCAGGAGGGAGGGCTGGGCAAAGCACTGAGCACAGGTGAGGGGAAGAAAGGGCAGCGGGAATCACAGGTGACACAACCTGTTGATCAGACAGTCAGTCCAATGCCTTGCTAAGCTGCTAGACTCAGTTATCAGAGTCTCATGGAGCCTGCCCTTGAGCATTCTTTGGGAGCACAGAATCAACATTTCACGGAGTTATTTGGCGCTGTGCTGTTCAAGCTGAATAGTTTGACTGTGTCCATGAAGGAGGCTAGAAGCTGCAAAACTGTACAGCAACATTAGCACGTGACCTAGCTGCAGAACATCACAAATAATAGCCACTTCATGACCGTCTTCAGCAGAGCTCCCTCAGACAAGGTTTTGAGTTGAAGCTTAGCTTGACTATTTTGACTGGTGTCATGGAGACCATGAGTTCCAAAGGTGGTAAGTTAGGATTTCCCAAGTTGAGAAATTTATTTGTGATAGCATTACTTAATCTGAACAACTTCACTGCAACCACCTTAAGAGCTGCTCCTTCCCTGATCTCTAGCCGCACAAACAGTGGCCAGCATCAAGAGTTAGCACAGATAATGGAGATGTCTCTCAGGGCAATGCCCCAGGCCAAACTCCCTGCCACCCCACTCAAGTGACTTCAGTAGAATCGGTAGTTAAGCATGTCCAAGAAGTCAATTCACTCTGCACTCACTGAGCCTTGACTTGTAGGGCCACCTTTGGGACCGGGTAGCCACAGCTTCATTGAAGGAAGCACTGATACCCAATCAACCATCTCATTTCCTCTTAGAAGAAGCACAAGGTTCAGAAGAGGAAGTCACACATCATACACTTTAACTAGAGGCAAACACCGGGGCACAGCACACTGTAACAGCAAGCCATTGCTACATTGACTGCGACTGAAATGTGTCCTGACAATTCTTTTGACATGTGTTGATTCAGGAGAGAAATATTCACGGATGTTGATATGCAGCCTGGTTGAATGGAGCCGAGGCTTTATTAGGCAAGGGTTTGGGCACAAGTTGGAAAGAGTTAAAGGCTATTAAAGACAGGCTTCAGCAGTTAAATCCTGTCCGATAGCCATGGTAATCTGAGCAGAGTGTTAGGCAGGTAGCTCGTCTACCTTATGGTTGACTTGCTCCTTTTCGTGCTGTCTTTCTTTTCCTTCCTGCTCCATCACTAGATCGTTTTACCCCAAGGCAAAATTGTGGAGGATGCAGGAGGCAGCTGGCAATCACCTCACCGCCTGTGACTAGACTGTAATGCACAACTCACCTTGATGAGACTCAGCAAGGGAATCACCATTTCAAGGTAGTGAAGTTGTCTTTCTCTTCTTCCCAATGTATCCTGTTGGACATTAGCTTCTACAAAGGTGGTTATTCTGTTGAGGTTTAGGCTCAAGGTTCCATGATAACCCTGATGGATGCCTCGACCTCATGTACCTCTTTTGAGTTCTCGTTTTTGGGCACACCAGAGGTGCAGGGAATGCTCTTTATTCCCCCAGAATGATTCTGCAAAGCGATCCTGGCCTTTCAGATAAGACCAGCAATGTTGACTGCCGCAGCACGAAGGAATCATTGGAGCTGCCAGAGAAAATATGCATTCTTATCTATGATTACGTTCCTGTCATTATAGGTCTCGTTTATGTCAGAGGGTTAGTTCTTATCACTCACGAATGGTATTGTCTTCAGGCTAGGGTCACGAGTGGCCACAGGAGTCCCAAATAATTAGGCCTGCTCTAGTGGCCACCCAGATGGAGGAAGGGATCTTCTTGCCCCTTTCTTGTTCCTCACAGAAGATGTGAAATCCATGCTGAACGACACATCCATTTCCCACTTGATAAAATTGTTGACTGAAGGTCTCAGGATGTGACAAGAAATCGTCTGCACGTGCCAGGAAAGAACAGGACACAACATTTAAAAGTAGCTGAAGCCTTGCTGTCCATTGATAGACCTGGTGGAACTGGTCTTCAAGTCTGATGGTAGAAGTGTGCAAATGTACAAATAATGACAGACAGACAGGATAAGTCCCTCTGGTCCATCCAGGCTTTCCCGCACAGTTGTGATACTTTGCATATCACAATATATACACTCCTTACCCTACCTGAAATCTATGATCACCAATAAGGGACAAAAATACAACTAAAAGCTGAGGTCAATTTGATGGAAAAAAATCTGGGAAATTCCTCTCTGGACCCTGTAATGAATCAAAACTAGTCCAGCAGCTCTCTAATTCCTTGCAGCCCCCACCTTTAATACCAGGTTACCTTTGCCCCAGTCTGAAATGGGCCCAGCTCTCACCTGAATAAATTGCGGCTGGTGCCAGTAGGTTTCTCCAGGCAATCTAGATAAGAGACCATGGCCCTGTGTCAGTGAAATGACGAGTGGAAAGTCTAAGGAGCGATCCTCTTCTCTAACTTGTCGTGTCCTCCTCGACCCTGTTCCTTCTTCCTCCCTTGGCCTATAGTCGGATGCTAATTAATTCTCTCTGACAACTGCGCCTGTTAAATCATTGACAATGGATTCAATACAGCATGAAGTAGCTATCAGAAAGTCTCCTTTGCCTTTGTCAGACAATCAGTTGCTAAGGGATACAGCAATAGCAACAATGTACTTTTAACATACAGGACCCAACAATAGGGAACAGTAGCACCTCTCCAGCAGCATCTGTTTTTTTTACAGGGCTCTACAAGCCTCCCAATTGCATTATGATGAGGAGCATTCATTCAATTCAATTCATAGACTGGAATAGCTTTTCATACATTCTGCGTGCAGGGCCCCCACTGTTTCAGGGTAACAGGTTGACAGGGTGTGCACATCAGACACTTGGTAGGTGAACAACTGAAGCATTGACTTGCAATTACATGCCACCTTTAGCATTAACAAAGTCCCAGTGTCCTTTACAGAAACGCTTTAAGGCAACAATAGGTGCTGGTTCAAACAGAGTTAATAAAGGAGTGCTAAACAAAATTGCTTAAAGGTTTTGGTGGGGGAGGGGAGAATTTGAAGGAGTGTCTTGATGGAGGAGAGAGAGTTGGAGGGGTTTAGGGAAGGAATTTCAGAAGCTGGGGCCCAGATGTCTGAGGGTGTGGTCATCAGTAGTGGGCAGAAGGGAAGCTGGGATTGAAGTTCTGGGGAAGTTGTGGAATTGGCAGACATTGCAGGAATAGCAAGGAATAAGGGTTTTTAACCACAAGTATGAGAATTTTAAATGGGAGACATTGAGGGATTGGGAGCTACTGTAGTTCAGTGAGGACAGGAGTGACTAATCATTGGAACAAGGGACGGGAAAGCTTGTGGGCATAAGTTTACAGAACTTGAGAGATGGGAGGCTAGCCAGGAGGGCATTAGAAAATCAAGTCTGGGGGTTGCAAAGACAAGGTGAGAGTGTCAGGAGTCTGATGGACGAGATGAGCTTCAAGAGGGTGTGAGAGGGGCAGATGGAAAAACTAGAGGAAGACCTGGAATTAGGCCTGGATAGCCTGGGTGTCCATGGGGGTGGGGCGTGGGGGTGGTAGTTTTGCTCAGTGAGAGAGAGGAGGGGGAGCAGCAGGAGGCAGATGAATGGACGGTCTTGATCTCACTGACAAGAAGTACATGGAATCCTTGCACCTGCTTGTTGGGTGATGAGAGTGAATGGGACAGGAAAGAGGGGTTTGAGATGGTAGGAGGGGAAAGGATCAGAAAACTATCTTTGCTTTCCAACCTGATCTGGCGAGGGATGGCTGAACCTGTTATGTAACAAATATGCTCAAGTATGCTGTCTTTGCATGAGGCAGTAAAGCGGACATGACTGGGATGGGAGATGTTAAAGGTTTTACTGGGGACAAGAGGATCAAAAGTGGACATGAGAGAGTAGTTGAGCAGATTGAGAACTGCAGAATCATTGTAGCAAATGGAAGGCCAAGCGCTTGGCAATTGATAGCTTGAAAGTGCAATTATAAGTGACTTGGAGTCAAACGACTGTATGATACAGAAAACCAGCCATGATTCTCATCAGCGTTTTATGGGCCCTTTACAATACCTTTTAACAATTCATTTCAACTGAGAATGTGATACCATCACACGTAAATGAAGAATGCATTGCTTTCTCAAAGATGATTTTGCAAGGGTTTATAAAAGATTATGCTTCAGTGTGATGAATCTAGCTGATCCTGAAGTTACTCATGCTGGTAGACTCCTTGTTATTTGAGTATGTTCAAGCCACAAGTGACTCCTGCGTCTTCTGTGGGTCCTCTTATGACTAAAGGGTTTAATGTGGGATCGGCATGATCGTCCACAGAACTGGCTGTTCATGTGGGCATTGTTCTTACTTGGGGGAATTCTGCAGCTGTGCCATCTCTGGATGTCCCCTGGACATGTTGGATGTTGGGAATTTGGCATGAATGTCCCTCGAAACATGCTGGACCAAATTTCAGTGCTCACCTCCAGGTGGACCGGTCGACTGCAGTGTTTTCCCAAGACGGGTGGTCTGCAATGCAGAGGGTTATAATAAGGCTCTTTTACACTTGCATCATTTATACTGATCACCTTGATTTTGTTTGTCCTGAGGCAGTTCCCCATAGAAGACCTGCTTAGGGATTCTATCGTCATCCGTGCGGGAGATCTGGCCTGCCCATCCAAGTTGAATTTTCTGGAGGGAGGTTAGTCATAAATTAGGAAGGCAAGCCTAGAAGATAGACTTCGTCCTTCTGGACTAAAGTGTCTGGCTGTAGGGTTTCTGTCCAAAGTTGTCAGCTGTAGCTCCTTGAAAAATTCGTCACAGTTTGGTAGTTTGCTTTAAACTTTAAGTTTGTGTAAATATTGAGTAACGCTACGAGCAACATGTAGATCACCCGCCCTTTACGGAACCCATATAATTTTCACTTCATTGTGGAACGTGGCAGGCTCTATGAAGAATGGTCAGCCCCTTCTGCCAGGTTATTCCTGATGAAGACGGAAACCCATCCCGAGTGAGTCACAGAATCACGGAATTGTTACGCACATTCTGCACCAGAAGGAGGTCATTCAGCCCATGGTGACTTGATCCAGAGAGAAGGAACTGAATAGAGGTCTCTTCTCAGGAGGAGGATGGACCACCATATTTACTGAGCGTTGCTCTGTGTCAGTCGTGGCTCAGTTAGTAGTAATTCCACCTTAGAGACAGCGGACTGCAGGTTCAAGTCCCAAAAGTCTAGGCTGACACTCCAGTGCAGTACTGAGTAGTGCAGAGGTTTATTGACCTCTACAGTGCTGTTGAAGGTGCTGTCTTTCATATGAGACATTAAACTGAGACCCTGTCTGACCTCTCAAGTAGATGTAAAATTTCCCATGAAACTGTTTCTAAGAAGAGCAGGGGAGTTAATCCTGTTGTCTGTTGTAATATGCCTTTGAGACATCAGCACGACATCACTAGAAGTGAAATGTGTTGTGTGATCCAGTCCTAGTTCCATTTTTGCTTTGAGCGGAGCACACACACAGCTCTGATGTCGTCAAGGTTTATACCGATGTAGAACTGTCCTCATGTGCCTAGTCTTAATAAATGAATCCACAATGTATTTACCTAATCCCTTATGAGTGAATGGTGTCTTGTATCTTTTATAGTAAATAAATTGAAGGGATTCGATCATTATAATAACATGACTATGCCCTAATCAATAGTTTTCTTTCAATCAACATCACAAAAAACAGATTACCTGGCCATTATCATTTGCTGTTTGTGGGAGCTTGCTGTGCGAAGATTGGCTGCCATCTTTCCTACATTACAGAATTTTCCCTTTTTTTGATCATCGGCCTGTGGCAGGGTTGTTTTGGATCCTGTGCTGGACTTAACACTGCCACTGATGGACAATCTGATTCATGCAGTGCAGTGCTCACTGTTTGCATTCTATGCCACGAAAGATCTACACTGCTGGTTGCATGTGTTACATTTCACCTCAGCCTCCCAGTGAGATTGCCAGGAGTTCCATTATGAAAATTCCCGAAGCAAAAATGCTGAGGAGATGGCCGGCATTTAAAAAATTTGCAAGCAGAGCCTCTTAAAAAAAATCATCTCGGGTAGCCCAACAAATGGGCATACATTTTACTCTTTGCAGCTGCATAGACAAGGTTTGAACCAGCTTTTCTGTTGCTCCTCTATGCTTGATTGTTAATATAGGGGTAAGGAAAAGACACATACAATACTCTTAGGCCATAACTACCAAGATGATCCCTCTTTAGTCATCTGTTATTGTATGGGGAAAAAGTCATGCAAAGCAATGAAAATGCCTGAGATGCAAAACGTTAAACACATAATTCTGAGCTTCCAAGAGTTTGTCACAGGAATCTTCCAACATTTAAAAGGGCCATTTGCACCGATCAGTCAGGCAGCAGTTGTTTTGATATTTGGAAGTTAATACTTTGCTCCATTTATATTTCATAGTGGGGTTCTGCCATGCTTAGGAAAACAGTGACTAGCAGACCCTCTTGCGTATCAGGACTTTGTCCTGTCAAGCTATCCCACAGCACCACAGACAGAAAAGAGTTTTTAATGGTTCTGCAGGAGGCTCAGACACTGGGTGGAGTCCTACAGGAATCAGTGTTGGTTCCCTTGCGCTTCACAATCTTTATCTGTGATCTGGGTGAAAGCATGGGTGAGCTATCCACAAGTTCACAGGTGACAAGAAGATAGATGCATGTGCAAGGACTTTAAACAATAAAAATAGATTGTATGTGACAACAGATGGGATAGGGTAATTGGACCCGTGTGTGACAAATGTCTTTTAGCATGGGTTAATGTGACATGATGTGTTTGGATAGAGACAATTCCATACAGGGCTGCACGCTCAAGTCCGGTTGCCATCGACCCTCCCACTCGCCACTCCCCTCTCCCGAATCCTCGTCATGAGCAAGAGCTCAGGGGATGAGCGGCGAGAGGCAGGAAGCAACCCAGGGAATGAGAGCAGTTTCGAGTTGCAGGGTCGCGCAGGTAAGCTGCAAGCTGGAGAGGCAGTGAGCTGGAGGGTTGGGGAGCGGGTGAGGGAGATCCAACACGGTGCCAATCAGGTCATGTGTTGCAATGACACACACCCAGTGCAAAATTACTTTAAAACAAATCGCCTGGCGCTAAACGCGAATAACCGCCCCATTAACTGATCTGGCATTGAATTGGAACGACTTAAAATGGGGCAATTCAAAGTGAGGGCTTACTGTATTAATGATCTTGACTTGGGTGTGCGGGGCACAAGTTCAAAATTTGCAAATGACACAAAACTTGGATGTATTGTGAACAGTGAGGAGGATAGTGATAGACTTCAAGAGGTTACAGACAGGCTGGTGGAATGGGCAGATAAGTAGCAGATGAAATTGTATGCATAGAAATGTGAAGTGATGCATTTTGGCTGGATGAGTGAGAAAAGGCAATAAAGGGTACAATTCTAGAGGGAGAGCAGGAGCAGAGAGACCTGGGTATATGTGCATAAATCACTGAAGGTAGCAGGACACATTGAGAAAGAAGTTAATTAGGCCTAAGTATCCTGGGCTTTATAAATAGAGGCATGCAGTACAAAAGCAAAGGAGTTTTGGCAAACCTTGCTGGTTCGGCCTCAACCATAGTATTGTATTCGGTTCTGGGCACCATGCTTTAGGAAGGCTATGAAGATGTTCCGCATCTCCAGAGCAAGATTAACATGGTGGTTGGTGGTCACCAATACCCTCTTAGGGCATGGTACCTGAAGAGAGAGATGAAGACATTGGAGAGGGTGCAGAGAAGATTCATGAGACTTGTTCCAGAGATGAAATACTTCAGTTACATAGATAGATTGGAGAAACAGGCTGTTCTGCTTAGAGATGAGAAGGTTGAGGGGTGATAGAGGTGTTCAACTTCATGAGATGGACAGAGTCGATAGGGGGAAACTGTTCCCATTGGCAGAAGAGTCAAGAACCAGAGGGCATGAATTTAAGACGATTCACAAAAGAACCAAAGGCGAGATGAGGAAAAACGTTTTTACGCAGTGAGTGGTTAGGATCTGAAATTCACTGCCTGAAAGTGTGGTGGAGGCCGGCTCAATAGTGACTTAGGGAATTGGATAATTATCTGAAGACAATAGATTTGTAGGGCAAGGAGAAAGGGCAGGGGAGTGTGATGAAGTTGAGTAGATCTTGCAGAGGGCCAGCACAGACATGATGGGCCAAATGGCTTTTTTTCTGTACTGTAATCATTCTATGATTCTAAGTATCTTTTCCCCTTTTTTTTCCTTGCCTCCCTTGGAAGATAGTGTGGTCATGTGGGGGAAGGCCTGGGAGTGATAAGTGTACAAAAGTACCACTGTGCTACAATGGGACCTGTTCAATAGACCAGCTGGTCTTTACCTGCCTGTTATCATCTGTTTGAATGTTAATAATTACCTGCAAGAACATAAGGACTGTGAGAAGGAATAGTCGGAATAGGAAGAAGAGTTAGGTGCATAATAGAAACTGGTCAGTTTCAGGGTGATTAATACATAGCCGATACAAAAATGATTTTGTTTCTCTTTTCACTGTATCTTGTTTCTGACATGAAGCAGAACAAGGGGCACTTTGTTGTCAGATCTGTGCCAACTGGATACACGAGCAATAGCACGTCTCAACTATAATGGGTACAGCAGAAATGCCAATAAAGCAATTAATCTCAGTTGTAGATCAAAGGTAATTATATAATTATCACAGAATCATGGAATGGTTAAAAATACAGGAGACTTTTTGGCCCATCATTTCCCTGTTTGCTAACTGCAAGAGCAAAGGTCCTCGACCCTTCTGCCAATGGAAACAGTTTCTCCATGCCTACTCTGTCCAGATCCCTCATGATTTTGAATACCTCTATCAAATCTCCTCTCAACCTTCTCTTTAAAGGGAACACCCTCTGCTTCTCCAGTCTATCTACACAACTGAAGTCCTTCATCTCAACCAATGGAGTATTTCACCTTTTATATTCATGAATGTATTAGTAAGCATAAAACATTGTCATTTTTAACTGTAAAGGGTTTTAATGTCAGGAGACAATGAGTTAGGAACTAAAGCTCGTTCAATAATCAGAGAATCTGAAAGAAGTTGACTTGATCTAATCTCCAATTCTGGACATTTTGGTATTTGTCCAAGCTTTTAAGTATTGCAAGCAACCCTATATATTAAATGGACTAGACAGAAGAAGGTAAGTTAAGGAGAGGATTAAAGTATCAAAGGAACACGTGACATCATTCAGGAAATTAAAAACCAATGTGTGCTATTCAGGACAAATGGCTAATGATATAAAGCAGAAGATAAACAATAATCCCACATTTTTTGTTTACAATTGGAAAAAGCCTAAGTGAATAAACTGATGCAGTGGATATTGTCAAGGAGGGTCAAGAATCAGACAACACAGGTTTAAAGTGATTGGAAACAGAAACAGAAGGCAAAATGAGGAAAAACGTTTTTTACATAGCAAGAGGTTAGGATGTGGAATGCTATTCGCAGGGGTCTGGGGAAAGGTTGGAGGAGCAAGAAGAAGCAGAGTTGCTCCAGCAGAGAGCCAGCAAGACACAACATGCCAAATAGCCTCCTCTGTGCTGCACCCACTTTATCATTCTTTTAATTAAAAAAAAAGTCAAAGAAACGTAAAGCTCATTTCTGTCATTGCTTTGTGACAGCAATTAAATTAATGTTGTAGAACTGTTGGGATCTCTATTTCTAATCCACAGTTATAACAGGCATTGTAGCTTCAGTGAAATGGATGCACCAACAGATGGCACCCTAGTAATTCAAATCGTATTTTTTTTTAACATTTTGGGGCATTTCTATTCAGAGATTGAACATAGTGTTGACTTAGATTTCGTAGCCATTAAGGTTAAAAAAAAACTTTGCCAACTGTGTTTGAACTTCAAGTGCACTTGCACATGTAGTTAATGTTTAATAGGCTCTGGGTTTTATCTGAAGCAATGAGACAACTGCCATATAACTTGCAGAGCCAAATGAAGCCATTAGGATGATCGGATTAACTATTTGAAATTGTCATCTTAAAGTAATACAGTCTAAAATAATTAGAGTTCATTATACCTTTTAGGGATGTGTTTGAAATTACCGCTTCATAGTTCTATATTATGCAAACCTATTTAACATGTTTTCTCTGTGTGGCTTTTCTAGAAAGATAATTAATATTGTGTGTTTTCAGTCAATTTCTATGATGTTTCTATTATAAATATTATTTTCATTCTCCCCATTTTGCTGCAGTATTTGCAAGACATTGAGGCAGAATACTCTGAAAAAAATGTTGCTCTTGAGTAATCCCCCCAGAGCCCTGTGTGTTACTTTCCCTGTAAGTACAGACAAAGACAAAGAATCATTGTGCACACAATTGAATCATTGCTCCTTTTTTTCAATTATTGGTTCATCAACTTGTTTTCTAAATTATTGTGTCTGATCTCTCTAGCGCTTGTGAAAATAACAGTTGAATCATCATGTTACTATGCTGCCATGAATCTAAATTTGTTACCACGATTCATCTGAAAAAAAAAGGATGATTTTGCAGTGCCAATCACCCGAGCCCATTAGCCTGATCGAAGCATAGAGTTCGGTTTCTTGAAAACAGGAAGTCCAGTAGACTCTGCTTAGCAACAGAAAATGGTAATAATTCAGGGTTGGCTAAGGAGCGGTGTTGCGACTAGGCGTGATCTAGGAGAACCTCCAATGAGAATGATCTTGTTGCCTTAGCAACATGCTTGTCCCCTGCCATTGTTAGGACTAGTTCAATTACAGGCTGTGGTTACTTGATTCACTGGAAGCTAGTTTTAAAATATCAGTTGTTCAATACACATCAGAGCTTGGTCTCAAGACATTCGATAAATCATACATCTGTTCATACATGTTCAGAAACATTTGTGAGCATTAGAATTGTGCCCTTTGCTATAGAATTCATTTTTCTTATTCAGGAGCTAGGTGCAGAGCTCTATTTTCTTAACGTAGTTATAAATTAGTTAATGATTGGCTAGGGACTCGACGCTGCGGCAGATATGCCAAGTTGGAGCTGTGCAATAAGTTGGAACACACACATTTTAGTGTGAGTCGATATTATGTTTTGGGAGCTGAATGTCAATTAAGATCTGCGATGGAACTTTTTTTTGCCTTAGCACTAGCTGAGAATGTCACACAGCAGATGCCGTACATTTTGATAGGGTATAACACTGCATGCCCATTGTACTAATGATTTACACTCATGTCATAAAAATGCACTCAATCGTATTATTACGGATACGTACATTTACTCCAGGCCTTTTTAATAGCTTTTTTTCTCAAGTTTCTCAATAGTCAATATAAAGCCTTAATGGAAGATTTAAGAATTATTATTCTCTTGGCTTTTAAGATAATACGTTTTGCCTGTGGCTGATGAGGTGACAGAAGTTGGAACGTGTTCAGGAATATACAGTTGTTAATACAAAGTAACTGTGTTGGAAAGAAATGCAGTGGAAAAATGAGGCTCGATGCAGGAGATGAGGGAGGTGGTGAAGCGAATAATAAACAGTGGCAATATAAACTAAATGGTATTATTTTACAGGTAGGAACAGCAGAGAGGGTTTTGAGATACTGATGGTTGGATTGCTGAGGCCAACAGCATAGCATTCAACAGCAATAAAGAGAGCAAGTAGAATAATTGGACTTTACGGCTGACAGAATGGTGCAGTGGTTTGAGGAAGTGAGGGAATTTGTATAGCGTGCTGGTACGGTTCCACATGTATAATTATGGCCGCCACAATATGAGAAAGTAATTCCAGAGAGGGTGCAACAAAAGGCAACAAAATCAATAGCTGGAGCTATGAGGAGAGGCTACAGACGGTGAGAGTATTTAAACTGGAGAATCTTATTGAAGTATGCAAAATCATACAGAGCATAAACAAGATACATACCAGTGGCCCTAAAATTCCACAGGGTTTCTAATGGACCCCTGGCACAACTGGTTTATTCTTTTTATCTGGAGCTATGGCGGGGGAATCCCCTGCAAATGTTTAGGCTGAATCTGTTCAATGTAGTCACGTGGATTTTACAACAGGAGGGCGTTACCTCCTATTTAGAAGAAGGAGTCCATATTTAATGGTTGTAAGCAGAGAGTTGTAGAGAGTGGCGAATGGATGAAGTGAACATCCATGGGAGGCGATGTCGAGATGAAGAGTCAATAAGTTCACAAAAGAGTTGGTTAAGTACTTGATGAATAATTTGACATAAGGCTAGTGGTGCCATGGAATATGATATAGGGGCCAGCTGGAATTTAACCCAGCAAGCTGCTAGATGGGCTGCAGTAGTCTCTTCCAGTCCTGTATATTCCTAGTTCTCAGAGACTTGTGCCCTGAACGCAGCATAATAGTTGATATTGGGTGGTAGTCTGGGGTCTGAAACGTGGTTATACGATCATAAAATAAGAAATGGGAGCAGGAGTAGGCCATTCAGCCCATCGATCCTGCTCTGCCATTCAATAAGACCATGGCTAAGCTGACTGTGGCCTTAACTCCACTCTCCTGCCTGTCCCCCATAACCCTTGACTCCCTTGTCATCACAAATCTGCCTAACTCAGCCGTGAATATATACAATGACCCAGCCTCCACTGCTCTCTGTGGAAGAGAATTCCAAACACTAATGACCCTCTGAGAGAGGTAATCCTTCCTCATCTCCGTCTTAAATGGGAGACCCCCTTATCTTTAAACTGTGCCCACTAGTCCTAGATTCCCCCACAAGAGGAAACATCCTATCAGCATCTTCTCTGTCAAGCCCCCTCAGAATCTGATAGATAACAAAGTCCCCATTCCAAGCCTGGGAGAGCAGCACAGGGAGGATCAGGTGTGATACAAGGTACAGAATTCTGAAACGAAAATTATTGGATTTCAAGAGAAGGAGAGGCTTGATATGGTATTCCTTCAGGTAACTACTATAAACTTGGATAATAAATCCGGATCTCATTAGACCAGACAGAAGCATCTAGTTTATTCAGTACGGTTATATACCCCAGTTCTTAATGATCTCCAAAAGGCCCAAAGCAGAATCCATGTGGGTACAGTAACCACACTGTCATGGCCAGCTGATCCACTTTAATACAGGCATTACCTTTTTAATAGCACTAAACTGTGTTGAGCACTTTCCTGAGAGAAGTTTTATTTTTCTGAATTCAGTTGAATTTTTTTTAATGTTGTTTGCTCAGTTAGAAACCAGAATGTGCCAGTCAAAGCACCAAGGGGGTGGTCATCTCTTAGGGCACTGCTGATTGCAGATTTGCTACTCGATCCACCGTCCACAACCCACAACTGATATGATTACAAGAAGCAGGAGTCTCAGGATTAATCACTGAGGGGCTCCTCTGGCCCCAGATCCTCAAACAGAGCTTTAATAATTACAAGTATCCATTGTTTCTTATTGTCCAGTTCACAGCTTCAATTGTGATCGATTCTTGACATGACTTTCCCATGAAAGCCCTTATCAGAAGGTTTCTTAAAAATCAAGTTGCAAAATGATTTTTACTTTGCCTGTGATTCCAGTGACTTTGTTCAGCATGATTTGCCTTTATGAATCTGTGTTGCTGTGGAAATATTCCCTTTATTCCCTTGCTTCTGAACAGCTCCCTTAAAAATAGTCTATATTTTTTTCACCCTAGATGCCTTGTTAGCGGACCCATAGTTCTCAGGAACTTGCTTCTGACCTCTTAATTCAAAACAGAAGAAGTCAGCAGCGAAAGTAAAGCTTCTAAAAGAGGCAGATTATTTGTTTATAGTTCAGCAACATCAGTAGTTTTATTGCAATTCATTCATCTGTTTTCTAGATTACAAGTAGACATCTAAATGAGGAACCATTGCCTACCTTTTGATAACTTTTTATTCACTGGTGGGTTACGGGCGCCGCTGGCTAGGCCAGCATTTATTGCCCAACCCTAGTTGCCCTTGAGAAGGTGGCAGTGAGCTGCCTTCTTGAACCGCTGCAGTCCATGTGGTGTAGGTACACCCACAGTGCTGTTAGGGAGGGAGTTCTAGGATTTTGACCCAGCGACAATGGATGGACAGCAATACAGTTCCAAGTCGGGATGGTGTGCAACTGGGTGGAGAACTTTCAAGCAGCGGTGTTCCCATGCGCCTGCCGCCCTTGTCCTATAAGATAGTAGAGGTCGTGGGTTTGGAAGAGTCTGTCAAATTATCACCATGGTCGAGACTTTCTTCTCAATGTGTGATGTTCAACTGCTGCAGGCCATAAATCCTTGTTATTTTTTAAAAAATTTAACCACTGCTGGCAACTCAGATTAAAATGATGCAAATGATAACTCCATGACACCATGGTCCTCCCCCACCAGCAAGCTATGGAGAAAATCTGGCTAAGGAGCTCAACAGAGGCCTCCTGCTTCCACCTCAACAACTGCCACGACCACCCCTCCTCCCCTGCATCCAACCCTGCCCAACCGTCCCAAGAATGCTGCATTGTCATTTTCTATTGCTGCTCAGTTAATTTTGCTCTCACATCGTTCCTCTGCCATTGCCCTCAACAATCTTCTCTGGTTGCTGAAGGCCTGTACCTGTGCCGAAAACAATATCACTGTACAGCTTTTGCAAACACCCTGACTAATGACCCTACCTGATTCTTAAAAAGGCATGAGGATGCTCCAGATTAGAAACCTGGATTTTCCTCACACCAGCTGGGAAACTACACCCCTTCCAGAGAGAATCTCTGGCAGTGGCATTACTTCCCACTCTCACATCTTTACCTCTTCAGATCCCCCACTCATGACCTGCTCCTATTTTTCATCCATTTGCTATCCGTTGGTGACATCATCTGCAGGCACAACACCAGGTTCCACCTAGCTCCACATCACCACTGCCTCTCTTGACCCCTTGACAGCCTCTATATTGTCAGACTGGGTAGGTGCCAACATCCAATCCAGTATAAGCCCAAAATTTCCTTCAATTAAGCATTGGAAAGATTGAAGTCATTGAGCTCTACCACAAACTCCATTCCTTAAGTGCTGAGTCCATCCCCCACACTTGCCATTGTCTCGGGTGAACTAGTCTATTTGCAACAATTAACAGGGATCTATTTAACTCTAAGCCAAACTTCTGACCCCATACCCACTGCATCACAAAGACCGTCTACCGAAATGCAGGCAGCATTCACAAAGATTGATGACTTGAATGCACAAATTCAAACCCACAACCACTACCCTCTAGAAGGACAAGGGCGGCAGACACATGGGAACACCACAGCCTGGAAGTTCCCCTCCAAGTCACTCACCAGACTGACTTGGAAATATATCACCGTTCCTTCACTGTCACTGGGTCAAAATCCTGGAACTCCCTTCTGAACAGCATTTTGGTGTACCTACACCACATGGACTGCAGTGGTTCAAGAAGGCAGCTCACCACCACCTTCTCAAGGGCAACTAGGGATGGGCAATAAATGCTGGCCCAGTCAGCGAAGCATCACATCCCATGAATAAATTTTTAAAAATTGAGGTAAATGGGTATGCTTTAATTGCCATTACGAAGACGCGGCTACAGGGTGACCAGGATTGGGAATTGAATATCCAAGGATATGCGGCATTTAGGATGGATAGGCAAAAAGGAAAAGGAGGTGGGGTAGCATTCTTAATAAGGGATGAGTTCAGTACTTTCGTAAGACAGGATCTTAGATCAAAGGATCAAGATGTAGAATCAGTTTGGGTAGAGCTAAGAAACAGGAAGGGGCAGCAAACATTGGTGGGAGTTGTTTATAGGCCACCAAACTCTAGTGCTAATGTTGGGCACGGTATAAATCAGGAAATTAGAGATGCCTGTAACATAGTTAATGCAGTAATAATGGGTGACTTCAATTTACACATTGACTGGGTTAACCAAATCACTAATGCTGTGGAGGAGTAATTCCTGGAGTGTGTGCGTGATGGGGTTTGGGAACAGTACATTGAGGAGTCAACTAGGGATTGGGCTATTTTGGATTTAGTGTCCTGTAATGAGAAAGGGATAATTAATAACCTTGCTGTAAAGGAGCCTTTGGGAAATACTGACCATAATATGATAGAGTTTCACATCAAGTTTGAATACAACATAGTTCTTTCTGAAACTAGGGTCTTAAATCTGAAGAAAGGAAATTATGAAGGTATGAGGGGTAAGTTGGCTAGGGTGGATTGGGAAAATACACTAAAAGATTTGATGGTAGATAGGCAATGGCTAGTATTTAAAGCAATATTTCACTGTCTACAACAGATATATATTCCTCTGTAAACACCCAAAGGGAGAGGTAAATCAACCGTGGTTAATGGAAGAATTTAAAGCTTGCACTAAATTAATGGAAGTGGCTTATAAGGATGCCAGAAAAAGTGGTAAGCCTGAGGATAGGGAGCAATTTAGAACACATCAAAAGAGGTCCAAGAAACTGTTTAAGAAAAGGAAAAGTGAATATGAATGTAAGCTAGCGAGGAACATAAAGGCGGACTATAAAAGCTTCTTTAGGTGCGTGAACAGGAAAAGATTAGCGAGGGCAAATGTGGGCCCATTACAGGTGGGGACAGGAGAATTTTTAGTGGAGAACAGGGAAATGGCAGAGAAACTAAACAGTTACTTTACGTTTGTCTTCACGGAAGAAGGTACAGAAAATCTCCCCGAAATACCAGGCGACCATTGGACATGTGAAACCGAGGAGTTAAAAGAAATTAGTATTAGTAAAGAGGTAATACTTGAAAAGTTAACTGTACTGAAGGTTGACAAATGCCCTGGACCAGATGAATTTCATTCCAGAATGTTGAAGGAGGTGGCCGAAGAGGTAGTGGATGCATAATTTATTTTTATCCGTTCACGGATGTGGGCTTCGCTGGCTGGACCAGCTGGACCCATCCCTATCGCCCTTGAGAAGGTGGTGGTGAGCTGCCTTCTTGAACCGCTCCAGTCCATGTGGTTTAGAAACACCCACAGTGCTGTTAGGAAGGGAGTTCCAGGATTTTGACCCAGTGACAGTGAAGGAACGGTGATATATTTCCAAGTCAGGATGGTGAGTGACTTGGAGGGGAACTTCCAGGTGGTGGTGTTCCCATCTATCTGTTGCCCTTGTCCTTCTAGATTGTAGTGGTCGTGAGTTTGGAAGGTGCTGGCTAAGGAGCCTTGGTGAATTCCTGCAGTGCATCTTGTAGATGGTACACACTGCTGCCACTGTGCGTCGGTGGGTGGAGGGAGTGAATGTTTGTGGATGTGGTGCCAATCAAGCGGGCTGCTTTGGCCAGGGTGGTGTCAAGCTTCTTGAGCGTTGTTGGAGCTGCACTCATCCAGGCAAGTGGAGAGTATTTCATCACACTCCTGACTTGTACCTTGTAAATGCTGAACAGGCTTTGGGGAGTCAGGAGGTGAGTTATTCGTCACAGGATTCCTAGCCTCTGACCTGCTCTTGTAGCCACAGTATTTATATAGCTAGTCCACTTCTGTTTGGTCAATGGTAACCCCCAGGATGTTGATAGTGAGGGGACAATGATGGTAATGCCATTGAATATCAAGGGGCAATGGTTAGATTCTCTCTTGTTGGAGATGGTCATTGCCTGGCACTTGTGTGGCGCGAATGTTACTTGCCATTTGTCAGCCCAAGCCTGGATATTGCCCAGGTCTTGCTGCATTTGGACAGGGACTGCTTCAGTATCTGAGGAGTCGTGAATGGTGCTGAACATTGTGCAATCATCAGCGAACATCCCCATTTCTGAATTTATGATGGGAGGAAGATCATTGATGAATCAGCTGAAGATGGTTGGGCCAAGAACACCACCCTGAGGAGCTCCCGCAGTGATGTCCTGGAGCTGGGATGATTGACCTCTAACAACCACGACAATCTTCCTTTGTGCTAGGTTTGACTCCAACCAGTGGAGAGTTTTCCCCCTGATTCCAATTGACTCCAGTTTTGCTAGGGCTCCTTGATGCCACACTTGGTCAAATGCGGCCTTGATGTCAAGGGCAGTTATTCTCACTTCAACTCGGGAGTTCAGCTCTTTTGTCCATGTTTGAACCAAGGCTGTAATGATGTCAGGACCTGAATGGCCCTGGCAAAACCCAAACTGGGCGTCAGTGAGCAGATTATAGTTAAGCAAATGCCGCTTGATAGCACTGTTGATGATCTCCTCCATTACTTTACTGATGTTCAAGAGTAGACTGATAGGGGCGGGGAGCAGTAATTGGCTAGGCTGGATTTATCCTGCTTTTTGTGTACAGGACACGCTTGGGCAATTTTCCACATAGCTGGGTAGATACCAATGTTATAGTTGTACTGGGACAGCTTGGCTAGGGGCACGGCAAGTTCTGGAGCACAAGTCTTCAGTACTATTTCCAGAATATTGTCAGGGCCATAGTCTTTGTACTATCCAGTGCCTTCAGCCATTTCTTTATGTCACGTGAAGTGAATCGAATTGGCTGAAGACTGGCATCTTTGATGCTGGGGACCTCCGGAGGAGGCCAAGATTGATCATCCACTCGGCACTTCTAGCTGAAGATTGTTGCGAATGCTTCAGCCTTATCTTTTGCACTGATGTGCTGGGCTCCCCCATCATTGAGGATGGGGATATTTGTGGAGCCTCCTCCTCCAGTGAGTTGTTTAATTGCCCGCTACCATTCACGACTGGATGTGGCAATACTGCAGAGCTTAGATCTGATCCGTTAGTTGTGGAATTGCTTAGCTCTGTCTATCATTTGCTGTTTATGCTGTTTGGCATGCAAGCAGTCTTGTGTTATAGATTCACCAGGCTGACACCTCGTTTTTAGGTATGCCTGGTGCTGCTCCTGGCATGCCCTCCTGCACTCTTCATTGAACCAGGGTTGATCCCCTGGCTTCGTGGTAATGGTAGAGTGGGGGATATGCCAGGCCATGAGGTTACAGATTGTGTTTGAGTACAATTCAGTTGCTGCTGTTGGCCCACAGTGCCGCATAGATGCCCAATCTTGAGTTGCTAGATAGGTTTGAAATCTATCTCATTCAGCACGTTGGTAGTGCCACACGACATGATGGAGGGCATCCTCAATGTGAATTGGGACTTCGTCTCCACAATGACTATGCAGTGGCTCTCGTACCGATACTGTCCTTCTTTCAAAATTCTATAGATTATGGAAAGGTTTCTGTGGACTGGAAAGTAGCAAATGTAACCCCACTTTTTAAGAAGAGAGGAGGAAGGAGAATGGAGAATTACAGACCTGTTAGTTTGATGTCAGTAGTAGAGAAAATGTTAAAATCTATTATAAAGGATGTGATAACTGGACATTTAGTAAAGATTGGCAAAATTGGGCAGAATCAGCATGGATTTATGAAAGGGAAATCATGTTTGACAAACTTGTTGGAGTTTTTTGAGGATGTTACTTGTAGCATTGATAAAGGAGAACCAGTGGATGTGGTGCATTTGGATTTTCAGAAGGCTTTTGATAAAGTCCCACACAGGAGATATGTAAATAAAATTAGAGCGCATGGGATTGGGGGAAATGTATTTGTATGGATTGAATATTGGTTAAAAGACAGAAATCAGAGAGTCGGAATAAACGGATCATTCTCAGAATGGCAGGCTGTTACTAATGGGTTACCACAAGGATCACTCCCAGGTCCACAACTGTTCACAGTCTGTATAAATGATTTAGATGTGGGCACCAGTAGTAATATTTCCAAATTTGCCGATGACACCAAACTGGGTGGGAATTTAAGTTGTGAGGAGGATGCGAGGAGGCTTCAAAAGGATTTGGACAGGCTAAGTGAATGGGCTAGAACATGGCAGATGGAATAAAATATAAATAAGTGTGAAGTTATTGACAGTGGCAGAAAAAACAGACAGAATATTTCTTAAATGGTGAGAGGTTGGGAAGTGCACGTTGTCCAAAGGGACCTGGGTGTCCTTGTTCATGAGTCATTAAAAGTTAGTATGCAGATGCAGTAAACAATTAGGAATGCAAATGGTATGTTGGCGTTCATTGTGAGGAGATTTGAGTACAGGAGTACGGATGCCATGCTGCAGTTTTATAGATCCTTGATGAGCCCTCACCTGGAGTATTGTGCACAGTTTTGGTCTCCTTATCTAAGGATGGATATACCTGCCATAGAAGAAGTGCAACTGAGGTTCACCAGATTAATCCCTGGGATGGTGGGATTGTTTTGTGAGGAGAGATTGCGGAGTCTGGGTCTGTATTCGCTAAATTTTCAAAGAATGAGGTGTGACCTCATTGAAATTTACAAGATTCTTTCAGGGCGTGACAGGGTGGATGTGGATAAGATGTTTCCTCTGGCTGGTGAGTCTAAAACCAGGGGACACAATCTCAGGATAAGGGATAGGCTATTTAATACTGAGATGAGGATGAATTTCTTCACTTAGAGGGTGGTGAATCTTTGGATTTCTCTAGTCTAGAGTGCTGTGGAAGTTCAATCACTGAGCATATTGAAGACAGAAATTGCTAGATTCCTGAATACTAATATAACATCAAGGGATATGGGGATAATGCAGAAAAGTGGCATTGAGGTGGATGATCAGCCATGATCTAATTGAATGGCAGAGCAGGCTTGACCCGCCAACTGTTCCTACTCCTGTTCCTATGTTCCTATCTACTTCCACTTCTGTAGTGGTACTGTTTCCATCTTGGTCTCAGCTCATCTGCTGCTGAATCTCTGCCTTCGTTACCCCTAGACTTGCCTATTCCAATGCCCTTCCAGCCTACCTGCCTTCCAGCTCCCACACTGGGAATGTGCCTCAATTTAAAAGTTGCCAAGTCCCTCCTCCTGTCACTCTCCATCTCTGTAACCTCCTCCAACCCTACAACCCTCTGAGAACTATACATTCCTCCCACTACAGTCTCTTATACACTTCCCACTTCCTTCACCCCACTATTGGTGGCCGTGCCTTTAGTTGTGTAGGCCCTAAGCTCTGGAATTTCCTACCTAAACCGCTCTACCTCTCTCTCTGCTCCTTTCAAAATGCTGCTTAAAACCTAACTCTTTGACCCACTTTTTCGTTCACCTACCCTAATGTCGCCATCTTTGGCTGGGTGTCAACTTTTTTCACTGATTGCTACTTGAAAGAGATAATCGATGTCCATCATTTCAATCCTTTGTTCATTCCATCGGTTTTAGCAGTTCTATTCTACATTACTGGCTGTTTCTTAAAAGCATGCCACACAACTGGTTTAACTCAATGTGTTAGCTAATTATTAACTGCCTGTTGATACTGTGATTAGCTAACAAATCAACTTTGTTTTGAGAGTGTGTCCTCAAATACTTCTTTGAAACCAGTGCTAGGGAGCAGGGAGCAGGTAATTAGGACTTGTACAATTTGCCACCCTGTCACCTTCATTTAGCATTCTTTCCAGAATTTACAGATAGGTAGAAATCAAAAATAAATTAATTACTCAGCTATATAAAAAAATAAAACTGATAGCTAAACATCCATAACCAATTAATTTAAAATGGACTGTAATTCCAACAAAATCCCTTCCATTTTGCAATCTTCAATCACTGTTTTTAATCTTGCAAGGATTGTCATGGAGTAAGAATTGTACATAGTTTGATAAATGGTGCACTATTTCTTAGCAGGCATTAGAGAACATTATAAAATATATTGCCATTCTTAAAACAACTTTATGTGGTCCAAGGGCCAACAATAAGCCCTATTAAAATGGCCAGACAATATTTTTCAATCAATACAACTTCAGTTCAGTTTCTGCAGCTGAATCCAAATATAATGAAGATGATTTTGTGGAAGTGCACTCCCAATGGGGAGGGTCACCCGATGGGAGCACATATCGGAAAATTACAGGAATCCTGACCGCAGTTGTCCGCCAATGACTGGAAAATCATGGGGAGCACACCCACAGCGCCCCAATATGCACTCCTGGAGGCTCGCGATTCCCATTTGTAAAATCAGACCGAATACGCTTTCCGAAAGGATGAAAGTTACAACTGCGGTAAATTTCAATCAGTGCAAGATTATTCAGTGTGCTTTCCAATTATGTACTAAAGACCTGTCATTCTCAGCTTACCACTGTGACCGTCCACTTCATTTTAATCTCGAGAGCCATGCTGCTGTACTGTGCTGGGAGCAGATGGGTCAGATATCCAGGCTCAGCAAGTCAAGCGCACCAACTATGTAGCAAAATTAAAATATTAATCAATGACTTCATGAGCTTTACTAGGAACTAAGCAAGCAGATTGTTAGCTTTGTAAGTAGGTCGCACATTGTGCTGAGCAATCTTGCTTTGTCCTTAGCCATCTGGTATCATGAATCAATGTCAGACGGATGAAAATATATCCAAGAAGGTGACCTTGGGAAGTGTACTGGTCCAGTGAGCTTAGGCCACAAGAGCTTTATCTGCTTCTGCAAGTTTATTTTAAGGAGAACTTGAGTAGTGGTAGTAATTCTGGGAACAAGGTACTCTTCAGGTATTATATTATTAAATCCTTTTATAAAGCACAGCTCTTAACTTCATTTGAGGCAACATCATTACACGCAGAATTTCAGTTTAATAAACTATATCCTACCACACTCTGCTAAGGTATGTAAGTCTACCACTGTGCCACCTTAAATGTGTCATTAGGAAACTTGCATTTAGAATCACATCTCACAAAAACACACTAAAGAATTTCATGTGCACAATTTTTAGGTGCAGTTATATAGAAAAACACCAAATCCACATTAAAAAAAAACATAATGCTGCTTATAGTCAAAAGTACTTTTTTGGAGTGTTTATTTTTTTTCCAAATTGCAATGTGTTCCAGGTCCCCCATGAATACAAGCTTAATACGGGTTAAAAGGCAATTTTTGCCTTTTAACAGTAGTTATGTAGAGATGTGGAGGGGTAATACTAGGGATAAGCAAGAGGCTTTGAAAACATCCAGAGGGAATTTACATAAATTTCGAAGTTATGTGAAAGCAGGTGACCTAAGATAAGGCCAAAGAAACAGCAAACGTCAGGTTACAGGGCACACCTTCAGCAACAGGTAAATATTTTTCCATTTTCCCAGATGCTCCTAAACGTTTGATATTTTTAAAAAGACACGGTTGAAAAAGCTTGAGTTTTAAAGTGATGGGGGTTTGAAACGACAGAAGCTTATCTGATTTTTAACTAAAGTTTACTGAAGTGTGGAGGGAATCCTAATAATTGGGAAGTGGGAAGCTTAATCCTTCTTTTAAATAGCCAAGAACCATACTTGGAAAACTATAAACAATTACATTTAAAATTACTTGGCGGCTAATTCTCTGAAATGAGGTTAAGATCTAATGCAAGAACCAGTTGGAAAAGCATAACTGATTAACATATTGGATTCAGGAGAGAGAAAGTCATGTTTAACTGACCTGCATTTTTATGCTATTGCTCCATGTTTGATAAAGTGGTTAATATATACTTGTGCTTTCAGAAAACTGATATAAATGCTTACAGGAAACTGGATTATTCCAAGGAACACCCTTAATTTCTTAAGGAGAAAGTAGACAAGTCTGTGCTGACCAGGAACCCCACAACTATCTGTACAGTGCCTAAGGAATTGATAATAATAGCTTTTATGAATTAAGGGGGAGACAGTGGTGCACGGTAATGCAATTGGACTAGTAATCTAGGGGCTCAGGCTAATGCTCTGGAGACATGGGTTCAAATCCCACCATAGCAGCTGGTGGAATTTAAACTCAATGAACAAGTCTAGAATACAAAGCTGGTCTCAGGAATGGTGACCCTCACAACTATCATCGATTGTTGTAAAAAACCCCCTCTGGTTCACTCATGCCCTTTGTCTACCATCCTTGCCTGGCCTGGCCTACATGTGACTTCAGACAACGTGGTTGACTCTAGACTCGCAGCGATGTGGTTGACTCTTAAACTGCCCTCAGAAATGGCCTCGTAAGCCACTTAGTTGAGGGCAATTGGGGATGGGCAACAAATGCTGCCCTTGTCAGCGACACCCACTTCCCATGAAAGAATAAACAAACAATAATGAGCCATTAGGCTGAGAATTATAGACCAGTTACCCTATCATCAACTGGGAGAAAATACCCAAGACCGTACGCTATCCGTATTCATTTAAAGAAAATGAGCAGGCAGCTTGAATTACTCACACACCTCAGCAATCTATTGGGGTTCTTTGAGGATGTAACTCATATAGCAGATGAGGCCCGTCCAGTGGATACGAGGGTAAATTTGTGGGTCCTGCCTGCCCACCAGTGAACAAGGCCCAAAGGGAATGGGAGAGGACGGGGGTGGGGTGCAGTTATAGTCCTGTCAGTGATCCAGGCTGTCTTTCAGAGGGTGAGGTTAATGACATTTCTGAATAATTTTGAAAAGTCAAGTATATGGGGTATTTACAGAAAACCGCTGCTTAAGAATGACGAATTAGCTAGTCGGACTGACAGTAGGAAGCACAAGGCAATGGTAAAGTGAGAAATGTTTTGACTGGAAGCCGCAAAGTTCCACAGGGATTCCTGGGGCCCTGCTGGTGGCTGTGTTAGTAAACAATTGTAACAGTTGAAGCACACGGCCAGAAGGCAACGTGGGCAACTCGCTGCATTGTTTCATAAACATGACAAAAGAAAGCTGGGGAAAAAGGATAGTAGAGCCAGCTGGTGCTAGAAGACAATCGCAGCAAGGCGAGAACGGAAAACAGCAGTGGGCAGGACCAACCAAGGGGTGGGGGTGGGGGGGGGAAGGGTGCACTGTAACAGAAAACTGGGGTGAGCAGCACAAACAAAGACTCTTAAAGGCATGGACGTATGTAAATGTAGGTCTCACTGCACTTTGCTGACTTGTTGCTGGTCCAATATTGGGCAGCCTAGCGCCCAAACCAGCCAGCCAATCCAGTAGGTTGCACGGGTGGGTTAGGTCGAAGGGAAAGTGAGAGCAGGGGGTGGAGGGGGGTTGTTTTTGGGTGTCTGGATACTTGCAGCCCACATTATTCTTGTGGAAACCACAGAAACAATCCCGCACCGCGCTAGTCATTGTCTCACTAACCTTTTTTTTGGGGGGGGCCTCTTCCTCTTCATCGCTACCTGACTGCAGGGACTTCAGTTACATGAATAGATTGGTGAAGCTGGGACTGTTCTCTTTGGAAAAGAGGAGGTCGACAGGAGATTTGATCAAGGTGTTCAAAATCATGAGGGGTCCAAACAGAGTAGATAGGGAGAAACTCGCAGAAGTGTCATGAACCCGAGGACACAGATTTAAGGTGCTTGCCAAAAGAACCAGAGATGGCATTGGGAAATACTTTATTATGCAGCAAGTGGTTATGACCTGGAATGCATTCCCTGAAAGAGTGGCGGAGGCAGATTCAATGATGGCTTTCAAAAGGCAATTGGATAAGCGCCTGAAGGGAAAAAGTGCAGAGCTAGAGGGAAAGTTTGGTGGGATGGGACCAGCTAAATTGCTCTTGCAAAGAGTCTGCATGTACGGGCTCAAACAGGCTGAATGGCCGTCTCCTGTACTACAACCATTCTATGATTCTATTCAAAGATTTTACCTGGTAGAATTGGGTGGAACATGCACATAGGACCCCCCATTAGCATATAGGAATAAGGGATCTGCCTGATTCAGGCATCACTTGGGTCACCCAGCTGAAGGCTCCAGTAAATATAGCATGGATCAGGAAGTGGGCATTAGGTTCATCACAATTATTTAAACTCTGCCAGCCTGTCTGTGGGTGAAGTTGGCGCTACTGTACTACTGACAGCTCCAACCAATGCATGCCTTCAGCCTGTGCCCAAAGTGTGGAGCACCGCAAAGCTGAGGCGTCATTGATAGCACATTGGTGCCATTTGGCCAAGGATTTGCAAAAATCCATTGCTACATATTCAGCACTACAAATTACTGCCAACCTTTACAGCTAAAAGGATAGTGAAAATGAACCATTTAACTAATGCACAATCAAACTAGAGCTCCATAACTGGCATCTATTATATGTTTAACATTTAAGGAATTGTTGGGAAAATAATATCTTCATTTTGCCATATATGATAGGTTTCTTTCCTCCTGCATTTATGAAAGATCTAGTCTAGTCTTACAAAGCCTATGCTTCAGTTAACTAAAGTCATCGCTGCAACTTTCACCAGTGTTACATCCTGCTCAGTGGTGGATTGCAGTGCAGATAAATATGCGTCAAAAGGCCCCTTCAGTCCTACAGTAATTCTGGTGGTGGTGGTGAAGCAACCAAAGGTTAGGACCTAATATGTCATCACGAACCAAAATGGCCACCCTGTTTTGCCTCTAGAGAGTTCACGTATCCTGTAGGATCTGGTCAAGTAATATGAGCTTTTACCACACAACAGAAAATGCTGGAAAAACTCAGCAGGTCTAGCAGCATCTGTGAAGAGAGAATCAGAGTGAATGTTTCGAGTCCGTATGACCCTCCCTCAGAGCCTTCTTCAGCTGAAGAAGGGTCATACGGACTCAAAACGTTCACTCTGTCTCTCTCTCCACAGACAATGCCAGACCTGCTGAGCTTTTCCGGCATTTTCTGTTTCTGTTTCAGATTTCCAGCGTCCACATGTCAGCTTTTATCTGAGCTTTATCACCTTGTGCTAAGCCATTACGTGGAAGTGCTGAGCATTCACAGATTTCTTGACAATTCTTTTTTTTTGTCTGTGATGTTGATGAAGTAGCTCGTTAGTCATTTGAGAAGTATTAAGGGATTAATTGTAGGAGGCACATTGTGATTGGCTGTTTCTTTCCTTTTGCTGCTCACTTGCAAACAAAAGAAGCTTAGGAACAGGAAGAAAGAATGCAGGTTTGATAATGGAGAGCGGCAGGTGTCAAAAACAATACACAGTCGCATTAAGAACAAAGTACCAGTGGGATGGGATAAAAGAGAGTGCCTGATCAAACAGCGGGTCAATTCCCAAATCACAGAGCAGTAGAATGTCACCATTCCAACTTAAACCTCTTGCAGTTGACGGTCTGTAAAATCTCTACCTCTTTTGCAATTAATAGACGGTCAGCATTATTTGATGTGTTCAACAGGGGCCCTAATTGCGGGTAGCACAGGTAGAATGCTGTTAAAAGTTAGTGGAAAGGCCAAATTGATTTTCAGATCTGCTAAATTTAATAGGATACCATTTCTGATGTCAGATACAACATTGATTCGGTATGCTTAAAATTACTCAAGGCCAGATACCTTGCTGGATGATGAATTTACTTGTAAAATGTAACTCCTTCCCCGAAGATTTTTTAAAAATTATTGTTGCCAGATAATTGCACTCTGAACACGGTCAGTGTTTTATTCATGGTCAGCGATTTATGTTCAAATCAATCACCAGGTTTGGCAGGTTCTGTCCTATAAAAGAGCTGTCTCTGAAGACTAGCAGAAATCCCAGTCACAGGCACAGTGAGTTGACAGTGGATTTGAGTGAAGGTGGTGTTTGGAGAGGATGTACAAGTATATGATCGATAAAAAGGTGGATCAAACTGCCTGAGTAGTTAGTAGTTGTTTTTGTATCTTCAATCTCTTCCCTTGGAGAACAGTATAAAACAATGGAAGGATTCCCAGGATAATTAACACTCTCACAACCGCGATTTGAACCCTCCACCATGGCCTTAATCACCTTTCTACCAGTCCATGGGGTCATAAGATGATAAGAAATAAGACCCGGAGGAGGCCATTCAACCCATTGAGCCTGTTCCACCGTTCGATAAGATGATGGCAGATCTGATAGTGGCTTCAACTCCCCAAGTTCCTTCCTGCCCCCCATAGCCCTTGACTCCCTTGTCAATCAAAAGTCTATCTAACTCAGCCTTGAATATATTCAATGACCAAGCCTCCACTGCTCTCTGTGGATGAGAATTCCAAAGACTAATGACCCTCAGAGAGAAGAAATTCCTCCTCATCGCCATTTTAAAAGGGTGACCCCTGATTTTTGAACGGGGTACTCTAGACTCCCCCGCTAGGGGAAACATCTCCCAGCATCTACCCTTTCAAGTCTCCTCAGAATCTTACATGTTTCAATAAGATCACTCCACATTCTTCTACACTCCAATGGCTATAGGCCCAACCTGCTCAATCTTTCCTCGTAACACAACCTCTTCGTCTCAGGAGTCTGCCTAGTGAACCTTTTCTGAGCTGCTTCCAATGCAGTGCTGGTGGTTAAGGTGGAAGGGTTTTTTTGAGTTCTCTCTCACTGGATGTGAGTCTCCCACAATAGAGGAGATTACATTGGGAGCAGCGAATATTGAATATGAAACTGAAAGAAGTACAAGTAAATCGGTGTTTCACCTGGAAAGGATGTTTAGGGCCCTGGGTGGTGGGAAGGAAGGAGATAACAGGGCAGGTGCTGCATCTTCTGCGTTTGCACAGACGGCTGCCATGAGAAAGGGAAGGGGTATATTGGAGATGATTGAGCGATGAGACACCAAGATGTCTCATGGGATGTCAAACCAGAACTCAGAACCAGGCATGTCTGGAGTGGGGTTTGAACTTTGCACCTTCTGGCTCAGAGGCACAATGTTTCTGCGTTTTTTAAAATTGGATTTATTCAATAGTAAAAACATTTGCAACATTATGATCATTCCATTGTATGACCAGCACCCAGCAATGTAAACAATGTCATGACTAAAGGATCAGCAACCTCAGTATCATTCGCCACCCCACATCACCATTCCTCCATTATGCTTCAGCTTCAAAAACTAAAGTTCAATTTGTCTTCCATAACATATTAATCTTTTGTACTTCAAAAAGCTGATCAACCATGCCATCCCTCAATTCCTTTTCCAAATAAAACATCCACTGAGCCTTATAATGATCGTTTAGCCTCTATTTAAAATACTCTTTCAGATTTGTTCTCCTTCATTTATAAAACACAAATCTCGCCACAATGAACGTTAGATTAGCTGCTGCTAGACTTGAGCAGATTCTCTGGTGAGCCCCATCTCAGCATTGAGTCCCGTGGGGCTCACATTGAGAATCAGTAAGCAAATGTTCATTCTGCCCAAGCAGAGGGTATATGTTGGCATCAGAGCCTTGGCCACCCTTGAGAGGTTATTGAACCTCTTTCTACATGTGCAGCAGTTCTTAGGCCACTGGAAGTTGCACTGACTCCCTCCAGACAGACTGCACCACTCTCCTGTACAACCACGTGCCCTCGGTGCCCACCAGACTGTCCCTCCTGACCCTCACTTCTATCAGCAGCACCCACCACTGGCTCTACGGAAAGCCTAGGACATTCCAGCTGGTGACGCCCACCCAACATTGCTGCTCCTCTGCCAACCGGCTAAGAATTGCTGGTGCCCTTTACATAGAAATATAAGAAAATGGGGCAGGGAAAGGCCATTCGGCCCCTCAGGCCTGCTCTGCTTTCAGTAAGATCATGGCTGGTATGATTGTGGCTTCAACTCCACTTTCCTGCCTTCTCTCATAACCCTTGATTCCCTTGTAGATCAGAAGCCTGCCTAACTCAGTCTTGAATATAATCAGAGTCTTTGAATGTTTTTAAGGCAGGGGTAGATCGGTTCTTGATAAACGAGGGGTGAAAGGTTATAGGGGATAGGGGGGAATGTGGAGCTGAGGTTACAACCGAGCGGCCGTGATCTTATTAAATAGAGGAGCAGGTTCAAGGGGCCAACTGGCCTTCTCCTGCCCCTAATTTGTATGTTCATATCAATGACCCAGCCTCAACTGCCCTCTGGGATAGAGAACTCCAAAGATTATTGACCTTCTTGAGAAGAAATTCCTCCCACCTCTGTATTAAATGTAAGACCCCTTATTCTGAAATGGTGCTTCCTAGTTCTAGGTTTCCCCAACAAGGGGAACATCCTCTCAGCACCTACCCTGTCAAGCTCCTTGGAACCTTACATGTTTCAATAAGATCACCTCTCATTCTTCTAAACTCCAATGGGTGTAGGCCCAACCTGCTCAACCTTTCCTCATAATAAGACAAACCCCTTCGTCCCAGGAATCAGCCGAGTGAACCTTCTCTAAACTGCCCGCAATGCTAGTATGTCCCTCCTGAAATAAGGAGGCCAAACTGGGTGCAGTACTCCAGATGTGGCCTCACGAATTCCTTTTAACTGGTTGCAGCTTTTTAAAACAGCACCACAGCACCCCCCCGCCTCCCATTGTTAATAAACCAATAGAGGGAGGCCACCTCCAATCTGCCCTGCATGGCTAATAACAGTTCCCGGATAAAATTGCAGCAGCTAAATGGCGGTTTGACATTGTGGCGTGATGTAATGGCCGCCCTATTGCCAGGAGAATCTGGGGCGAAGTTTCTATCCAGCACAAAAACAGAAAATGCTGGAAAAAGAAAACTCGGCAGGTCTGGCAGCGTCTGTAGAGAAAGAAACAAGAGTTCACAGTTCGAGCCCTCTGAATAAGGGTCATACGGACTCGAAATGTTAACTCTGTTTCTCTATCCACAGGCGCTGCGTTTTTCCAGCATTTTCTGTTTTTGTTTCAGATTTTCAGCATCCGCAGTATTTTGCCTTTGTTTCTATCCAGCACCTCCCTCGTCTTTGGTGAAAACAGAAAATGCTGGAAATTCCCAACAGGTCAGGCGGCATTTTCTGGGAGAGAAGTGTAGAGGTAACATTTCGTATCAGTCCCCTATCGGCGTCGAATGATGCAGCGGAGAAACAGGGCATTCAGCCCATCGTGCCTGGTGACGTCAGGTCGCTTTCCTTTTGCCTCTTCGTTAACCCACAGAAAAACACAGCAGAAGCTGAGGTAGAGTTAAAATGAGGTTTTATTGTTTAGGTATGAGCCGAATAATGCTTTGGCATTCAGTGACAGGTGGCACTCCCAAAGGATCCCACCGTTGCACAATAGAAAACCTCAGCTGCAGGAGGCTGTCAGTCAACACGGCTCCACTGAGGATTCTTTCAGAATAAGACCTTCTTGGAACACAAAAGCTTTTCTTTTCCTTGAAAAACATAAAGGGGGATACATAGTTTATATCAAAATAGCCTCATTTCCTTTTCTTAGAGGCTATTTCTATACTTTTATTTCAATTAAAACGCTTGCATTTTTACATAGTCTCTCTGAAGTGTTGCAAAGCACAAACATGTACAGTGAATACTTTTTCAAATGGGGTGTCTTTTTTTTGCAAATAAACTTTATCCAATAATGTTAGTTGTGTAATATCCTGTTTTTTGCTACATAAAATTATAGTTGATTCAGTCTGTTTTATTCCTGTTATACGCTGCACCTTACTGTTAGAAAACTCTGGAAAATTATTAGCTCAGCATTTTATGTTCAGATTTAACAATATTTGCTTCTAGCGTTTTCTAACATGGAACTTAAAGTCGTAGATTTGACAGGACATAGGAGACTGAGTAAATTAACATTCCAGGGAGTTGACCTAATCTACCTCGACAAGGAAATAAAGAGATAAATTATGTTTAGTCTATGCTGATTGAAAACTTCTAATTAATGACAATTACACTGCAGAATCAAATTTGAAGTTTGGTAGGGTCCCAGGGCAAGAGTATTATGAACTTCCGACATATATGCAACTGCAATTAATCATCAGGGTATTTTCAGGTCAGAATGTGAAAATACACATACCAGTTGATGCAAATTTCATTTACCTTCGCTTATAAAAGGCACCAAATTTACGGAACATACAGAATTTAAATCGTTACACTGATGTTTGGATTGATTCCACTTATTACACCAGCGTCTAGAATCATAGAAATTTACTGCACGGACAGAGGCTATTCAGCCCATCTTGTCTGTGCCAGCCTAATCCCACTTTCCAGATCTTGGTACATAGCCTTGTAGGTTATGGCACTTCAAGTGCATATCCAAGTACTTTTAAATGTGATGAGGGTTTCTGCCTCTGCCAACCTTTTCAGGCTCTAAGTTTCAGAAACCCACCACTCTCTAGGTGAAAATATGTCTCCTCAGCTCCTCTCTAATCCTTTGACCAATTACTTTAATTCTAATATTCGTTTGTTAGTACAGAATGTGAGTATTGCTGAAAGACAAGACATGCTGTCTAACTTTTTGTCTTGCGCTTATCAGGACAGATCGTAAGATTATCAACAATAAAGGGCACAACAATTTATACTACACGAGAAGAGAATACTGATTGGGTGACAAGTGGGCTCTGATTGGTAGAGGTGTTGCCATGGATAATACAGCAGGGAACAGTTAACTGCCAAACTTGTGTTCAAATTCATTTGGCTCGTTCCCCATGGCAATGCTTTGACCAATCAGAGGTGAACCTGCCTGGTGTGAATTTGAACAAAATCTTGGCAATTAACCATTCCATGCATTCTCCATGACAATGCCTCTTCCAATTAGAGTCACTTTCCAACCAATCAGCACTCTCTTCTCATGCAGTATTAGTTGTTGTTCCCTTTGCTGTTGGTAATCTTGTGATCTGTCCTAATGAGTGCAAGATGAAAAGCTTAGACAGCATGTCTCTTTTCTCAGCAATAATTTAAATCTCTGCCCCCTGGTTATTGACCTTCCTGCTAAGGGGAATTGGCCCTTCCTATATACCCCATCCAGGCCCCTCATGATTTTATACAGCTCAGTTAAATCTCCCCTCGACCATCCCTATTCAAAAGAAAACAACCCCAGCCGATCCAACCTTTCCTCATGTTGTATGTGCAAGTACCCATGCGAGAGTGCTGAGATTCACTTAAATAATTACGACACCGTATCACAACACCAACAATTTATGCTAAGACTAAAAACCGAATACCGCAGGGGATAGGAATTTGAAATAAAAATGCAACATGCTGGAGCCAGTCAGCAGATCAGGCAGCATCTGCGGAGAAGGGGAAAAGGTCAGATTAACACTTCCGCATGATGACCATTCTTGGAGCCCCAACAAGAGTTCTGAAGGGCCACAGACCTGGAAATTTAACCCTGTTCCTCTCTCCACCGATGCTGCTCGAGCGGCTCCACTGTTTTCTGCTTCTGCTTCTTTGGGTCAAGACTTGGAATTGGCATTACTGAGTACGCAATAATTGTTATATTTCCAACAAGTAAGGTATTTTGCATTGTTGCAAGACTAGTTTCTCATATTTCAAAGTGGAAAAAAAAACACCATGTTACTATGCCCATTTCTGAAATTCATAGCACACTTTCCGATTTTATGGGGCCAGTATACAATTTGTATGTTATTTATGGAAGATTGCACCGCTCCCTCGATTTCCCTGGAAATTATACATGCTTAGGGATTTAGGTATATTTGGTGTCATCTTGCTTATGTTGACTGCTATTCAACCTGGATTAGATCACTGGGTTAGGTGCATGGTGAGTAATGTAGGTAATATTATGACATGTTGGATATATTAATTTAATTAGCCTTTTTAAGAATTTTAAGTTGAATACATTTCCATTGCCAGTTATAAACCTGCTTCATATGCATTTTTTAAAAATCTAATGCATTCCTATAAATGTTGCATGTTCAACCCATGAAGCACTTGCTGTTAAATGACATTTTATTATTGTTTCCATTACTATGTGTGTCCACATTCTGTAACATTGTGTTTTTTTTGTGTGCTTCTTGCCAATATGCTTCCCTCCCTTCTCCTCCTGAAAGTATTGGTGCAAAAATTCATCAGGCCCAATCTTCAGGCCCAATCTTCAGGCCCATGCTCAGACTCGAGCACTGTGCAGTCAGCAAAAGCCTGAACCAATAGGCCCAGGAATCAAGGGAATTTGGCCTTTGGGTCTCTTCCACATATTTGTGATGGGCTGCCAGCATTGGCCGCGCCTCTAGGCAACTCGGGGGAGGGGGGGGTGGAGGATCATCAGCATTAGTTTGCTAACTCACAAGATGTGGCCCTCAACTAAGCCCCGGAGGGAGGGGGTTGAAGCAGGTTACAAAGGTGAAGGGGTAATGGTCAGCCCTAAGGATTCAATGGAGGAGTCTTGCTCCTCCTCTCTCAGTTTGTTTTTATAAAATAATTCTGAAATCCTTTGGCAACTTCTAATTAACTCTCATGCTCTTTCTGAAAAATTCCAGCAAAGGGTGCTTCAGTAGGCTGTGTGCCCTAAATTATAGTCAGGATACCTAATGCCAGGCTTGGATGCCTGCGCTGGATTGGGCACAGCAAAATGGGGTGGAGTGTACCAATTTCTATCCCGTTAATTTCTTGCGAGGGTTCTGTGGGCATCAGTCACAATCCAGTAGCCTGCCTTATGCATGAGGTATAACAGTGATCACGAGAGCCTTTATGGCCAAGCTTTCTTCTCTTTGCATGCAGGCAAGCACACACACAATTTCACTAGCCGCCATTGTGATTCGGAGGAGGAACCCTGAATGCGCACCTCCAATCCCTCGCCTGGAGCCCAGTTTTAACACATCTAACCCTGCCCAGGCTGAGATCGGCTTCCAGTCAGGGGAGCAAAACCAGGAAACTTTACGCTCACTGGATAAAATTCCTGATCCACTGAGGAATCACTCACAGTTGCATTTTTCAATTCACAGCTTGTATCCATAATAGACCAAAAGATGCACTGGCTAAATCCTAGGTTTGCCCTATAAGGAAATTTCAGTAACGTTAGCTGTTGTACTGCAGTTTGCTACAAGATTTTGGATGGAAAAAAAAACATTGCTTCTTTAATGCTCTCCAGTGAACAAGGAGCAGCTAATCCTTCTTTGACACATAATAAACAACTAAATTGGGTCAATCCTTGTAATATTGCAGCTGAAAAAAAGTGTTTCTGTAGAACTGTCTTATTTTGTTCCCATTGAGTGGTGGTCCATTATTTCATGCAATATCTGTACAGAAAGCTTTCAGTGTGATTTATTACAGGACAATGCAGAGGAGGTATTGACAGTTTTCTGTAAATAGGCCATGACTTTCACTGTAAGCGGGTGTAGGGAAGATCACTGATATCGCAGATAAAGGGGCTGAATGGTTTCACAATGCAGGGCAAAGGGAGTGGGGAAGTGGGTAACAAGGACTGTTAATGCAGGATGGTTTTTTGTCTGTTTTTTTTAAGGTGAGTGGATTAAGAAGGTGAAGAAATAATTTTCAGTGTCCACTGATCCCTGGCTTGTCTGGCTTCCCCCTCTTGCCTGCTGTGCTCTAACGTTCGCAGTTGCTGCTTGTCCTATGTTGACCAGGCTGCTGTTATTGTGTTCATCTTCCTCTAACCAGAATATATAAACAATACAGGCAGCCATGACAAGCACCAAGTGTGCTTGGTCAGGGTGAATGAAGCCACAAAGCCTCACAAAGTGAGAACCACGAATCTTGCTGAAAAGAGAGACATGTTGCTGAAGCTTTTCGCCGTACACTCATCAAACGCAAGAACGCCAAATTTCAAATGATCCCCAATTTATACTACAGGAAAAAAGGGTGCTGATTGACTGGCAAGTTGGCTTTGATCTGATGTGCCATTGTGATGCCAGGTACACAGGCTGTATGTGCCAGAAAATGGCTGATCAAATCAAACAGCATGTTCCTTCAGTTATTCGTATTCAACCAGCCTGTGCTTGCTAAACCCAAAACAAAATGTCTACTGTTAGATGTGATTGGGCTGCACTTTCTGAACAATCCTGAGTGCGCTCACAGTACACTAACAATCAATTGAAGATAATTAGTTGAGCTGGTTATATGGACCATTTATGCTTGCCAGGGACATGTGAGATTTGAACCCATGTCCCCAGATCATTAACCTGAGCCTCTGGATTGCTCGTCCAATGACATAACCACTACACTACTATCCCCCCCAGTCAGCACTCTTTTCTCCTGCAGTACAAATTGTTGTGATCGCTTGAAATTTGACATTCTTGCGTTTGTCCTGATGAGTGCAAGACGAAAAATTTCGGTAACATCTCTCTCCTTTCAGCAATGTTCAAGTGAGGAATAGTTAATTTAGCCGCCTTGGGAATTCAAAATGTCTCTGTAAACTTCTGCCTTCAGATAAGCCTCCTGTTAAATTGTTAGCTCCCATTAGCCACTTTCTGAGGACAATCTGAGATTTTGCTGAGCAGGTTGGCCACTGGGTACAACTTCTGCCCCTGCCCAGTTAAAAAAGCATCATCCCATTAGCATCACACCCTGATTTGCATATATTTATAAGGCACCCGCCTATTTCCGGCCAGGCTCAAAATTGTAACCACTGATCCCATCTAGTTGGTAGTGTTAAAATCAGAGCCTATATAGTCTGCTCCTCACGGTGCGATAGACTATCTGAAGCATTTCTGATGACTTGGTTGATAAAGTCTGTTGTACCTGAGCCATTCAGACCAGGATGTCCAAACTGAGGCCGGTCCAGGCAGCTATTTTAATGCCACAGTTCAACTTAACAACCAGCTGGCTTTGGGAGGGGACAATGATCAGTTAGGGCTTCCACTCATGCTCATTACCTAACAGTGCATGTGTGTGTTTGCATGTGTGGACAATGGGTGAGCTACAACATTGGCCCTGTGGTCAAAAAGCCTCCCATCTACATTGCGTAAGCTCACACATAAAGGCTGGCAATCGACCACTGATGGAAAAATGCCAGACATTCCCAGAACAAAGACCCAGCAGCAATCAAAGCCTTCAGTCGAGAATGAAGGGGGAAAATTGCCAAAGAAAATATGTTTTGGGGTCTCTATTTCATTCTGTGTGCAATACCTTAAGATGGGAACTGATTACTGTTCTATCTTCCAACCAGCCCAGTTACCAATACACATAACACATTTTTAGACTTTACTGAAAGGATTAACATCACCTAGAAACACAAATGTGTTGTTTATGTCAGCATACGCTTGTGTGAAAGAGGGTGTTCCCGCTCTGCGATAAAGAAGTCTTAATTTGTTTGTCTGGAGAATTTATGGCATTACAGTTTTCCTCTTGTTTGCAGTTACAGAGTGATCTTGATCAAGAATACCAAGACAAGTTTAAGAGGCTGCCTCTGGAAATCCAAGAATTTGTACAGGATACGCTGAAAGGAAAATTCAGTGAAGATGGAGATCACAGTGCTCCACCTCCCTCCCTCACACCAGACAATGGGAAATTGAACCATAAGTCATGCTCAAATGAAGATGACTTAGAAGACGATAAGTCAGATAAAGTCTTCGATACATCACTTTAATAGGCAGATCCCATCTTTAAACTGTCTTATTCTATTGCATCTTTTTTGGGGCGGGGGGCTGCAACACAGAAGGATGTAGGCAGGAGAATAACTGCTTGATTACAAGTCTGGAAGACCTAGTCAAGCATACAGTGCAGTGTCAGGGTCATGTGTGTACATTCAGTTCAAGTGCCAGTGCGGAACTAATTGTACAGTGCCACCCATTTCATCTTAAAACCATCAAAGAGGAACTTGAGACCTATAGTACTTAATAGGCCAAGCTCAACAGCCACGTATCCATAACATTGCATGATTGCACTGTGTTGTAAGAAACCTTTGCTTTAGCTGCAAGCACAGGTTTGCCATTGTCTTTGCTTTCTACATTAAGTACATTTATCTAAAGAATTGTACATTGCTGCATACTTTAATGTCGACATTGCTGAATTAAGAATGTTGCTTAATATAATGGGAGTTTTGGTTGTGCAATTCTAAAACTTACTGTATAGCTTTGTCCAGTATATTCAATGGGAAACAAGTTTCAGGGATGCATGCATGATGGAAGTATTATGGTTATCACTGTGGATACTTTATAATATAACTGTAAGAGGCAGTTTCGTCGTGGAGTTTGTGCTGTAATGTACTTTAAGGTAGCTTTACAGAGTAAAAAAGTGTCTTTGATTTGTGTGTACAAAGTAAAGTTACATTGATATCACAGTTTTTCTAAACTAAGATTGTTATTACAAGTTAATGTGAGTGATGTAACGGAAAGTCCTTATATCCAACTGCACAATCAAAATATTGTAACTTGCTACACATCTAAGTCATTTGTAAAATTTGTTTTGTACAATACCAGTGGTTGTAAATATCCCGAACTGAAGGGGAAAAAAATGCAAGCAAGTCATTGTATTAATGTGTATGAATGCACTTTGTGAATGAAATTTTAATTTCAAAATTAAACACTGAAAATGCAAGACGGCTGATGATTAATCATCACTGGTAACTTTAGTAAATATCACAATAATGGACAGTCAATGAAACAATTTGTGCAACCTGAGTTCTTTGGCATTTGGCATTATTCATTCTATGCCATATATCCAACACACAACAGATACAGGTATTGCAGCAGTTAAATTAGCAGGATAAGTGATTTAAGATTTAAGAGACTAGTTTACGTCAAAAACATTTCAATGTCATAGTGGCTGCTCAAACTATGAAATACATAAACCTGAAGACTCTTATATTGTTACTGCATTCAGTTCATGTAATTATTCTGAGTGAAAACCTTTTATTGCCATCATTTGGTGCAGTATTTGTCTAATATGATGTTTCAGTAAAACAGTCTCTTTATTTTTATACAATTTAAGGTCCCATTCTAATAAAAACACCACCATCACAGGTCCAGCTATTTAAATGCCTAGACTTGATGATGGAGCATCTTTTTTATTTACTTTTTATTGGTTTTAACTGTGACAGATTATTGCAAAAACAGAAATTCATAGTTTTATTCTGTCTGTATTACACCCCATAGTTTTCAATAGTTGTAGTGGAAGCGTGTGTGTAAATGTGTGTCTATATATATACATATATATAAAACATACATATGCATACATACACGCACGCTATATTTGTTGTTTAACGTTACTTGAATTAGATTTGTTGAATCTAACAGAAAGGGTCTATATGATGTGAAAGTCTTGTGCCTTTGAAGTGTTTGCCTTGTTCTGTATCTGTCTAAGTGGAATATTCAAAGTACTTACTGTGGAAATCTGTATCTATGGGCTGTTCTGTACTGAACTGGGTTGTATGTGCACATCATTTAACAACTGTAAACACTACAGCTTGTGTTCAGCATTAAATGCGGGTCATTTTTGGATTAGGACATTTAACAATGTTTCACAAACTTCAGCTCGTAAATCAGGTCTGGATGAATAACATTGCGTAATAAAAGTGAGTGTGATATAATTCTGTTTATCTCACTGATCATATTAAATGGATGGTCTGTGCTCTAATATTGTTCAAATGTTTTGACTTAAAGTTGACTGTAGAATAACAAAATGTGACAAAGGGAACACTTCACATAAAAAGGATGTAAATAATATTGTCTTTGACAATGACAACTTGTTCTGAAATGCGTATTCAAATTTTGTATGAATTCTATGCAATTTTCTGGCATGATGTTTCTTCCACCAGTAATTTTATGTGCGTTCATCCGTTACCATGGAAAAATAAAACTTCTTTAAACATGTGTTTCTCTGTCACCATTGCAAGAATATCTGCTATGTATTGTTTTTTGAAATAAAAACACTGCCATTTATTTTGAGAAATTAGACTGACAAAGACATAAATAAAGGACATGTGTACATGCAGCTACTTGTTTCAACTCTTTACCACAGTGCAAACTTTGGGACAGCACAATACGAACACCCAGGGGACTTAATTCTACAGCACGTGTTTCACCAAGTTTAGCCAGCAGTAATTGGGCCCTTTGGTGAATGAGTAAAACCGTGTCAGATTTAACATCTTAGTTACTTACAGGCCATAGATATCTCTGCAGTGTTTACAAATTAAGCACAAACAAAATGCAGTGGCTGTTCAGCACATCAGACTCCCACTGAACATTTCAAAAATAATGAATTATGTATGTACATTGAGGAACTCCATACACAATACTGCCGGTAACGAGGGGATCAAAGTTTGGGGACGAGACATGCTACGGAAGGGATTTTAAATGCCTATAGCAGTAGTTCAAATGGAAGAAGGTTTTTGGTAGATAGAAGTTTGACCTTTTTAACGGTCATTACCACTTGTAAATCCCAAGTGTGCTGATCTGTTATCAAAGGTGCTAACTTGAAAGTTCCAGAAAAGGCAAAAGGCACTGCATGGCAGGGCATGGCATTGTCCACACAGGGAGTTATACACATTGCACAAAAGATGGAGACGTCCATGTCAATACTGCTTGTATCATACGAAGGAGCAGGCAGCAATTAAGGAAGAAGTTCAAAGGCATTAACAAATCAGCTACGGTAAATCTACTCACCGTGTTCTTATGACATAAATTGGCAAAGTGTACATGGTTTGTCCTCCCATTCAGACTACTTAACAGCCCTCTGGATACTTGCCATGCATGTCCATCTACTGCGATGGTGTATTTTGCTGAAACAACATAGCTGTAAATCTTGCCATGCTGACGTACTTAAATGGCTTCACTTCAAAAATACTAAAAGCAGAGTGCATATACGTATACTCACATCCTTAGGGTGCACCATTTACAAGGCACAAGTCAGGATTGTGATGCAATACTCTCCACTTGCCTGGATAAGTGCAGCTCCAACAATACTCAAGAAGCTTGACACCATCCAGGACAAAGCAGCCCACTTGATTGGCACCCCATCCACAAACATTCACTCCCTACGCCACCAACAAACAGTGACAACAGAGTGTACCGTCTGCAAGACGCACTGCAGGAGCTCAACAAGACTCCTTAGACAGCACCTTCCAAACCCATGACCAGTACCATCTAGAAGGAGAAGGGCAGCAGATACATGGGAACACCACAACCTGGAAGTTGCCCTCCAAGCCACTCACCCTCCTGACTTGGAAATATATTGCCGTTCCTTCACTGTCACTGGATCAAAAATCCTGCAACTCCCTCACTAACAGCATTGTGGGTGTACCTACACCACATGGACTACAGTGGTTCATGAAGGCAGCTCACCACCACCTTCTCAAGGGCAATTGGGGATGAGAAATAAATGCTGGCCTAGCCAGCGACACCCACGCCCTGTAAATGAATAAAAAAAAGAGATGACGACTTGAGGATCATGATCACTGATATTTCCAACGTTTCAACACTGCTTGTTGAACAAGATGCAGATAACAGGAGAAAGCATCTGGAAAGAGCCTTTTATTATGGGATGATAGCCTTGCAATGCAAAAACTTTTCAGGTCCTTCAAAGAGACTACAGTAGAAATTGTTGGCATGGGTCCAATGGGGAAGGTGAAGTCAGAGGACTCCTCAAGCACAACGGCCAATTCAATCCTCCTGTACTTTTCATCCTACTCATTCTTCCATTACCTTACTAGCTCAATTCCCTCTGGATGTGTGCAGAATGACAATGCCATTTGATAGAGTATGGTCTTAGCCTTGCAGGACCCAGGCACTTTATGGCAGCTGCTCCGAGGCTTGTTCATGCATGTTTAGGTTTTAACTTTGTTTGCCTACAAAGTTGTTGGAAGTATAAGCTGATAATGATGCAGCAAGGGCAACATGGCATCTGGAACCTTGGTTAACAATGGGAGAAACAAGGTATCTCCTCAACCAATCAGATTTAAGGCATGAGAAATAAAACAAGGACGGAGAAGGAGGGTGAATTAAAGGGAATGAATTCAATGTCATTGAGGTACATGAAGAGAAATAAAGAGAGGAATGAAACATTAGATTCAGAGAGACAAAAAGGAAAAGGAATAAAATAAAATTGACGTTTTTGAAATCTCCAACAATTCACAACCTGACTTTGCTCTCTTTCCAGACAATAGAGGTTGATTGGCAGCTATTAACAATTATCACGTTGCTAAAACAGTACTTGCGCTGTTAATGACTACAATTAACTTTCTGTCGCAAGTTTACCAAGCAGTTAATGCACAAATACAGCAACTTCGTCGAAATCACTGGGAGATGAGAGGCGAGATATCATTTTGACACCATTATTTTTTCAGCAAAATTTGAGTCATTGTTGCCATGCAAGCAAAATTGAAAGCGGGGGTTAAATAAGCAACATGTTGGAAAGCTCAGCAGGTCTGGCAACATCGGTGGAGAGAGAGACAGAATTAACATTTCAGGTAAGTGATGTTTGGACAAAACTGAAAAAAGTTGAAGATGTGACGTATTTTAAGTAAGTGTAGAGGTCATAAGGTTGAAGTCAAATGCTTAAGTGTGACGAAATTGCACAGGCATGTCATGCATCAGTTCATTAATGAGAAAGGAAATGCTGATCCATGTGAGTTAGTTGGCTGTTTGATGCATACAGCAGGGTTAGCCTAGAAATAACCAGATACAAATAGTTTGAGGGCGGTGGTGACCAGGAGGAGCTTGCTACCAATCATTCAGGATGGCGACAACTAGTCCATCCAGCTGCATCACGCTTTGAGTCACAACATCTTCATGATGAAGCAGAATGCCAACAGGGCAGGAAAGAAAAGGAAGCAAATCCTGCACTCCAGATTCCCGTAACATCATGGGACATCCTGCCCCATGTGCCCAAAGATCTGCAGGTTGAGAGCCGGCCTGGTCAATCACACGGAGACCCATGGCAGAAACTCAAGACCCCTGAGTTGACGTCATCTGCGAATCGAGCATCGGCCGATGATGGGGGTGACCTATACTGCCACTGGAAGTGCTTGCAGGGTTGGTTGTGGGTAGCCATGCTGCAGATGGCAAAGCTCTCCAGCTAGCTTCTACCTGACCCCAATGCTGTGGAGACAGCTGTTCTCAGTCATTGGCAGGTAGGTATGGCAAAGGTGCATTGATGGCAGCATGGCAAGAGTGGTCAATGCAGCTAAGATGCCCGCTTACGTCCCTAATTATGCCTTATCTCACCGTGAGCCACTTTAATATGAAATAATGTCTTTAGGGGATTTTAACCCAGCCTCAACGTTAGCTTGACTTGCCAACCACCACCAATGTCTTGTTAATTCTGTGCTCCAGCAAACATTTGCATTGTGAGCATTCTTTCTCATGTCCTTTCTTCCTGTTCTGCTGAAATCTTGCAAATGCTTTATTTGCAGTCAACCTTGTGGCAATTTCTCTGGACAATATTTTTGTTTCCAACCAACATATTCTTTACCTTTCCCCGTATCAAATTTAAAATGAAAAGCAGAGAGAAACATAGAAAGAACCCAATGGTCAGCAGCAGCAAGATACTGAAAAAGCTCAAGTAAATAAAGCAAACGGAAAAAATCTCTAGCCCTTTGAGACTTCTGTAAAGGGAGCTTCCCTTTACATCCACTCCTGAAGGACTGAGCAAATGCATGATCCCATCCCACTCAGGGAAGGAATTATGATGGTCTACGTTTGCTTGAAATTCAGCTTCTTTTTCAAGGGAGCTCTTGTATGTGGTGTGTTTGCAGCTTGATGAGAGATCAGCTGATGAATTAGTGCTCCTCCATGTGGGGAGACTTCAATGTCCATCACCGAGAATGGCTCGCTAGCACCACTACTGACTGAGCTGGCCAAGTCCTGAAGGATATAACTGCTAGACTGGGTTTGCGGCAGGTGGTGGGGGAACCAACAAGAGGGAATAACAGAGTTTACCTCATCCTCACCAACCTGCCTGCTGCAGATGCATCTGTCCATGACAGTAACGGTAGGAGTGACCACCCACACAGTCGATGTGGAGACGAAGTCCAGTCTTCACATTGAGGGTATCTTCCATCATGTTGTGTGACTCTATCACTGTGCTAAGTGGGATAGATTTCGTACAGGTCCAGCAACTCAAGACTGGGCAACCATGTGGCGCTGTGGGCCATCAGCAACAGCAGAATTGTACACAAACACAATCTGTAATCTCATGTTCCAGCATATTGCCCGCTCTACCATTACCATCAAGCCAGAGGTTCAACCCTGGTCAATGAAGAGTACAGGAGGGCATGCCAGGAGCAGCACCAGGCATACCTAAAAATGAGGTGTCAACTTGGTGAAGCTACAACACAGGAATACTTGTGTGCCAAACAGCATAAACAGCAAGCAATAGACAGAGCTCAGCGATTCCACAACCAACGAATCAGATCTAAGCTCTGCAGTCCTGCCACATTCAGTTGTGAGTGGTAGTGGACAATTAAACAACTCACTGGAGGAGGGGGCTCCATAAGTATCCCCATCCTCAATGATAGGGGAGCCCAGCATACCAGTGCAAAAGATAGGGCTGACGAATTTGCAACAAGCTTCAGCCAGAAGTGGCAAGTGGATGATCAATCTCAGCCTCCTCCGGAGGTCCCCAGAATGACATATGCCAGTCTTCAGCCAATTCGATTCACTCCACGTGATATCAAGAAATGGCTGAAGGCGCTGGATACTGCAAAGGCTATGGGCCCTGACAATATTCCGGTGATAGTGCTATAGAATTGTGCTCCAGGACTTGCCGCACCCCGAGCCAAACTGTTTCAGTGCAGCTAGAACACTGGCATCTACCCGGCTATGTGGAAAATTGCCCAGTTTTTGTCCTGTACACAAAAAGCAGGACAAATCCAACCCGGCCAATTACCGCCCCATCAGTCTACTCTCGATCATCAGTAAAGTGATGGAAGGGGTCATCAACAGTGCTATCAAATGGCACTTGCTTAGCAATAACCTGCTCTCTGACCCTCAGTTTGGGTTCCACCAGGTTTATTCAGTCCCTGACCTAATTACAGCCTTGGTTCAAACATGGACAAAAGAGCTGAACTCCAGATGTGAGGAGAGAGTTACTGCCATTGACATCAAGGCAGCATTTGACTGAGTGTGACATCAAAACTTAGCAAAACTGGAGTCAATGGGAATCAGGGGGGAGCTCTCCACTGGTTGGAGTCATACCAAGCACAATGGAAGATGGTTGTGGTTGTTGTAGGTCAATCAACTCAATTCCAGGACATCACTGCAGGAGTTCCTCAGGGTAGTGTCCTAGGCCCAACCATCTTCAGTTTCTTCATCAGTGACCTTCCTTGCATCATAAGGTCAAAAGTGGGGATGTTCGCTGATGATTGCACAATGTTCAGCACCATTCACGACTCCTCAGATCCTGAAGCAGTCCATGTCCAAATGCAGCAAGACCTGGACAATATCCAGGCTTGGGCTGACAAGCGGCAAGTAACATTCACACCACACAAGTATCAGGCAATGACCATCCCCAACAAGAGAGAATGTACCCATTGCTCCTTGACATTCAATGGCACTACCATTGCTGAAACCCCCACTATCAACACCTGAGGGTCATCATTGACAAGAAACTGAACTGGACTAGCCATATAAATACTGTGCCTACAAGAGCAGGTCAGAGGTTCACCTCCTGACCGCCCAAAGCCTGTCCACCATCTACAAAGCACAAGTCAGGAGTGTGATGGAATATTCTCCACTTGCCTGGATGGGTGCAGCTCTAACAACAGCCAAGAAGCGAGACTGTATTGAGGACAAAGCAGCCCACTCGATTGGCACCCAATCGACAAACATTCACTCCCTCCAGCACCAATGAACAGTGGCAGCAGTGTGTACAATCTACAAGATGCATTGCAGGAATTCACCAAGCCTCCTTCAACAGCACCTTCCAAACCCACGACTGCCACCATCTAGAAGGATGAGGGCAGGAGACACATGGGACCACTCCACCTGCAAGTTCCCCTCCAAGCCACTCACCATCTGGACTTGGAAATATATCACCGTTCCTTCACTGTCGCTGGGTCAAAATCCTGGAACTCCCTCCCTAACAGCACAGTGGGTATTACTACACCACACAGACTGCAGCGATTCAAGAAGGAGGCCGACCACTGCTTTCTCAAAGGCAATTAGGGATGAGCAATAAATGCTGGCCTCGCCATTGACACCCACATCCCATGAACAAATAAAAAAATCATTCCAGGACAGCCAGCACCTGAGAAAATCCTTTTGAGCTGTTAAGTCAGGAGCGCCGATTGAAAGTAACCAGTTACTAAACCCAATGCCAGACTCCGAGTCTTGGCACATGGCTCCCGAGCCAGACAGGACAAAAAAAAACCATCATTAATAATTCATTTTGTTCGGTCCAGGTACCTCACGGTCGTCCAGGTTCAGAATCAGCAAGCCCGCGGTTCTTTCCCAAGAGCCTTGAGTCGAAACACGATACCGTCGGATTAATTAAGTCTCCAGCCAGCCAGCCTCCACTGCCATTGTGGCCCCTTCTTGAGGCAGAAGCGTGTCACCGCCATTTTGAAAAGCCCGCCAAAATCCGGCAGGCACAAAAAGATCCCTTGTTCAGCAGTAACCGGCAGCCCCGGCTCGGAAGCCTGTGATCTCTTAAAGCCGTACCCACACTTTATAAAATCATCAAAAATCGATTGCAATTCCACACTACCAGCTCCACTGGGCTTCGCCCATGGCCCAGGCCAGTCACCCAACTGGAGTCTTTGGAGGAGAAGATTTTTAAGATGGGGCCTCAATAAAAAAACCTGAGGCAGAACAAGTTAGCGTGTACAGTTCTGAAGAAGAGTCATCGGGACTCGAAACGTTAACTCTTTCTCTCCACAGGTGCTGTCAGACCTGCTGAGCTTTTCCAGCAATTTTTGTTTTTGTTGTTGTAGCGTGTACACTTCTTTACTCGAATTGGCCAATAGGAGACCACATCATTGCACGACACTCAATTGATGAATCAGCTGCCAAATTTGCGGATGTTTTGAAATCTTTCAATGTTTATTTCAACTTGAGATCCAATAAAATACTGGAGAGAGCTAAATTTAATAAGAGATTCCAGCTTCCTCAGAACCTGTCGATTCCTTCTTTGACGATTTTCAGCGGCTGGCAGAGGGATGTGAATATGGCGAGTTAAAGCCTGATCTCATCCCGAGACAGAGTCGTTGTGGATGTTGCAGATGATTCACTTCCTGACCTCCTAATGAGTGAAAGATGATCTGACCCTAGCCAAGGCGATCCAGCTAGTTAGACTGTCTGAGCTACATGAGCACCGTCCTCAGGGGAAAGAGTACTACTTGGGGAAGAAACCAACCCTCAGTCCACCATGCCAGGTCACAGATACACAGGGGCCATCCAAGTCAAGGAAAGAAACCTCTGAACTGCCCAGCAGAGCGACCTCACCAGCGCTGCGGCGCAAAGCGCTCTCACGAGAAAGATCAGTGCTCTGCGGGTACTGCTCAATGCATCCGCTGCAACAGGCAGGGAGACTTTGGTAAACTCTGCAAGTCAAAACCCCAGCCTCGCACAGCTAGCCCAAAGGTCATCCACGAGGTCGAGACCAAGAACCCTACAGACACACGGCCACGCTTCCTGGGGGATGTCAGAGAATGCGGTTCTTCATTTTGGAATGCTGACATCCGGGTAAACGGTTCTCTAACCAATTGTAAATCAGATTCAGGTGCCAGCCCTGTCAGATGAGGAATAATGGCCCCAAGGTTGTTGGATTAGAACGACAGACACTGTATGGAGCAGGGGAAGTCTGACTCTCGGTCCTCAGCATGATCATTGAACCACTGAGGTAGGGTGACAAACAGATGTTTGAGTTGGTGTATGTCGTCCGCAATCAGCCTTTCTCTCTTCTGAACGGAGATACCTGCGTAGCCCTCAATCTTATCCAGCCGGCAGAAGAGGTCAAGACCACCACAGTCGTTAGCCTGCCAGAACAGGATGGTCCTGAGTCCTCAAACACTAAAGAGCATTCGGACTCTGATTTCACCCTGGGATCTTTCTTTTCTTTTTGTGGAGCAGGTTGTCCATCATCATTCCAAATCCTGGAAAGTCCCCAGTGGTCAGACCAACCTACTGCACATGGGATTACCATAGTACCTCGAGTGGCAGTTGTACTGAAGAATTTGTACTGAGAAACATGTACCTCCAACTGCGATGTTAGCACGGTCAACCATTGCGCACACACAGCAACTTCCAGCCAGTGTGCCAGAACCACAAGGGAGGCCGGAAGCTGATAGCACACCATCAACAACAAAAAGCAGAGGTGAGCTTGCTACTCAAGCCTCACGAACACCCTTCCTCAGCCTCAGCCAGCTTCCAGACAGCCTAAGCAGAGAAGGAAGAAGGAAAAACACCACCAAGTAGACAAATACCATTTTCATCTTCCACGCAAGAAATGATCAAGAGTAACAATAACCATACACCACCAAACCAGCCAGATCAACCAGGCATGATTTAACATCAGGCAATGGAAGAAAAGGATGAAACCATACCCAAACACCCATCCTACCTCCAAGCCAACATGAAGAACAAGCAACACCAGAGCCTACTACTCTCCCAACAGAATGACAAACAAGATGTGGAAAGGCTTTAAAGCCTCCAGACCACCTGAACATCTAACTTCAAGAACTTGCTGGGTGGAGTTGGGTACTGAGAATGTTGTTAATGTTAATGCTGTAATAGCAAAAATGTTAGAATAGCATCAAGGCTGTAACAATAAGGTAAAGATATCAGACTTTTAACAATGTAAGACTTGGAAGTAAACTGAAGTAACTATATCCATGGGATAAAGACTTGGGGGGAGGTATAGTGGAAGGGTTTGGTACATTAAAGGTTAATATGGGACTGAGTACAGTACCGCTCACACAGTGATGTAAGAGAGCACATGACCTGCACCCAGGGTCAGGCTAGAGATGGACACAGTTGGGTTAAGACCTAGAATGGGGTCAGCTCCATACCTGTAACTTCTACTGTTAATATGTGCATAGTATTGAGTTGTTAATAAAGACTTGCTGTTAACACACTCCAGACTGGACACCTACTTCATGGTGTCTGAAGCAGGATTATTCAACTCACTGATGCTGGGAAGCATAGTATGTTAATTACTTTTTATTATTGCATGAAGATAAGTTGTACTAATTGAAATAAGTGAATTAGAGTATAACCTGACATGAAATAAAGCAGGCTAACAATTCCTATTAAGCCACATCACACCATGTGTATGTTCAATCCATCTTGGAGACATTAAAGAAGGGCATGTGTGAAAGACACAGAGTTATGGTTCAAGTCAGAAGTGTATACACACTGCTCCCAATACCAGCAATACCCTCCTTGCTGGGCCATATATGCACAACAAGGTGGGTCAATTTCCATAGACAATAGACCAGGTTGTCCCAAAGAAAACTCTCCCTTTAGAACACTGAAAGGGGAAAGGAGGGGAAGGTGTATTTGGTGGTTGCATCCCACTGGGGGTGGTAGAAATGGTGGAGGAAGATCTGTTGGATACAGAAGTTGGTGGGGCTGAATGCAAGGGCAAGAGGAACCTTATCGTGCACCTGGGTTGGAGGGGAAAGGGTGAGAGGAAAAGTGCAAGAAATGGGACAGAAATAGTCATAGAATCATAGAATCGTTACAGCACAGAGGAAGGCCATTCGGCCCATCGGGTCTGTGCGAGCTCTCCTGGGGAGCAATTCATATACTGCCACTATCTCACCCTCACCCCACATCCCTGCAAATTCCTCCTTTTCAGACATTTAGAGAAATTAGGAAATGTATAAAAACTTACTGCACATAAGGAGAGGACTCATGTCTGCCCTGGCTGACAAGCGAGTTGCCCAGCCTGATCCCATTTTCCAGCACTTGGTCCATAGCCCTGCAGGTTACAGGACTTCAGGTGCATATCCAGACACATTTTAAATTAATTGAGCTTTTCTGCCTCTACCACCCTTTCAGGCAGTGAGTTCCAGACCCCTACCAATTTCTCCTCATCCCTCTCTAATCTTTCTACCAATCTCTTTAAATCTATGCCATCTATAATCACTCTGCTAAGGGAAATAGGTCCTTCCCATCCACTCTATCCAGGCCTCTCGCAATCTTGCACACCTCAACCAAATCTCCCCTCAGCCTCCTCTGTTCCAAGGAGAACAACCCCAGCCTCTCCAATCTTTCCTCATAGCTGCGATTTTCCAGTCCTGGCAACATCCTCGTAAATCTCCTTTGTACCCTCTCTAATGCAATTACACCCTTTCTGTAAGGAGGTGACCAGAACTGCACACAGCACCCAGGATGTGCCTAACTAGTGTTTTATATAGCTCCAGGGGGGCATATACTCAAGGGGCTCTATAATCATGGAGAGGGGGAACCCTAGGTTGAAGAAAAAGGATGATGTATCGGAAATGCTGATATGGAGGAAGCCGTCTAACCTGTTGAGTATTTCCAGCATTTTCCACTTTTATTGCTTAAGGAGCAACTTGACACTCAAGGAAATACCTACATTGGACCCAAATGGGCTACGACAATCATTAGGAATAAGAATTCTGTTTCAAACAGGGCAGAGACATGATTTGCAGACCACAGACCACAAGCTGTTCAAAGTGTAGAACACAATCCTCTTTCATCTCATCTCAATAAAGCAATTATAAGATGCAAGAGCGGCTAAAGTTAAGCTCATTCCTTTAATTAAAGAAGAATACTTTGAAGGAAAGTAATTGCTCAAGTACACCCTCAGTAGCTTGATAAAAGATATTGCTTTAATTATCTCCAGCCTGGGAAACGATATTTCTGTTTCACACGTCAAACACAATGGAGTAATAGAGTCATTATGGCACAGAAGGAGGCGATTTGGTCCAGAGTCCCTTCTAGCCCTCCACACATCAATCCAGTCAGTCACATTCCCCTGTTCTACCTCCGTGGCCCTGCAAGTTTAATTCCTTCAAGAGTCCATCCAATTTCCTTTTGAAGTCATTGATTGTCTCCACTTCCACCCTCATAGACAGCAAATTCCAGGCACTGACACTGTCCAAGCTTATTTTGAGCGGCTGCCTATATCATGCAAGTGGCCCTAGCCATTTGGCATTACAATAGGAATCAATTACACTGGTGCTGTTCATAATGTATTAGACAAGTCAGTTATTTGAGCCAGTTCATTGGGCACTGATCTCTCTTGGGAAAACACTGCAGCCAACCGGCTCATGTGGAGGCAAGCACTGAAATTTCATTCAGCATGTTTCCAGGATCATGCATCTACGCCAGACAGGCAACATGCGACATGCCCAGAGGTGGCGCAGCTGCAGGAGTTTTCTCAAGCATCAACACCAATGTGAACTGCCTGCTCCAGGGAGACGTCCATACCAATCCCACACTGGACACTTCAATCATGTAAGGAGCCAGAGAAGATGATGAAACCATTTTTGGATTGGACATACTCGAATAATGTGGAGTCTACCACCACCAAACCCTATACTTACCAATCAGGCAAAGTTGAGTCTGCAAGCCGTTTCGATCAGCTGTTCACACCTTGTTAAAGTGCGATGATTACCTTGGTGATAAGATTCTGGATGGAACTGCTTACAATTAGCAGAGGCTGCAGCGAAATAGATTGGCTGTTTAAAAAATAGGTTGCTTACATTTAGCTTGACCATTCACTGTGTATGCAGAGCAAATCATTTGAACACATTCAACAGGCTACAAACGGGAAGGACTGTTTTAGATTAAAAATATTTCCCCTTGAATAAGCTCGAGGAACAGCACCTCATCTTCCAATTAGACACTTTGCAGCCTTTTCTTTTTCCATCTCTGAAACGTAATTCTCAATTTCCTCAGGATTTAAGATCCTCAAGAGTTGTTCATGCTTCATCACTGCCAGTTCACTGTGTTTTCCACCCGACTGCACAACCTCCATCAACGCCTTGATGGCAGGCTTTATGGTACCACTGTCTGTAGCAGTGGCTTCTTCAGTGTAGTTTTTCTCCAGGAATCCCCTGACAGTATTTACACTTCTTCCTTCAGGACTCCACATTCTCAGACTATAAACTCACTTCCACCACCACTATCCCCCCCACCCCCAATTTTGATTTTCTTTGCATGGTTTGGTTTTTATCTACTATTTTCCCTTTCAGACAGCACCTGCTCCCGGCACATTTTTTTGATTTTGTTTTTTGCTTTTCTTGCCCCATCGCCATTCTCATTGGCCCTGGAGGACTAACCCTTCAGCTTCTCCTGTCTTCCACCCAATCACAGACCTTCCTTTTTCCCTTGTCCCACCCGCCCCTTGCTCAAAACACCTCTGACTTTTCCCAGTTCTGATGAAAGGTCCTTGACCTGAAACATTAACTCTGTTTCTCCCTCCACAGATGCTGCCTGACCGGCTGAGTATTTCCAGCATTTTCTGTTTTGTCTTGACCTTGAGTATTACTTTCCTTTCACTGAAACAAATGTGGACTGGTTTCTGATTGAGGCAGAGGCTGCATCATGTAGATGGTCAGTATCTTTATGGGTGATATTGTGCCTATGTGATCTCCTGGACTGGGCTTTGATTATCAGGCATGGTCAAATAGAGATTTTCCAGATCTTCCAGTATCTTTTCCCTTAGTGGTCCTGAGCTCTTTTGCGTCTCCCAGTAGAATACATGGCTGCGGGGATTGGGGGAAGAGGAAAGAAGTATACTGCCATGATGGTCTGTCCACGATGGTGTGATGAAAGCTGGATGGATTATCTGGCCTTTTGCGGCCTGTCAATTTAGAATGTTTACATGTGCTACACGTTTACTGTTCCTGTGCGCTGCTGAATTTCATTTTATGGTAACACTTGGCTCCTTACCAACTTCTGCCTTCCTTTGTGTCTTTTTTTAAATGCTGCTTTTTGGGTGACTTTTGCTTTCAATGGTTAAACAGCGCAATTAGCAGGAAATACGCTCATTTGCATTCTATTATTGCATGGTCGCCCGTATGTAGGCAGAGTTATTATGGCACTGCAAAATCAGCGCCTGGAAAAGGAGCAGACCAAAGCAGGAAGGCAGGAGAGTGACTCCCCCTGAACACGGTTCACCCTATGCCCTCTCCATATCTCCTTATAATCCCCATGCCGCCTCCCAGCCCATCCTCCTAATCCCCATGTCCTCTCCATACCCCGTCATCCCCCACCCCACCATGTCCCCTCCAGAGAAATTGGCGGGGGCGAACGGCCTTTAAGAAAGGAACATCTTGCAGAAGTATTCTGGGCACAGCGCCTAATGCTCAGCGCTTAGCATGGGACTGTGCCAGTGCCAGCAAGGATTGCTGATTGCAGATTAGGCTTTACACCAGGCTGCGAGATTGTCTCACGCTGGCAACTGGTCTGTCTCCAACCACAAAGAAAACAGAGGGAGCAGATGGGCCCAAGGCCATCAGCAATGTAGCTGGCACAAGCCTCAATTGACCAGTGATTACATTTACCACTGTTAGTTACATTCGTGAAGGACTACCAAGCTGTTAAAAAAAATGTTTTTCTGATATTATAAATAGTGTTTAATGTAATTCTGATATCAACACAAGCATGGTGGTGTGTAGGAGGAATTGCTTTTATCAACAGTTGTACTGACATTGTAAATGTGTAAGTATTTTCGAAGGTCAGTTTTTCACACCAGCTCCTAGTAAAACGTTTTTGATTTTTGATTTTGATTCCGATCGCATTAATAAAGAAAGACCAAAGCCTATTAATGGACCCTAGTTATTTAAAATATAAGTCAGTCGGTGATAATTTGGTTGTGCATAATCATGGAACAGGTATCTTAGGATGATTAGTTGCTAGGTCCTTTATTTTGTTCAATGGTTGCAAATTTTAAGAAGCTTGACCTTTAAGTATTTGATTCCTTTCAAGTCTACTGTTACTGTAATGGATTATTATTATTGTACAGTTGCTTATTTATGACCATATGTTTCAGCTCTCAAAATAACAAACTCTAACAACAATGCACTGTTGGCAACTTGATTGACAATTGATGGCAATCAGCGACAGCACAAACAGCAATGCGATACCCATCGAGCATCCAGCAGTGAAATTAGTTAGCACACTGGCTTTTAACAGGAGGCCAAAGCCTAGATTTTCACATGGGGATGGAAAAACATGAATTGGGCCCTTTTGCAGCTTCTGAAACACAAGCCTGCCTCTGACCTCACTTTGCGCCATGTTTTTGTCTCTGAGAGATGTGGGCAGGGAGGGATTGGGTTTTGCAAGCCACGAGGCAGTGTGGGAAGCCTGTGGGAGGAGTGTGGTGTCCTGAAGCAGGCCACTTAGAAGGCCCGCCTCAGTTCTCAGCCCAGTTCCCAACATTTTTCCTATGCCGCCTAAATCCCATCCCTCACCTCCACCCAACCCCCCTTGCCCCCTTCATACCCCCTCATAATCCCCACATCCCCTTCATGCCCCCTCATACTCCCCATGTCCCCTCCATTTCCCCCACACATTCCCCATGCCCCTCATGTACCCTTATACTCCCCATGTCCCCCTCCATGTTCCCTTATACTCCCCATGTACCCTCCATTCCCTGCCATGTTCCTCATGTCCCCTTCACATCCTGTCATACTTCCCATGTCCCCTCCATACTCCCTCACACTCTATATGTCTCGTATGTCCCCTCATACTCCCCCCCATGTCCCCTCCACACCCCCTCATACTCCCCATGTCCCCTCCACGCCCCCTCATACTCCCCATGACCCCTCCATGTTGCTTTTGCAGCCAAAAAGAAATCACCATTTCAGGTTTCCCACCTGATGCCCGCCTCCATTGGGAGCCGAAAATCCGCCCCCAGCTCTCAGGTGTGACTCAATGGGTCTTGCCTCTGAGTTACAAGGTTGCACAAAACCTGAACTGATTATCCAATGCAGTACGGTGGGAGTGCTGCACTGTCAGAGGTGCCATCTTTCCAGCCTGGGGCTAAACAAAGGCCCTATCTGCCATGTTAAGTAGATGTAAATGATCCCATGGCATTATTTCAAAGAAGACCAATAGTGTCCTGGTTAACACTCAACTATCATCATCATGACAGATTATTTGGTGATTATCACATTGCTGCTTGTGTTTCCTACATTACAACAGTGACTACACTTCAAAAGCACTTCATTGGCAGGAAAGTGTTTTGGAACATCCTGAGACTATGAAAGGTGCTATATAAATGTGAGTTCTTCTTCCTTTCTGGATTTGGACCAGGGTCAAATTAATCTGGGCAATCTAGACCCAGGTCCTCTTGCTCATAAGCCCACTACTACCTCGAAATGTTATTTTAATCAGAAAGGCAGAATGAATAGAAAGTAACACACTAAGGTATTCAGAGCTCGCCATCTGATGTTGGGTCCAAGGCTAGTTACAGAGAAAGACTTGGGGAGTTTTTTTCATTGCCAGCATCCTTTAATCTGCATAAGATAATGGACTTGCAGCAAATCAAATCCATTGGGGATGAGGTACCTTCATATGGTGCACTTTTACTGATGGCTGAAGAGACCAATCCATGAAAAGCAGGTTCTGCTACAAGTGCCACACATGAAGTGGTTATCGGGTGTCGTTGTGAGCTGTTGTTTTCAGTGTTGGCACATTTACCTCGGTAGCCACTGATCGTTATGGTGGCTTACGCCAGTCCACAGGGTGAAGTTGCCATTTTCCTCGATCATCGGCTGGTTCCGCCGGGTTTGAGAATGAACGTTTGGGGCTTTCATGCTGTGCTTGCCAGCGTCCTCGAAGCAGAGCTTTGGGTGTCGGGCTGGTTGCCTGGCTCAGCTACCTGGCCACTGAGAAAATCTTTGCGTATACATCTGTGTTCCATCCTGCAAACAGAGCCAAGCCAGCAAAGTTGCCTCTTCTTGATGAGCGTCAACATATTTGGAAGATTTGCCTTTGACATAACTGCTGCATTTGCTGATTTTGTCCTTCTGTGGGATGCCCAGGATGCAACACAAACGGAGAAGATGAATGTTGCGCTTTATGCCACAGCTAACTGCACCACATCTGATTGAGCAGCGCTCAGCACTGGCACTGGCACCAGGGATTTCCTCGTGGATTGCTCCACAGATGTTATTGTTACTTTGGCAGATGATCCGCAGAAAATCCAGATCGACCACAAAAAAAGAACAAGGGCCAGAATTTTCTCGTTGGCGTGTGGGGGTGCCACATTTCGTTGGGCAGGCGCATATTGAACTCGAACGTGCGCCCGCCATTAATTAACGGGCCACTTAAGGCCCTTGAGGTGCCTATCGATGCCGATTTTTCAGCACCCACGCAATCTTTGGGTTGGCGCATGGGTGCAATAGGCAGGCGAGTAGGACACATTTGTATAAACCTCATCCACAGGCTCAGTGGGGTTGCGAGTTTGCTGTCAAATATTGATTTTTCAAAGTTACTGACACTTGCCTGTGGGATCTGCAATACTTCAAAACGCATACCAGCTGCTTTTTCTGAACTCATAACCTTCAGGTCAGCACTCTGCAGTGAGTAATCTACTTTGGGCCTGCAGGTTTCAGGAAGCCATCCCTTAGCCTGGGAATGGGATCTGAACTCTCCACTGGAGGCACCTCTTCTGAGGAGGGATGGGAGGGCCAGAAGTGGGAGGAGGCCTGGAGTGCACATTCAGCCTCCAGGGGAGCCACCTTTGGGAGGACAGGTGCAGCCACAAGGGGTGCAGGGCCAAGAGGTCCAAGGCAGAAGGGGCCGCAGAAGATGCCACTATCCTGCTGCCAGGGTTTACAGGCAGTGAAGCAGCTACCTCAATATGTCTGAGGTGCAGTGCCAAAAGAGGCTCCATCTCTCAAGGGAGACAGTCAACTATATCTGTTAGATGATAGGCCCTGAGATCTCCCCTAACTGTGTGGGTGGACACCCTATGCCAGTGGCTCTAAAGGTCACAGCTGCCCTCAACTTCTACTACTCTGGCTCCTTCCAGGGCTCGGTGGGTGATCTTTGCGGTGTCTCCCAATCAGCTGTCCACACTTGTGTCAAGCAGGTTACAGACGCTCTGTTCAGGCATTAACCTTCATCCACTACCGTTGGGACCAGGCCAGCCAGACACAGCGAGCCAGAGGCTTTGCGGCCATTGCTGGCTTCCCCCGTGTCCAGGGTGCTATAGACTGTACACATGTGGCCATCAAGGCACCAGCAGGTGAGCCCGGTGCCTTCGTCAACAGGAAGGGCTTCCACTCCATGAACGTGCAGATAGTGTGTGATCACAGGATGCAGATTCTGCAAGTCTGTGCAAGGTACCCAGGCAGCTCCCACGACGCCTACATCCTCAGACACTCCCAGGTGCCGGGGCTCTTCAGTGCTCCAGCCCAGCTGGATGGATGGCTACTGGGTGACAAGGGCTATCCCCTCAGAAGGTGGCTCATGACGCCTCTCCGCCATCCAAGAACAGAAGCTGAGCAGCGGTACAATAGGAGCCACGGCACCACAAGGGCTGTGGTGGAGAGAGCCACTGGTCTCCTCAAGATGCACTTCCGATGCCTGGACCGCTCAGGGGGCGCACTCCAGTACCCCCCAGATCGTGTCTCGGTGATAGTGGTTGCATGCTGCGCTCTCCACAATCTTGCGCTGGAAAGGGGGGACGCTGTGGACGATGAAGACATTGATGCAGTGTCTGCGGCTGCACATGATGAGTCCAGCAGTGAGTCCGAGGATGAGCACACACAGGGAAATGCTGAGGGGGTAGACGCTGACCCGGGCATACTCCAGGGAGGCAGGGACACCCGGGCGGCTTTAATGCAACAAACCTTCAGCTAGAAAAGCATTTATGGACCTCTAGGACAAGCCTGTCAGCTCCATACTCGACACCTAAGTACAAAATCTGCCTGGTTAGGAACATTAACTAAGGACCTTGTTAATAAAGCTGAATGTCCCACAAACACTCATAACATTTTTGGAAACCATCCACCTGCAGAAGAAAAGAGGCACCCTCAGCCATAGTGACATGTCTGAATTTAATATTACAACCAAAGAAACTTAAGAAAACAAAATGACAAAGATGTTAAAAATCACACCAACTCATAAAGACCTCATCTCGGGCCAACACAAAAGCACCAGTGATAAACCCGTGGTGTGCCTAAGGTGCCTTATGTTTACGTTTCCGGGTCCTATGTCTTGGTGCTGCCCCATCGCTGGGAGTGGTATCTGAGCCAGCTGCTGACTCTGCTGTCCTGTTGGCCTCGATGACCTTGGCGGTCGTCCTCTGGCCCGTGGAGCCTGTGCTGGCCCCGCCTGGGAGGGAGCTGCCAGTTCCACAGCTGGCACCTCACCAGTCAGTGCAGCCTCACCGGATGCAACGGTCACTGGCGGAGGGGCGGAGGAGCTGCCACCCTCATCCGGAGCGCCCTGAGAGGTGCCCGCAGAGACGACAGGCAGCTGCTGCGCCGACGTGAGGTCAGTCCGGACGTCCCTGCTCACCCTGGATGGATGGGCACCGAGCTGGGAAACTTGCTGCCCAGACCATCTCCCACACTGGCAATGACCAGCTGAGGTCAGTGCCGATGTGAGGGCTTGCTGGTCCATGCGCATCCCCATGAAGCCCTGATTGGTCTCCTGGAGGAGCCTCTCCGCAAGAGTCACCACTCTCTCCATGGAGGACGCATGGCGCTCGGCCATGAGGCTCATTGCTTCGGCATTAGCCCACGTAGACTCCTCCACCACGAAGACCAAGCCAAGCATAGCCTCATGTATCTCCCCCAGATGCTCCCACACATCTGGCCGCATTTCCTGCACCTGCTGCGTCGTGGACAACTCCAGAGGCACATCATCAGGCACCGACTGAGCATTGCCTGGTCCCCTGCAGCCCGCCGACTGCTGGCACCATGAGCACTCTCTGTCTCTGCCAGCTCCTCCAGCGAGTGTGAAGTGCCCTCACCGCTGTGCCCGGGACACTAGCTGATGTTCTAATTCCCACCGAGGTGCTAGTATCTGTACTGGTGCCTGCCTGGCAGAGATGGTGTGACGCTGGTGAGACTTCAGGCCCCTCAGGTGTGAGAGGGGAGCCTCTGCTGCTCCTTCTCCCAGCCCTGCTCCGCTGATGCTGAAAGGAAGAACAAGGACATTGGATCAGTTACCGTGGAGACAATGTCAATGTGTATCCCTGTCCCCCGGATCATTATGAGCTCATCCTTCCATAAGCAATGGTCAAGCCATGTTGCAAACTTCAATCACTGAACATTCAGCACTGCCATGGCTGTTGGGAGAACAATGGCGACCTCACTGCTGGGCAAACATACCTGCCCGTGGCACCCCAACCTCACTGACACCGGTGGACCTGGGCGCATGGCGCCTCTCCAAATCTAGAGCATCCTGCTTGAAGCGGCTGAGAATCGCCAACTGTGCCGGCCCTCCGCCAGTCCTCACCCGCTCGGGGGCATCATGTTCATTCTTCTCCTGGAAAGGAGAGACGAGCATTGATTAGTGCGACTTGTACCTGGACTCTCTTCGCGGACGGCCCACCCCAACCAGAGTGGGACATATCAGGGCTCCAGTGCCTCCTCACCCCGCTGCTGCCCAACACTCACACAAAGAAGCCAGGCCTGTTCCCCACCCGCCCCCTTGGCCAAATGCTGCCTACATCACACTAGGCGCCACACAGTCTAACCTTCCATTGCTAAGAAAACACAAGCACGTGGAGCGCAGAGGGCAGCAGATTATTTGGTGCCAGCGCCCCTCCCAGCATCTCATCGCCCTGACTTTGACATGTCCTGGAGTTCCAGCTCTGCGCCCAGGAGCAGCTCCTCCAGGCTGCCCCTGAAACAGTCATGTGGGTCTCAGTGTACCACATGCTGCGGGGCAAAACCCATCTCTTCACCACCCTCTCAGGGTGACCTCGGCATGGGCAATATCTGCTGGCCCACCCAGCGAAGGACACAGGCTGTCAATGATTCGATGCAGTCACTACACTCAGACTTGGGGGGAGGGGGTGTCACCAGGGGGGAAAGCCGACCTGCTGGGTTAAATGCCCAATGCCAACATGGTCCTCACCCTTTCTGAACGCACAGGTCATTGAAGCGCTTGCGACACTGGATCCAGGTGCGTCGCACCGCATCGCGGGAGCTCACCACCTCCACCACCTCCTCCCAGGCAGGTTTCATCATGTGGGGGAGGCCTCCTCCTCCCGTCCTGGGGAACCAGGATCTACCCCCGTGCTGCCACCTCCTCAAGGAGGGCAGCAAGGCAATCATCAGAAAAACGAGGGGCACAGTCCTCCCCCTGCCCCACCCTCCTGCCCCCTGCCCAACCCTCCTGCCCCCCTGCCCCACCCCCTGCCTGCCCCACCCCACTGCCCCACCCTCCTGCCCCTCCTGCCCCCCTGCCCCACCCTCCTGCCCCCTGCCCCACCCTCCTGCCCCCCTGCCCCCCGCGCTCTGGATTTCCACTGACCGGGATTCACAGCCTGGGAAAGGCTGCAGCAGCTTTTTAAACAGGCGGCCGGGTCACCACTGGACCCGGTGATCACTGCAGTCCCACCACTGCCCGCCCACTCCCGCTGTCCTCGGGAGCCGCGATCCACGCTGGGAGGGCCTTAATTGGCCCGCCCGAGTAAAATGGCGGCGCGGACCCGATCGAGGGCGGCGATCGGGTCTGCACCCGCTCCCACTCCCACTCCGCCCGCCCGACAGGCTGAAAATTCTGCCCCGACTTACCCTCCGACCGGGTCACCGATGTCGCAGCAGGTGATGTGGAAATTTTGCGAGGAAGATCACAGCATCAGCGCCTGGAGTGTGAAGCGTTCCAATCCCGAGCAGTAACTTGCTTGACTCGGTGACCATGAAGTTGACCTTCACCAGAATATCCACGTTGATAATGAAGTCAGTGTGAACGTGTGATAACATTTTCACAGGAATACTTTGAAGACCGAGACACCACACACATTTGCTCCATTATAAATGGGCTCCCGAGTTGCCTAATTATAAGAAAGAAATATTGATTCTTTTTGAACAAAATATTGAACCAGTCATGCAGCTTCATTGAATTGAACATTTCACAGGCTTTTGTGTGCATCTGTTATTTTTAAAGCAAAGCACATGTTGAGGTCTGATAAATTGTCTTTGTGGAATTTACTGTTCTTATAAACGTATTTTTATGCAGATTAGCGGTAATTAATTGGATTAGGTTGTGAGCTGAATATCATTTTCAGTAACTTTGATGCAAATTTCAGAAACGCTGTTATTTCTGTTCAAACAGCAGGAAACGTGCATTTTGAACTGAAATGTTTGCTCCTGTTGGTGAAGCCAAATGTTTGTGTCACAGCTCATCTTTCTCTCTAGGAAATTCAGCGTAAATTCTATTGTTCGTTCCAGTTGAGCTGCGGCTGCTAATCCACTCCTTAACATTGCCTTTGAAAAAGATCCCAGGTAAGGAATTGTTCAAACTAATCAGCAATTACCCAGAAAGAAAGACTTCAGTTTACACAGCCCCTTTCATGATGTCAGGGCCTTGAAGCACTTTACAAATACTTTTGAGACGTAGTCATGGCTGTAGTGTAGGAGACACGGCAGCCAATTTGTGCACAGCAAGCTCCCACAAACAACAATGTGATAATGACCAGATAATATGGTTCGGCAATGTTGACTGAGGGAGAAATACAGTGGGGATAAGTCCCCTGCTCTTTTTTGAAATAGTGCGAGGGAATCTTTTACATCTACCTGAGAGGGCCTCGGTTTAAAGTCTCAGCTGAAAGACGGCACCTCTGGCAGTGCAGTACTCCCTCAGCACCGCACTGGGAGAGTCAGTCGGGATTTTTGTGCTCATGTCAGGTAGCTATGAACCTTAGACAGCTCTCAGTGTTCTTAGGGAATATATGGCCACGACCACATGTACATCCTTGCAGGAGAACGTTGTTGCTAAAAGATTTGGGACTCTATTTTAACTCAGCAAAGTGGGAAGTCTGAGTGGCAACAGGAAGGTTCAGCCTAGTCACATTATAGAATGGCCCAACTTAAACAGCTTGGAAGCAGGTGGGAATTGACCATCCGGCATTAAATTCCTCCTACCATCCAGAGTAACGGAGTGATAGCTCTGTTTGGGAAAGGGTGAGGAAAGCCTACGGCTTGTGTGTTCCTTGTGGGACTCTGAGGACAAATCTTTGTTCCTCTTTCTCCACAAGGATGCTTAGAAGAAAATTACAAACTTAAACAAAAGCAAAATACTGCAGATTCTGGAAATCTGAGATAAAACTTAAAAATAAAAATGCTGGAAATACTCGGCAAGTCAGAAAGTACCTGAGGAGAGAAAGAGAGTTAATGGGCCCGGATTTTCACCATCATGTCGGGTAGCTTGAGTCAGGAAATTTTCCGGCTTGGCGCACCATCCTTGGGGGAAAAGTGCCCAGAATAGCTCGATTTTCACTCTGTGGGGGCCAGTGTGGAATGGAGTCGGGCCCACCACCCCTGGATGCTGATCGGAGGCCACCACAGGGGCTGCTGATTGCCAAGGTGGACTGTTTGAAAGGACTTCATCCCAGTTGTTCTCTAAAATATTAGGCCCTCTAGCCTTCGCCCCTCACACCACCTCCCCACCCACGCTGCATGCCCCATCTATATCAACTCATGACAGCCCATGCCCCCCACACACCCCCAGTGACCCCTTACGTCAATTCATAGCATTTCCATGCCCATTCACCCAGTATACACTCTGTATGGAACTAACGAACCCAAAAGTGACAATGGCATGTGTGGAAATGCTTAAAAAGCAGCCATTTATAACTTTCTTAAAAAATTGCTGCTGCAGCAGCCCCATAAAAGTGTCAATCAACCAGACGTTTAAAGTATCAATGACAGAAACTATAAGCACCTGACATCTCTTTATCTAGTGCAAAGGAATATTGAGCCAGTGACACAGTAAAACAAGCCTATAAAGCTAAGAATCAAGCAATGTTTTGCCTTCTATACACCTGTTTTGAAAAAGAAAGTCTTCATGGAAGTCTGGGCTCTCAGCCAAGCCTCATTGTGAATGCATCATTTCAAATTACAAACTTGCTTTTGCTGGGCCTCTTCTGGCCCTGCTTGGTTTGGTCTGGCAAGAAAGCTATCACTGATCCCCATGAGGCTCAGGTTTCAGATTAAAATGGCAGATGAGGCCCGGATTTCAACATCAGAGCCCGATCTGCAAATTGAAAGCGGACCCCACCCATTTGAGAGGGTTGTTTGTCCTTACTATCCGAAATTTAAAACTGGAGTTGACGAATTTCATGGGGAAGTTGCAAGGAGTGGGATAGTAGTGGTAGGTCTCCTGTTCTGTGTTAGTGACTCTCCACCTGCCTAGCTTTTGTCAAGTTGGGGGGGTGTTTGGGGGTGGTGGTGGTGTGAGGGTGAGGGGTGGAGTTAAAACTGACCCAACAATTTCTGTTCCTGAAATCTGGCACCTCAGCCGGCCACTACTGACAAAGACAAAACATCTTTATTTGAGCTAAATTCTTGGAAATGACCTTCTAAATTACAATTGATACACTTTCACTGTGGAGAACTACAATGTTAATTTGCTTTTAATTTCCAATTCAACCAAAAAATTAAAAATAATTATGTACCTATGAATAATAAGTGTATGTGACGCAGCCAGATGTGTAGTTGTAGTCATGAGATAATTTTATTTGAAAACTCAAATGTCAGTCTTATTTTGAAGGCTATAATAATCACCATTAGATGTGACCTACCATACAAATGCAGTGTTACAAGCAAAATAAGAATTGTAAACTAGGATTATCATGCTGATTTTTCAACTGATGAGGTAGACTTTCCCTGGGGGTGAGCAGGTCAGCTATGCACGCTCTTGGATCAACTTTGCAAAACACCATGCTTTGCATAGAGATAGAAGGATGCGCATTTATACAGCACTTTTCACAACCACCAGACACCTCAAAGTGTTTTATATTTATAAGTGTACTTTTTGAAGTGGAGTCAATATTGTAATATAGGAAATGCAGCATTGCACGAACAGTAATGGGATGAAACCAGATAATCTGATTTTGTGACATGGATTGAGGGATAAATAGTGGCCAGGACATCAGGGATGACTCCCCTGTTCTTCAAAATAATGTCATAGGATTCTTTACATCCATTAAAGCATGCAGATGGGGCTTCTCATCTGAAAGATGACACCTCCAAAAATGTGCAGCACTCCCTCAGTACTGCACAGGAGCATCAGCCTTGATTTTTGTGCTCAAATCCTCGGAGTGGGACATGAACCTTGAGACTGGGAGGCAAGAATGCTACCAACTGAACCACAGCTGACACTAAACTCTGTGCCAACCACATTGCAACTGCAGCAACCTGTCAAGCAATACCCTTGTTTTCAGATCATGCCTCCCCATTCCCTACCTCTGTAACCTCCTCCAGCTACACAACCCTCCAAAATATTTGCTGTCATCTAATTCTGGTTGCTTGAACATCCCCCATTTTAACCATTCCACTAATGGTGGCCATGCCTTCAGTTGCCAAAGTCCTAAGCTCCCTAAATTCCTCTGCTTTTCTTTATTCCTTTAAGGCACTCGTTAAAACCTCTCATTGATCATGCTTTTGGTCATCTACCCTAATATCTCCTTATGTGGTTTGGTATCTTAATTTTGCTTTATAATTCTCAGTTAGCTCAGATACCTGCCTCCTTGTCTTGCCCCATGTTTGATGTGGAGTTTATAGCCACATGTGGTTATAAAGCCCCTCAAACTATATAACCACTTGTCTCTCTCTCTCTCTCTCAAACAGAGAGGAATGCCTATTGTCTCTCGTGGACTATGGCTAACTCCCTTACCTTGCCTTATGCTCTTGTGAACTGCCTTGGGACTGTTTATTATGTCAAAGTTGCTATATAAATACAAGTTGTTGTAGTTGTTGCAGCAAAATTCACATGCTTTGGTGGAGCCGTACCACAAAACTCAATATGTGACAGAAAAGACAAGGGACAATACATCTGAAAAGGAGGTATCAGCCAGACAAGGCAGAGGTTATAAGTGATGCTACCCATGTGGACAGCAGTGTTTCTCACCTTAACACTACAGTTTAAATAAGCAGACAGATGAAGTTGGCACTCAGTAGAGTTCATACTTTGGCCACGCCGTGTTAGCTCATCGTTATTACAATTACACAACTCTTCACTGAAGCTTTTCCCTGCCACGTTGATGGTTAATAAGTGCAAAGCTGGAAAAATAAATCTTTTTATTAAGACCTTCCACCTCAGTAAGGAGGCTTCAGGCTAATCCACATCCAACAACCTGCTCTGAAAACGCTGCTCACATTTTGACAGCTGTGACAAATTCCATCAAAGCAGCTGAGACAATCCACGAAAATCTAAAACAATTCTAAATAAAACAATCCACAATAGTCCAAAACAAAAAGCCAATTTGCCCTATCTCCCAATGTTAATGGATCATCTTAAAAACCCCAGGATGCTGAGCTGGATCTTTGCCAAAACGAAAGAGTCCTTCCTCGGGCCATACCCTATCTGTGGAAATCTGTTCATTAGTGTTTGAGAAATATGGTTTACAAACAGACTAACAAAGAGGGGTGAAAACATTATCTCTGTTCACCTTCAGTGGTGGATAAAAAATGTTTCCATTCAGTTAATATTCAAAAGCTGCCAGACTACTGGAACATCATAGTCTAATTAACTAGGAAGCACCTGTGATTATGTAGAACATACAACACAGGATGAGGACATTTAGTCCAATATGGAAAGAAGTATACCATTTTGTGAAAGGTTGCAAGGGCAGATTCTACTGCCTGCAGGGAATTTGCTAAGTCCTAGAAGGAAAGGGACTGGAATTCTGCTTGGAGGAACTGCGTGACTGAAACTGGGGCCATACAAGTGGAGCGGACTACCTCCTACCTCTGTGAGATAGCCTTTGTTGGATGTGCTGTTGTTTATGCTCCCCACGAATTTCTTCCCATTCCATCTACCTTATCTCAGCCTTTCAATATATCTTTCTATTCTTTTGTCTCTCTTGTACTCATCTAGTTTCCTTTTGGAAGCATCTAAGCTATTTCTAAAGCTGTATGACTTCATTACACCGTAGTCCACAGTGCCAGCATTGTTTGAAGCTGATTGTAGACCATGAAATGGGGCTGCTGACTGCGGCTATGGCTGTTAACCCCACTGTGAAACCTCTGAATAGTGGTGGAATATAAATTTGATGAAGTGTTTGCATTGACCAGCACATAAATAGAATGTTAAAACAAAGATTTTGCCAATAGAAGTAGTCAGGCAGGGAGCTGCTCCATTGCAGGAAATGTCCAAAATAATCATGTTCTGCTGCATGAGTTCACAACACAAAACAAAATTAGAATTTAACCGGATGAAAGATAATGTTTGTTGTAAGGCAGAACAAATAAAGGAGAAGGAAATGGAGGAAGAAAAGATGCACCAGAGATTCATATATTTATTGATAACTCCTTCGAGTAATTCCAAAATCTATCTCCTTCCTCCACATTGCTGATACCAAACAACCACTAAATGACGAAATTATCAGACAAGATTTCACTTGTAGAAGGTGGACAGGCTTTGGGGAGTCAGGAGGTGAGTTACTCGCCACAGAATTCCCAGCCTCTGACCTGCACTTGTAGCCATAGTGTTTATATGGCTAGTCCACTTCGGTTTCTGGTCAATGGTAACCCCCAGGATGTTGATAGTTGGGAAATCTAACACGGTAAATGTGCAGGTATTATGCTGATGCCAAACGCCCTTAGAAAAATGAATGAATTGGGCAGCGTTAGTTGTTACCTCTCTGTGACATCAGTGCAAAGTCACTGGGCAAATGTTACAAATATCCCAAGAGACATCCTAAAATTACCCTGTAACAAAGAAATGAGGGATGCACCATCACTCGTTTTAGACTATAGCAGAAAGTCAAGGTTTACCCCCATGTGTCTCAGAAATGGATCGCTACATCTTTCCCAACCTCTTGTCCATCATTATGTGGTGCTGTATGATCCAGGGTTCGAAAACAAAATAGTAAGGTACATTTACACAGCAAGTTAAGTTCAAGACTTTTGTTTTGGTGTCTCATTTGTTAGGATATGTTGAATTATGATTTAATTATACATAGCCTATTAAAATTATGATTTTATGTTCAAGTGGTTCCATGGGGATTACACGTATGAAGGTGAATTGACTATTTTATCCAGCACCACTGTTCAGTTGGTTTCATATCATCACACATTTCCCTTGGAGAACAGTGTATGCAGTAGAAGGATACACAAGCTAATTAGCAGTCAGACAGGAAACATTCCTTCATTAGCCATAACCATCTTCAGACAGGCAATGGGCGAATAGGCCGGAATTTTACATTCCCCACCACCCAACCTCCCTGGCAGGTCCTGAGGTGTGTGTGTGGTGGTGGGGGGGCGGGGGGGGGGGGGTGCATTGGGGAGCGTGGAATTGCATGGATGGGATTCCTTCCGGGTTCCTGCCTATCCTGACCTTGGAGCGATTTCACGATGGGGCGGGCAGGGCCTCGGATGGGAAGCCTGCCCTTGCCCAATTATGGCCCTATAGTGGCCACTCAATGGCCATTTACGGGCCATTTCCCGCCCAGCCTCAATTTTTAGGCTGGTGGGCAGATGACAGCTCAGGGGGGAGACCAGAACTGAAGGGAGTTAAATCTCAGGTGGGAAGGTTGTTGGAGAGTGGTGGGGGGGGCTGCATCCATCAGATGCCCCCTTCTGACTGGGGACGCCCTCCCCTTATTGCCCCAACAGCCTCCATCCTTACCTCTGAGACCCCGACCTTCCCCCTCCCACCTCCCAGGTCTTCCCTACCCTCCCACCCGGACCCCTGACACCTTTTTCTCCAGTTCCCTGGACCCCTGGAAGCTCAGGAAGCTTCTTGCAGTGCCTCTTCTGGCCACTACAGCACTATTCCTGGAGGGACTGGAGCACTGTGGGCCAATCTGATTCGCAGGCAGCTCTCCAAGGCGTGACTTCCTCCCGAGTGAGGGGTGGAGTCCAGCCTACTACCAATCAATGCTCATTAGAGAGTAAAATGACAGTGGGGATTTTGGAGTTGTTGGGGATGTGTTCCTAAAAATCCTAAAAATTCTGACTGTAGTGTTAGGGATCAGGAGGGTTTTATCTGCTGCCACAACCTGTAAGATTAGGAACCACTGCTTGGATTTTACCTGCAGAATCCAGATACCGTGAGATGGATTTAACAGCTAAAATGCATTCATTTTGGAAAATGTGAGTGCATCAGTATAAACTACAGTAATTTTAGTTTTTTTTATTCATAATACAATGAGAGAAATTTTCATTGTCAAATATAGTTGTCATGTGGTGGAGTAGATTGCCAGCTCAATTATCATTCCATTCAATTCAATAGAATAAAAATCAGATGGATCTATAATGGGAAGACAATCAAATTATCACCACATAGGTGTAGGCTATGTTTTATTCCAATGTCAGTTTGACATTCAGTCATCTCCATGTTTTGAAACCAGAGAAATGATCCTAAGGATAAACTGGCAGCATTTAAAACAGCCCTGAGTTCAAACTTATAAAGCTTGAAGTGTCCTAAAGATAGAAAGTTATAATCCTCAGGTCATGTTCAACTTTATTAAAAAAATGTTAATCTGTTACTTTCTGACATGTTCTGCCAATGCATAATCCTCTGGTGGAGGAATATGGATTAAAGGCAGCTAAGTGGAGTTGAGGCACAAAGCAGCCTTGATCTAAATGAATTGAGAGGCTGAGTGGCTTATTCTTGTTCCTGTGCATCCATGTGGTTACAAGAATGATGGAAAGTATTAATCTCCAGAGCTGAGATCACTTTAGTTGTCACAAGTAGACGTGTGCTTGGGCTGTATTGCTCCTCCAGTTGGATGCACCATACTCATCTCCTTGGGTAAATTACAGGTGTTGCATACATTGCTCTCCAGTCACACCCGCACAGTTATTCCCGAGGCGGAAGATGGATTGCTGCAGTTCAGGGCCGATGAGTGTTCTCTGATGCCTTCCAGCTCCCTGCCTTGTGCAGGCCTGCATCAAAGCACCCGATGCGCTGGAATATCAAACCCAAGCAACACGTGGTCGCCTCCCAACAGAGCTGCCTCACCCCGCCTTCTCTCTGGAGGCTAAGAACTGATTCTGGTTAACAAAATGCTGGTTTTCTGATTCTGTCTTTTCATTTGTGCCTGCCTTTCACAATTTTGTGTTTTCCACACATTTATAATGCCCAGTGCTGCAGCGGCAGCTAATTGTAAGTGCATTTGTATAGGCTTTCCGCAGCAAAGCCCAAAAGCGTGTGTTATTGTTCCACATTTCTGCACAGCTTTACTGCATTCAGAAAACTGCGACGATGTCTCTCTCCGAGTGGGGCTGATCACTACTGCAGTTAAGCCCTCAGTCTTGCACTTTTAATGAAGCTCAGTTTGAAACTTAATGCAAACCTTGATTCATCTTGGATTTTTGTGGTGGTTAATGTCTGTATTAAACTGTGGAACTGCAGTGTGTAAAAAAAGAGTTGCCTTGCTGACTGATCTACTGTTCTTTGGAAACCTTAACTGCATTTAGTCATTTAATTCAGCAAGGTGTTCAGATTTGCCAATTCAAGAGACATCAGAATGAAAAAGTTTCTGAAGCAGCTGTGAAGCAGCAAAACTTAAATTTAACGACAAGTGCATCATTTCATGGTACTTTTGCAAGATTAAGAGAACTGAGGACATCTCGAGGCTCTGGAACAAGACAGTTTTGTACTTACATTGCATTGCAAAGTAGTTCCATAATCTGTTGCCAACAGCTATTTTGAAGAAAAGATACCCTGGCAACCAGAGTACGATACAATAAAACAACTAAACTTTTTATCTACACTGCAACAGTACAGGAATCCTGACTCCCAAATTCCATTTCAGAAACAGCTCACAAATCAAGTTTGAAACAGCTTTCCAATTCAAACAGCGTTTGTAAAACTTCCCCTCTGCCAGTTCCCCACTTTCAGTGCTATAGCTGCTGACTTGTGCTGGGATATGTTTCCATGTGGAGCTAGTAACTTGTTGGCACCTTGTCCCAAGTAGTGAGTGGCAGCAGACAAGTCAGTTAAGGATAACAGCACATCCAATGTTGATTCTGCTCTGCCCCTGTAGGAAGGTAGAAAGAGTCACTGTATATCAATCAAGGTATATCTGCAACTGATTTTCATTTTACTCACTAGCCTGTAAACCCATTAAATGAATATGACAGTGCTTTAAAAATAAAAGCCCCAGTGGATAATAGAAAATTGCAGGGGGAATGGTGCTGTGGTGGTAATGTCACTGGACTAGCAGTCCAGAGGCCCAAACTAATGGCTTGAGGTCATGGGCTCAAATCCCACCATGGCAGCTGGTGGAATTTACATTCAATTAATCTGTAACATAGTGCTAGCCTCAGTGACGGTGACCATGACGACCGCCATCGATTGTTGTACAAGCCCATCCAGTTCTCTAATGCCCTTTAGGGAAGGAAATCTGCCACCCTTACCTGGTCTGGCCTATATGTGACTGCAGACCCACTGCAATTGTGGTTGACTCTTAACTGCCCCCTGAAGTGGTCTAGCAAGCCACTCAGTTCAAGGGCAATTAGGGATGGACAACAAATGCTGGCCTTGCCGGTGCCATCCACATCCCATGAAAGAATAAAAAATAAATAATTTGAGAGTATCCAGATTTTGTTCAAGTACAAATAGAACAGCAGTAAGGGAACCCATCCATAGTTAGCCACAGTCCATGTGGGGCCTTAGGCATCTCACTCTGTTCACTGCAATTCTGCTTGCTGTGGTCATTCCCCCCTCCATCCAGTTTCTGATATTGTCCACCCATCCAGTCCTCCTCTGACCTAACCTGTTCTTTCCTGATGTTTCACCTTCTCTAGTCGCCAACACCAAACTCTTACCCCACCTGTTCCAGTGGTTGTACTTTCTCAATTTCCACATCTTCACTTCAGCTAAAAGCCCATGAGATGCTGAGATTCTGATTTTCCTGTGGACAAATTAATTTGTCCTATGCTCTGTCCCGCTGATTCTGAGGACACATCACCAAAGCCACATTTCAAAAGCTGTACTTCACCTCCCTTCAGTCTTATTGAGGACCTAATTCTCACATTCATACAGCACAATGTAGGTTAAATACATTGCAAATAACTAATGTGCTTTTATTTATCGGAAAAATTAAATTAAATACAATAGCACAAACACCCCTGCAATGAGGCATTGACTTAATGGCAAACTGTGGTCGAACACACTAAAGTGCACATTAAATGGCAGATGTAACCAAGACAGATCCCATGGATTTCTCAGCAACCTACCCAGACATCAGTGACCACTGTGAGTCACAAAATCTCATTTAAACTCTGTCTCCCTCATGAGGGATTTCAAATCTTTACTTTTGAAGATCTAGCCTCTGAATTCCCTCGAAAGCCACTCCAACTCAAACTGCCTCAAAGACTGCTCACCTCCCAAAAGTTCAATCTCTTCTCCTGAGACTGCATTCCATAGCATTCAGGTAGCTGCAGTCCCACCTCCAATTGCTGGCACACTTCCAACTCTTTTGCAGACCGCTAGCTTCACTAAGCTGGGCACTACTCCTGAGTTTCTCTGAATTCCAGTCTCCCAGCATCACTAAGTTATAACTGGCTCCCAGGGCTTCTCCTGAGTCCTAAACTGCTCCAACACGAAGCCAGTAAATTTATGCCACCTTCTCAGCTGCTCCCTTAGACTTCTCCGAACTCTAACTGCCTGGAGCCTGCTAACAGCTCCTGGGGCTTCTCTGTGAGCACACCAGGTCCAAACTTTGACCAACCTCTCTCCGAGCCAAAACACAGGTAAATTGAAACCAGAGCACATTTTAAGCTCCACCCATTTCCATGACAACATAGCCTTTCATAGTTTACGAAATGCTTTTAAACTAATTTAGCTTTATACCCCAAAACAAACACTCTCTCTGGACTGCACTTCTTTGCAAGCAGTGTAGCCATCACACCTCCAGCTCTCCAGTTTAAGTCAACATATCCCCAACCTTTTAAGTGTAATAGACTCCAATCTGCTTTAGTTGCATTTATCCTAATTCCTACAGTTAAACTTTAATCTTTCCAGAACTAAACATTGCCTGTAAAATATTAACATGAACTATGAACTTGATATTCATCACAAAACTATGAATGGAATTTTAACAGCTACATGGAGGAAGGGGGTGATGGGGATGGTGGAGGTGGGGTGCAGTTTTAGAAAGGAGAGCAACAGGTCATCACACCTCCGAGTGATCTTGCCAGAGGCAGGGTCATACAGGTATCAGCTACCTGCCTGGCAGCAGCAGGTAGCTAATTAGTTTCAATTAATTGGCCACTTGGAGAGAACCAGGCTACCACCAGAATCTAAATGGTCCCAACCCCAGTTTAAAAACTAAGGGAATAAAGTTCCTCCCTGTAGCTTCACCCTCTGGTGCTTTTATAGCAACTTCACTTGTGGGAAATGAATGTGATGTGTGCATCAAATATATTCTGAATAAGTTGGCTGATTTCCTATTAATTGCTGTTTGGATTAATTAGTTAACAAGTACTTAAAAATTTTCAATGCCAGATAATTGTGTTCAGGCATTTTGTAACCAATTAGACCCAGAACAATCTTAGAACATGAGAAAATGTTAGTGTTCATTCTGTATAATGAATTGCAACTGAAGGATTGAAAGAGGAAATTTTTGATTTAACGTGGATTAGAATATTTTAAGTTTGATGCCAAGGCAGCAGAGAGATGCAAAAGTGATGTGCAAGTTCTGAAAAAATATCTTAAATGACTAGGCAAACTTGATATGGCAATTTTTTTGTCATTTGTGGATTCACACATTATTTTACTCCATATTTTGGATCATAATATCATAAGGAGAATATGTTCTAGAGACCCACTTTCACAAATCACAACATTTCAGCCTGATGTGTTTTAAAATGTCTCATTTACCGTCAAAATCTGTTTAAGCATCAAATTTTCCTGAATTAGCCTATTATTTGCCATCAGATTCACTGTGACCAGTCTTCCAGAATTGACAGATATTGTGGTTGCATTGTCAACTGGAAGTCCTGACTTTAAGTGCTGCATAAATAAATGCAGTTAAGTGAATCAGTGGAAAATGAAAGTATAAAGAAATGGTTTACTGAAATCAGGCCTCCTAGACAATGAGTTTGCTGAAAATTAGAAGATCAGTGTAGGCTGAGTAGCACAAGTTAACACATTTCCTTCCAGCTCAGGAGACTGGGAGTGAAGATAACCCAAACTGGATGACCACAGGACACCTGGGTATATGACCAAAAAAAGAGACATGTCGAAGCCTTTGATCTTGCACTCATCAGGACATTCGCAAGAATACCAATATAAAGGGGGAAAAACAACCATTTATACTGTATATGAAGAGAGTGCTGATTGGTTGGCAAGTTGCCATGGAGAATGCACCACTGATGGTGACTGACAGTTAACTGCCAAGCATTGTTTGAAATTTATACCTTGCAGCTTGACCCTGATTGGTCAAGGCATTGCCCTGAGGAATGAGTCAGTGAATGGCTGTCACTCATTTTGTTTAGCTGAAACAGGCGCAGTGTATGTACATGTGCTTTCTGCCTGCAAAGAACAGGGCCCTGTGTATTAATATATGTAGCTTCCAGTACACACAAATGTGCCGCACTGCGAGATCAACTGACAATCCTAAGTTGGTTGTCAGCGTAATTCTTAGCACATTGAGGATTATTTAGCAAATGTTGTCCAATCGCGGAGTCATATCTAATGTTGAACTCTATGTTTTGTGTTTTGCGTACAGTCTGTACCCTGCCCGTTGTGAATAGTGACTGGGACATGCTGTTTGATACGATCCGCCAGTGTTTGGGACGTACAGTCTACATACCGAGCATCATACTGGCACTGAAATTCATATACCACATTACTCGTTTGTGTGATAGGCAGAACATCTTTTTGGCTTGACAGCGGCATCCTGCTGGTGGCGAATACCACTCGTGTTGCTACTGCATAGTAGCAGCGTGAAACAGCTAGCTTCACCTGTTGCTCAAATTTCTGAGATACCTTACCCTTCCAGGGTAATCTGAAGTAGACTGGGCACTTTTCAGGGTCGGAAGTGAGGGCCTTAAGCCCGTTCACGAGTTTGTGTGATATACAACGCGAAATGATCTGACCAGGGTAGCCATTACCCTGCAGAGTGCCTTTGATGGGCCCTATTTCACCTATTACACCTTGTTAGACTTGGGTGTAACAAATAATCAGTCACTGGAAAAACTTCCATCAGGCAAGTATCCCCAGCTTCATATTTAAGATAGTTATGAGTAATTAGCACCTGGGCATGTTGCCTTGGGAGAGGACGCTGCTGTTGGACCACCTTTCCTACCACCGGATTTGGAGGATCTTGAGGAGACATCGCTGGTGGTACTTCTCCAGTGCTTTGAGGTGGCTGCTGTCGGTCATCTAAGTCTCCAGAGCATATAGGAGCGCAGGGATCACTGCTGCCCGGTAAAACATGATCTTAACCTCAGGCTTGAAACCCTGGTCCTCCAGTAGTTTTTTCCTTAGTTGGCTGAATGCTGAGCTGGCACATTGAAGGCGATGATCAATTTTGTCTTCCGTGGCTGCCTTCATCGGGAGGAGGCTCCCAAGATACGGAAAATGGTCCACATTTCCCAGAGTCTCGGCATTGATCTTAATTCAGCATCAAGGCGCTAACCACTCAAAAGCTGCTCTGCTGGGTAGGACATGTCATTAGTATGCCCGACACTTGACTCCCGAAGCAACTGCTCTACTTGGAGCTCAGTCATAGGAGTCCCCCAGGAGAGCAGCGGAGATGCTTTACTGATGTCCTCAAAGCTTCCTTGAAGAAGTCAAACATAAATGTCGATTCATGGGAGATCCTGGCTTGTGACCGACAGAAGTGGAGAAGGCTCATTCAGGAAGGCACTGAACACATTGAGAGACCTTGGGCAGGATTTTCCCCACCTGCCCGCCGCCACAACCTTCCGGTCTTGCCGTAAGTCAATGGATTTCTGGGCTGGGGCGCCACCTCACCCGCAGCGGGTCCTGCCTGCGACAGGGCCAGAAAATCCCAGCCTCTGTCACAAAATGTGCAGAGGCGAAGTTGAGGCATTGGAGGGAGGCCACAAACCTCCAAACAACCCACCTACCCAATCCTTAAAGCACCACTTGCCCCTGTATTTGGCAGAGTTTGCAGATCGCACCATCTCGGAACCCATTGAACCAGAGTGGAAGCAAGTCACAAGATAAAGGCAAAATACTGCGGATGCTGGAAATGTGAAACAAAAACAAAAAATGCTGGCAAAGCTCAGCAGGTCTGACAGCATCTGCGGAGGGAAGGACAGAGTTAATGTTTCGAGTCCATATGTCTCTTCTTCAGAGCTTTTTCAGAAGCAAGTCATCCTTGATCCCAAAGGACTGCCTAAGAAGAAGAAGCTAACAAAGGTGACAAATTCATTGTCTGATCCTGATCCTCTGACTGAAAGGTACATTAGCAGGCATGGTATTTGGTACCTAAGTGCCGAAACAAAAGTAAGCAATAAAATTAAAATGGTTGCAGCAGCCATGGAGCTTTGACCATCTAAATGACAGAAATGTACAGTTCATGAACTATGGTTTGTCAAAGCATGGAGATGTATCGGTGGACTGCCAGAAGGCAATCTTCAGGCCAGTGAACTGTAGGACATTGCACAGGTTCTCGGGGATTTACTGTAATGCATTATAATACATAACACATGTAATGCATCAGGCAATTTAATCATTGCTGAGGATTCCAAAATTGTTTCATGAATTCTTGCTTCTGGCAATAGGCCCATTGTAATGCCCCTCTGCCCAGTTGTCAAGTTGACTAACGTTGAAGAGGAACAATGGATTCGCCAAAAGCCCCCATCCATTTGGTTCGCAGTCTCAGTGGAACATAACTAGTAAATCCATGTATTATGACCATAGCCGATATTAATTGCGGCACAAACCAAATCCCAGAGGGAAACTTGGCTTATGGGCCATATCCTTTTTTTTTTGTATTCTGAAAATGAGAAGAAGATGTACTGATCTCAGCAGTAAGAGGTCCAGTAACTCTTTTGGGATTTAAAAAATTAAAAGTAAAAGTTTTATTAACAAGGTTCAAAGAGAACTTAAGCACACAAGATCACAATTGCACAATTAATGTTAGCCTTCCAAACATCCCCCCCACCCCCCCGCAAAAAAAAGACTCTCCACTTGGTCAAAACACCTCCCAAGCAACATTCCCTTACAGATGTTTAACTGTAAGAAATCCAGTAATATTACCCAAGGCAAATTGCTGTAACTTTATTAGAGGTATTCCCAATGACCTGTAACTCTCTTCCACTCTGCTGTGGAATCCAAACTTTAGAATAAAACTGCTTTTTGCAGCCCAAGACTTTTCTGGCTTGACTGGATGGCTGATTCAAACAGCACCTCCTCCTAGTCCAGAACTAACAGCTCCCAACTCAACAGCTCAAACAGATCCAGATGCTACCTCAACAGCTCAAACAGCTATACCCAGCTATCGTTCACAGCTCCATAGTAACTCTAAAATACATTTTTCCCCCCTTCATCTCAGGTTCCATTGTTCTCACACCCCTTCGAATCGTTCCAAATATAAAAACTTTCATGTCTCTATCTTGTCTTTGCTTTCAGCTCAATAAAATATAACAACCCCCCTTTCATTTATCTATGGAACTCCTGCAAGATGCAAACATGTTTCTTTGTACCTCGGACTCCCCTTTGATATTCAAACAAACTCAATTTATCTAAGGATGCAAATGTTAGATCTAACCTTTTGACCTGTACTCAAACCTAACACCTCTCTCCTTTTCATGTTTCAACCTCCCCAGACAACTTGGCTCCTATTATTCTCTGCCCAGCTTCATTAAATGGTACACACACACACACACACACACACACACACACCCTTCCTTTTCCACAGAATAACACAATATTCCCCAAAAACATTTTTTTAAAAAGCATCCATTTCTCACACTTGCTCTTATTCTTCCAATTCAGGCCCCAATATTAACCCAGTATTAGACTCTCAGTGGAAAGTGCATCAAACCTTCAGGACACTGTCATCCCTTTCATTAGCTTCCCACCTCCTTTGGTGTACAGCAGCAGCACTCTCGGATATTGCCGTTGGTTGAGCTCAGCTCCCACTTGCTGGCAGGAATCAGGAACCCACTATGGGTGACATTATCCCCAGGCTGGTGCCAGGTAACCCTATCCCACAAATTCCGCATTCAAGCGATTTTTCTCTTGAATAACATTTCCTACATGACAATAATTCAGATGTACTTCGTTTGGCTGTAGAGTGCTTTAGGACATTCTGAAGCTATGAGAGGCAGTATGTAAGTGCAAGGTCTTTCTTAAATGCTTTCTCTGCATGCTGTGTTCTGAATTTTTTTGTATTCTGCATGCTTGGTTCGTCAAGAGGATTTTAAAAGAAAATCTCGCGGTTATAATTAATTCTGTCCAGTATGTTTGCTTTTGATATGTTTCATTCAAGCACCCATAACTCCGAATCTCTGTTCAAGTATCAGGAGAATTGACCTTCAAGACCACAGAAAAGATGGAAAATGGCAAAAAAAAACCTATTAAATAAAAATCTATCAAGGAAATAGTATACTAAACAAAGTTCTTTTCATAAGTCTATAGACACTGATGTTGAAATGGAATTAACTTGGGCACCAGCTGTCCCAGACCAGTATCTCTCCTTTGTTGTGGTCAGCCACATGACTGAACATTTCCCAGCCATGTTTAAGGATTCCAAAATTGCTGTAAGGAAGCAAAAATGAAAGGCTTGATTGTAAATGCCATTTGCAGACGGAGATGCAAAAATCCTCAGTGGGTAAGATAAAATTACAATACTTCATAATTGAAGCTGATGAAAGGAAAGATCAAACCTAAACAATCAGTCAGACAGAATTGCAGGCAGAATAAATTAAGATAAAGCAAAGTCAGTAAGTGGGGTGGAAAGGAACAAACTTACAAAAAAGGATGAAAAAAGGGGCCTACGCCTAGATTATTTTGGACAGGAGGTTTGCTATAAAATGGCAGGCCAGCAGTGAGAAGTATTTAGACATGAGATGAGTTGGATCCAGTCTAAAAATTTTCCAGTCAGGATCAAAGAGGTTGCATCAAAGACTAGAGTTACTTAAGAAATAGGAGCTGGAGTGGACCATTTGGCCCATTCAACAAGATCATGGCTGATCCTGTATTTCAACTGTTCCTGTACTATCCCCATATCCCTTAATTCCTCAAGTATCCAAAAATCTATTGCTTTCTGCCTTGAATGTACTCAACAACTGAGCATCCACAGCTCTCCAGGGTAGAGAATTCCAAAGATTCACAACACTTTGAACAAATAATTTTTTCCTCATCTCAGTCCTAAATGGCTGACCCCTTATTCTAAGACTATGACCCCATGTTCAAGGTTCTATCAGGAGAACCATTTTCTCAGCATCTAACCTAGCAAGTCCCTTAAGAATGTTATGCTTCAATTAGATCACCTCTCATTCTTCTAGACTTCAGGGAATATTTTGTTGCACTCCTGTGTTTGAAGAGAAGATTGGCTCAAAACAACTGATCTAAATCCCACTGGGCCAATGGAATCAAGTCACATGTGCAGTTAAAATCCCTCAGGCTAATCGCCTGCCATTGAACTGCCCACATGCTGGTGACCACGATTTTTACAGTTCCATTAACTCAGTTTCTCTCTCCACAGATGCTGCCAAACCTGCTGAGTATTTCCAGCATTTTCTGTTTTTAGAAAGTCTGGCCACTGTTGACCTGCCATTAACCAGTAACTCATCAATATGAACATATGCTGTTGTCCCTTAGTATCTGCAGAACGGTGTGGATGACAAGATGGTTTAATTCACGTGTTCATTTCATTGTAGTCTGTATTGTTATGCATGTGCACCCTAAGTGCCTCTGTGCCTTTTAATACAATTTATGTACATAATTGTGATGTATATAAAAGTATATTTATGTGAAACTCAAAGGAAATGATTGCCATGCTATGTGTACTTAATGAAATTCTCTTTGAAAGCTCAACTTCCACCCTTTTTCACTGCACCTAAATGGCCCTAAGAGGAGGTCTTGTGGCGCACTGGGTACAGTCCCTACCTCTGAGCCTGAAGCTCTGGGTTCAAGTCCCACCCTAGGACTGGATGGCCAAGGAAAGTATGTTTATAATTTGGCCAAACAGGTTAGATATCAAACTGTAAATCCTGCCAACACACATCAATGGCAGGCAGGAAGAGCAGGAGAGATTCCTGGTCCGCCATGTGATGGGAAAGAAAATGGTTGCCCTTTTTGACTGGAAGGTCTTGACGTCATTTTGGACGATGGATCACCGTTTGGTCACGATTAGGCATCTGCTTCGCACGAGCGGACTCTCATATGGAGGCTGTTGAGATTGTCTTCGAAGCACTTCACTTGGCTCCTGTGTGAATGGGCTCCCTCGGCTGCAGCTAGCTTAATGCCGCAAGTAATGCATTTCGCAGTTAAGTAGCTGCTGAGCCACTTCAGAATTGTGAAAATGTCATTATCGGATGTAATTTCAAGTTGGCCAGATTTCCAGTGTTAACAATAATGCCAAAGTGAGGAAAGATTGATCCCTGTGGCACAAATGTGCGAAGCTTCTTAGTGTTAATAAACCGGAAAAATTGGGATATTAGCACTCAAGAACTAACAGCAGAAAACACCCATCAAAAACTATCGTCTTTTTTAAAGTTCCACAATGGTTTTGCATAGTTGTTCAAATGTTTTTCAAGATTATGAACTGAATACAAACTCTTCTTTATTAACATAAACTACTTTCATTATCTGACATTATTTTGTAAAACCTAGAGGGATGAATTCTACGAAACATTAGTTAAAGTAAAATGTCAGCAAAGTCCAGGATAACAAAACTTGATGGATGGTGCATTGTGCTTATCTGACCAAGAACCTATATGAACCTCAAAGTTAGTGTGGATAAAGATATCAAAGAAAGCACCATGCCATCTTACAGCTGACCTAATGCAGGTAAAGTATGCATCAGGTCTAGTTTATATAAATTTAGCACTTTCATTAATTAAATCTCTGCCCCTTGCAGTTTCCAATATTATATTTTCTGACAGTTCGGTTTGGATGCCAGTTTATTCATCCTTAATTACCAGACTGTTTCACCCTACAGGTATAAACCTCACAGTACAGCTTCTGAGAAAATATGTTGTAACATATGGCACCCAGGTAGCAAATCTACAAACAGTGGCACCCTTAGCAGCAACCTAAAATACTGTTCTTTAAGTGTTTCCTTTTCTTATACAGCCCCAGGATTACTAAATAACTTACTCATTGTTTATTACCACCAAAGAAAAGATTTGTTATATATAACGTGCACTAGTACCGGGATTTTCCAGCCATGCCACTGGCAAGCGTCGTTGTGGGCAGAGCAGGAAAATTTGGAGAGCCGTTGACTTTTAATGGCTCTCCAAGTTTTCCCGCCCTGCCCGCAACGATGCCCTCTGGTGCCAGCGCTCGAAAATCCTGCCCTAAGATTTCTGTTTGCTTACTCATAACATGGTTAAAAGAAAGAAAGACTTGCATTTCTAGATTGCCTTTCACGACCACCAGCCTTCTCAAAGCACTTTACAGCTAATATAGCACTTTTGAAATGTGATCACTGTTATAAGGTAGGAAATACAGCAGCCAAGTTGCACACAGCAAGCTCCCACAAACAACAATGTGATAATGAGCAAACAAAATCTGTCTTTGTAATGTTGACAGAGGAATCAATATTGGCCAAGACACTGGGGAGAACTTCCCTAACTATTCTTCTTCAAAGTAGACTGTGGAAATTTTTAAGTCCACCTGATGGAGCCTCCATTTAATATTTCATCCAAAAGACAGCACTTCTGGCAGTACAACATTCCCTCAGTACTGCAGTGAAGTATCACCCAAGATTTTGGTGCTCAAGTTCTGCAGTGAGACTTGAACCCAGACTGCCTAGCTGAGAGGCAGGCGTGCTACCAACAGAGTCACCACTGACCCTACTGAGCCACAGCTGAACAATGAAGACACGTACCAGAAGTGAAGATGTCACGCTGAGCGTTTCAGGTGGCATGCTATCCATGATTGCGAGAGTCAGCCTAGATGTCTATGCAAAGACAATATTATTTCATTTACTGACTTACCAGGTTGTGTCTGAGAGAGGGCAGTGGAATCCCCTCTTAACAGTTTGCGTCCTCAAACTCCATAAAACCCTTAATCAATCTGCACCAAAGGAAAACAGAAGCGAAAACAATGATTTGATCCCAGAGCTCCCAGTTAACAATACTAGTGATGCAGTTATCGGAAATATCCTTCCAATTCATTTACGCAGCTTCATTCACAATCAGCTGTTCACATAAGTTTCCATACGTAGAAAAACAACTGCCGTCATCTTCATTCAATAACTTCTCCGTCAACCTGTCCCACTGGGACTTGTATTTGCACTTCTGTATTTGTAATTTTTCTGTTCTGTCAGTTTTTTGGCCTTCCTTGCAGCTTCCAATATTGTATTGTTGGCATCTGTTCTTTTGCTGCCTTGCCCACTTTTTCATGTGACTCACTAGTCTACATCATTGGCACACAGGTACTAATTGAATATTTTCTTTTCCTATAGCCCTCTTGATAGGTTCTCTAGCCATCTACAAGGAAGGCCTTCTCTGAATATCCTGCATTAGATTCATTCCTATCTCCTTTATCATCGTTTTTAATTAACCCTATATTGTGTCTCTGTTAACTCTAACTGTCATAAAGTTACAGGCTTAGTGAAGAATGGTATGTTTGTTGTGTTAATTCTTTCATGCTCAGCAGCCATAAGGAAGTCAATGATTACTACACTAGACAGTGCGCCCAATATTTGGTAAGGTACAAGTAGAGTACCACAAATCCAGCTACCAAAAACTGGTGATGACCAAAAGCTGAACATTTTTATAATCTTTCATGCATCAATTTCAAGTGAGTAAAATTAAGAAAAAGGTAACTTATCTGGATAATTCAGCTAGGCGCTGCACTGGTGCGGTGTGGCTCCACACTAGTTACCAGTTTCCCGCTTCCATCCCACGCTCCAAGCAACCCCTGATCCCACCGGCCCAACTTGACCCGAACTGCACACGGCCTGTACAGCCCAACCCAAAATCCAGAAACATCTGAAATCCGGCACACGCTCAGTCCCCAGGATGCCAGATTTGAGATACTGTACTTGTCGTTGTATATTTTTGAGTCTTATGCACTAGATTTTCCACTCAGGTTTAACACCACCAATCATTTCTACGAGCAGTCTCTGCATCCCTTATGAACTGCAATATGTCATGACCTACCCTGTATCTACGTAAAAGATTATGAGAGCCTGGAAATGAACAGAAAATTCTTGTTACTGTACTTCAGTTTAGAATCTAACACATTCTTAAATGAAGAATGCCACATGACCCTCCTCATCTTTGCTAGGTGAATTGAATATATACTCAAATTGACAGGCTATAAAGTAACAGGCAATTTATTTAAGTTAGAGCAAGCAAACAAATAGTAATCTGTAAAAATTGTTTATCCACAGTATTTTTTAAAGGCCTTTTCTTCACAATATGCTATATTTCATTGTCAAATTGCACATTAGAAAATGGTTCACATGTTATAACATTAATTACTTATGTAACATAGTCTCTCTCCTGGCTTTAGACTTATCTGGGCACTCATAGCCCTAATTGAGCCAAAATCAGACATAGAAAGAAACAGAACCAATGGACATTTGCACCACACAAGTGTCAGGTAATGAGCATCTCTAACAAGAGAGAATCTATCCACATCCCCTTGACATTCAATGGTATCACCAACATTCAATCCTCCACCAACAACATCTCGGAGGTCAACATTGACTGAAAACCTAACTGGACCAGCCACTAAATGAGCAGGTTGGAGGCTGGGAATTCTGCAGTGAATGACTCACCTCCTCACCCCCAAAAGCTGTCTACCATCCACAAGACACAAATCAAGAATACTCACACTTTCCTGAATGAATGCAGTTCCAACAACATTCAAGAAGCTTGACACCATCCAGGACAAAGCATCCCACTTGATTGGCACCCCATCCACCATCACTCCCTCCACCACCAGAGCACAGTGGCTTCAGGTTGTACCATCTACAAGATGCAGCACAGAAACTCACCAAGGACTCTTCAAAAGCATCTTCCAAACCCACAATTTTTAACATCTAGAAAAACAAGGACAGTAGGTTTTTGGGAACACCATCACCTGCAAGTTCCCTTTCAAGTCACACAACATTCTAACTTGGAAATATATCGCCATTCCTTCATTGATGTTGGGTCAAAATTCTGGAACTACCTGGCCAACAGCACTGTGGGGCTACCTCACCGCACAGACTGCAGAGGATCAAAAAGGTGGCTTACCATCACCTTCTCAAGAGCAGTCAGGGATGGGCAATAAATGCTGGCCTTACCAGCAACACCCATATCCCGTGAATGAATAAAACAAATCATTGCCTCTGCTTCTTCTCAGAGATCTGCAACACAAACTAATAATTGAACATCCGCAATTGAAGCAAAGGCAGGAACACATCAGCTTTTTTTAATTGCACAGAAATGCTGCCATAAAACAAGCAAACACAGAAAATGCAGTACAGCAAGTCTGGAGCTCCTGTGGGTCAGTCGGATTGAAATAGATATATGGGTCATTTAAACAATTAAAAAATAAACTACATATTTGACAGAAACCAAATCTCAGCTGCATATTATTTGGCTTTAGTCTGCTAGAGTGAAACATGTGTTCCTGTATAATTCATCAGTATTAATTATATACATGTTGTAGCCAGCAAAAATGTACAGTTTTTGTCAAAGTAGCAAGACCAGTGATTTAACAGAAACCATAGCTCACTGAATATATCATAGGCCTTCTTGTATTCATCTAGACTTCAGAAAGCAATAGAAGAAACACTTTCAGGCCATGTATTATAATAATAACAGATAACCAAGACCAAGATATAATTCAATCGACGACAATAGTTTAAAGAGTGTATCTATTCCTCCTCGAATACAGAAATTCAAAGCAATTTGTATTTTGTACAAATCACACCTGTCATATTCCCATCTGGTGGACAGGGTTACAAGATGGGTTCTAGTTTTTTTTAAATTCATTTATAGGATGTGGGCGTCGCTGGCTAGGCCAGCATTTATTGCCTATCCCTAATTGCCCCTGAGAAGGTGGTGGTGAGCAGGTATATCCATAGTGCTGTTAGGTGACAAGGTTCTCTTGCTAAAACTGTTATGAAACTTTTGACGGTAACTTTGCAACTCTTGAATTGTAACACTCACGAATAGAAAAACATTTCCTGTTACTTAGGCATCTTTATGTCATCTCCATTCAAGTTATAATATTAATCTTCATTCCAAGCTTTTATGCTTCTCTGCAATACATTCTAATAGGGCACAAACACCTACGCAAAGCAAGGATTGCATTAGTAATAGATGCAATTTAGCTAAAGATTACAGATGAGTAGCCAGTTAATTTGCTTAGCTATAATTGGATGATTTACAACTGTTGGCCAGGACACTGAGCGAGCTCCCTGTTCCTCTTTGAACTACGCCACAGGATTGTTAATGTCCCATCAGTAACCACTGTAATGGGCAGAAAGGGCCTCAGTTTACTTCTAATCCAATGGACAGTACCTCTGGCAATGCAACACTCCTCCAGTAAGCCATTCGACTGTCAGCTTAAAGATGAGCCCAGCATGCGCTCAGAACCCATAAAATGTTGACCTAGAGATGAGACTGCTACCAACTAACCCAAGCTAAGGTATAATATTGAAATACAGAAAATATAGGGTGTGTGAGTTAGTGGGATAGTGGGCGTTTGATGTGTGCTTGCTTAAGCCTTAATATTCGGATCCAAACAGTATCTACTCCCTTCATTATTTTTAAGAACACAATCGCAGCACTATTAAGCTTATGCTTCCCCCGTGAAAAAATGCTTATCTTGATAACTATGACTAAGTAACATTCTTCTGTACACCTCTCAGAACCTCGAAACCCCCATCAAGTGACAAGAACAACACTGGGTATAATATTCTCATGTATAAGGAAATTATACTTCTAGTTCTTTATTTGTACATCCAAACAGCCTATTCAATTCTCCTGTAACTTTACAACGTTTGGAGTGGACCTTCGATGTTTTACAAACTATAACTTCCAGGCTCCTTTTCCTGCTCCATAGCCTTAAATAAATAATCCTCTGTGGTACATATGGGCCTGAATTACTTTAGGCCCAATGCATCACATTACATTGCAGGACACACTGGGCCCATTTCCCCAGAGTGTCCAGGTCAGCCTGTAGTTTTATTTATTTAAATTAAAGGCCTAACTCCCACACACAACTTTGTTTCAACATCAGATTTGAAACTGTGACCTCAATACCTTCAACTAAGTCGTTAATAAACAACTTGAAGAGCAATGTTCCTAACCTGGATCCTTGGAGGATTCATCGAGTAACTGGATCTTACGCAGGGCTCCAACTGTTCCTAATTACCCTCTGCCTAAGTAAATACAACTAATTCAGTATTCATCTTAAGATTTGCTTCCAATCCCATGGGATGTGACACTTCATTGAAAGGATTTTCAAAATGTACCTTTACAATATCTATTGGACTATCATCATTTTCCAACTTCTAATTTCCTAATAACCTCTGCTCTTTCCAAGTGATAGTGCAGCCTGCTTCTAATAATTCCTTCTAGCAATATACCTATTATCAACGTCAAATTAACTAGTCTATAATTCTCAGCTTCTGATTTACTATCTTTCTTAATTATTTGGACCACTTGGGCCTCTCTCCAATCTTTGGGAACAATCCCAGACCCCACTGAGCTGCTAGATGTATGAGTCAACGGCTTGCATATTACAACTCCAATTTTTTGTACTCTGGGGTGAATACCATCAGGGTGAGCAGTACAGGGAGAGTTTTAGGAGCCCAATATTCTCCACTTGCCTAGATGAGTGCAGCTCTAACAACACTCAAGAAGCTCGACATCATCAAAAACAAAGCAGCCCGCTTGATTGGCACCTCATCCGCTACCTTAAGCATTCACTCCCTCCACTACCAGCACACAGTGGTAGCAGTGTGTACCATCTACAAGAAGCTCTGCAGGAACTTGTCAAGGTTTTTTTTGACAGCCCCACCCAAACCCATGATTTTCACCACCTAGAAGGGCAAGGGCAGCAGATGCATGGGAACACTGCCGCCTGTAAGTTCCTCTCCAAGGGACATGCCATCCCAATATATTGAAAATATATTGTTGTTCCTTCACTGTCACTGGGTCAAAGTCCTGGAACTCCCTAAAAGCACTGTAGGTGTACCTGCATCACATGGCCTGCAGCAGTTCAAGAAGGCAGTTCAACACCACCTTCTCAAGGGCAACAAGGGATGGGCAATAAATCCTGGTCTTGCAGGCAACACTCCCATTCCAAGAGCGAGTGAGAAAAAACCCTGCTTATGGCTATTTCTACATGGATGCACATGGATCAATTTTATCACGATCTGTTACCACTGGAAAATCAGCATCATCAATAGTAATGAAAATATAAGGAAAGCAACCACTGGACACCTCAGCTACATCTGTGGACACCACCAAAATATGCCCTGCAGACTCTCATAGGCCTCAGCTAGTTTTTAATGACTCTCAAAGACATTATTATCATTAACACACCCATCTGTGGTACACTTTCCAATCGCTCATTTGACCATTCCATTCTATTTTCTTTTATCCCCAATTAAATCTGATACCTTCCCATATTCTCCTGAGAACTATTTTCTTTGCATCTGTTGGCTTACTTTTTTATAGTGTTAATTTGCCTGCAGATATTATCATTGAACAATTTGGGTTTCATCTTACTTCATATCCAGCTTTTAATCCAGAAGAGAGAGTTTCCATCTCCATTAGTGCGGCTTTAAAAGCACTCCACTTTTCATCTTGCACTAACTGTTATCCCTTTCTAGTAACATCACCCTTATTTGGTAAGTCCATCGTGCTAGTAAGGTTTTCTGTAACCTTTTAGTGTTTGCGTGACATCTCCATAATTAAATGGTACAGGACCGAATGTGAACCTGTGGTGAGTGGTTATAAACTATCTTATTGTTGATGCAGCGAGCATCCATTATGCTCTTTCAGAAGTTTGTTTAAGTGTTTCTATGGATTACAAATTTGAACTCCTCGGGTTTAAATATTGAAGCTTCTGTAAAATGTAGCTACCGTTTAATTAAACTCTCCATGGAAATATTCCAACTGATAATGCCTTCACATCTTTCGAAGGAAGTAATTAAGTCCAAGCCTAGTCAGAATATGTTTAGTTTCTCAGCTCTGTGCTCTACAATTATGCACTGTTGACCTCTGTGCTGGAGATGTGTTAGAAATAGGAGCATGATGTGCAATACACTTTCATTAGCTACCTTAAAACAGAAGTTAAAAACATTTCTGTCAGCAGTAAACAAGTTTTGTCACCCTTGGGTTGATTATTCTGTCGGATTTATATATGGTATGCGCTGAAAATGCCGCTGTCTGAGGCCAGTGATCATTAAAGCATTCCTGGCCTGCCTCTCGTATGCCATATCATTCAATACATATCATATTGTAATGATGGAAGAGATCTATTCTGGGCTGCCGGCTTTTCATGTTAATGAGCGAGCCTAACCTGCTTCGAGGTGAATGCTGTGTGAGCCACACAAGATTCAAGTATGTCTTCCCCTCAGAAACTCCTTTGTGAGCTATTTAGCATCACAAGTACTTGATTTGGATTTAGAGGAATTATGGAGTACTCTGGCAGGACCTGCAATTTGAAGGCATATCCCAATATGAAGCATAAGTGAAAGCATCAATGGTTTAAACATTTGTATGGGGCGAAAAAGAACTAGACACGTTCTTTGCAACAAAATAGCATAAAGAAGAGGTTGCAGTGCAGAAATAATGCAGCTGAAGGAAGATGAGTGGGAGGAGGCTCATGTGGAACATCATAGATTACTTAAGCCAAATGGCCTGTTTCGGTGGTGCAGGCTCTATATAACTCAATGTAATTTCATAACAAACTCATTTCTAGGGCAGGAGATAGATGGTCCAACATCCCAAAGGATATGAATTCTATGTTTTGTGAGTCACACTCTGCAGTATCACACAGTCTCTTGACTATTTTCCTCCTTGGGTAGATTTTAACAAAGAAGGTGATATAAGTAAGCAACAGACTGCCAGTTTCTCTCGATAATTAATCACCCACTGAAGAAATTGGGGGAATGCACAGGTAATTTTTAACCTAATTCACCCAGTGAGTGATCAGATCAGTTTTCCACCCAGCAAGTTAGCTTAAAATGACCTCAAATTATTTCTGAGATTGTAATTTTGTCAATGGGTGATTAATGATGCTGAAACACAGGCATCTTCCATTAAAACAGCAATTTAATTCCCCGCTTACTAACATTGTCCTCAAGTAGAAAGCAATCACGATATACAGAATTAATTCCACCACTATTCATTTAGCTTTGGACTCTAATACAGCCCTAAAAATGGTTCAAGCTGCTGCATGCAGCTCCCTCTATTGGGTAATGGCAACACCAACGTACTCTTAAACCAAGATTACAATGCCCCATGTTCACCACCTGGCTGTTTTAAGTTCACTGATCTTTATTCATGGAGCCATTGGAGTTGGAGAGGGAGAGGGTTAAAATGTCGCTCATGTTTGCGACCTGTTTGTGGTCAGTATAAAAACACAGTGAAACATGGGGCAGGCGGGCGGGCGCCCGACCCGATCGGGCGTAAAATAGCGCAAGAAGATGTCGGGTGAGCATCATCCCGCACGGGCGCAATCTTCGGGTTGGCGGGCGCGCACAGGTGTCGGAGCCATGCCCGCCATCAATTAAGAGGCTACTTAAGGCCATTGAAACCCCAACTGAACCCGATTTTCCGTTGCCCGTGCGATTTCGCGCTCGTCGCACGGGCAAAACAGGCAGGTGGGCAGCCCACATTTTGCAAAACCTCATCCAAGGGCGGGATAAAAAGGGTCAGCAGCATTGCCATTGTGAATAGCGAGGGGTTTAGGAGATAGTTTGCTGCTGGTTGCTTATTTGAACTTGACAGCTTCCTCTCCTTTCTGAGCTTCATTCTTGGAACTTCTAGGCTTCATTTCAGGACTCATTGGTGTCTCCAAGGCCTCTGGAGGATTTTGACCATGTGGACCCTCCCGGGTACAGACAGCCTTCCCTTACCCTGGTAATGGGGATTGTGGTCTCCGCTGGTGGCACCTCCTCTAAGGAGGAAGAGAGGGGCAGAAGGGAGAGGAGGCCGGGTGTCCCAACGCAGCTTCCAGGGGAGGGACCTGTGGGGGGAGAGGCGCAGGCCCAAGAGGCGCAGGGCCAGCAGGTAGTCCAAGGCGGAAGGGGCCATAGCAGATGCCACTCTCTTGCTGCCAGGGTTTACAGGCAGCGATGCAGCTACCTCAATATGTCCGAGGTGCAATGCCGAAGGAGGCTCTGCCTCTCCAGGGAGACCATGACCTCCATTTACCTGATGATTGGGCCTCGGATCACCTCCAACTGTGTGAGAGGAAACCCCATGTCAGTGGCTTTGAAGGTCATGGTGGCCCTCAGCCTCTATGCCTCAGGCTCTTTCCAGGGGTCAGTGGGGGATCTGTGTGGAGTCTCCCAATCAGCTGTCCACAGTTGCGTCAAGCTGGTGACAGAAGCTCTGTTCAGGCAGGTAATGACATTTTTACATTTCCATATGAACAAGGCCAGCCAGGCTGAGCGAGCCAGAGGCTTTGCAGTAATTGCTGGGTACCCCCACATCCAGGGTGTAATCAACTATACACGTGTGGCCATCGAGGCACCAGCGGGTCAGCCGGGTGCCTTCGCCAACAGGAAGGGATTCCACTCCATGAACGTCCAGATAGTGTGTGACCACAGGATGCAGACTCTGCAAGTCTTTGCATGGTATCCTGGCAGCTCCCATTACGCTTGTATCATTAGAAACTCCCAGGTGCCGAGGCTATTCAGTGCTTCAGCCACATTGAATGGAAGGCTGCTGGGTGACAAGGGCTATCCATTGAAAAGGTGGCAACCCAAGACCAGAGGCACAGCAGCATTATAATCGGAGCCATGCCTCCACAAGGGCAGTGATAGAGAGGAACATAGGTCTTCTGAAGATACACATTCGATGCCTGGATCGTTCAGGGGGTGCACTACAATACCCCCCAGAGTGGGTGTCACTGATGGTGGTTGCATGCTGCGCACTCCACAACCTGGCTCTGGATCTCGAGGCAGCTCCACAGGCCACAGAGGATGAATCCAGTAATGAGTCAGAAGAGGAGGACAGTGAGGAGAACACTGAGGGCATGGAGGCAGATGTCTGTATCCTTCAGGGAGGCAGGGACACCAGGGACACCTTGATCCAACACTCCTTCAGCTAGGCTGCCAAAGATCTGCTACCACCTCATGCCAGGGCTGCCACCTCCATTCCAGATGTCTGAAATGACCCTTTCATTTGAACCCAAAGTCCACTCAGTGCCTGTGCAATAAAGTTTAGAGCCATTCACATCCAGCATTACATACTGGCGTACCCTGCACCAAAAAAATACAAAGGTGGAGCATACTCAGGCCATTAAGACAAAAACAAAATTAATCTCATTTTAACGATCCAAAAACCAGAACACATAAACAAAACATTACACAACAGAAGGTCACCCATGACCAGTCTCCATTGTGCTCATGGTGCCTTAAACTTACATTTGCGAGAGCTACGTCTTGGTGCCTGCCACCCTCACTAGCACCGGCATTGGAGGCAGCCTGCTCACTCTACTGTCTTATTGGCCTTGATGACCTTGGCAATTGTCCTCTGGCCAGTGGAGCCTGTGCTGGCCCCGCCTGGGAGGGAGCAGCCAGTGCCACGGCTGGCATCTCCCCAGTCATCGTCGCCTCATCAGATGCCATGGTCACTGGCAGAGGGGCATAGGAGCTACTGCCATCATCCAGAGCGCCCTGAGAGAAGCCCGCAGAGACGACAAGCAGCTCATGCGCCAACATGAGGTCACTCTGGACCTCCCTGCTCACCATTGATGGACGGACACCTAGCTGGGATACTGGGTGCCTCATCCATCTCCCACAATGGCACTGACCACCTGAGGTCAGTGCCTGTGTGAGGGATTGCAGGTCCGAGCGCAACCCCTGGAACCCCTGATTCTGTTGCTGGAGCTGCCTCTCCAAGAGAATCGCCACTCTCTCAATGGAGGAAACATGAGGGTCAGTCATGAGGGTCAATGCAGTACTCATGCTCCACATGGACTCCTCCACAACAGGGACCATGGCACGCATACCCTCATGGATCTCCACCAGATCCTCCCGCACATCCCCTGGACATCCAGCATCTGCCGCCTAGTGGACGACTCCAGAGGTGCATCATCTACCTTTGACTGAGCATCGTCCTGGTCTCCAGCTGTCCTCCAACTGCTGGCACCCTGGGCACTCTCTGCCTCTTCCTGCTCCTCAAGTGAGTGTCAAGTGCCCTCACCGCTGTTCTCTGACATTCTAGCTGAAGATCTAACACCCACCGAGGTGCTGGTATCTGCGCTGGTGCCTGGTTCAGAGAGTGGGTGTGACGCAGGTGCATGTGAAGCCTGGCAGACCTCTGGCATCAGGGGTGGCTCTTCGGGGTCTGGCGATTGAGTGCGTACTGGCAAATCTAAGGGAGAACAGCGCCTTGTCATTAGCAGAAGCCATCACATTGTCACTGTACATGCCAGGCACCTTGGTGAGACAGTGGAGATCTGCATCATGGTGTCCTCGTCCT